>NC_142615.1:58943182-60143182 GCF_059453375.1 Lepisosteus platostomus
TCCCTGAAATAAGCGCTTTTAAGGGTTTTACACGAATCTTCAGAGTAAAAGAGCCAGGAGGATCAGACTCCTGATCCTGGAGGTGTATACTGGTTTTATTTCCACCAAGCTCTCACTTCTATAGGTAGTCTGATGATTCCACTTAACTTTATAACTGTAACAATCATCTTATTGTACATTTATAAGACTGTCTGTGAGACACTTGTGAGAGCAGCTGAATCCCAGGGCTGGTGTGGAATCACACACAGACAGATCTTCTTCTGTGTGATCTGAGTCCCACTGCTCAGAGCTACAGACTGGTCAACTGGTCACTATTTTAGTCACGACCATCAGCCTTTGGCTACTAATAATCAATATACTGATCAGAGTGTCAATACTGGTGTTTATTACATAAATACAAAAAATAATTCCACACTCACTTGTGTTATAAAACAATTAAAAAACATGTTTGGAGGGTGATATACATTAAAGAAAGCAATACTGAAGGGCTGGAAGTCCTGGAAAGGGTTTATTGAAGTTTCTTGCTTCTTCCCTGGAGCAGAGCCCACAGCTGCCAGATCAGTGACCCCTGAGCCCAGTTCACAGAGAGGAGAACCAGGAGCTCTTTTATGTCTTTAAGAGGGCTGGGAGAAAGGAGAAAAGGGGGAAATGTAACTTGAGTCCAGGCTGTTCTGTCTGATATTGTTCATGTAGCAGTACTGATTGTCTGAATATCTTCTGGTTCTGGATTGTGAGGATAGAGAGCAGTACAGCATTGAGCTTCTGTCTGAGTGTGAGTGTGAGTCTGAGCTGTGAATCTGACTGAGAAGAGAATAATGATTTTTTATTCTGCCTCTGAGAATTTTTCTTCTTTGCCAAGTGGTGTTACATCCCCTTCAGATACTCTGCACAGACTGCCAGAGTGAGAGAAGAGGAGAGAGAGATGGACAGATAAGAGCACACACAGCGAGAGAGACATACGTCTTGATTTACTTTGAAGAAAGTTTCAACGGTAAACGCAGACGTCACTTTGAGCACTTGGTCTTTTATAGTACAAATATCACACTGTGCTCTACATGGGCGTGTCTTCAAGATCGTTGTGAACCAAACCTTCTGCTTTCCGAGGCAAAGTATTCTTTCGTCGTTAATTCCCAAATCTTCAATGAGAATCAGTGAAACGAAAACCAAGCACATGTACACACTCGCGTCCTAGCGTGAAAAAAATGATGGAAGCATTTGAGAAATAAGAAGAGTAGTCTGAACAGCTCCGGCCTATGAACTGCTCTACAAAGTGATCGCTACCTCCACACCCGGTTTATAACACTGACAATGATGCAGGAAGCACAGCAAAGTTCTAAAACCAGCGGTTTTCTCAAAAGTAAAATCTTCATCTTTTAAATATTGTCATCCATATATTTTCGTTTTTCTCTTTTTCACATTACACGCTATCGAGAAATAGACTGTCTTGTAATGAAGGCTGCATTAGAAAATGTGTATCTAAATTAAAATCGGGTTTATGACTTTTGCGTTATCTAGCTTTCTTAGCGCTTGGATCTCAATACAGATATTGCAATGAAAGCAACAGGGGAGTAAGTTTTCCTTTTCTAAATCAAAGGTGATCTGCTCACAAGGAAGTATAAAAACTTCAGCGTTTACTTTTTGAAGACCGCAAATTGTCGAAACACTGTTGCTTCATAAGCTAATAAGTAACGTTTCTGAGCACGCATAGTATTACTCATGCTGTTATTAATAAAAAAAAAAGCTTAAATTCACATAATGGAATTTGGAAGGCTCAAAGTAGTCTATTCCTATAGTCTATAATAGCAACAGCATGGTTAGAGTGTCACAATACACTCTACAGATGCAGCCATTCAAAGTGCGCGGTACAGACACGTACCGCAGGTAATTGGCTGCGTTATCGCGTATCATGACGCAAGATGACGCGGTATGTGATTGGTTGACCGACAGGGGCACTCGTCTTTACTGTAAACATCTTTACTGTGCCCGTTGTAGATATTGAATTTTAACACTGAAGGGAAATCTTAGTAGCTGAGCATAAAAAGAATAGGAGCATACTGTAACGCGTGTGAAGGCCATAAACGATATTAATTTTGGAACATAAATAATATAGTATATAGCTGGTCTTGGTACTTTAAAAAAAAATACACACCAGTATTCCATTTCTCCCTAAACATTTTAAGCTTCGAAGTCTTTAACTAATGTGATACCAGAGTCAACAAGCATACTTTTAGAATTTGATTAAAAGGGAATATAATATGGAATCGCGTATCTAAAGAATTTAATAACGGTATGATATTCGTATATGATAATAACGGTTTATATTCGTGTACTGTGACAGGGCTGTGTAGGGCTGTTTCGCTTCCCCATGCATGTGAGTTCCCCTGTAGCCTACTGGTCTAGGTGCGTCACTAACAACACACAGGTTGTGTGTTTGAATTCAGCTGGTGCTGGACTTTTCTTTTAACAAACATTTCTTCGAAAAAATAGAATAGCGATATTATGGACAATCAATTGTCTTTTATATTTCAAAATATCGCAACATGATCGATATTTGCGATATTTTGAACATATCTTCCCTTCTGACAGCGGTTCCTGCTTCTATTGTGTGTGTGTGTGCAACAGAGTAAATTTTTATAGAGAAATGGAGGCTGGACAGTATGCGTTACAATATAAACATTTATATTGATTTAAATCGTGTTCTGATTTAAATCGCAAATACGTGTTTAATTATGTGTTTTTTTTAATCATAATCAGGCTAATGCATTTCTACATTTTCTGTATGAACCAGCTTAGAGGTTCATACAGAAAGACAGCTTGTGTTTAAATTGAGTGTAAGGTAATTTGTGCTTCTAAAGTCATGGTCAGCATTTCTTATTGTACTGTGCAGTAAACCTTTTCTGTGCCTAATCACATTATTTTATAGCGTTTTTATTGCGTTATTAAATCCGGTGGCGCTGTGTGTTAGTTTCCTGACTCCCATGTCACATGGTCTATGATTGAATCCCATGGAACTATGACTTTATTTTTTAACAAACATTTCTTTGAAAAAATAAAACGTTTCCCTTGGTAAACGCGTGTTTAAATATATGTGTTTAAAGGCGATATACTGTAGAAAAGCGCTGATTCCTATGGAGTGTGTTCCGCCAGGGATTCAAAAAAATTATTTTAAATAGGCTGATAAAGCTTAGACTACTGTAACTGTATTCTAGCCTGTATTACAACAGGCTCTGAACTGTTGACATTGGCTGTGATCTTCTTTTCTCAGGTTTCATGAAATTCTTCACATATTTGAAATATTTCATTCGGGTTCACCTAATACACGGTGCAAACCCTACCTGCAGCAGAATGCTGTGGCACATTAAGCCATTTTGTTTATCGGTTGTAAGGATTGAGGAGCGTACTACAAATCGAGCAAGTGAAAAGAAAATTAAACAGGAGTCACTTTTTGGATTGCTAATCCATTGTGCTCTGCTCGTCTAGGTTCAAATCCCATCCTTGTCATGGTTAAGGCCTGAGACGTGTGTTTTTTCTAAACGGTGTTTGCATTTGTTTCCTCTTCTACTCCTGTACTGGAGCAGTAATATTTCTAGCGGTGGACGTACATGGTATCACAGGCTGACAGCAGGAACACATGGCCACAAGCTGCAGTACATTGGTTTGGGAACAGCAATAACTTTCCTGTCGAGACAGGTGCGCTGGTATTAATACAGCTCTTTCGAGCGGAAAGAGTAACAAGAACTGACTTAAACTTACCAGTTATGTTTAATAGCTTAAAACACAAAACCAACCTCTTCAGTGGTTGAATCTAAATTACAGAAGCCAATGCTGCCATCAAGGAAAAAAAAATCTTGAGTTATGTAGTTTTTGACACTAAATATCTGACTTTCAGTTTGAAGCGGTAGAATGGATTCCAGGTCACATTCGTTCTTAATTCATATATATGTGATAATGGTTAAAACTGTGTTTACATGAGGAACAAACGGTAACCTTTTCATTCCGAGAAGAAAGTCAGTCTGTATGCATTTCTCAGCATGCACATTATCAGGAACACTAAACCCACAGTGCCAGCAAACCTTTCGATAGTCCGTAGGTACTGCCATTGCAAATGTAACAGGTTGTTCATACACACACATGATATCGTTGCTATCTTGCAATTAGGAGATAATTTTGTATTTCTTAATTAGGAGAATTCTGGATTTTTTTCCTTGGTGGCAACAATGCACTTCCGCAATAAATCATAGACTCTGCTTTCAAAATAGCTGCACCAGGCACTTGGACACAGATAAACAAAGGGATTTAAAATTCAGGAATATGAAAGGTCAATTGCTTACAGTTGGGTTTTTTACGTTTCGTATTTAGCGAGTTGTATATCAATCTTTTAACAATTCATTAAAATGCTAACAACATATAAATATATAAAACAAAAACAACAGCACCGTTAAATGCTGGGGAGACGGGTAGTTTTTTTTTTTACAATCAGATGCCAATCTCTAATGCTGTGTGTGAGAGCTTACGTAACTTTCCTTTTCTCACATTTTCTCACATTTTTAACAACTATTCCTAAGGTGCACCCTGTCAACTCCTTATACTTTTTAAAAGTCTGCCTGCATGTTTGATTATTGTCGTTTTATTTAGAAAAAGTTCAATATTGATCATAACTAAAGAAAATTATGATTAAGAATAAAAATGATTGTATGAGAAGCAGGAGGAATCACTTCTCTCCTATGGAGCATGAGCTGAATCAGGAGTGAGACATTTCGTATGCTCGTGCATATGTCAACGCCTGACCTACATCGTAAAACTAAAACTAAATTAAAAACTAACATTAAGTTGTCAGAGACATTCATTTATATACAAACAGGAGACAAAGTAATAATTCTACATTTACTTATCCTACACTGATCAGACTAATTGAAATGTATGAAAGCCTGTTTCCGCGCTATGGTATCTCAGAATTCTGACAGCTGGCAAGGCCTGGGTTCTAGTCAATGCAGTGAACTAGGGCACAAGCCCTAGAACCCGAATCCGTTACAATAACAAAAGGACAGACAATGAAATATGGCTATTTCGAAGTCGCAAATGTGAGATATAAAGTCGGAATTCTGACTTACTAAGTCGCAATTCTGAGATACTAAGTCGCAATTCTGAGTTGATAAGTCGGAATTCTGAGTTGATAAGTCGCAATTCTGTGATACCATAGCGCGTTTTTTTTTTTACTCCCTGGCGGAAACGGGCTTCCATAGGTTCTCAGTGCTGCGAAGCAAAACCAATCTCCGAAAAATCAGACAATTATTATCAGATCATGTCAAAAGCTGATCAGTATTTCTTTACTGGGAAGCAAAGAAATGCTTGTATTACACATTTTAATATGACATGCAATTACACATGAAAAATAGTAAAATTATTTTCATTGCGGTACGTGTTGATAGAACAGCCCCCTCGATAAAGGAAAGTGTGGACGGACGTGTCGCATGTTCCGTACTCTGTCTGACAGCGAGTTTAACACACTTTCCTCGGAAATTAGAAACTAATTGAACAATAAATTAATCTGAGCAAATTTTACACGTGTGGGTGATTTAATTCTGTCTAAATTGCGTGAAACTCCTCCGCTGAGGTCGGATACACATGGGAAAGTGTTCAGTCCCGCCTCAGATTGGAAGCAGGTTCTAATTAGACGCTGAGAACAATCCGGGTCTCTGTGTGTAATTGATTGTGTTGATTGAGCGGTAATGTGACCAGGTGTGTGGTAGCAGGTCCTGCCAGTATAAAAACCTAGTCACCGCGTTCACACTTTATGCTCTCTTGCTTCAACACAGTTTGGTGGTTTACTTGTCTTACTCCTGTAATAGTTTAGCGGGACGTCAATTTGGCGATGCGCTCGTTTCTCTTTGTTCTGTGCCTGTGCGCAGGGGCTGGGCTCTCGGGAATTAGCCAGGCCAGTCCGACTTCCCGGCTCTCGAAGACGCAGCCCAGTCCTTAGTTAGTCATGGAAGAAAACAGAGAAGAGGACGGAGTGGCCTCTGTAGTTCATCAATGATTCAGTCAGGCAGTACTCCTCTGTTAAGCGCCGTTTGTTCACATCGATTTGTTTTTTTTTTTGCCTTCATTCGTGCAAGTAGTAAAAGCAGACGCCCCTATTCTGCCGTGACCCGCATTCAAACCGGGGTTGTTGCGGCCACAACGCAAAGTACTGACCACTATACGATCACGGCGAGTTACAGAGACACACACAGCTCTGACCTTTTCCGCCCCTGAATAGGATTGGTGAATTGAATAGCATTCAATTATCACAGCACTAGGCGAATAGCATTCAATTCACATCGAATATCACTGGCGAAGCTCAGCACTGGTTACTACGGTTTCGCACAGTTTCCGTAGTATACTGGTTATCACGTTCGCCACACACACGAAAGGTCCCCGGTTCGAAACAGATCGGCTTCTTTTGTCGCCACGCACACTGTTTGGGGATTCGCCTAGTGCTGTGATCGAACAGACCCACTCACTTCTTAGTGTGGCGGGATATGCACAGTGCATGTCGCAGCGCTTCCTGCTTTCACTTCAATGCGCATCCTTATGTCGAGTCTTGTGCCGTGCAGATGCTCTGAAAGCGAGAGCAATGAAAAGGTGTATGGCGCTGTGAAAGGAAACACAGAGAAGTGAAAGCCAGTCCTTTCTCTAAGGAGGTAGAAGAACAGCGACTCCCCGTCAGGGAATCGAACCCCGGTCTCCCGCGTGACAGGCGGGGATACTCACCACTATACTAACGAGGAAGACATCACTTTTGTTCGACCACCAGCATCGTCTCCCGACCCACCGTGCTAGAAGCCGACGCATGCTGTGATTCCTTTACAGAGCAGAGATGACAACCGAGGTGCCGAGAGATCATTTCAGCATTTGGCAGCAATACAGCATTTCGAAAACACAAACGACCAACTCGGAATGACTTGCTTTTAACGCTTTTCAAAGCTATCTTTGTGCAAGACGACTGCGCAGCCTAGCAGATACAAATGGGTTGTGGCATGAAAATGCAAGCGATGTTTATTTTTTGCCCGGATAGGTGTGAATGGACAACATCCTCATTTGTCAGTTTCTGTGGCGCAATCGGCAAGTGCGTTCTGCTGTTCACTGTAAGGTTGGTGGTTCACACCCACCCAGGGATGCCCTCCTTAATGTTATCAATTTAAACACTGTCTCTGCTAAAGCCGAAACCTTACCTTTCTTCATATTTGCAGAAAATGCGAGTCTTTTGCTCGTGTCCAACAACAACACTTGAGACCGGGGAAGTCCAACAGTGATCAACACCACAACTCCCCAGAAAACCATATTCACCCATGGAAAAGTGTCTTTGAATGGCTGGCGGGAGATATCATTTACAGATGCAGCCATTCAAAATGCGCGGTAAAAACCCGTGGTACAGTAACCTACCCACAAGCCACCGTGGGGCACTGGAGGATACCGCAGGGCAAGTGATTGGCTGGCCAAAATGACCGACAGGGGCACTCGTGGTGCATTGGTTGGTAGTGCAAAGATTTAATCATTTAATATCTTTACTGTGCACATTTTAATCCGCTTAGTTTTGAATATTTATATGGATTTTACCACTAAAGGGAAATTTTAGTAGCTGAGCATAAAAAGAAGAGGAGCTAACGCATCTGAAGGTCATAAACGATATTAATTTAGGAACATAAACATTACTGTATGTATGTAAACTGTACTGTGTATGGCTGGTCTTGGTAGTTTAAAGAAAAAATACACACCAGTCTTCCATTTCTCCCTAAACATTTTAAGCATGAAAGTTTTATGAAACGGTACCCAAATATGCGATTGCTGTATAGAATGAATTTTAATTTAAAAAAATTATTTAACACGAACATTAAGCTGTTTACATCTTCCGCCTGAGAACAGTCACCCGTTGCTACCCATCGCAGAACGGTGATTGGCTGACACCATCTGACACCCCTCTGATTGGAGAAAAAAGACGTGCTGGTTTGCTATACATACTGTACCAGGAAGAGGATTTCTTTCTATTCAAAACGTGTATTTTAAAAGTTTAAGAAGTAAAAACCTTACAGCGTACACAGATTTCTAAACTGATCAGGATCGTTATCTTTGTCTTATGCATAATAATGTTCACCGCTCTGTCCAGCAAATTAATAATAAACTTTATTTTATATAGCGTTTTAAACAAATAAGTAATTAGATTGCTCATAAACCTAATCACTTGCTTTTTCTTTTTATTTAGGCTCAGATTTCAACTATAGATCGTATTATTAATAACCATAATAACAACCAACCAACTAAAACAACCATATAAACATAATACCAACCAAAAACATAGATAACAACCACAATACAAAATCAAATAATCAAACCATTTTACTCTCGCAAAGTCCTCCAATTATCATAATCCCGCCCCTTATGCAAAACCAAACCTTCCTCCCATCCCAGTTTATCCTGTTTATCATAATCAAAATCCACCTCAATTTTCAACATAAAGCATTACACAAAATCAATACCTCAACACTCCATACTCAACAACGATAATTCACAAACAGCCAGAACATGTAACTACACATTCCCGAACAGACCTAATTTCCATAGCCCCGCCCCTTATGCAAAACCAACATCCCTCCCCTGTTCTCTCTCTCCCCTGGCGGGGGATAAATAAATAAACATAAACGTTATATTAAATTTATTATATTTATTATATTTATAATAAAATAAATTTATTATTTATTAATACGGGATAAATAAATAAACAACGGGTTTAGAAATGAGTTATTTCAAGATGAAAAAGAAAACATACACGAAACATGGTTTCATTACGACCAGAATCGGTCTTGAGATATTTTTAACTTGATTTACAGTATTTGAGAGGTATGTCTTAACACCGATACTACAGTGCTTAAGTACTGCTCACGTATATGTTTCTAGGTTTATATTATGCATTTCATACGGTCAAATTACTTTTGAGCAACTAATAAGAAGCGCGAAACGGTATGCGTTTTACTTTCGTTTTGTGCTGGGACCCGTGGATTGATTAGAGATATCAAGTACATACAAGTCATTTTTTAAATGTTGTAGTTCGTCTTGAAAAAATGTTACGAATACATCATCTATCAACAATCACACAGGTTCTGTTTCCATATTGCAGATTTTGGTTAGGTATTATCAAATTCAGTGGCGCTGTTAGTTTACTGAGTCCCATGTCACATGGTCTGTGATTGAAACCTGTAAAACTGGTTAAATTTGTCACAGCCAGCACTCTTCAGGTGTGAGGGTCTTCTGCTCAGAATGAAACGCTAAAATGTTTGTGTGTATTCTAATTGTAGTGGGGGCAGGGTGTGTGGGAACAGGTTTGGTTGAAATTACATTGGAGATCTATGTTCTTCACACCTGAAACATTTTCTCTGAAAGCATTTTCTTCGCAGTTTAACCGATCTTGTTACAGCATGTTACAGTTTACTATTATTAACCATATTAATTTTAAGTGCTTAATGTAAAATCTTGTAAAAATATATTTTCATTGTTCAAATATACATTAAGTCTGACTATCATATAATAAGTTAAATACAAAACTAAAGAAAAAATAGGGTTAAATATAATTCAAAATATTTTGCTAACAATGTTAACTGTTTATGAATAATAAAATGTATTAACTAAGGAGTAGGATGGCACAGTTGTTAGTATGTTTTTTGTTTTGTTTCTTTTTTCATAAATACAACAGTAGTACCTGATGTCTCAGTGGCTTTCAAAATTAAATTATGCAATAAATAACCACATGTAAGACTCTGATGCTTAAAATGTTTAGGGAAAAAGTGGAATACTGGTGTGTATTTTTTCTTTAAACTACCAATACCAGCCATATACAGTCTGTAACGTAGGGATTTCTATATGTCTTTATTTAGTGGTTACATTAGTGACAAAGGCTAAACTTTTAGCTTCAGTAACGTGTACATATCTCCCCTTTTTATAAAACGACATGGTTGAAAACTGTTCCAGAGCCACTGTTGTTTCACCAGTGAAAAGTATATCATGAAATGCCTCTCCCTGTTCAATCCACTGGAAAAAAGAAAAGGAGCATAAAGCTTCTGATGGTCATAAATGATATTCATTTAGGAGCAGCATCAGAGGTATGTTTTTAACTGCACTGCATTGGAGAGAATACCATAGTGTGTTTTTTTTTTACTCCCTGGCGGAAACTGGCTTCCAGAAGAATCAGTATGGCTCAGAGATTAAATAAAACTTCACTCGCACCAAACAAATGTATATTTCTAAATATCACAACATGAACGATTTTTTTTTAAGAAATACAAAATGAGATATAATGATATGTTCCGGCTTAGACATTAACAAAGAGCATAACGCGTGTACTGTATACACTGCAAGTACAACCCCACCCTCTCTGCAGGAGTGCTGGCTGTGACGAATTGAACCGGTTTCACGGGTATTTTCAAAGTAGGAGGCGAGATTTCCAGCCAAAGACACCTCCCCCCCCTCAAAAACCCAGTAAGTACAGTACTTACTAGTTAAAGGCTAGGCTCCCGACTACGGCGAAAGGAACCCTTCTTTCATTAGAAGACAATGAACATATTTTAGCCCTGAATGAATTAATAGCAAACATGGTTTACATAAAATACATTTTTCCAAGAAAGTTTAGCCTTTGTCACTAATGAAACCACTAAATAAAGACATAAATATAAAAATCTTAAGATTTTTAAAAGACATGACTTTGCTAAAATTTATTTGAAAATAAAAACAATTACAACTGCCAGGGGAGAGAGAGAACAGGGGAGGGATGTTGGTTTTGCATAAGGGGCGGGGCTATGGATATTAGGTCTGTTCGGGAATGTGTAGTTACATGTTCTGGCTGTTTGTGAATTATCGTTGTTGAGTATGGAGTGTTGAGGTATTGATTTTGTGTAATGCTTTATGTTGAAAATTGAGGTGGATTTTGTTTATGATAAACAGGATAAACTGGGATGGGAGGATTGTTTGGTTTTGCATAAGGGGCGGGATTATGATAATTGGAGGACTTTGCGAGAGTAAAATGGTTTGATTATTTGATTTTGTATTGTGGTTGTTATCTATGTTTTTGGTTGGTATTATGTTTATATGGTTGTTTTTGTTGGTTGGTTGTTATTATGGTTATTAATAATACGATCTATAGTTGAAATCTGAGCCTAAATAAAAAGAAAAAGCAAGTGATTAGGTTTATGAGCAATCTAATTACTTATTTGTTTAAAACGCTATATAAAATAAAGTTTATTATTAATTTGCTGGACAGAGCGGTGAACATTATTATGCATAAGACAAAGATAACGATCCTGATCAGTTTAGAAATCTGTGTACGCTGTAAGGTTTTTACTTCTTAAACTTTTAAAATACACGTTTTGAATAGAAAGAAATCCTCTTCCTGGTACAGTATGTATAGCAAACCAGCACGTCTTTTTTCTCCAATCAGAGGGGTGTCAGATGGTGTCAGCCAATCACCGTTCTGCATTGGGTAGCAACGGGTGACTGTTCTCAGGTGGAAGATGTAAACAGCTTAATGTTCGTGTTTTAAATAATTTTTTTAAATTCAATTAAACGGGCACAGTTAAGACATTAAATATACATACACATACTGTATACAGTACAGTTTGCATACGGTAATATGTTTATGTTACGCGATTAAAAAATAAATAAATAAAAATGAAAAGTCCAGCACCAGCTGGATGTGAACACACAACTTGCCAGTTGGTAGTCACACACCTAGACCAGTAGGCTACAAGACAGCTCGCATGAACAGGCAGGCGAAACAGCCCTACATAGCCCTGCCGCAGTACACGGATATAATCATACCGTTATTAAATTCTTGAGATACGCGATTCCATATTATATTCCCTTTTAATCAAATTCTAAAAGTATGCTTGTTGACTCCGGTATCACGTTAAAGACTTCGAAGCTTACAATGTTTAGGGAGAAATGAAATATCGGTGTGTATTTTTCCTTGTGATATTTTAAGCTCTAGTTGAATGATAGATGTCGCATTTTAAATCATTTTCGTAGTTAGAAATTATGAAACGCCCTGTTAAAAGCAAGGAAGTTTTTATGCCAGTTGAAGTAAAACAAAATGCCTGACAAAGTATGGCTTGGATAGATTCCAAGTGCTTGTACAAATGTGCTAAAGAAATTATACTTTGAGTATACAGCTTGTCCAAAGTCATCCATTATTAATACTATTAGTAATATCTTCAGTAAAGACTTTGATGCATAAATATTTCTGATAAAGGTAGGTTGTGTACTTTTGTCCAACTGAGCAATCTTGCTTTCATAAAATATACCAACATTTTAATGACTGATGATTAACATGCTGTAATACACAGTTCAAAATTAAAGGCTCAAATGCTGTACATGAGAGGTTAAGCTCCCCCTGGCGGTTTTACAAGGCGACGCCGGATAGTTAGTCACGTGACACACGTGAACTACGTGATACCGCGTGATACCCCGACACGCCCACCGGGGTATGCCGCGAAATACCTCACCCATTTTGAATGGCTGGATCTGTATACTCCTGTTGCGTCTTCTGCTAAAATCGTTTAGAAATACAACGCGGAATTGTTTGAGGACTTAACAAGCATTGTTACGTCAGCACTGTGAAGTTGGATGTTGATATTTTGATATATTTACCTTAATTTTAACATAAATATAAACATAAATCCTGTACAATCTATGCTGTACAATCAAACACAGTTATATTTTGAGTCTTATGCTGGTGGTTGTATGGATCCAAAGGAAAATTTTAAAGCTGATACATTTTCGATTGGAATTTGCATCTAGCTGCAATCGGTATCTTTTACTTTATGTATGGTAGTGGAAATATTTTTTTTTAAATGATTTCTAATGAAGATCTCATGAAGTATTGCCAGGAGCTGCCTTTAGCGCTCAGTAGCGATAACACTGTTAATATAGACGGAGAAGAACTGCAAGATGAATTGATGATCTAAGCTAAAATAGCCCTAACACCCCTCCTGTAACAGTGTTTGTATTCATAGCAAGTAATATTATTTTTCAAACCCGAACGTTGCTTTTGCATTAAGTGTTATGTAACCATTAGCGGTTTCAGTAGCTTCTGAAGAGCACACTTTCCAAACTGAAGCCTATAAGAACATTATTCAAGACGCACCATGGCCCAGAATCGTTCATCGAGACTAGGATTAACATCAATTGAAAGTATTCCAAAATAAAAGATTTGACCGAAAAATTAAAAGTGTAGGCAAGTATTAAAACAGCACCATAACTTCTTGACTTCCAATCTCTTTCCTGGTTCAGGCCATGTAAAATGACATAATCAGTGGAGTCATGCCGAGGTTGTGAGTTTAAGCCTCACCTGAAGCAGCCTGGTTTTCTGTCTTGACAGGTAAACTGTGGTTTGTGCTATTTGCTAAATAGAGTGAGGATTCTGTGCTAATTGTTCTCCTCCTGGGAGAGGTCAAGATGAGAAGATCATGAGGCTGGTGGTAAATATCCTGTCCAGGAATATCGGGGCTGTAGGGGTCAAATCTATAGCTGTAGTGAAGACATAAGTGGAGATGGTGTGTCTGCTATCTGTGTGAGAGCTGGGCAGGAAGAATAATCTGTGGTCTGGGAAGAAGAGACCCTCGTTGGAAAAGTGGCACTCCTCACAGGAGAGAATGAAAAATAAATCTTTTTCAGGGACGCTGATTTTTCTCTTTGGGGGAATTAAAAGCACGTTTAGCACGTGACTTCGTGGCGCAACTGTAGTGCGTCTGACTCCAGATTAGAAGCTTGCACGTTCAAATCACGTCGAGGTCAGCTCATTTGTCTGCAGGTTCTGCTAGTAACAAACCTGGAAGTTACACCACGCAGTTGAATTTTATCTGTACACCACATAGGTAATCTGAACGAAGTAACATCGCAGTACAGAACACCCAGTCAGGAGCTTATGCAGCGAATCATCTTGAACACGACAAGAGAAAAGGCACACTGCACATCCACGAAACATAACGTCCGGCTTTAAAGACAGTAACATCAGAGAACGGAAGCTTCAGACCTCGTTTTTATTACAGGTTCAAGCAAACCTAAAAGTTAGGGAGTGTTTGGTCACGTTTGTTTAAAAAAGTGTCTGAATCCTGTAATTATAATTTTTCCTTTTTTAATTGTTACTTAAAAATAAACAGAGTTTAACGACACAAAATTGATTCCAGTTGTCAGATCACGTATACGCATACCTTAGCTTTGTGCAACAAATGTACCAATCCACTCCCATGTACCAAGACCTATGGTATATTCATGTTTGTTTAAATGACTAACGCTATTGGACATTAGCTGGTGTTTTTTGTAACGATTTGCTATTTCATGCAGGAAAGAAAGGAAACCAGACCCAACATTTGCTTTCAGGTGCGGTCTATTTACATAACGGACATCTATTTCTGAGGAGCCTGATTTAAATAACGCAACCCCGGTAGAAGTCGAATCGACAATCTTAAAAACCAAAATCAGACGCGTTGTCCATTAAACCACTAGCCCGTCACGTAACTGAATTGCACTTTGGTGAGTTCAGCGCCGCTACTAGTACACCACCACATCTACAATTTCTAAGTAAGAAACGTGTTTTCGACATTTTTATCAGTTTTAAATCATCACTTTTAAACAGACAAAGCGTTTGTGTGTCGCTCTGAATTTCTAATTGATTTAGAATTCCAAGAATATAGCGTTTTGTTCCACAGCGGCGTTAAATTATCACGTCTTTCATTCTACGTCTCTCTAGTAGTAAAGCAGACCTTGCTAGGTGAGCATTTGCTCCGGTAAATTAGGTCACTTTTCACGTTAACTCACTTCTTCTAAACACCACATTTCCTGGTGCACATTTTCTCCATGTAAAAAAGACATTTTCTCTACATGATTTCTCTTTTTTTTCATCAAAGTGTACAGAAAGAAGAAAGAAAGGGAAAGCGTCGTAAATGAACTCTGTCGCCCGTGGGAGATGTCAAGCGTATTGGACATGAAAAGTGCCCGATAAAAGCCATGTCTGTACGTTTCTCTTAGTGCCGGGGCTCCTATTGAATGTAAAGGAGGCAACGTGCTCAGCCAGCAGACTCAGCGCTTACTGAACGCAGGTGTCTCAGAGCGGTGTGTCCAAGCGGCAGTAAAAGAGGAGAATTCTGCCGGCGCCGTGGCTTAGTTGGTTAAAGTACCTGTCTAGTTAACAGAAATCCTGGCTCCAAATCCCAGCAGCCCATCGCCTGTGTTGCACTGGACACCCTGTAAATCATCAAAAGCACATTGAGTTCCTTGGTAATGAAATTGCCGGATAAAAGCCATTTCTCATCCTTTCTCAACTTGCTCAGTGAGCAGGCTCACCGCACACCGAACGAAGATAAAACAGAGCAGTGTGTCCAAGTGTATGTAAAAGGGCAGTGCTTTGCCGGTGCCATGGCTTAGTTGGTTAAAGCGCCTACCTATTAAACAGGAGATTCTGGCTTCAAATCCCACTGGTGCCTGTCTTTGTGCACTGTTTATTGTTATAGACAACATGCTTCTGCAATGGAGGTGTTCATTTCGTTTTTGGCACAACTTGTTTTTCAAGAAATCCACACATTGCGAAAGATAAAATGCTCATCTTTCTTATCAATCCAAAAGAATTACTGCCAGCTGGCAAGAAAATGACAATGATTTTTTTTTAATTTAGCCAAAAATCTGTGAATGTAGACAAAATGTGACGTGTCAGTTTCTATGGCACACTCAGTCAGGGTGTCCGTCTGTTAAACACAACGTTGGTAGATCAAACTCACCCAGAGACACACTTCGAATTAATCTGATCTAAACATTACCTTCTCTAAATGTGATTGAGTTTCTTTGCACGTCCTTAGTCATCTTGATGTTTGCAGAGATTTTCAACTTTTGACACGAGTCAAACTACAAGTAAATAGTTGAGTACCTAAGTCAATATCACCGGGAATATGAATATAAATGTAAACATCAATATTTCTGCTGTCTCCTGAGAAACACAAGTATAGAGTCAAAACATAATAAATAATACTAAAAAAACTATTCAGTTAAGACCCAGATGTGACAAAACACATTTAAGACTTGCATCCCCTTTAAATATGTATTTCCTTAATATCAGTTCTCTTCCCTCCCCAGGATACCTGCAAATTCACTATCGCATATAAAAAGCTGTGTGTAGTCTGTGTGTATTGCTCCATCACATCTGGGTGTTAAATTAATAGATGTGTTGTGTTATTTAATATGATTTGACTCTACGCTTGTGTTTCTCAGGAGAAAGCAGAAATATTGGGGATTTGTGCCTACAGAAAATTATATGAACTTTACAGGCAAATGTAAGGTTATGTTAAAGAAACAAAAACTTATTGTCACCTTTTTCAACATGATTAGTTAAGACATTTGTTCGGAATAGTATATCTTCTCGTGTCTTTGGCTGTTGTCCTACAATAACGGTGGTGAAACAGCAGGAATGTGTGGAAGATGGAACAGAAGACTCATCCAGTCGATAGTAAGGTTATGTAGGACCGCACACACTACGGTGCCAGTGTTAAGTAGCCTGGTTTATACCAGGAAAGAGTAGAAACCTGAGGTCTTCTGATCCGTAATCAGATACGTTACCCATTGTGCCATTGGCGTTTGTATTGCATTCCTATAGAGCACCACATTGAGCTCAGAGCCGCTATTGGCAATACATCGCCCCGGTCAACATTTTCTCAATTAGATTCATGTGTTTTTGTACGTGTGTCTAATTACTACGTCTTTCATTATGTCTGGATTAAAATAATGTCTCTTTTAAATTGACAAAGGGTTAATGAGTCTCCCCGAAATTCACACACAAAAAGAATCCAGAGACGCCGGCAATAGAAAACGGAGCGTCTTAAGTGCGCGGTATCACTGAACCAAACTCCCGATCTGTAAGTTTGTCGGCGGCTTTTTAATTGTGTTAGGAAGAGCAAACAGTCAACAGTGTACATTTTAAAGGTCTAAGCAAAACAATCAGACGTGAGGATTATTCAAAAAAGGAGTCTCTACTTCTTTGTATACTGAGCTTTGTATACTGACTCTTTTCTAGTGGGATCAGGATCACATAAAACCTTTTGGATTGAGAAGAGGATCATGGTGACATTCAAAACATACCTGCCTTTGCTTTTTTCGAAAACAAATGGATTATTGAGCTGCAAACATCGGATCATCGGTTAAAATCGAATCTCTCCACTACTGCAGTTGCTTCTTTGAGAGTTTCTTCCAATCTTTCAACATAACGTCAATATCGAGGGATACTGACGGTAAAATCATACGGATTTTGGTTTTCTTTTGATCGAAATTGTATTAAAATTCAAGCCTCTTTCACAGTTGTATAATACTTTCCCCTGCATCCTCAGATAAAAATTCTAAATACCACAAAGTTACAATATATGGAATAGGATTTATTTTAAATGTATTTTAGAATTTGCATTTATTTAGAGCTACATTTAGTGCTAGGTAAAGATAACATTGCTAATATTGATGGAGTAGAAATGTAAGATGAATTTATGAGCTAAAAGTCCTAAAACGCCGTCTGTAACAGCTACAGATGCAGCCATTCAAAATGCGCGGGCGATACCGCATTATTTTGCGGTGCGCTTTACGCGGTCTACCGCGAGTTACCGTAAATTCTCCTATAATACCGCAATTAAAATAATAGTATCCGGAATTTCCACAAGGTGGAGCTAATAAACTCAACCTCTCATGTTTGAGCTGTGGCCATCAAAGTCTTGACCTTGGACAAGCTGTAAACAAAGTATTGCCTTTGTCCACGTTCTTTTTTTCATTGACCGTCTTTGTAAAAGTAACACCACAGCATTTCGCAATCGAGCATTTGTTTCCAATCATGCAAAGTACAGTAATTTTTGAGAACTGATTCACCATGCCTTTCACATGCTCATAAAAGAGATTGATTTTGGAACATAAACATATTACTGTATGCAAACTGTACTGTATACAGTATGTATATGTATATTTAATGTCTTAACTGTGCCCGTTTAAGTATTGAACATTTATATGGAATTTTACCACTGAAGGGAAATCTTAGTACCTGAGCATAAAAAGAATAGGAGCATACTGCAACGCGTGTGAAGGTCATAAACGATATTAATTTTGGAACTTAAACATACAGTATATGGCTGGTCTCGGTACTTTAAAGAAAAAATACACACCAGTATTCCATTTCTCCCTAAACATTAAGCATCAAAGTCTTTAACTAACGTGATACCGAAGTCAACAAGCATACTTTTAGAATTTGATTAAAAGGGAATATAATATGGAATCGCGTATCTAAAGAAATTAATAATGATATAATTATATTCATGTACCGCAACACAAGAATAGTACACGCTGTACATTGTCTGTTGATAATGTTTCTGTAGTGCTTTTTCAGCACTCTTTCATTCTTTTTTACTTTGCCGGTGGCGCTGTGGGTTAGGTTCCTGACTCCCATGTCACATGGTCTGTGATCAAATCCTACTGGGTTTTTTTAACAAACATTTCTTTGAAAAAATTAAACGTTTCCTTAGTCAGAGATTAATTAAAACCTCACTCGCACCAAACAAATTTATATTTCTAAATATCACAACATGATCAAATTTAAGTCATTTTAATAACAATGAATAGTCACCTAGGCGTTACAATATTAACATTTATATTGATTTAAATCGCGTTTAAATCGCCTTTATTTAAAACCCATAAATAAAGCTGATACTGTTTAGACTATTAATTATTTAAAACTGTATTACAGCAGCACAATGCACAATGCAACGTAAATCGCTATCTTTGTCTTCTGTATAATAATGTTCACCTCTCTGTCCAGCAAATTAACAATACTAATAATAATGAACTTTATTGTATATGGCGCCTTTAAAGGTGGCTCCTCAAAGCGCTTTACAGGTTAAAAACAATAACAATAATACTATTGTTAGGCTGGGCAAACAATTTTTTTTTTAAGAAATACAAAATGAGATATAATGATGTGTTCCGGCTTAGACGTTAACGAAGAGCATAACACGTGGGCGGCGTAGAGGTCGGCTCTGGCTTTCCCATCTACTGTATACACTGCAAGTACAACCCTCTCTCCCTCTCTGCGGGAGTGCTGGCTGTGACTAATTAAACCGGTTTCACAAGTATTAGTAGTAGAAGCAGGCAAGATTTCCAAAGAAAGACAGCACCCCCCCTCAAAAACCCAGTAAGTACAGTACTTACTAGTTAAAGCCTAGGCTCCTCAATGAAATCGCTTTAACATGCTAATACGTTGGTGTAACAATCCGGGCCTGGCAAGCTTCTAATTTCAACCCAACTACGGCGAAAGGAACCCTTCTTTCATTAGACGACAATGAACATATTTTAGCCCTGAATGAATTAATAGCAAACATGGTTTACATAAAAGACATTTTTCCAAGAAAGTTTAGCCTTTGTCCCTAATGAAACCACTAAATAAAGACATAAATATAAAAATCTTAAGATTTTTAAAATACATGACTTTGCAAACATTTATTTGAAAATAACGATTACAAACGCCAGGGGAGAGAGAGAGAACAGGGGAGGGATGTTGGTTTTGCATAAGGGGCGGGGCTATGGAAATGAGGTCTGTTTGGGAATGTGGAGTTACATGTTCTGGCTGTTTGTGAATTATCGTTGTTGAGTATGGAGTGTTGAGGTATTGATTTTGTGTAATGCTTTATGTTGAAAATTGAGGTGGATTTTGTTTATGATAAAGAGGATAAACTGGGATGGGAGGAGGATTTGGTTTTGCATAAGGGGCGGGATTATGGTAATTGAGGAAGTTGCGAGAGTATAATGGTTTGATATATTTGATTTTGTATTGTGGTGGTTATTTATGTTTTTGGTTGGTATTATGTTTATATGGTTGTTTTTGTTGGTTGGTTGTTATTATGGTTATTAATAATACGATCTATAGTTGAAATCTGAGCCTAAATAAAAAGAAAAAGCAAGTGATTAGGTTTATGAGCAATCTAATTACTTATTCGTTTAAAACGCTATATGAAATAAAGTTTATTATTAATTTGCTAGACAGAGCGGTGAACATTATTATGCATAAGACAAAGATGACGAAATCTGTGTATGCTGTAAGGTTTTTACTTCTTAAACTTTTAAAATACACGTTTCGAACAGAAAGAATTCCTCTTCCTGGTACAGTACTGTATGTATAGCAAACCAGCACGTCTTTTTTCTCCAATCAGAGGGGTGTCAGATGGTGTCAGCCAATCACCATTCTGAAGCCCTACCATAATCTCTGGTATGGGGAGACCCCAGAATTCTGTCCCATAGTTTAGACAGATGATAGATACTTTTATTGATCCCGTGAGGGAAATAAAGTAAATCATTTTCATTTTAGGAAATTATTAAACGCTCGGTTAAAAGCAAAGGAGATTGTCTGTTATAGTGGACATAAAAACAAGAGTTCGCTGGCATTATATCCTAGAAGACACAGACCAGGAGAATGCCCACAGCGTAAAAGAAAATGCCTGATGAACTAGGGATTGGACAGTTTCCAAGTGCTTGTACAATCGATGGAAATGTTCAAATAAATGTGCAAAAGAAATAAACGAAATAATCATGTTAATGTCCTCTCTTTGCTAGTTAGTGGCTGTGTTTCTGCGTTGGGTAGCAACGGGTGACTGTTCTCAGGCGGAAGATGTAAACAGCTTAATTTCTGTGTTAAATAATTTTTAAAAATTAAAATTCATTCTATACAGCAATCACATATTTGGGTACCGTTTCATAAAACTTTCATGCTTAAAATGTTTAGGGAGAAATGGAAGACTGGTGTGTATTTTTTTCTTTAAACTATCAAGACCAGCCATACACATTACAGTTTATGTACATACAGTAATGTGTATGTTCCTAAATTAATATCGTTTATGACCTTCAGATGTGTTATGCTCCTCTTCTTTTTATGCTCAGCTACTAAAATTTCCCTTAAGTGGTTAAATTCCATATAAATATTCAAAACTAAGTGGATTAAAATGTGCACAGTAAAGATATTAAATGATTAAATCTTTTCACTACCAACCAATGCACCACGAGTTCCCCTGTCGGTCATTTTGGCCAGCCAATCACTTACCGCGGTGCCCTGCGAGTAGGTTACTGTACGGGTTTTTACCGCGCATTTTGAATGGCTGCATCTGTACTTTTCACACGAAGAAGTTAGTTTTGTGTTTTTAGCTATTGAACATAACTGGTATGTCCGAGAAAATCATGTTTATCCATTGAATTTGGTCTTTGAATGGCTGGCGGGAGAAATCATTTTTACTCCCGTTGCACCCTCAGTTGAAATATTTTAAAATTACAATGCAGATTTGTTGGAGAACTTCACAAGTATTCTTAGGTTAGCACTGTACATATGTTGATATTTTGGAGTATTTACCATAGTTTAAATGTACTGTAAATGTAAACATAAACGCTGTAAATGTAATGTAATTTTGTAAAAATATGTTAGCTGAGGATGCGAGGGGGGCTATGACACGTTGTGAAACATGCAAGACAACTGTAAAAGTGGCCAGTATTTGAAATAAAATTGATGATCAAAAGAAAACCACAATTTGTGGTATTATCATCAATATCCTTCGAAATCGATGTCCAAATGAAGTTCAAATGAAGAAACTGTGAAAAAAGCTACATTGATAGCAGGGGATTTTGATCTTTGCACTTAAAGAACTAATTGGATTTCCGTGAAGGTGCCACCCTACAAACAGCACAAAGAATGAAACACACCCCCTCCGTTAGTGCTGGGGTGTGCTGTTGAAAATAGCGTTCGTGCTGCATAGGTGCGGTCACTTCCGCACGTCATGATACCACTAGAACTGACAAGAGCTGAAGCCCCCTCCCGGCGTTGTCCAAGGCAGAAATGTGAAGGAGAGTGACAAGGTGAATGTGGCTGAGTGTTGTAAAGAGCTGGTGCACTCTTTCCAGGGTCTTGGGTTCAAATCCCAGCACTCCTGTATGTCCTGGTTTTAAGAAGTTGTTTCCTCTGATTTGTAATATGCTCAGTAAAAGTGCTTTTTGGTAGTCTCTCGAGAGGCTGTGCAAGGAGTTTAGAGATAGACTTTCTAAAAGACAGGCTGTCAGCTATCAAGGCAGAAAAAATGTTTTGTTTTCTCAACATGAATGCTTTTTGGCACTTTCATCTTTATGAGGGAACAACGTCTGCCGAGATCACTTATGAGCCAGTGCGCATGGTAGTGTTCCGGCAGGTACATTTAATATTGGCTGTGGTGGCGAACTGCTTTTGTTTGTTTATTAAATCTTTGCGCATAGCGCTCATTCAAAAATACATTGTCCAAAACTGATCAGGGGATTCATTTCATGCTTTCACAAAGCACACCTTACACGAAAGACTTAACTGTTGAATTTATTGCGCGTTTTGATGCTGTTCCTATGGTTGCCTTGGTTACAAAAGTAAACATTCTTTTATGTTCTGCTAGAGTATCCTCTGGGTGGGCTTTATCATCGGGCTCGGATAGGTCATCAGTGCTCCGTCTAGGGAAAATAATCAGCACTGTCGTTTTTCCTGTTCGTATGGCTCTTTTAAAGCATATAAAATTTCTCCAAATAAAGATACATTTTAACCCTGCGGTAAGCATTCCTTCAATTCAATAGTTTTACTCCGAGCAAAAAACAGCACAATATGTAGAGAGATGATATTCAAAGATTTCAACGTTCTTATTGGATTGCCTGTATGCAGATATCGCTCAGAATTCCTAAAATGATTTTGAATTCAGTTTTGCCTTACTACTTTCAGAGTATTTTATTGACCTTGCTGAAGCAGAGAGGAGACATAATCACAAATGTGACCAGTTGTGCTGCTGTTTCTGGTTAATAATGACTTTTACGAGTAAAAAAGAAAAACAGCTCCTTGCATAAAGGGCAAGAGCAACCAGCACACTCGCTTGTTGAGTGGGTATTTTCTGTGGTGCTATTCCTCAACTGCGAAGTTATTTGGTGAGCAAGGACCTCTAAGAAGGAGTCTGAATCCATCAAGAACACAGGAATTCTAATATCGCACTGCCATCTTGTGTACAGAGATCTGCTTCTTCCTTATTGAGTGTTTTGGTGTTTAAGAACACGCTTCCTACCTCAAGTGCTAGTTTCAAAAGATGTGTTACCAGACCACATATTATCTTGAAAAGCTTTGGAGATGCACTGACCGGGATTCAAATCCGGCTCAATAATTTGGAAGTCGCCTGTACCACCAAGGCACTTCTAAGAAGCCCCTGCACATTTTCACAATCCTCTCTCTCACCTACAAAGTTATGAAGACACAGACGACCAATGAAAACTAATTTGATTCACTCAAGGCTCCACTCTTTTGTTGTGATGTCATTTTAATCAGTGTTAGCTGTGATTAGGTGTTGTTTCTGTCTCTTAAAGTTTAAGAGTCTGCTCCTTTCTTCCTGGTATCGGTATAACATGTTCCATCTTTGTTTACAAACACCACTAAAAAAATTATTCAGCTCTAACGCCTGTGTGCATTGATAAGGTATCTGAAAAGGACATATTAAATAAAACACAATCTTTTATGTTACCATTCCTGTGGTTGGAGTGTTGTTTCTCCCTTTTATGTTCTTCTACAATATTTACAGACAGGGTTTTATCACTGGAATTGTACAGAACAAGTGTGCATCGGTCCATGAAAAACATCAGTACTGCTGTTTTTATATGCATAGTTTAACCAAGAGCACTTAAAAGATGCAAAAAGCTTTCAAAGAAAACAAAATTGAAAGACAGTCGAGCAAGGAGGTAAAAAAAGCTCTCCCCCATCGAGGAATCAACCACCGTCCCCCCTGTGACTGGATATAAAAATAACTGGTTCATTTGTGCCCAGTCTCTGGAAACTTCGACGCGATTAATTTTCCTTCCTTATTTCTTCATTCCCATGAATTTGCTCTGTAGTAGAGGAAATGCGAAAGCGGGAAACTGCATGAATTATTCGTGAGTGGTGGATTGTGTTCAAAGAGCATCAGCACGTCTTTAAGTCAATTCCATAAAAACCTCTGTTGGGGATGTAGTTCAGTGGCAGGGTGCATGCTTTGCACAGTTGAGGTCCTAAGTTTAGTTCCTGGCATCTCTAACTCATTTACATTCTGTGCTCATATTGCAATCATCTGTTGAGTGAGAACTCTTTGCTTGTGTTCATAGAGAGCCACGTCCACACAATTAAACCCAGGCACACTCAAAGTGCTACAGTGTTGCTCTGCTGTTTTAAATGTACCTCCAAAGCATGTTAACTGCCAAATGATTTGAGTTAATTTAAAATCATATTCAGGAAATCCTTCAGATGTGTTGCGGGTGTTGAAGAAGCCACCTGTTGAATCTCACCCGGGATTTCTTGAGACATCATTCACCGAGCTAGTCCTCCCTCTGGACTCAGCAGTCAGCAGAAAGCTGCACAAGCTCCTCACTGCGTGTCCTGTACTGTTACAAGTGCTCTCGTGTAGATGTTGATCACAGCCATAAGGAGACTTTGAACTTTTTCCGTATGTGAAGGAAAATGCAAAAGAGCATGAAAAGCATTAATCGTATGAAATATCCAAGCTACAACTCGAGAAAAACTGAACTAAACAACAACTTTTGATGATTACAAGAGATTCAAGAAACACAACCATCCACACACGGGCTTTGATCCTGAACACTTAAGTTAAAAGACAAAGCGAAGGATATGACCTGTAAACTTTCTTATAAAATATAAAATAATGTTCTACTTTCTTAAAAATTTCTTACTGTTGATGGGTTATTTATTGAATTTTAATAAAATCACAATTACAAACATTTTAGGTTAAACTGTTATTCACATACTCAAACGAAGATAAACATTAGATAGATAATACTTTATTAATCCCTTAGGGAAATTAGTGTTTTCTGCTGCGTGAGCCCATTTCTGATAAGAATAAAAAATAAGTTATATGAATTGAATAGTTCTACTTTTTATACTTACGTAGTCTTATTAATATTTCGGTTAAATCTTTTCTTCTGTAGTAATACTAGTCCTGATTTACAATTTTTGGACAAGGTGCATCTTAAATAATTTTGTTATTAGTTTCAGTTTTGAAAAATCGTGCCCAGAAGCTACCAAAACTGGTAATGTTCACAAGATGTGTAATGCAATAGCAGCCTTCTTGGTGGAAAACAAAAAAGTATTTCTTGGTATGAATCCTAACTCTTTTATAGGCGGCATTCTAGGATTTCTCGGTTCAGAAAAGCTGTAAATGCATTGTACATTTCTACTCCATCAATATCAGCAGTGTTATCACTACCGAGCGCTAAGTATAGATCCTGGCAATACTTCATGAGATCTTTGTTAGAAAATTGTTTATTTTATTTTTTAAAAATATTTTCAATTCCATCCAAAAAGTCAAAGTTTCAATTGCATGCAACTGATGAGATCTCTCTTCGATGGAAGTTATATGTACATCCAAAACACGTTTCTTGTGGATCCAGAAGAGGATCATTATGAGACTCAAAACATGCCTGTCTCTTCTTTTTTCAAGGATGAATTGATTATTGAGGTATAATCATTGGTTCAAAACCAAAAAGAGAAAGAGTAACAAAAACCGATGTTTTGCCAAGTAATTTGAAGACCTAGATAGAGAAACGTGGGGCTGAAAGAAGAACCAAATGTCCACATACTATACTATGTTAATGGAAGCATACATGTTTCCATGGGAAATTTACTCCTGCTCCCAAACTAATATGCTGCAGTGATATCTGATAATGGTACTGTCACTGCTTGTAAGCCACATGTTTCAGCTGTCAGCCTACTATACCATGTTCAACCAACGCTAGTAATATTACTGTGTAATAGAGGAGCAAGAGAAGCCCAGTCAGTAGAGCTGGCGACCCTTATGTTTAGAATTGTGGATTCAAGGGTCATTTGTGTCCTTTCTTATCATTCTAATCTTTTAGTAGGACAGTGCAAGCAGGACGTGATAGCATACAGTGACAACCCAATGTCTTATGAGCTTTGTGTAATTCAGCTTTCTTACCACTTTGGGGCTTGATTCAGATATCGCTGTGAAAGCAAGTGGCAAGCAAAGGCTTTTCTAAATCGAGGGTGATCTGCTCCCGAGTAAGTATAAACACAAGAGCGTTTACTGCTTGAAGACCGCACTTTGTCAAAATACTGCTTTTTGTTAATTTCACATTATGGTATTTAGACGGGGCAAAGTAGTGTAGTCCTTGTACAACTTTGATTAGCGTTTGTTATTCAGTTTTGAGCTTCGAGGGGCATAATGCAAATTGAGATGGTGAATAGAAAATGAAACAGGAATCACTTCTTGGGCTAAGAAATCCAAGAAGCATGGAAACCTGTGGATTTTAACAGTACAGAACACTCACAAATTGTAGTGTTGCTGCATTCTTCTGCTGCTTTTATATTTCGATCTTTGACTTTTGAATGCATACCTTACCGGAAATCTTTCTTCACTTATAGAAAGCTCAAAAAGTTCTTAATGTAGAAATCGGAGCCCATCTAAATGTTCCTTTCTACTAATCACATTTAAGTGTTGACGAAGCATTTTCCTGCCCATCATGTTCTTGAAAAGCGGTATCTCTGTTTTCCTCCTATTGTCATTGTCAGCACAATAAGACAGGAACAATGCACAAAAAATAAAAAAGTAGATGTCAGAAGTGGGATTTAATCCCATATTTCCATTCGGAGACCAGAACACCCAACCAAGATGAAAGACATCAGTTCTCAAGTCTGACACCTTAAACCTTAGACCACTCAGCCATCCTGACAAGCAATGACAAAAGCTGTGCTGAATTCACCAGTAGTTCACTAAACTGAGTTTCTTCCTTGAACAGATTTGCTTGTCTACAGAGTAAATTGCAAAGTCCAGGTGTGCAAAGTTCTTGGAGACTTATTCACAAAGACTTACTGCTGTAATAAATGCAAAAGGATCTTCCACAAAGTATTAGTTGGGGGGGGTTCACACTTATGTAACCAGGGTGTTGTAGGTTTAATAGTTTCAATTATTCTTCCTAATAATTATCTGTTTGTTTTTCTCTTGAATTTTGTTGGTTGCAAGGTCACATTAAGGATGGAAAGATGTCTGACATGATTTATCTTGATTTCTGCCTTTACATTACAAAAACCTGCAGTTTCGATAAGGGTGTGTAGACTTTTTATATCCACTGTATGGTCACTTCCTTTGTTAAGCGCCTTGGGGCAACCTAGTTATTGTGAAAGGCACTATATAAAAATAAATTGAATTTAATTTAAATGACTTAATCCAGAGCATCAAGGCACTTTACAAAACATGCATAGAAAAGTAGAGTATAAATGTGTAAATCTGTAGTTTTGGAAGTAACTGCTTGAATAATCCAACTGCCATTGTTGTTACTGCTGCTTCTGCTGCTATAACAACTACTACAACCATTACATCAGATTCTTATCCTTATTCTGATACTAATACTCCTGATACTACAACTGCTGTCATTACTACTAATAGTGATAAAAACAGGGTACTCACAGATCTCTGGACGTTGGTCTGGACTCTAGAAAGTGGTTTCTTTCACAAGCGACTCTGGACCTCAACACCTGTAGATGGGTCACCTTTGTCAGACACAGCAATGGAGCCCAAGCCCACCTATACACACACTCACACACAATGACAGATATACGCCCACACACTCACACACATTATCACACACTGACAGACAAACATCCAAACACTCACACACAGACACTACACAGACACACACATAGACACTATGAATACTTATAGACACACATCCACACACTCACAAACACAAATTCACACACTGAGAGACACCACACACTCCTCACAAACACCACACACTCACAGACACATACGCTCATAACTACAAATACACTATCAATAACACTAATACAAATACCAGTTATATTGCAACAGTAACACTATAACTAGGACTTACACTATCGTCCTCTCTAACACTGACACAAAATTATCTCTGTAATTATCACTAATATTAACAGGAATACTAGCATTACAATCAGTAGCACTATCATCATTAATACTCACGTGAACACTAGCATTAATATTGTAACACAACGGGGGCTCAGGCAGGCGCCCTTGCCGCATCTGGTCAGCCCCATCCCGACTGGAGGCTCGAACCCGAGATTTCCACGTCTCTCTGCAGCAACCTAGCCCCGTGAGCTAAAGAGCAATCTCTCTACAGCCTGGTAGCTGTAGTCCTGCTATCACAGGGAAGGGCGGTGACGTCACCTGCTCTGATATGCCGGCTCTTACACAGTGCCTGTCGGCCATAAGCGTTACAATATTAAAACTACCGATTGTACTCGAAACATGAAGACAATATTAGTATTAGTTGCTATCCGTGACGTCACAACGCTCTTTGTGACGAAGGCAAGACACCTAGCAGTGCACAGTGAAGTGGGGCCTGTTGCCGTGGTTTGACTATACTGATGATTTGTAAACAGTGGAAAAATGCATTTAAGCTTTTACTTACACAAATTTATCAACTTGGAATATAGTTTTTAATAATTTATCAACTTGGAATATAAATTTTAAGCTCTAGCATACAATTCCTTAACAATTATTTGAATAATAATTCTTTAATTTCGGATTGAACATTATTAACGCTAAAGGCGCTATTGTTATTGATCGATACAGGCTGTATTGACTGTTTTCTAGATATTTAAAACAGGATCAAAACGGGAAAAGAATCAGTACTCACAAATCAGTGAAGTTAATCGATTATTCCACGGTTCTTCAGTTGAATTAATTGGTTGTCGATAGATAAGTGATCAATAACTCTCCTCCGTGCGCTCGGTGCGCCTCCCGCGGTCTCGCTCTCTGATCCCGGCGCTCTGGCTGGTGTCTGTGACGTCACAGCGCTCTTTCTGACGGAGCAGACATGTCTCCGCTGGAGGAGACTCCTGTCCGGAGCCCAGGGGGCTTTTCTTACAGATATAACATCTCCAATAATAAAGGCGATTCATAACAGCTGGAAATGGAGAGCGACAAACCGAGGAATAAAATGTATTAAACCAAAAAAATAGTTTACTTCACAGACTAATGCGTTGTATAGCATACTCCCGTAGAGCAGAAGAGAAAGGGCACAAGTCCCTGTAAAAAGCGTTTTTAAGCGTTTTACACTAATCTCCACAGAATAGAAGCCAGGAGGATCAGACACCTGATCCTGAAGGTTGAAGAGTATCTCCTGGTTTTATTTCCACTCAAGCTCTCAGTTCCTCAGCCAGTTTGATGATTTAATTAACTGTATAACTGTTATCAGACCCTGTTTAACTGTATATGTATAAGACTCCGTGAGAGACGTGTGAGAGACGCTGTATCCCAGGGCTGGTGTGGAATCACACACAGACAGGTCTTCTGTGTGATTTGAGTCTAACTGCTCAGAGGTACAGACTGGCCAACTAGTCACTATTGTAGACAAGACCATCAGTCTGCTGCTGCTGATAATCATATTACACATAAGAGTAGCAATACTGATGTTCATTAAATCAGTAAAAATAATAATAAGAGATAATCACATATTGCTCAATTTTCAGTAAAACACTTCTGACAGAGGGTTAGGGAGTGACTTACAATAAAGACAATGAATCAGGGCAGTAATACCGAGGGGCTGGAGGTCCTGGAGACCTGGAACAGAGCCCACAGCTGCCAGATCAGGGACCCCTGAGCCCAGTTCACAGAGAGGAGAACCAGGAGCTCCTCTCTGTCTCTAAGAGGCTGTGAGGAAGGAGAAAAGGGGGAGATGTGACCCGAGTCCAGGCTGTTCTGTCTGATATTATTCATGTAGCAGCACTGATTGTCTGAATGTCCTCTGGTTCTGAATTGTCAGGATAAAGAGAAGGATGTAGATGAGCTTTTGTCTGTTCAGGAGGTAGGAGTTTGTGTAAAGTACTGAGGGTCCCAGAGCTCTGTGTGTGAGTCTGAGCTGTGAATCTGACTGAGAGGAGAAAAATATTTTTTTTTCTTCTGCCTCTGAGAAGTCTTTTCCTTTACCAAGCAACGTTACATCCCCTTCAGATACTCTGCACAGACTGTCAGAGTGAGAGAAAAGGAGAGAGAGATGGACAGATAAGGGCACACAAAGCGAGAGAGACAGGAAGTGGGAGAGAGAGGAGAAGGAGCAGGAAGACAGTACAGGTGTTCAACCACACTGTGACCACAGGAGACAGGAGGCTTTTCTCAGCTGCTGAGGAGCTCAGGGCTCATGGCATCTCAGGCTCAGTGGGTCTGGCAGCAGTCAGGTCTGGGAGCTTTTCCTCATACTGACACTGGAGCTCTAAGAGTCAGCCTCCATTCAGACAGGAATAGCCCCTCCTGTTCAGCCCTGAAAGACACACTGAGAGAGCTGTTAGAGCCCTGAGACAGCTGTGTGGGTAGAAGACCTGTCACCCTGTAGTGGTCTGAACACTGGTCTCTCCTGTGTCTCCCTGTGCAACACTAGAGCTCTGAACACTGGGCTCTCCTGTGTCTCCCTGTGCAGCACTGGAGCTCTGAATACTGGGCTCCCTGTGTGTCTCTCTGTACAGCTCAGCTCTCAGCTGCCTCATCAAACTGACACCCACAGCCTCACAGTACAGCCTGACGTGTAGCTCCAGTGAAGCTCTGCCTTAAATCACCGCTGTATTAACAAGGACTGAACTTTTTTTTCAGAATTTTGTTGCTTTTTCAAATTTGAAACTGACTCCTGCTCTGCGGCTCCTGCTGCTGCAGCTTTTATGGTGAATCTGTAATACAAGAACTCTGCTATATTGAACAGGAGAGTTTAAATACAGCATAACTGCTAATACTACTACTGCTACCACAACTGCTGCCACTGATACTACTGCTACTACTAATACTTTACTGCTGCTTCTACTGCTACTACTGCTTCTACTGCTGCTACTACTACCTATAATAATAAGGAAGAGGATGTGCCCTCACACTGTTCAGACTGGTGGTGCATTAGTCTATCAGTATCAGTTCAGCTCCACTGTGCTGTTAGAGAGTCTCAGTCACACAGTTGGTTCAACACAGAAAGACACTGGGGTCACAGCTGGAGGGGCTGGAACATCTATTTGGACTGGAGCTGCACAGGGACAGACATGGGGTCTAGGGGACTCAACTGGAAGAGCTGCTGTCCACCAGGCTCAGTACACAGGGGCACACAGTCACTGCTGGGCTTTTTTTTCTCTTTTCATTTAAATTTTTGGTTATAAATTATCTGTTCACAGCCACAGGACAGCCAGATCTTATTCAGTCCACCTTGTCTCTGTATTCCTGTGCTGACCTGAGTGACCTCACTGCCACCTTGAGGACAGGCTCTCCTCACACTGTCCTTGACAGGACAAGAAGACACTGCTGTCTGGGGAGACAACCTCTTTGTGACTCGTGGCAGCACACCAGTCACTGGACACCGCCTGACACAGACGGCAAGAGACACAGGACCATATCAAGAACACTGAATCTCTGGCTTAATCAATGAAGTTAATAAAAACCAGCTGTTTTCTTCAGCATTTAATCTGGTGTTAAGTGAAATGTCTTTCAATTTAAAACCTTGTAATATTTAAAATGATTTTAGGATGTATTCAAAATTTGTTTTGTCTTATATATAAATTAGTTAACTTAGTACTGACCTACTATTATGTTACTTGTCTAGAACTGAAGAGATTTTATGTTGTGTTAATATCTGTTCTCTTCCTGCCCTTGGAGCACCTGCAGCCCTGCTGTTTCTGTGTGTGTGTGTGTGTGTGTGTGTGTGTGTGTGTGTGTGTGTGTGTGTGTGTGTGTGTGTGTGTGTGTGTGTGTCCTTCAGTGAGACACAGAGCTGCTCCTATCTCTCCTCTCCTCCGCACTCCTGGGAGTGTCTTCAGGGAGAGGAAACAGTGATGTGGCTCTGATATATTTGGAGAAGACTGAAAAGGCCCTGTCGGGAGGTTCCTGCTCTCAGTCTGAAAAGGCAGTGCTGTGTGTGATTGGCGGGGCGGGGGGGTGTGTTGTTACTGGGGGTCCTGGGTGTTGAGCAGCAGCTCATTTGCCCTGTGGGCTCAGGGGGGAAGACAGGGGTCTCAGCTGCGCTCTGTCCTGACAACAATGGAGAGCTGCCTGTCCATCTTCTTTCTCGCTGTCCTGGTGCTACACACCTCAGCCAGTAAGTGTCCAGTCTTCTTCAGAGTCTTGTCCAGCTGCTTAAATGAGTCATGGGATACTGGGAGTCAGGATCAGTCTCTTTAGATACTCAGCAATCAGCTAAATAAACAGAGAAACCATAATTTAACCATAAATCTCTAGGTGGAAAAGGAGCACAAACTTAAACTAAAATAAAAACTTGCAATGCTGGATTTTGTTTTGTAAGATTAGTTTAGTTGCTCTTTATTTTTTGGTGATTAAATCAGGAATATATTTCATTTTCCATAATAATTTTAGTTTTCAAAAGCAGCACTTATAAATGGCAGAGTCAGTGACTCAGCAATCAGTGTCATAATGTGCAGAAAACCTGTAATTAATTTTTAGATGAAAAGGGTTAAATGTAATGTGAAAATAAGCTCAGGGTGAGAGAGTTTACTACTTTTATTTTAAACTGAGCCTTATGCGGTATTTATTGCTGATTTTCTGGTCAGTAATTAGTCAAGAAGGTATTTTATTGCCTAGATCAATTTTAGTGCTTTTTAAATTAAACAATAGCAGCAATAAGCACCTCTGCTGAGCAACTGGGACTTAGGATCAGGGTGTAAAGACTCATCAGTCTGCATTATAAATGGTATAAAATCTTTTAATAATCTGTAAATTAAAAGGAGTAATGTGAAAATGAGCCAAGATTCAAAAGCAGAGATTTTAGTGGTCATTTATCACAGATTGTTTTTCTCTTTGTAAAGAAAATAGTTAAATGCTAAAAACACTTTCAGTATTTTTGTAAAACAACAGCAGTGATAACCTCACTTTGCTGAAAGACTGGAGTTAGGATAATCAGTGTGCCTAATAAACTGTATGAAATCTGTAATAAATCTGTAGATGAAAAGAAGTAAGAAAATAATGTGAAAATGAGACCAGATTTCAAAGCAGAGATTGTACTGTTTATTTATCACAGATAAGTTCTGCTTTTAAAAAATATATAATAGAATTGATGATCATCACATCTCTACTGAGAGATTGGGGTTCAATATCAGGGAATTCAGAGACTCATCAGTCTGCTAAATAAACTGTACAGAAAGTATAATTAACCTTTAGATGAAAAGGAGTATAAACTACTGTGAAAATGAGCCCAGGCTCAAAAGCAGAAATTGTACTGTTATTTATCACTGATCTTTTTCTGGGTCTGTAATAGAACATATTAAATTGCCTCCAACAATTTAGTCTTAAAAAAGCAGCAGGAATGATAATTGAAAAGCAGAGATTATAATGTTTTTTTTTATTTTAAAGACTGTTTCTCATTTTTTTTAAATAGAAGGGAAGATAACTGGATCTCTGGGGCTCAAGATCGGGGAATTAAGAGATTTATCAGTCAGCTTGATTAACTGTGTAAAAATTGCAGATGAAAATTAATCTGAGAATTTCATATTACTTTTTACTCTATTTAATCTGCAAGTACAGTTTTTCTACAGTTTTAGTTTTACAATGTAAGGGGTAATGTGAAAATGAGCCCAGATTCAAAAGCAGAGCTTATACTGGCTGTTTATCACAGATTGTGGTAAAATAAAATAATTAATTGCTTAGGGCAATTTCAGACTTTTTGTAAAAGCATGGCAGTGATAATAACTGCACTCTGCTGAGAGACTGGGAGTCAGGATCAGGGTGTAGAGAAATTTGGCTTGATAAACTAAAATTAGTAGAAATTATGTGAAAATGCATGCAGGCTCAAAAGCAGAGATTGTGCTGGTTATTTATCACTGATTGTTTTCTGAGTAAAGAACATATTTAGTTGCTTTGAACAATTTTAGTCTTTAGGATAAAGTGGCATGGATGATAATTCCAAAGCAGAGATTTTGATGGTTTCATTTTAAGCACTGTTTAGTCATTTATTCTTAAACAGAAGTGATGATAGTTGGATCTCTGCTGAGAGACTGGAGCTCAAGACCAGGGAATTTAGAGACCTATTAGTCAGCTCGATTAACTGTTTTGAAACTGTAATATGTAGATTAAAATTAATCTGATGTTTTAACATTACTTTTTACTCCATTTCATCTACAGAGTAATTAGATTTTTTATAGTTTTACAGTTACAGTGAGCCCAAAATCAAAACCTTATAATTATACATTATACATTATAATCATTTTCTAAGTAAGTAAGTTAATTTTAGGTTTCAAAAGCAGTAATTGGTTATGTATCACAGATTGTTTTCTGTGTCTGTTAGTAAAGAAAATAATTAACTGCTTAGAACAATTTCAGTCTTTTTTTAATGCAGTAATAATAACTGTCTCTCTGCTGAGAGACTGGAGCTCAGGATTAATCTGTAGATGAGAAGGAGTAAAAATTAATGTAAAAATGATTGCAGATTCAAATGCAGAGATTGTACAGGTTATTTATCAATTATTTATTGTTTTCTGTGTCTGTTAGTTAAGAAAATATTTCATTGCCTAGAACAATTTAAATCTATTTGTAAAACCACAGCAGTGATAACAACCGGACTCTGCTGAGAGACTGTGAGTCTAGATCAGATAGATAGATACTTTATTGATCCCGTGAGGGAAATTGCAGTGCAACAGCAGCTTAACACAGACAACACAGCCACAGTGTAACGAACGATATAATAATAGTACAATACATACAATACAATCAGTACAGTGAGGGGTGCACCAAAAGAGTTACTCACAGTCCGGACACAAAGAACAAACTAGAACAAAACAGTACACAGAAAAATCGTATCAAACATAAGAATACAAATATAGATGTAAATATAGATATAGATATAAATATAGATGTAAATGTATTGCACAGGTCCCTGGCATATATTGCACAAAAACGGTTGTAAACGGGAAAAGAAAGAGAACAGATGTAGCAGTAGATGTGTGGATGCGTTCAGTCCAGAAACAGGTCACTGTCAATGTTGCACCTGCCCAGGGTGTTGAGAAACTCATCAGTTGGCTTGATTAACTGTATTACACCTGTAATTTATCTGTAGATGAAAAAGAGTAAAAAGGAACATGAAAATGAGCCCAGGGTGAGAGATTTGACTGTTTTCTTTTAACCTTGGTTTTGTGTGGTTTTTATTATTGACTTTTTCTGGATCTGTTCATAAGGAAATGAATTACCTAGAAATATTTTAGTTAAAAGATCAGAATCCTATTACTTAGAGATTCATCAGTCAGGTTGTTGCACTCTATAATGACTGCGATCAACCCATAAATGTCTAGGTGGCAAATTTGCACAAAGTAATGTACACAATTATAGTGTTTTTTACTTTAATTGAGCGTAGTGACTGTGTATCAACATTATAATCATTTTCTAAGTAAGTAAGTTAATTTTAGGTTTCAAAAGCAGTAATAATAATAATAATAATAATAATAATAATATTTATCTGTCTTATCTGTCTAAAAACTGTAATTAAAACGTAAATCTATAAATGTTAAAGGTGCACAATATTTAGCAAAAATGAACCATGGTTGAGAGACGTTACTATTTTATTTTAAATACAGCTTTGTGGTAATTTATCTGACATTACTTAAGAGATTGTTTGGTGTTGCTGTAAATTAATTGCTTACTTCTTTTTAAGTTTGTTTTTAAAAGCAGTGGGATTAATAATAATTGTACAGATGCTATTCAGCATAATTATACCATGAATGTACTTAAGCAAAAAAGTAAAAACAGGTTTGAGAGATTGTAATATTTTTTTTTAATTCTGATTTGTGGTTACTTATAAAACTAATCCTACAACTGGGAGTCGGGAAAATATTTCATTGCCTAGAACAATTTTATTTTTGTAAAAGCTTTAGATGAAAAAGGAAGTAATGTAAAACTAATCTAATTTTTGCACATACAGCTCTTGTTTTGTAAAGCAGCAGGAATAAAAACAGCAACCTTACCCAGCCCAACAAAGGAAAATTATAATTATACCTTAAAACTCACAGAAAAGGATTAAAGGATGATGATAATGATGATGATGATAATAATAATCATTACTGGAATCTTAAGAGAAACATACATGTGCAGCCATTCAAAATGCACGGTACAAACCCATAAGGCACACAACAACCCACTGCGGCATACCGCGGTACATGATTGGCAGGCCAAAATGGTGCACTCGTGGTGCATTGGTCATTAGTGAAAAGATTTAATCATTTAATATCTTGGCTGTGCATGTTTTAATCTGCTTAGTATTGAATATTCAAATAGAATTGTACAACTAAAGGGAAATTTTAATAGCTGAGCATAAAAAGAAGAGGAGCATAACGCATCTGATGATCATAAACGATATTAATTTAGGACAAAAACATATGATATGTTATATATATGATATGTATATGGTTGGTATTGGTAGTTTAAAGAAAAAATACACACCAGTATCTCACTTTCTTCCTAAACATTTTAAGCATCAAAGTCTTACATGTGGTTATTTTGGAAATGTTTTTACGTGCTCCGTCTGACCATATTAAGTTTAATATGTGAACATTTAATATGTGAAAAAAGTGAATCCTGTTTTTTGTGGTCTGTAGCTCAAATCCTGCTTAACTAAAAATTAGAGACAAGAAGACAACGTTGTGAGGCTAAAGAAATCAATAACGATATTAATTCAAAGATCTAAATATATTTAATGCATACGCCTGACATTAGAGGGTGTGTCTGCTCACCAGCTTGGTGACATCACAGCCTTTCCCTCTGAATAGCTAGCAGGGACCTCAGAGGAGAGATCTCCCTTTAGCTCAGCTGCCTGACATAGCTAGCAGTGATGCTGAAGGCCTGCGTTCGAGTTCCCATCTGATTACTCTATTCTACTTTCTTTGTAAACATGTTTTATTTTTAATTTGACTCATTCATGCATGATGGACAATGATCTTGACATGCAGGTGTGGAGTTGTGCAGGTCTAAAGTAGAGTTATCCACTTCAGATTTAAAAGTTTATTAATAATATCTTCAGTGTCACATTAACATTGGAATGTTCTTTCAAGTGTAAAAAGAGGCAATACTCAACGTGTGTCCTCTATACATTTTCAGTTTACAGACCGTACAAGATCATTTATTATGAATATTGTCTATATCGCATTAAAATTGGAACGCTTTTCACAGATGTAAATCCACCTATTTTCTAATCACTTTATCCAGGACAGCTAACAGTTTCATCCCTCCCCATTCCCTCTGCCTGTCTGACTTCTTTTTAACCCTTCTGTGCCCGAATCACAGCGGGTGAGAAAAGAGAAAAAAGTGAAACTTACAGTGTACACAAAGATTCTAGGCTGACCACAAGGAAGAAAGTTCACCCATTTTTCATGCACAAAAAGTGGTTATTAACTATCGAAACCTGTTTTTATAGCTTTTAAAATCATGCAATGTCTAAGCAGAAACACATAATTATATCTCATTATTGAATTATTTTTTAAAAATTAAAAAAATAATTTGCCCAGCCTAAGGGCATTCATAATATTGTGGAATTTTCGGGTTCGGCGAGGACGGACACAGTGACTCAGAAACACGTTGAATGAAAAACGACGCTTTATGTTTCAGCACAGCCTGAAAGTAGTTAGTATTGTACAGTGATTATAGATGTGGGTAATGTGATCCCCATTAAGCAAAGTGCTTATCGCGCAAATCCTGCTAATCTAAAAATTAGACACAAGAAGAATAGTGTCTTATTAATAATATCTTCTGTGTCGCATTAACATTGGAATGTTCCTTATTTACAAGTGTAAAAAGATGCGAACGTGTCTTCTCTTAAACTCTTCAATTTACAGAGAAATTCCACCAGAGCCCCAGAACATTGTCCAATAATCCTTTTCTTGTGTCTAATTCTTAGTTTAGCAGGATTTAAGCTACAGTATATGAATATAGTTATATCATTATTAATTTCTTTAGATACGTGATTCCATATTATATTCCATATTAATCAAATTTAAAAAAATGTCAATATAATGTCCATAATATTTGCTATTTTAGTTTTTCAAAGAAGCCTTTCAAAGGCTTGAGGCATCTGTTAAATTGCCCCACTGGATAAGGTGTTTGGAATTAAACAAGTTTAAAAACTCTTAAGCATACTGTAGTTTTTGTTAACACAACACAGCTTTGTCAGTGAAAGAAATGACCGCGGGCACTTTTCCTCCCCCTCTTCATTCTCAGAGTAGAATAGTCTCCCTTCCCCCCATGGACATACTGACAAATGTTTTCACAGCCTACAGTATTATTTTAGAAACAGTATATGTATATAATTATATCTTTATTAATTTCTTTAGATCAGCCAAAGATCAGGCAGAAAAGAGGTCATAGGCAGAGGGAAAGGCGGTGACGTCACCGCGCTGGCAAGATAGATACTCTTTTTAGATACTTTTCTTCAGATATGCAATTCCATATTATATTCCCTATTAATCAAATTCTAAAAGTATGCTTTTGTTTACTACGATAACGAGCATATTCGCAGAAATACAGAAATACAGAAATATTTTTTAGAATCCGCTAAATAGAGAATATAATATGGAATTGATTATCTAAAGAAATTAATAACAATATTAATTTAAGGATCTAAAAGAAAAGGATCAGAAAAGATTCACAAACCAACACAAGGTTGTGAAAGGTCCGAGAGCCTGTTTGGAGTGTAAAACACTTGGTTGCAGCATTTTGAATGTTGTGCTTGAAAAGGTATTGACTCGTGAATAGCACCCCCCTATCCCCATGTAACGCCTCTCTAATGGTGCCATATTGAAAAAATCATTAAAAAATAAGGAAAAGATTCACAACCCAAAGCAATGTTGTATATGGTGAAGGGGCTGTCTGGCGTGTAAAACACTTGGTTGCAGCATTGTGAATCTTATGCTTAAAACGCTATTGAGTCATTAAGAAGACCCCCCTATTTCAGTGTATTACCTGTAGTGTTATCTTCAGAAAATCATAAAAAAATAAAGAAGTTTCAAAACACAGAACAAAGCTGGGAAAGGTCAGAGGACCTGTCTAGAGTGTGAAACACTTAGTTGCAGCCCTGTGGGTGTTGTGCTTAAAAAGCTATTGAGTCATGAAGAAGACCCCATTATCCCAGTATATCAATTCTAGTGATGCCATATTGAAAAAAATCATTAAAAAGCTAAAAGAGCCCAAAGCAAGGCTTGGAAAGATCAGAGGATCTGCTTAGTGTGTAAAACACCTACTTACAGCATTTTGGGTGCTGTGGTTTAAATGCTGTTGGCTTGTGAACAGCATACCCCTATCCCAGTGCATAGTGCCACATTAAAATCACAAGAAAAAGAGATCCACAATGAAAAGCTATGTCAGTCTTCTGTGTACAATTCAGTTTGAACATCATGGGTGCTGTTTTTAATATGCTGCTGAGTAAAGAATAAGAATTTTCCTACTGTCAGTAGTATTGTGTGTATAGTTCAGGTGGGTTACACCTGAAGAAGGCTCCACGGCTGAAACGTTGTGTTTTCTTTCTTCTTTTTTTTCAGAATGGAATAAACCTATTACTTGTAAGTATTGTGTATATAGTTGACCTTTACCTGAATGAAAACAGGACATGAAGAAAGGGTTTCAGAAATAAAAAAAGCTTTATTCCTGTTCTTATAGGGTTCCAGTTAGTGCGTAATCATGCATTGATGAAAAACCGGAAGTTTACAAAAGAGAATTAGCTCACTGATAGTTTTATGTAGAGGTTGTGAAAAAGTAGAGGTCTTTAATATGCGTTTGGTTTAAAGGCTTTCTGTGTTTCCCTTGCGAAGATATGGACATAAGAATATTCATGCGTGGTCAAAAAAATGGCATAAAAACAACATAGTGAAGGCTGTGAAATTTTTCACAATGTACTTTGTCCACACAGCAAGTGTTCTCGTAACTCTAGGAGGTTTCATGAAAAAGCTACAGGCGTGCCAAAATCCTTTTCGAACTTCAAGCTAACTTTACCCCAGTAAGTACAGAGCTGCTTTACATAAAGTGGCTGAACCAAACCGAAAGTAATGCTCCCATCGTGCTTTGAACTGTCTGGGTGCAGCTCGCTACATTGCAGTGCCCATTACCACTACAAGAACAATATAATTTTTTTTAAAAGGAAACAAATGTCAAAATGTTTCCAAAAAGTCCACTTGTGATACTTTAGCTGCTTAGTTACACAATTCCATATTAATATAGCTATCAAGTGATGTTAAATCGCTCCAACATTTATCTTTTTACAATAACAGCAAGTGGTGTTCTTACTGCTGTACTGTACGTATTCTTGGAAAAGGATAAAACGTTATAACTTTCAGTACAGAATATAAGCTTAATGTAACGCATACGGCCAGCATTGCAGGTTGTGCGAGCCGGCTTACCAGCGCGGTGACGTCACCGCCCTTCCCTGTGGATAACAGAGTCCTCAGCCTCCGGGCTGAGGGGAGATCTCCCTTTAGCTCAGCTCACTGGCACCCTGTTGAGTGAAGCTGGAGACCAGAGTTTGAGTTCCCAGTGTTGGGGGGCCAACCTGTGGCAGCAGTGGTGAGGGTGCATACCCATGTGAAGCCGAGAGTACATTAAAACCAGAACCCATGTAAATTACTAAGTTAAAGACTTCGGCACATTAAATATTTATGCATAATTAAAATATTTATGGTGAAGGTGGAAGGTTGTGTACTTTTGTCCAACTGAGCAATCTTGCTTTTATAAAATATACCAACTTTTTAATGTTTAATGATTAACATGCTGTAATACACAGTGTAAATTTAAAAGTCTAAAGAGTATACAACTTAAATTCTTAATTGAATAAAGAATGTCCCTCAGCAGTGATCAGGATTTGAAACCAGATGTTTTCTGGTGACATCTCAAATGCTGTACATGAGAGGTTAAGCTTAATAGCTCCACCTGGCAGTGATTCTGGATACTATTATCATAGCTGTGGTATTATGCGGTATGATGCAATTTACGCTTTACAATGTGTTATGATGCAATACGCCCACCGCTTTGTACCACAGCTCGTTTTGAATGGCTGCATCTGTATATGACAACAATAGTTTAACTGCCACAGGATACTGATGTATGTTATAAGACTTAGTTGTATAATGAGAGGAAATATATTGTTCGGGAATTAGGAACTTTCCATAAACAAGTTTTAGAAACTCTGTTATGTGATACATATATTAGAAAAGCACAATCAATGGTATGTTATTGAGTAAGGCTAATGACATTCAATAATTCATGTAAATTCATGTTCATATAAATTAATAATTTTAATTAAGTAAAATTAATTAATTAAAAGTTGAATTAATTAAGTCAAATAAACAAGTATATCTGTATCTGTATCTGTGCTTGTACAATAAACCTATCAGTTGTGTTTGTAATACGTTGTCTTTTATACATATTCAAATCTGTGAATCGTGTGTGAAATTTAGATCTTGACAGGTAAATGTAGAAATACATTGTTTACATATTGTTACATACAGAGAATGAGGATAAATACCTCATTTATATTTCAGCTCAACATGTGAAACACCTTTCTGCAACTTTGCAAATCGTCTTGTTGACCTCCACTGGTGTTTTTGTTTCATACTGCTTGTGCTGAGTTTAATTTGATCTGAGTTGAGAAACTTTAATTAGATTTGAGTGCTATTTTACTTTAGATGTTGCTGCTATTGTTGTGTGTTTAGGTTGATGTTTCCTCAATGTCTTTGTATTGGAGCACACATGCAAAGAAGCATTTCATTGCATTTGTGGATATGACCAATAAACTGAACTGTGAACTCTGGGGTTAAGGAATGACTGTTCAGCAAAATACATTAAACCTGGTATATTTGGAATAAAATATAATGGGTCTCAGAATCAATGTCTGTGTATTTAACTTTTTTTCTATGTTTGGAATATGTTGTGCTTTAACATAAGTTAATCGATCCATGATTTGTTATATATAGGTCTTGACAGGTAAATGCTAAAATCTGTTGTTCACATATTTCACACAAAGAATAATATAAACCTCATATACATTTCAGCACAACACATGAATCACCTGTCTGCCACTGTGGAAGAGTCTTCTTGTTGACTCTTGCCCTCATGTCAAGGTTTTGAGCAGACACTCAGGACAACATCACAGTAACACAGCGGGTGTTGCTATCAGTGTCTTTCCATTGGGTGAAATAAGAGATCACTTTATTGGCCATACACAATTTCTTGTATTAGGAATTTGTCTTTTCACATCCCCCAACTTGCTCTCCATGAGACCCACAGACAGGGAGTGAAGCTTGGGGTCAGAGCACAGAGTCAGCCATTTATACAGCACACCTGGAGCAGTTAGGGTTAAGGACCTTGCTCGGGGGCCCAACGGAGTAGGATTCCTTTGCCAGCCACAGGATACGAACTTGCAACTTTCTAGCCACAGGCGCAGGTAGACTGAACCCTTGAAAGACTTGGCTTACTGGTTTTAGACTGACAACTAATCAATCATCTTCTTAAAATTGGTCAGGTGTCTTATGGCAGCCTGGGGATGTAGTTCAGACAAAAATCTCCATCACAACATATACTGTACATCTCGTATATATTTCAGCACAATATGATGTGAAATGTGAAAAATCTTTCACTGTTTCTGTTTTGTTTTCATAACTAATGCTTTCAAAGTACAGCACACAGAGTGACACATCAGTGTTTAAATCTCTTACCTGTTATATACAATTAGTAGCAATGTAGTTACTCTAATATGATCAGAATGACAACTGTAGTGAACTCTGAAGTGACCACAGCTCCCAGAAACACAGGACCAGAAGTCCCAGCCTTCTGAAGTCACACAGATAGACGCTCCAGTATCTCACACACTGTCAGTATCTTCCTGTCACTGTACTTTCTCCTCTTCCCAATAAAAGGGACTACCAATCTAATCAAGCAGGTAAAAGACATTAATAAGACAAATAAGACAATATCAGGTATCTTTCAAATATGTATAAATATAAAAACATCCTGTAGACAAGTATTGTCTCTCTCTTTCTCCAGGCAGTGCTGACGTGAGGCTGGTGAATGGAGCCAGTCCCTGTGAGGGGACAGTGGAGATTCAGTATAAAGGAGAGTGGGGGACAGTTTATGACAGAGCCTGGGATCTGGAAGATGCTGCAGTGGTGTGCAGACAGCTGGGCTGTGGATCTGCTATTTCAGCACCAATAGGAGCTCACTTTGGACCAGGGTCTGGATCAGTCCTGCTGGGCTGGGTCGACTGCAGGGGATCAGAGTCTGCGTTGAGAGATTGTAGTAAAGATGAAGTGAAACAGTACTCCTATGCTCATGAGGACTCTGGAGTGATCTGTACAGGTAGGTAAGAATGGGGTTTCAGTCATGTCCATGATGGTCGACTGAGGTGTTCAGGGAGAAGGTACAGACTCTCTCCAGTCTCCAGCAGGGAGGGATATTGAAGCTCCATCGGTGATCTAGAGTCCATTATCATGATCCATCTGTCCATCCTCCCATTCGCACTGCTCATTGAGAGGTCAGACTGGTCAGGGAGAGTGATCTCTGTTATTGTTCTAATATTCCAGCTCATCGAGGGGTCAGGCTTGTTGGAGGCAGTGATCTCTGCTCTGGAAGAGTGGAACTGCAGCACGGAGAGACCTGGGGTTCAGTGTGTGACTCTGACTTCGAGAGGCAGGATGCAGAAGTTGTCTGTCGACAGCTAGATTGTGGGGCTCCTTCACAAGTCCTGAAAGGGAATCCGATCGGGAAGGGGGAAGCAAACTTCCATTCCGAGGTGCTCCACTGCCATGGCAATTAATCTCAGATTTTCTTCTGTCCAAAGTCAACAAAGACACAGGGATGCACCCATGAGAACTTCGTGGGACTGAAGTGTTTTGGTAAGAGCAGGATCATGTATTTCATAATACAGAGTCTGGGTGAGAAACAGACCCCAACTCCCATCAGTCATCTGCTCACTGCGGTATTAACACCGGTCATCAGACTGTCGTTCCCAGCAGTCTTTGCTGTAGTGGTGCTCCACTGACTTCAATGATGATACATTAAAGTCATGCTACCATGGTTTGGCCATGATGCCTCATCAAATCAGCCTTCTGATTCACAATAACATCTTGATAAGCTACTTCAATAATTAAAAGGACAAGATTTTAAAAATATGTGATAGGTAGTCCTCATGAGTATCTAATCGAGGGGAGTCAGCAAGCAGTTATTACAGTCCCAGATGATTGACTGGTGAGCTCCTCTTCATTTAAATTCCAGCTTGTTAGCAGGTGTGTGAGGTATGTGAAGAGAAGGAGCACACCAGCTCTCTGCAAGAGAGCCATGATCAAAGAGATTGATCGGCTTTGTTTTTGTATTGTTTTTTTGTTTACACTTGAAAATGAAAAAAGTCATCATTTTGATTAAAAAACACAAGTGCATCATCACAATGGATTTGAAGGTGAAGTTCAGAGTTATTGCCTGTTGTTGTGTTGTGAAGCTGTCTCTCTGCTCTCTCCCCTGTCCTGTGTGCAGGATACACAGGGTTCAGACTGGTGAATGGCTCGGACTCCTGCTCTGGACGAGTGGAGTTACAGTGGCTCTTCAGGGACTGGGGGACAGTGTGTGATCTCTACTGGGACCTGAGAGATACCACTGTTCTTTGCCAGCAGCTGGGCTGTGGGGAGGCTGTAGCAGCACCAGGACAGGCCTGGTTTGGACAGGGCAGTGGACCAGTATGGGCTGATGTGTTTGAGTGCCGAGGCAATGAGAGTCGTCTCTCACACTGTGCTGTCTCTTCATGGGGGAGAGCAGGGTGCTCTCATGGACAAGATGCAGGAGTCATCTGCTCAGGTGAGAATCATGTGTTTAAAACACAATAACACTCCCTCTGCTTACACACAGAAGCACACTATTACATTACTGTGTAATTTTCTTTCAGATTGCTACACAGATACAGTGAGGAGTAAAAATGAGTTTTATATTTATATTCATATTTTTTAATTTATATTCATAGTTATATGAACTTTAAAAAAACATGGTGTCAGTACCTAGTAACTAAAACCTGTCCAGTTTAATTAGTTCTTTAATCCAACACATAATAAACCAAGGGGCTGAAGAGAAAGCAAGAGTCAGATAGTGAAGGTTTATGGATAGTAAAGGTTGAACACAGCTGACACTCTACTCCACTCAAATATCACCAGTGATTCAACTGGAGCAGGTAAAGAGAGAATGAGGACTGTTTCTATCACATCAGTGCTGTTTTAATTGTAGTTTCATAAATTGTGTTAAATTGCTTCTCACACACAGCTCACACTCTGATTTCTCTCTCTGTGTTTGACAGGTTTCCCGTCTTCAACTGTTCCTTCCTCAGAAACACCAGGTATGAACTGGCTCTCATTCTGAATCTCCAGGGCTCTCAGTGTGTGTTGTGCTCTCTGTTAATCAGTTCAATCCCAGATTAGTCTATTTGGCAGCAGGTGTGTGTGTGTGGACTTTTAACACCATCCTCCTTAACTTCTCTCATACAGTGTTTGTGGGATCTGCAGCAAGTGCATCTACAATATATGAACACTTCAGTTTGTCACCTGAGAGGTACTGTTTCTGTGCTTTATCATAGTTGGTACAGTAGTGATGATTGTCACAGTCTGCTAAAAGAATATATAAAATTTATCAAAATGCCCAATTCTGAAATCTTCAAATCCCATTCCAGTTTTTAATGTTATTTCCAAATTCTCTTACCCTGCTGTGCGGAGAAGATTTTGACACCACATCTCCTAACTGAATATTTAAATCTATGAAATGTTTTCTTTCTTCTAATATGTGAAGTAGTTCCACAGTGTTCAAATGGATGAGATTGAGGAATCCTCCCATTTCCTGTAAGACCCACAGCAAACTGTTGTGTGTGTACTGCTGATCCTGTGGTGGGTGGACAGTCTTGACTCTGAGTTTTCAGTGACTGAGCTGCTGCTATTCACTCAGACTGGAGCCCCAGGAGACACACGAGATGCTTGTAATGCATCTGCTGCGCCCAGTGGCCTGAGCTGATGTTTATGTTGTTACAGCAAATTGTCTGCCTCTAGAGTACTACACTGACCCCTGACCCCTGACCTTTGCCTCTCTGCTCCTAGATCAGATATCCCTCAGGCTGGTTGGGGCAGGAAGCAACTGTGCTGGGAGGCTGGAGGTTTATCACAGTGGCTCCTGGGGGACAGTCTGCGATGACTCCTGGGACCTGGCAGACTCTCAGGTGGTGTGCAGGCAGCTCCAGTGTGGGACGGCCCTCAGTGCCACAGTGCCGGCCTCCTTCAGCCAGGGAACTGGACCCATCTGGCTGGACAAGGTGGGCTGTCTGGGGAACGAGTCGTCACTTCAGCGTGGTGGGGACAGCATGACTGTGGACACAAGGAGGATGTGAGAATCCTGTGCTCAGGTTGGGGAGCTAATAGCAATTACTCCCACATTGTGAATATGGCTTGCATTTAGAGTGCCTAGATGTGTTTTATTGAGTTTCAGCCCTCCAGTGAAGTTTAGTATCTAATCTGTAAACTGTAAGCTCCCAATATCAATGTTGCCTGTTGCCTAATAGGGTGTATTTGTCTTGGCCATTGTCTTTCATGACTTTCTGACTCAATATTTTCATCTTGATTTGATCGAAGAGTCTCTTCTGGCCAGATCCTGTGGGATCATTTGGTGTTGATTGTCAACCAGAGCTGCATGTTCTCCTTTCATATTGCTAGTTCAGTCACTCTGAGTGCTGCTGATGAACAACCAAGCTGATCTGAATGGTGTTGATGATCTGAATCAGATCTAAATCCTCTAATGGGATTTAAATTATCAGAGGTCCAGTGGAACATTTAATCAATTTTCAACTTTTTCAGTTGGTAGTGATCAGTCTCATCTCAACTTGTGCTGATAACATCTCAACGTTATCCACCTGTTTCTTACCAGTTCATACGCCTAGCTTTCTTATCAAGGTTTGTTTCCTTTGGCTTTTCCCGTTCTCTTGGCAGATCACACTATACTGAGGCTGTCTGCAGGCTGTTCAGGACAAGCAGAAGTTTACTACAATGGCACCTGGGGCAGTGTGTGTCAGAACGGCATGACTGACTCCACAGCTTCAGTGATCTGTAAACAGCTGGGCTGTGGAAACAAGGGCACCATCAGAGAGACAAACTCCAGGCTGAGCCCGGACCCCAAATGGCTGGACTTTGTCTCCTGTCGCAAACACGACTCCACCCTGTGGCAGTGTCCCTCCCCCACCTGGGGTCAGAATGATTGTGAAGACCGGGAAGTGGCTGAGATCACCTGCTCAGGTACAGAGTGAAGAGTGATGCTATCTTCCTCTTGAGCAGCTCTACAGTGATTGTCTCGTCATGAGCTTTCAACAGAATTCTTAGCAATGTATATCCAAACAAGTATAAAAATAAAGGAAATACTATTGTTGTTCTTCACTTTTTTCTGTGAGTTTGATTTTGTATATGATCATTAATCTTTGAAGGTCCTAGAAAAGAAGCTGACAGAAGTACTCCAGCTCCTCAGGAAGAGCAGCCTCAGCGGTACTGCCCAGGTGAGTTCAGTGTGTAAAACAATCAGAGACAGTGCAGCCCTGATCTGAGGAACAGTAACCATACAGGTCTCTTCTAGAGCCACTCAATACCTCACTGATCTCTACTACAGTCACTCAGTAACTTCTCTGCTCTCTTCTAGAGTCACAGAGCTGAGGATGCTCAGTAACCCCACTGTTCTCTTTCAGTCCCACTGGCTCTGCGCCTGGCTGGAGGCACTAACTGCTCTGGGCGGGTGGAGCTGCAGTATGAGGGCTCCTGGGGGACAATCTGTGACGACTCCTGGGACCTGCAGGATGCCCAGGTGGTCTGCAGACAGCTGGGCTGTGGGGACGCAGTGAGTGCAGCAATAGAGGCCTCATTCGGACCAGGGAGTGGCGCCATCTGGCTGGACGAGGTGAACTGCAGTGGCAGTGAGCTTCACCTGTGGGACTGCTGTCACTCTGGATTGAATCAGAGTGACTGTCGGCACAAGGAGGATGCAGGGGTTACCTGTACAGGTGAGGGGAGTCTTAGCACTGTAGATGAACAAGGTAGCAGATTGATGGAGAAGATACACTGAAGTTACAAATATTCTATAACTGTTTAATATCTAATTGAACCAACTAGGATCATCAGTCATAAAACTAGGATGTTGTGTAGCTCTGTGTGTGTGAATAACACTACTCTTCAATTCAGAACCTGACTTCTTCCATCTCTGCAATCTTACGTTTTACCTCAAGAAATAAATATATTTTTATCAGCTCCACTGTGGATTCAACTTGCTGTAAAAGCAAAGGAATAATAATGACAAATCTCCTATCTCTTTCACAGGTTTTTCAGAGAGAAGAGCCAGTCCAACAACAGCTACAGGTGAACAGAAATCCTCCTGGTCATTGATATCTCCTGTCTTTCTGTCTCACCAAATTCCCAGTGTAGCTGTAGTGTCTCCTCTCCTCTCTCAGTGATTTTCTGACAGTGTTGATGTAGCATCCTTTACAATTCTATGTTGATATTGGATTAACCCCGAGGTCCTTACACCTCCTGATGGGAAACTCAGGGAATTTAATGTGTTAAAGCCTGTATGAGCCCACTAGCACAACTCCTCATCCCTGTTCATCCCCTGTCTCCTTCTCCCTCAGGCAGCACCAGGACAACACCCCAGACACAGCCGCTGGGAGGCCTGTCCGTCTCACCCCTGGCCCTCCTGCTGATGGGGGCTCTTCTCTTCGTGGTGCTGGCCCTGTTAGTGAGGCAGCTGATCCAGAACAGGAAGCTAAGGAAAGGTAGAGAGGGAACTTACCATCCACATACTGACCTCTAGTGGCCATTACTGTCACACAGAACTGATCTATATTGGACTTCAGGAAAACAATCTTCTCTAAATGATCAATTACATTCTGTCTAATTTAATGTGGATTTTGGATGTGAACAATTTAGTAGGGTAGAGAAAATTTAGGAAAGAGTGTAAGTAATTACAAAATCTGAAGAAATTTGCAGATGTGTAGAATTATAACATTGATATGCACAAATATTCAAAAATATTTAGCAGTGAATTGATTTGCTTGTACTCCTTGTAACCCTGAGTGTCTGTTTCCCTACACAGCCCTATCTGAAGGAGCACTTGCCCCCTATCATGATGCCGTCTACGAGGAAATAGAGTACAAACTGGCCAGAGAGGGAACCTACAGCGCCCCCAGGAGAGATGAGTGGAGAGAGTGTTCAGGTGTGATTGATCTCCACCCTCTGAGGACAATCTGAGGATGTACACTTGTAGAAAATGTTACTCATCTGGTTTCAGACAGTAATTTTCTTTCTCAAGAGGAACGTCAAAGTGAGTAAAGAAAATCAGCACAGCGCTGTCCCTGATCTGACTTATAAACACAAACTCTGTTACTGTTCACACCCTGGCTTATCTCCCAGTAGAGGACAGTGAGACTGCTGTCTGACTGCAGGTATTAGTGATCTGTTCTCCTGTTCACAGGGAGATTCTTCTCTGACGAGCTGCCCTCTGGATACGATGATGTGGAGGACAGTGAGGGAGACCCAGTACCAGGTGAGTGGAGATGGAGTCACGGGACTCAGTGTGGTAGTGGGGGATCTTCAGTCCAGTACTCACTCTCACCTCAAACCAGGCTGACATTTAGAGAACTTGAGTAGATAATCCTGGGTCTTACAAATATGACCACATGTGTTTGTGATACCTTATAAACTCTGCTCATTGCTAGCCTGATCTCAACAGATCACAGAGGCTGAGCAAAACAAGACCTGGTCAATACTGGGATGGGAGACCTTTAAAGAAAAGTCAGGATGCTGACTAATTGGTGTTGATTGAGTAGGAGATGGTGCCTCAGGTTCAGAATTCAATACAAGTTTCCCAGTGTGATGACTGGGGAACAGTATGCTGTAGAAACTCTCTTTCAGATCAAATGTTAAATCACTGACCCTAGAGTCGTGCCTTAATTATACACCACAAAGCATTTAAAAATGCACTTCACAATAACCAAATAGAAAATGTGACTTACTTAATTTACTTTCTGTTTCATACAGACAGTACCCACAGACATCAAAGTGTTATGAAAGACTAAAGTTATTTTAGCTATGTGGTGAAGTAAGTCAGAGTCCTGAAGTGTAAATTGTCTCTCTGTGTGGTTCAGAAGAATCGATACCCTCTCTGAAAGAAGAGGCCCCGGAGTACTATGACGATGCTGTAACTGTACCTCAGAGCCCAGATGCCTTGTCAGGTGGGTTATTTCAGTCCAGTCACATGGAGAAACCCTGCACCAATCCGTCTGTATTATTGTGCTGTTTGGTTCCCCTTCCAATATCTCAAAGTGTGCACATCACTACTTTCTCTGTCCAAATACAGCCATCATTCACTGTTCAAATCTAGTTTTAAATTTATAACGGAAGTGAATAGGAGTGGAAAAAAAGGTTCCCTGATCTCCTGTATTTAAAGTCCGGTGTTTTAGTTCTAATATGATGTTACATCCCAGTGTGGTCCGTTTGGTTATTCTCCCTCCTCATTGGTTCATTAATTCATCCACCTTGCTGTATTACATCATTCGTGATCAGCTTCTTGACCGATCAGAACTCACCTTCTTCGGTATTTAACTTGGAGGTTTTCAGAACGTAGGGGACGTTTTGCTCAACTTCGGTTCTGCTCGGCTCAGCTTCAGCTTCTTGTTCCTCTGTTTTCGTTCGTTTTGCTTTGTGTTTGTGTTTCCATATGGCTTCGGCTTTGTTAGTTTGTGTTCTTCTCCTCCTTGTACTTTAGTTTATTTGTATTATCCTTTATTTCACCATTACCTTGCCCAAACATGTTATATCAACCTCTGTGCTCTTTTGTACCCCGTTCCTTGTGTCTACACTCGTTTTCCCTTATCTGAAGTCGTAGCTCACTTGTGTATTTGCGTGAACTTTTGTTTAAAGTGTTAGTTAAGTTTGTTGTTGTATTTAAAATCTGATGTGTGACAGTTAAACTGTGCTCTGTGTGGATCAGGAGAGCTGATGTCCTCTGTGAAAGAAGAGGCTCCTGAGCATTATGATGATGTCATCGCTGTGCCCCAGAGCCCAGACACAGTGTCAGGTGAGTTATTATAAAAAAGACTCAGGAGTACCCTCTGTACCAGCCCACAGTAGCCTTTGTCATTAGAAATGAGTTTCAACCTAATTTCACCCCAGCAAATAAACACTAACTTGAAAAGAAGTGCTCTCTTACAGGCCAGCCTGTGTCAGAATGACAGAGACATTACTGACCTGCTCTTCTGTTCACAGAGAGACTCCTCTCTGATAAGACACACTCTGAATACAGTGATGTGGGGGACAGTGAGGAAGATCCCACTTTAGGTAAAGGGGGCTACAGCCAGGGGGCTCAGTGTGGGTGAAGTAGTTCAGGTATGGGAAAGTTGACCCCCAGTAATCAATCTCTGTGCCACTCTCATCCAAGACAAAGAGACATCAGGCATTTTGCAGTAGTAGTGTCCTGCAGGGATAAATAACAGCCAATACAGGCTAAGAGACTGTACTCGTACAAGGTTAGATCTCATAGATCAGAGTTTCATTGAAACCCACCTACTGTCACACCCAGCCAATCAGATGATTGAGATTCGGAGTGAGGTCTGGGCAGAGCAAAGCTTTATATTCCCCAACACCAGGAATTGTGTTCTCTGACTGTGGAGAGAATTCCTATGTTCTGAAAATACTGTAGTTTTAGAGAATTTGTGTGTCATGAACAGAAGTAAAATCTGCACTGAATCAGGAATTCATCCTAAAAGATACAATTTTATTTGAAAAAATGCCTAATTAATGTTTTTAGATTACAATATTATAAAAAAACTATTCTATATACAATAACTAACACTAACAGCCATTTATATCAAAGCAGATCTCTCAGATATGTTCTATTACACTTGTAGTTTCTCATGCATGCTATGGTTATATCAATAAAATGTATATTGTTTATTTAGAATGCATGTGTGTCAGACTGTGATCATCAAGTACTGTAACAATTTGCTCTTACAATTTCAGATTGTTCCAGCAAATTAAAACCCCCATTCACTATACAGTTGTGACTATGGAAGTGTTTTTTAAAAAATGTAGATACACCTGGCTAGAGTCAACATTTCCAATTCTCATGGGCTTCAATGCAAGGAGATGTTAGCTAACATGTAGGGGTGTAAGATTCAGTGATTAAAGCAAACATAATGTTTACCCTAGTGAAGTTCCTGGTACATGAAAACTCCTTGTCCAGATCAAGCAGAAAGACCTCAACAGAGTTTAGTATTTGAACGGCTTTAAGAGAGCTTGCCATTCTGTTGTTTTTAGAAACTTTAATGTCTTGTTTAGAGACTCCCTTGGCAAAAAAAAAAACAGCCTCTCCTGGCATGTGGGAGCATTTTTAGAAGATAGGCTGCCATTCGTTTTATAGCATCCGGGTTCATGGAGAGGTGTATGTAGGTGCAGGTCATATTCTGTTTGGTTTAAAACAGCAGCTATGTCTCTCCTTTTGGCCTGTGTAGGTATTTTGTAAATGTTGAATACTTGGTGGCAGTTTGGGTTTTTCTGGGTGGTTAGGATGTAGGTCTCTAAAGCACCTTGTTTGTAAATTTGTACATGTGTGCTGTATGTTTATGCCATGTGTTGTTTAGTGTGTATATTGTCATTGTTAGTAAACATTTGTTTAACGAATTGTGCCTGAACTATTCCTTTTTTTCCCCATAGCTGTGCAAAAGATCAAATAACTCATCTTTCTCTAACACTACCAAAAGCTTGGGCATATTCTTGGCAAAATCTTTACCAAGTTTGGGGTTATGATTATTTTAATTATTATTTTATCTAGTCACTTCTGATATTCACCATTTTCATAACTCCAATTTGAAACAATATTATTTTAATAGCTGACTCATTTGAAAAACCATGTTAGTCAAGGCCTGATTTAATTAAAACATTAATTTTATGACACTATATATTTCCACACAGTTAATAAACAATTACTTCTTATAGATTTTAAAATCACACATATACATTTTCAAAAATACATCCTGTACCCATGATTACAAATGTATGGGTCTAATTTTAATTACCTCCTAAACCAAAAATATCAGCTAACAGAGTTATCCCTGTCCCTCAGCTGTCCACTGCCCGTCTCTTTCTGTCAGGTGTCCCCCACACTGGACCTGGAGTGGACAGGGTCCTGCCCACATTGCCCTCTGAAGAAGGAGCTCATGCCCCTGACAAGACTGACTATGATGATGTTGGGGATGAGTCTCAGGGAGAGGATGGGTGCTGTGAGACTGACAGGGCTGTCTGGGAGAAGCTCCTCCTGCAGGTCTAGACACAGAAGAGCTTCACCAACACAGTCACACAGCCTTAGAGCAGCTCTGAGCAAATGTTTATACATTTTATTAAAGTTTTGTTTTGCAATAAACTTTTTAGAACCATTTTTGGTATGTGCTTTCTAATGTTTCATATTAAGACCATCACAAATTAAGTAGCTCCTGGCCACTCACAATGATAATATCACCCCAGCAGAAAAGGAAACTTAAAGAGGTGTGACAAACTGACATTACAAAACTCATGATCATGAAAGAAAAGGCCTTTTTAAACTTGTTTCCTAAAATGGCATCAGAATGTTTTTGGACTGTAGGAGGAAACTGGAGCACCTGGAGGAAACTCATGCAAACATGGGGACAACATACAAGCTCCACAAGGATAGCACAGCATATCAGAAAATAATCACAGAACTCCATCACTGCATGGTAGCAGTGTTAACCACTGGGCCACCTGTAAAATAAGTATACTTCCAAAACAGGAAGAGAGTGTGTAAAACAATATTCTATATACTTTTACTCTGGACCTTTAAGAGTTAATTTAACCTTTTGTCTGCTGAAGATGTTAGGAAGCCTGCTTTTAGGGAAAAAGGGAATTTTCTAAAACTAACAAGTAATTATGTACAGGACACATTTCAACATATAAGCAAAATAACAATAAAATGTGTCTTAGTTTCTCTAATGATGTGAATTCTATAATACTGACAGAATATTGTACTGTATTCTATAGTCTGAATAATCACCAAAGCACAATTTAGGGATTTGGGTGACACTAACACAAGAGGAAGACAACATGGAAATCCACAAGGTTTATTTTCCAACAGTGTCACTCAATACTACATCACAGAGGCTGATCTATTCCCCCTCATTATGTAGACTGACATGCTTGTGATGAACTGTTCTCCTGCGATAATCAGCTGCAATCACTGACTTGGGCATGATGTTCATACTCCCTTCCTCTTCCAAGGAGGACTGAGACAGAAAATCAGCGACTCAGACTCTTTTGTCCACTCGCAGAAAGCCAAGACACTTAATTGCGAGGCTTTTTATTCAAGTTAGAAAAAAGAAACTTCTCTAAATTAAATTTTACGCCGCACAAAGAGAACGTCTTCCATGTGGCTGGTTAGCTCAGTTGGTTACACCAAAGTATGGGTCTGTTCCCTGTATGGGCCCGAAGATCTCCTTCTCTTTTGCCAAAATCATCTGTCTTGATATTTCTTTCAATGTTAATTAAAATGAGAGGTTGGAATTAGTAGCTCTGAGTGATTGAATTGCATTTTCAGTGGACTTTTCCCTCTACAGAGAGGTGTAACGGTTGATGGTGAGAAAGAGGATTGCAAAAGTTGGTTTGCTTAGTTGGTGTTATAGTGAGTGGCTTCATGGTATGACGTTTTATGATTTTTTAATATCTAACTATATGAACTCAGTCAATTAAATATAAATAGAAAATAAAATACTTATCTCACAACCCATGGCAGAAGTTACTAGATTGTTTTATTGGTATAATAATTGTTATACATTTATTAAATTGATATATCATCACAATTATTATATCTACCTCAAAACGCAGAGCCACTCAAGGATTATGTTGAATGCTAGCTTTATTGAACAGCATAGTGTAGCTTCCAATGAACATCTAACTGAACTAACTTAAACTACTTTCCTAGGAGCCACATAACGTAACCCCCCCCCCCAACACATATCCCCTGGAAATGGGGAGGTACAGATAATGTTCAGTTCCATAGTACACTACAGTTTGCTAATCACTAGGCCATATGGGAGCAAATCTTGCCATTCAGAATAATTTGTCATAATGCATCAAACCCTTTATTAATATTCTATTGCAGGACTGCACTACTTCGTAATAAAATAATTAAAAAATATTTAATCACGTGTTTGCCATTCTTATTTTATGAACCTTGTTTCTGTATTGAGCTCATATTTTGGAAACAAAAAGTTTATATAGCCACATTCCCATATTGGGAATTGAACCCGGGCTACTTGGATAAAAACATCTGATTGCTAATCACTAGACCCTAAGGGAGTATTGCCACACTCTACATAAAGTAAGCATAGTCTTTATAGTTTGCTTGTTAGAGAGCTAGCTGGCACCCAGAGCACTGCAGAGTCTATTTACTGTGACTTACTTGATGTACAACATCAGGACTTTTCAGATCCCTGGCACACGTTGAGATCACAGACATGGCCATGCAGGTATGCCAAGCCACATGTATGTCTCAGCATCTTGCCATGATCATACAGGTATATGGTTAGTAAATTTATGTTTTGATTGCAACAACCCTGCAATGAACATGGCTTACAGCAGCACTAGACTGGAGATTTTGATATTTGCTTAAATGAAGAAAAAAAGCCAAGTGTGTATCATCAAACTGGCGTGCTGCCCCACATAAGCGATACAAACAAACACTGCTTTATTGAGGAGCACTGCCTGAGCTTATTATTGGTAACTTGGAGACCAGACCAACCTCTTCAGTGGAAAAAAAGTGAAGGACAGGACCCACAGTATTAAAAAGTTATTTCTTTAATCTTGTTTCTTAGGCAGTATCTATCAAGGTTGGTATAAAACTATCTGAAATGAATATTTTCACATACTGAACTCCAGAAGGATATACAGGAAGGAATGAAGCAGAAGGTAGACAGATGTGGTTGTTATTGCATTTTCTGTCTTTTATTTCCACACCATCCATGAACAGATTTACAGTAAAATCAGGAAAGGCAGTACTGACAGAGTCACTTTCTCATGGATAACATCAGAGACTATGGCATATTCCCAAGGGGTAACTGGAATCTGGAATCTGTCCAAGAACTCAGGGCAATTCAACAACCTACCCTCTTTGTTTAGCAATGGTGCCACTAACCAAATTTATAATAGCATATCTGAAAAGTATACTTTTAATTTTGTACTTAATGTTCTTGCTATTCTATAAATAGTTGTTCTATTTCTTCAGGAGACAATTATTTTTAATGTAACCGGGTGGTTACGGAGTGGATATTTGAAATCTGATACTGAAATTGGTAGCTGTCGCTTTAAGACACGCACGTATGAGTGACGTCAGTGCGCCAGTAATTGTGGAAGTGAACATCGTAAAGTTCTATTTAAATTCTATTAAAAATGTGAGAAATAATAAAGCACGGAAAACATATGATATATGTAAAAATACAATTTAATCATATAACTTACTTATTACCTCTGGTGGTTAACTGCTTATTTTTCTGTTTGTGTTTGTTATCTTGTACATAATTTGATCCTCTGATTGTATTTGTAAACTTTTTATACATTTAATAAAAAATTCTTTAAAAATAAACATAGTAAAGCTGAGCTTGGTGTGTGGCTCCGTGTGATGTGAATGCAGAGAGCGTGTTAAAAGAAGACTGTGATATTCTGTGTGTCTTGGATTAGACGAGATTAGAGTGAGTAGTTTTGTTTTTATATTTCTGTGATGTAATGGGACCAATGAAGAATGTGGCATTCAGACTAATGTGGAGTATTTCTTTCCTTAGGGAAATTGCCACTACCGTATTTTTTTTGTCTTTGTTATTTTAGTAGCACTTTGTGCATCCTGGTGTGTGTATATCTCCATGTATATCTATGTGAATGTTTCGGGTTAAAGGTTATACTGCATCCAATCTAAATTCTGTAACAGAAAATAATACAACCAATCATTTTTATGATTTCATGCAGATCCAGAATAAAAAGAATCCCCATTTAAGTTTATTGTAGTACGGTGTGTGCTTTCCCGGGCTACATTAATATTTGCATTTCTGTGTTGATTGTGTAACACAAAACAAAAAGGATTAGCTGATGCGTATATCTGAAACTCTTACATATAGTCTTCGATACTTCGATTTAAAAATATTTTAAACGTATTAAACATGTTTTGAACAAAAGCTTGCAGAAAAAAGGCATATTCAAAATAAACGTATCTGGACTTACCTACATTAAACAGCTACAGTGAAAATATTGTACATACTTATGTCCTTGAAGGTACTGTATAAAGCTGAAATAAATTTGCAATCGCACGGTTCAACACGAAGAGTGCAGCTCGATGGCGATTCAGACCTCCCGAGTAGCTGGTGGTAGCAGGTGCAGTGAAGTTTATATCAAATTGCCGAATCTCCTTTCTCAGCTCCGCTCCTCGGCTGTTTTGAAGCCGCTGCAGCGCTAGTGTATAACGTCATCACGAATCGCTGGCTGTGCAGATATTTAACCCACGTGGCAGTAATTTAATCGGTTAGTTTGGATGAATAATAAAGACGGTTATTTTATTTAAAAATAACTTTCCATCTCCTGAAGAAACGACCCTGTTTATCTGTAGATTTGTAGAGACCCCGAACGTATAACTTCTGCCTCTGTTTCGGATCGAATCTTTAGAAAGATGGCTAATGTGTTCTTCACACTGGAGACAGAGCTTCACTCCTTCATGGAGGTTTCGCTTAAATCGATCGTGGACGAAGTTTCTGAAGTTTTTCGAAACAGGATGGTTAAAATCACACAGTTTGTGGAAGAGAGTTTCGGGAGTGAAATGGCGCAGCTGAAGAAGGAAAACGAGAGCCTGAAGTGGAGACTGCAGCTGTGGGAGAAGGAGTCGGGAGGAGGAGGATATCAGGGACAGACAGATCGTGTTGGACACACGCTTCCCTGTGAAGTCCCTGCAGAAATAAAAGAAGAAATGGACACGAAACTGGAGCTGTCAGGTCAGTGTGATGACTTGTATGAAGTCAGTGTCTGTGTGTTTAAAAACAGTGTCTTTAACTTCCTCACTGGTGAGAGTATAGTGGAGAGATGCAGAGTGAAGTGGAAAATACTGTGTGATGTACAGTAGCAACGAGATTCTTTACTGCAAACTGAATTGTTGTTGTTTGGTTATGGTGCTTAAAACATCCTTGATATAGTAACAGGGCTACAATCACGTCATTTAGACACAGTTAGTTTGTATTTGTAAATTTAGTGAAAATATAATGTAAAGCAATATTTTTAGTTATTTGGTCTGCTGTAAATCTGAAGGTTAAAGTAAGTAAAGACACAATAATTGTATAACTGAATCACTTTCTATAATTTAGCGTCATTACCATAATTATTGTATTTGTATTATATGTCTGTACATATAAATACACACATCTCATGTATTATTTATATATGTAATATATAATTATAAGAACAAGTAAAGGTTTATTACATGGTGAAAAGAGAAGAAAGAGAAGAAACAGAAGACAATGTTTCTATTGTGTTTCTTTTCTTCTCTTTTCATCAACGAATAAACCTTTACTTGTTCCTTTGCAACCTGCACATGCTGATGCAGCTAACTTCTTGAACATATATAATAATATAAATGTAAGTGGCCATATTAACATTTTCAGGATCACTGTGTCTATATTCTCCTCTTTCTGCGCAATGTCAATGTACTGGAGTGTTCAGTCAGTGTGTCTGTATTAACCCCCCTCTCTCTCAGTGCAGTGTTAATGTACTGGAGTGTTCAGTCAGTGTGTCTGTATAAATCCCTCTCTCTCTCAGTGCAGTGTTAATGTATTAGAGTGTCCAGTCAGTCTGTCTGTGTTAACCCCTCTCTCTGATTATAGTGTTAATGTACTGTAGTGTGCAGTCAGTGTGTCTGTGTCTCAGTGCAGTGTCAGTGAACTGTAGCATCCAGTCAGTTTGTGAATATTGGTGTGACAAGTGCTCTGTGCTGGTCTATCTAGATGCTATAAAATCCCTTTCATTTTTAGGAGAACAAGTCTTGTTCTGCATCTGCAGTTCATGCTTTTCTGATCTCTGTGGCTGAACATTTCCTTTTGTTATAGTTGGATTCAGAACCTCACTTGGACAGAGACTAGGATTAAATTTATTTCTTTTGAGTGTCATGATTTTATTATTTTCAGTTCCTTTTCACGTTATCTTTGTTCAGGCAACTCGAGTGTGTTTGACTATTTGGTGTATATCTAGTTTGAAAATGAGCTTTGACAATTTCATTTAGATAAGGTTATTGATGATATTTCCTTGCTATCTCAAAATTATTATTTTTTGCCTCTTATGTATGAATATTATTTCCTTTTGAATTCTCCTCTAAGATCACGTTCAAGGTTTTATTCTCTTCTCCTGTGTTTTCAGGCTCAGAGGCCAGTGGTCTCCCTGACGCTGGGGAAAGGGCTCCTTTTGAACAGCAGCACAGTGAGGAGTGGGGCTCCTGTCTGATGCAGGAGACAGGGCTCACTGCTGCAGAAGGGAAAGAGAAACTCAGTGAGCAGCACACAGAGAGCAGACAGAGTGTAGAGGATATGGACTCTGTGCCCATGATGAAGACCGAGCCTGAGAGTGGGACACCTGGGCTCTTAGTATCTGAGGACTTTACAAAGAAGATTAATAATCTAGATACTAACAATATTAGACAAGGTTGTAACGAACTGGACTGTGACTCTGTACAAAATCACAAAAAACAACTGTATGCATTTAATCTTAAAAAGCAGGATGTGGATCCTCAGTTGATTGACCCTGCAGAGCAGCAGACTGATGTACCTGGTGAAGAGAACAGTACTAAATTACAGCACACAGTGAAGAGTGAGGACAGGGAGGAACAACAACAGCTCCTACAGGGCTTGATGATAATAAGGCCTTGTTCTGTTAGAGTGGAGAGACTGTCATTGCAGAAGTGTTTTAAACAAATGAATCATTCTTTAGTATCTAAGAACTTTACAGAGATGTATAATAATTTGGACACTAAGAGTATAGCAAAGCATGTGAATGAACTGGAGTTGGTCTCTGTTCAAGGAAGAAAGGAAGAGGAAGAAAAGGAATTGAAAGTTTTCAGTTCCCAGTTGATTCAGCCTTCAGAGCAGCAGACGAATGTACCTGGCAAAGAGAACAGTACTGAGTTACTGTACTCAGAGGAGAGTCAGTATAGAGAGGAAAGAGAGGAACAACAGGGAGGCCCACAGGACTTGATAGGAATGAGTTCTTCTTCTGCAAACATGCAGAGACTGTCAGTGCAGCAGTGGATTAATCATTCAAGCAACGTTAAAAATCACCAGCTCACTGCAGGCCAGAGGATTAGGAAGACTCATCCAGCACCTTGTTTGGATAATGTAGAGAAAATGTCAGTACAGCCCAGACAGCAGCAATGTTTTCGACAATCAAGTAAATTAAAAAGTCACCAGCGCACCCATACTGGTGAGAAACCATTCACCTGCAAACAGTGTGGGAAAAGATTTAATCAGGCAAGTCATTTAAAAACCCACTTACGAATTCACACAGGAGAAAAACCATTCACCTGCCATCACTGTGGGAAGAGCTTTACAGAGGCAGGCAGTGTAAAAAAACACCAACTAATTCACACAGGAGAGAAGCCATTCACCTGCAGTCAGTGTGGGAAGAGCTTTATTCAGGCAGGCAATTTAAAAACCCACCAGCTTGTTCACACACGAGAGAAACCTTTCTTCTGCAGCCAGTGTGGGAAGGGTTTTATTCAGGCAGCCAATTTAAAAACACACCAGCTTATTCACAAAGGAGAGAAACCTTTCACCTGCAGTCAGTGTGGGAAGAGTTTTATTCAGGCAGGCAATTTAAAAACCCACCAGCTTGTTCACAAAGGAGAGAAACGTTTCACCTGCAGTCAGTGTGGGAAGGGTTTTATTCAGGCAGCCAATTTAAAAACACACCAGCTTATTCACAAAGGAGAGAAACCTTTCACCTGCAGTCAGTGTGGGAAGGGTTTTATTCAGGCAGGCAATTTAAAAACCCACCAGCTTATTCACAAAGGAGAGAAACGTTTCACCTGCAGTCAGTGTGGGAAGAGTTTTATTCAGGCAGGAAATTTAAAAACCCACCAGCTTGTTCACAAAGGAGAGAAATGTTTCACCTGCAGTCAGTGTGGGAAAAGCTTTATTCAGGCAGGCAATTTAAAAACCCACCAGCTTGTTCACACAGGAGAAAAACCTTTCACCTGTAGTGAGTGTGGGAAGAGTTTTAGTGTGGCAAGCAGCTTAAAAAAACACCAACTAATTCACACAGGAGAGAAACTGCTCAGCTGTAGTCAGTGTGGGAAGAGTTTTAGTACAGCAGACAACTTAAAAACCCACCAGCTTATTCACACAGGAGGGAGACGATTTAAGTGCAGTCACTGTGGGAAGAGTTTTAGTCAGCCAAGCCATTTAAAAAGACACCAGCTTATTCACACAGGAGAGTAACACTGGATAGTACAATACACAGAAGTTTAGAGTTGAATGATGATTTATTTTTAGTCTATCGTGGCATGACTTGATCATGAAGGTCTTTAACCCCTTAGCAGAACTCCCTGGCACCTGAATCTGTACAGGTTCTGAACAGCATTTCAGATTCAGAAAACTCCCAAGTTAAACTTGCATCATCAAAGCAATATATTTTTGTATATATATATATCTTTATATATCTTATATATGTATATATATCTTTGTAAATGATACACAAAGTATTGCTCTCGCTAATGACTCCAGTATTTTCTAAATCTAACCTTTTTTTTTACAGCACTGAAACCTGTTAAAAAATAAAGTTTTTGGAAAATTTATATCCATTTATGTAGGAAGATTCATTTCTATTTATTTAATTTAAATTACATGGTAATTGGTATTTAATTGTAATTTAAATTACAAGCACTCATGGACAAATACCATTACATTTTGCCCAGAAACATCATCAGCCAAGCTAGCAGCAGAAACTATTAGAATACTTGAGGATATAAAAAGTTTAAAACTTGGTGACATGACACATAACTTCTCCCTTTGTGTGGACAGTGTTTTCTTGTTTCTGTCTTTACCTGTCTAAGCTGTCCTAGTGGTCATGAATGAGTTTAGCTCCATTTCAGATGTTAAAATGAATTACCATAAATCTAAGGCCATTTCTCTAGGTGGCTTCAATTATATGGGGTCCCTTCCAAATGTCCCAGTTAAACGGTCTAAATTCCGTTTACCATGGGCTAAATGTTTCACTGAATCTTAGAGAATTGTGGAAACTAAACATTGCAGCAATAATTCTAAATGTCCAAATAGACTTGGAACTCTTGCATATTCTCCCTCTTTCCCTTCTGGGCCAAATCAGCTCAGTTCAGATGAAAGTCCTGCTGTACCTTCAGTGTCCCCATCTCCTCTCATTGTGTGTTTTCATTGTGTGTGTCTTGTGTATTTGTTATGTTGTTGTCATTCTGTAAAGCACTTTGAGAATCCACCTTTGAAGGCACTAAATAAAATAAAGTTTATTATTATTATTGAGTCTTTTATACCCTCTGCATTGCTCTCCGTATGCCTGACCAGGAGGGTTATCACTGATGGGCACTTGCCAGGTGTATTTGATCAGTGATAAAGCTGAAATCCTTCCAGCTGCCTGTAGAGAGCGGTGGTCTTTTACAACTGGGCTTGTCCCTCTCAGTCACTGTGGGTCATTGTGGGTTTCATTTCATTCTCATATTAAAGAAAGAACATATGTTAACTAACCTTGGGAATCTTTAAGATGTGGTATAAACATGGTACACAGGTGATTGGGGATTTTATTTAAGAAAAACACCTTAATGTTCTTTTGGCAAAGGCAAGCACAATTCAATCTTACTTAAGAATGTTTATCGTTATGTAGATGACTGTCTCCATCATTACAGTTGTAGCCAGGTGTGTTGAGCCATGGTTATATAATGTAATCATTTATGTTGTTTTTTATTTTGTTTTTGTGAACTTCCCCAAAATTAGTTCCAGTTTTATGTATAGGCTTTACAACATACTTTGGGATTTGTTGTTGGAGGGGCGTCAATTAAGATGCACCCTGGGCGTCATAGGTGTGACGTTTTTCTGGTGATTTCTCAGACGCATTGTGGATGCCGCAACTTTATTTTAATCAATGGATTTTCTGTTTTAAATTATAACTGGTATGGCGTAATATATTGGTGACCACGTGATGAAGAATGTGCCGCATTGTTAGGTTGCAAGTAATGTTTTATTTGATTAAAAACTTAGGATGTCTGATCTGGAGGGCCTGTTGCGACATGCTAACGTACCGTAACGGGGTGTAGTGTGGTGCTAGCGACACATGGTCATTCAGGTTAGTATGCCAGCGTTATTTTATTTTCTTTATTACATATTCATGTGGTGATATTATTTCTGAGAATGTTACAGTTGTGTGTTAAATTAATAGTGGTATTGCATAAGTGGAATGTGTAATGCAGTATACGATATTTAACCACGTGTTATATTTTGCTAAGCAGGAGATTAAGAGACATTTAGCGTGTGTAACACCCACATGGTTTATGTTCTATAAGGTATTTCGTCCATTTTGTTATAACTTTTTTCTCTCTTCTTTTTTACTTTGATATCTTAGGTGTGCGATTTTATGAACCAAATGTTAACGTACAAAAAGTTGCATTGTAGAGTAAGGTAACGGGATTGTGGCTTATATCTTGGAGAGTACGTATACGGTGATGATAGATAAAACATGGAAAAAGAAAGGGGCGATTTATGCATTTATTATAATAATTGTAATTTATTTGACATTGATATGATATATGGTATTAATTACATTTTTATATATATAATCTATTATTATTTAGATATTTTATTTAATATAATTATAATGAGAATCTCTGATGCATTGTGGACGTCGATGCGGAGGGAAAGAGAGACATTTAACGTGTGGAACATCCACGTGTTTTATGTTCTATAAGGAAATAAAATCGCAGACCTCTACCTGGTGTCCCTGGGTGTTCATTTGACACAACGCAGAGGAAGCTCTCCGCTACACAGTGATGTACAAAATTTAATTAGGGCAATAAAAGTCTTAGCTCATTTTGTTTCTTCCATCTACTCAGCGTTATACTTACTTGCCAGAGATAGCATAGCTAAATAAACTTTTGAAGAAGAAAGGGATCTCGGAAGAGAATATATTGAGAATAAGGCTAGAGGTTGTAAATTCTGTCAGATCAATTTTCACATGCAGTAGACTAAGGGAAACCCGATTTACAGTGCTGTAGAAAAAGTAAGTATACCCCATGAAAAGGTGTGTTTTTCAACATATTTGCATGTATGGATATTTGATCTTCATTTCAACAATATTGATAGATAAAGGCGATCTAATTTAACAACAGTGACAATTATTATTTTCAATCATTTATTTAACAAAAAAAGTCAGAAATGCAATTGTCTGCTGTGGAAAAAATAAGTACAACCCCTAGCTTCAATACCTGTTGTTGCCCCCTTTGGCAGAAATCACATCTTGTAGGCATTTCTTATAATTGTCTATCAGTCACCTACATCAACTTGGAAACATTTTTGCCCAGTCTTCCTTACAGAACTCCTTCAACTGTGTGATGTCTGAGGGCTTTCTTGTATGTACAACCCGCTTCAAGTCCCCCCACAGCATTTCTGTGAGGTTAAGATCTGGGCTTTGACTTGGACATTCCGTAACGCTCCATTTCTTCTTTTTGGGCCATTATTTTGTGCATTTGCTTCAGTGTTTTGGGTCAATGTCTTGTTGTGTGGTTCACTTATGGTTCAGCTTCAGCTTTTTTGACAGATGGCCTCACATTCTCCTCAAGTACTCTCTGGTACAATGTGGAGTTCGTGGTTGAATCTATGATGGCAGGCTGGCCAGGACCTGAGGCAGAAAAGCAGTCCCAAACCATAATGCTTCCACCACCATGCTTTACAGTTGGTATGAGGTTCTTTTGGTCAAAGTTTTTGGTTTTCGCCAAACACGTCTGGCATTGTGGCTAAAACAGCTCTACCTTTGTCTCATCCATCCAGACCACATTGTTTTAATAGTCCTGATCTTCACCTAGGTGTTGTCTGGCAAACTTCAGTCATGAATCTGTATTCTTTTTTGAGAGCAGAGGCTTCTTCCTTCCTGACCTCGCATGTAGGGCAAAGTTGTGCAGTCTCTTTCGGATGGTTGCCTCATTCACTTTGACATTGACTAAGGCAAGATTTGCCTGTAAATCCCTTGATGTTATCCTGTGCTTTTGGAGACTTCCTGCAGCATTGTTTGGTCAGCTCTTGGGCTGAATTTGGTTGGACGACCTGGCCTGGAAAGATTGCCAGTGGTTTTACATTTTCTCCATTTGTAGATGAGTTTTCGGACAGTGGAATGATTGACTACAAATTGCTTGAAAATGGGTTTAAAACCCTTCCCAGACTCATAGGCATCGACAGTCATTCTTCTGAGGACCTCAGAGAGCTCTTTTGATCTTGGCATGATAAAGCCACACATCTCAATTCCTAAGACCAAAGCAGGCCGCAGGTCTCTGATGTTTATATAAGGCAGTGCCCTCCAAGTTACTCTCTAGTGATGTTCTAATCATTTGCACCTGTTTTGGTGCACCTGATTCTAATTTAAGGCATTCAATGATAAAGTTATTGGTGTACTAACATTTTCCGCACAGGGAAATTGCATTTCTTTAAATAGTACAATGAGTGCAAAATGTAATTTTTCAATGTTATTTTTTAAAAATTAGATCACATCTATCCATCAATATTGTTGAATTGATGATCAAATATCCTTTTTTCCACAGATATAAAAAAGACAAACCTTTTCATGGGAGGTACAGCCTTTTTCACACCACTGTATGATATACTGTATAAGTTACTACATAGATTACATATCACATCCTGTCTTTAAACAGAGTGAAGGCTGCCAGTTCACCTTTACGTGTAACTGGAAACTCTCATTAGTACTGGGACTGCAGATGGTTTTCATGTTTCTGAAGCTTTCTTTCTCAGGCACTGAGGGGTGTTTTTCATATTAAAAGAGTGAAGCCTGGTCTCTTTACCCGTGGCCTACCTTCTAAAATGGCAACACATTTTCAGCTTCTGGATTAATTATTTTTAGCAAAGAAATGTTTTTTTCATCAGCTGGATGGATAGAAAAAACACTTCAAACACTTTGGTAAAGAGACGTTTTTAGTGTACTGACCCATGAAAGGCCTAATACAGTTCTGAAGGGGAACGGAAGATCTTTCCTTAAGTCATGGTCACCTCTTATTGAGTAATGGTGTGGTGGCTCTGTGGCTAAGGATCTGTGGCTGGAAGTTTACTGGTTCAGATCCCATGTCCAGCAGAGGAATCCTACTATGTTGGGCCCCTGAGCAAGGCCCTTAACCCCAACTACTCCAGGGGTGCTGTATAAATGGCTGACCCTGTGCTTTGACCCCAAGCTTCTCTGCCTGTCTGTGTGTCTCATGGAGAGCAAGTTGGGGTATGTGAAAAGACAAAATTACTAATAAAATAAGTTGTATATTGTCAAGAAAGTGATCTTATCTATTAGACAGTGGAGCTAACAGAATTGGATCATTGTGTTTAAAGAGGAATTCCTTCCGGCCTTCCACACACTGAGGGAGGAGGGGAGTTCTGCTGGATGGGAAGAGTGGCTGGATTTGGAGAGGAGATGGGACAGTCACTAGAGAGCTAGAAGGGATATGGATATTTCAGTGTTTCTGTATCCATATTGTATACTATTTTCTTTTATGGTTTATTCCTAATACTTTTTAATGATGGTAATCACATAATGATGGTATGTGAACTGTATGTGAATAATACATTTCAAGAAAATAACAGTACACGCTGTGCCATGGAGAACAAATTGAAATTCATGTCTGTGCTGTGAAGGAGATTCTCAAACACTTCTATCATATTTCTTTCACGCTAGGACGTGAGTGTATATATGTCTCACTGTTCCCATTTCACTGAATTTCATTGATGATTTGGGGATTTACGATGAAAGAATCAGTAGCCTCAAAACGCAAAAGCTTTGCTTCTCAGTGATCATGAAGGCCCTGGCCGACTGCACAGGGAAGGGTAGTGACGTCACCAAACCAGCTCGCACAACCTGTAATGTTGGCCGTATGCGTTACAATAGCATGTGCCCCCGACGATGCTATTGATATGTTATATGTGCTCTTGTTTGTATTTTATGCATTTTTGTTGTTAAAATAAAAAGTAAAAAAAAGCTTTCCAGATGCGTGCTGCTGTAAAAATGAAATGACATCAAGGGCGCTGTACGCAGAGGTCTGAAGCCTGTTCAGGCCTTCTGAAGTTCCACAGAAGAACTACATCCAGAGGTGCTAAAGAAGTCAAGTTTTCTCCATGAGAGGGGAAGCATCTCAGAAAAAGCAGGGGCAGTGGGTTCCACAGTCATAACGCCACAAAGTCAGATGAAAACAGCAAAGCCACCCGGCTTTCTCCGTGCAATTAATGAGACAAAGAGATACAGCAGAGTGGGTAGTGTGGCTGAGCAGTCGAAGGCACTGAATTAAGGATTCAGTCTCTTTGAGGGCGTGGGTTTGAATCCCACTGCTGCCAGGCGCTGTCAAGACCCCCTTTCAACTGACTTCAATCACAAGGAAGGGTAATACTTTTGGACAGTCTCTTGAAAAACTAAGCAAAGTCTTTAAAGATACTTTGTCAGCTTGACATCAAGGGAGAAAAATAAAAACTTCCTTGCATCCTCTCAACCCAAATGCGCTTTGCCACGTTCTGCGTTATGCAGGGAACAATGTCTGCAGAGGTCACTTTTGAGTCAGTGCAAATCGCAGTGTGCCATCAATTTCAACTTATCGCTTAGATAAAGTTTTCAATCTTTCACTCAATATCAGCCGTGTTATTGGTACCAAGCGCTAAATGTAGGCATGTAGGAAAGGATCATAATGAGACTCAAGACATTCTGGTCTTTTCTTCTTTTGAGGATGAATGGATCACTGTGTTGCAAAAATCGGTTCAAAATCAAAATCCTCCCCTATTGCTGTTGCTTCTTTGATAGTTTCTTTAAATCCTTCAACTGAATGTCGATATTGGGTGACAATATCGTACAAATTGTGGTTTTCTTTTGATCGCCAGTTTTATTAAAATACCAGCCTCTTTTACTGTTGTCTTAGATATTTCACCAGGTATAATACTTCTCCTTGCATTCTCAGATTAAATATTTTAAAACTACATCAACATTACAATAGATTGAACAGCATTTATGGTTACAAATTATTAAAGTTAAGGTAAATAAATGAAAATATAAAAATATAACTGTACAGTCCTAACCTACTAATATCGCTGATCTGTCTTTTTGCACACCACACAGGCCACAACACTAGACTCTGGACTACCACATCATTAAAAGCCAGCTATGATACCTTTTCAAATCGACAAATTGTTATTGTTAGCCGGGACAATAACCAGTGCCTGACTAGCTCAGCTGTTAGAGCATGAGACTCTTAATCTCAGGGTCATGTACAGTATTTGAGCCCTATGTTAGGTTTGGTAAATGCTTGTATTAAAAGACAGATCCTTGACCACCTTGTTGAGAAGTGTAATAATACAGGCACACATTGTTAAAAACAAATATTTATTGCAATCACAAAACACAAACTGCACTACACCCAACAAAACATACAACACACATGTTACTTTATATAAAGTATTTACACACAAATCATCTCAGAGGCCTAACATTCTGGTCACCCAGAAAACTCTGGACTGTTACTACGCACTGAATTCTTAATGCCTACAGAGGCCACATAGGAGATGAGGTGCCTTCTCATTAAATACAATGCAACCTGCAGTTAGATCTCTCTCCCTAACAAGGTTCAGATACTTAGCTGCAGTCCGGTTTGGTTCAGATGACCAAGAAGTAGGGGATCTCGCCTGGCGTAAGCTTCAAGTCCCAACTCCTGCGGACTTCTCTCTCCTCTCCTTGTTTCTCCTCTTCCACCTTGTCTTCTCTCTCCTCTCTCTGTGTTTTCATGTCATGATAATTTGTGTGTGTCGCCGTGGTGCTCCTTGCCAATCATGAATCTCCAATGTATATAGGTGTGCTAAGATAAACCTTACAACTATTTCAGCTCAAGGGACCCCTCAAACCTCAGCATACATCCTCCCTCCTTGGAAGTTAGGAGTGTTTTACTCTTCCCACTTCCGTCACCCAAAGCTGTAAAATTATAGTTACCTAAGTTTTTTTTCAATGATCCCAGTAACTCTTCCAAAAACATTTTTCAGAACAGCTTCTTCAATTATCAAAGATTTTATATGATCTAAACACACTCATGGAGTAAGAAGGCAACATCTACATCTGCCCAGCTCAGAAGGTGGGTTAAATCTCCCAGATCTAGAACAACATCAGCTTCTGACACAATTTTTGTATTTGTATTATATATTTTTAAACTCCAAACAAGAACAATGGGTTAACATTGAAAACATACATGCAACATTGAAAATGTATCCTCAGACTGTATTTGTTTATTCTTAAAAATAGGTTTTAGAGCAAATCAAATCCTACATCGATAATAATGTACATTATAGTATCCTGCAAGTAAAACGTGGAAATATACTATCAGTTGCACTAAATCGACACTCACTAGCATCGTTAACTAGCATATAATTCACTCCTCCTCAATAGGTGGCGCTAGAAGGTGCCGTCAGGTTTATATCCGGCTGCAGAAACTCCTGTTTATCATTCCCGCTCTTCGTATTGCACGGCTCTGACAATATGTCATCCACTTGGCGTTGATTGAAACGCTTGCTTTAGCTAAATAATAAAGAGGAAAGTTATTCTGTTTTTTAAGTACCGTTTCAGGGTCTGAATATGCTATGTTTTGTTGGTTGTGTTCATATTTGAACAGATCACAGAATACAGGATCTGTGAAGAATAAAAATAAGGTTCTTGAGTTTAAGTCAGCCTTTGTTTATGATTGACTCTGAAGAAGGATGGCGACGTGTTTGTTGAATCTACAAACCGAGATTCACTCTTTCAAAGATATGTTACTCAAATCGATCGTGTATGATGTGTCAGAAGTTTTCAGAAACAGAATGTCTGACTCCGAGGACGAGTTTCAAGACAAACTCCGCAGCGTCTCACAGAGTCTGGTGAGACGGGCCGTGTTTAAAATCACAAAGTGGGTGAAGGACAGTGTCGGGAGTGAAATGGCGCAGCTGAAGAAGGAAAACGAGAGCCTGAAGTGGAGATTGCAGCTGTGCGAGAAGGAGTCGGGAGCAGGAAGAGATCGGGGACAGACAGATTGTGTTGGACACACGCTTCCCTGTGAAGTCACCGCAGGAATAAAGGAAGAAATGTACGCGAAACTGGAGCTGTCAGGTCAGTGGGGTGACTTCGATGAAGTTAGTGTCTGAACTGTTGTTGTCTTATTATGGCGATTATAATACTTCATTCAGACATACCAGTTGTTTCACTGGATTATCATGCGTCTGTATTAACCCCTCTCTCTCAGTGCAGGGTAAATGTACTGTAGTGTCCAGTCAGTCAGTGTGTCTGTATTAACCCCTCTCTCTTAGTGTAATGTTGATGTACTGTAGTGTCCGGTCCGTGTGTCTGTATTAAACCATCTTTCTCTCAGTGCAGTGTTAATGTACTGTAGTGTCCAGTCAGTGTGTCTGTATGAACCCCTCTCTCTCAGTGCAGTGTTAATGTACTGGAGTGTCCAGTCAGTGTGTCTGTATTAAGCCCTCTCTCTCAGTGCAGTGTTAATGTACTGTAGTGTCCAGTCAGTCATTGTGTCTATATTAACCCCTATCTCTCAGTGTAGTGTTAATGTACTGTAGCGTCTGGTCCGTGTGTCTGTATTAACCACTCTTTCTCTCAGTGCAGTGTTCATGTACTGGAGTGTCCAGTCATTGTGTCTGTATTAAACCCTCACTGTCAGTGCAGTGCTAATTGTATGTAGTAGTGATATTATTACAGTAGACTCACATTTTACATTGTAATTAGGCTCCTGACAAAGCCTGTATATCCAAAATCACATATAATCAGAACACCACCACATCAACCGAGGTTGACTCGGGTTAAAAAACAGATTTAAGATCAGTTTGGTGGGGGTTTGGGTAAAAAAAAGATGACCTGTGCATCACTAAAGACAATAGACTGCTGCACGGCGGCAAGGACATCGCCACCAAACTGACATCATTTCATTCTAGGTGCATAAAACTAAAACACTGAAGCGATAGGTGCTGATGGGGAGAGTGAAGGAGAGGTGGTCTGTCATAACTCAAGCTTCATTAAAACACAAAGGCAACTGAAGGGTACAGCCAAGGAGAATGAGTGGAAACTGCCTTTTGCAGACCCTCAAGCCAGCCAAGCCTTTGACTAGGCTGGTGCGTGCCCCACTAATGACACACAGTCCCCTTAAAGACTGCTGAAACCCCAATACCTAGACTCAACACACAAGTCCCTTCTCCCACGTTTTACAGCTTGCAGTTCTTAACCGTGCCCCTAGGGGGAGCCCCTTCATAGTGGACACTACAATATTCTTTCCAATGACTTAAACAGTTTTAAGAAAAATGATTAGGTGAGCCCGCGGACCACACTTTGAGAATCACTTGTTTAAAGTATAATAAAAACAGTGATACAACTTAACTTGCCTTGCCTTTCCTCTTCATACTTGTCATATATGGTGATGCTGCATGATAACAAGTGACCAAATCCCAAAGAGCAGTTCAGATGTGTGCTACTAGAGTTGAGCTGCATTATTTACATTTTTACTTACACTACTTGTATTTTTTCACCACTGACTAGGTATACATGAATTTGTGTGAAAATGATGTAATTATGTAATTACACTACACAATTCATAATTATTTGAGTTTTTACAACTTCATTTATATGCAGATACTAAAGAATGTCTTTGCTGTCTCATATTTAAATTTTAAGATTTTGTTTGTATTGGAATTACTTCATTTTGATCACTACTCTAAGCTCATGCTTAAGGTCTCGTCGTCTTCTCCTGTGTTTTCAGGCTCAGTGGCCAGTGCTCTTCCTGATGCTGGGGAAAGGGCTCCTCTTGAACAGCAACACAGAGAGGAGGAGTGGGGCTCCAGTCTGATGCAGGAGACAGAGCTCCCTGCTGCAGAAGGGAAAGAGACACTCAGGGAGCAGCACACAGAGAGCAGACAGAGTGTCTAGGTTCTGGACTCTGTGCCCATGATGAAGACAGAGCCTGAGAGTGAGACAACTGGGTTATTAGGATGTGATGATTTTACAAGGAAGGTTAATATTCTGGACAATAATACTATTACAATAAATTTCAATGCGCTACAATCAGTGTCTGTACAGAGGCTTAAACAAGAGGAGTTGGATGAACTGGATGGGTTTAATCTTACAGAGCAGTACATTGTGATCCAGCTAATTGATCCTGCAGAGCAGCAGACATTTTTAGATCTTAGTCTTGTCTCTGAGCCTGGTAAGTGTTCTTTCTAATTTTTTAAAAAATGTTCTCCATCCTTCACAATAATGTCATCCAGATAACACTGTGTACCTGTAGTTCCCTGCATGGCTTGTTCCATCACCCTCTGACATACAGCTTGAGCCCTAGAAACCAGGTGATTATATTGCTAGTATTAATTGTCAAACATTACTTTGATGATTCTTCAGTCTCCATTTGAAGATATCCCTGGGCCGAGTCAGTCTTGGAGAAATGCTCACCTCCTGCTAACGTTACAAAATTGCCTTCTACACAAGGTAAAGGGTAATGAACACTGAGGAGTACAGGGTTTATAGTAACTTTAAAATCTCTACAAATGTGCACATCACCAGCCTTTCCTCAGTTCAGAACTGGGACTGTTGGATTTTCTCATTCCATTCAGATTTAGACAAGATTCCCATTTCCTCTAAATGTTGTAATTGTGGCTCCACCTTAAGACAAATAACATCTGGTACAGGGTGTCACGATCCATCTCATTAACTGCAGTTTTTGTGTTAATTTCCTTCAAGGTTACATTGACTTACTTAATTCCATGTTTTGCATCAGGCAACAACTTTGAAATTATCTTTTTGGTGGGTTTGTTACTGGAAGAGCCTAGATTTAGTGCCCTGATGGAGCTCCCATTGAGGGGACTTTTTTTCAACCACTCATGACCTGACGATACAGACACCTCTTTTCCAGCAAATAAAGGTCTGGCTTACGTGTTTTTACATTGGAGGCTACATTTCCTTTAATTTCCCAAGAGTCGGCACAGTCTCATCAGTGTAAGTTTCAAAAGGGCTGACCTTGTGTCTAGCTCCATTTCTAGTTATACACTTCTGGTATAATCCAAATTATTCTCCTATCATCCTCCCTAATGCTATACAGTTGCAATCATCCCAGATCATCCTCAATTTAGTTTGCATCAGTTTCAGATGCGTCTTCTTCAATTTCAGAGTCTTTATGTGCTTCAGTGGTTTTGCTTTTGTCCACACTGTTGCCTGTTTTTTCTGGGATTGCATTTTGGTTCCTCTCCAGGAGTTAGGTTCTGTAATGCACATTAAAACTAAATTCATAGGAAGACTTAATTGCCGATTGACACTCCATTTCTTATAATTGTAATACTTCAGAATTGCGCGTTTACTACACACTAACAGTGCTTGTGTGAGTCTTTTGTTTTTGTTTGGGAGATGCAAATAATTGTAATACTTATGTAAACCTGACATTTAGAATTGAGCATTTCCTACAGATAATAAGAAATGTGTGCACGAGCAGACAGACAAATAATACCTCTGATTTCCAGTGCACATGCGCACTTGAAAAGGTATACAGATTTCTACGGCATACACAATTCAACACGACGCCAGCACTGTCCTTAGTTGATGATAGCCCCTAGAAAACCCTAGGTCTGTGTCCCAGCAGTGCTTTTCTTCCCTGTCTTGTCATACAGAAGTTACCATTATGGAGAGCAACATAGGTCTTGATGTACTTTAGTACAAGTGTGCATTTCCTTCCCTGCAACATTTTTTCCAAGACAATCATCGACCTTGCGATGAAAGATGAAATGGAAATCTTGCTTATCAGTGCAGAAGAAATATTGCTGGCTGGCAAAGAAATGCTAGCGATTTTTTGTTTCTTAACGAAAAACTTTCAATAAAGAAATCCGAAGTGTCAGTCTCTGTAGCGCAGTCAGTTGTTAGTTGCAGGAAATGCAAGTGTGGAACTACAACAAAAGTAAACACATAAGTATGGAAGTTATCACCTACAATGCCCAATAATGACCAACTTCGGCAACGTCCAAAAAAAATATATTCCATGATCACAGAATCTGATCATCGAATGGGTGGGAGGAGAATTATTTTATATCCCCGTGGAATCCTCAGCAAAAATATTTTAAAATTATAAAGCAGATTTATTTGGGAACTTCACAAGCAGAAATGCCAGCATTGGTAAGTTAGGACTGTACACTTTTATTTTAATATTTTGATAATTTTATCTCAATCAATGCTAATATGGATGTAAACATGAATGCTGAGTAGTAAATTGTAATTTTATTATATTTTTATGTATCATTGATCAAATTGAAAATAATCAAAAAGCAAATTTCTTTCCTTGCTTGAGTGGATAAATCAAAAACTCTGCCTTATACAACATATTCACAGCAGGCACACAGACACAAATGAACCCAGAACATTTTTCCTACTTTTTAATCTGTAAGTACAGTAGTCAACAAATTGTTAATTATCTCAACAATAAGTTTTGACCTTTACTTACAATTTTTATCCTTTAAACAATTTACAAACCCCAAAATGGATGCCATTCGGCTCCGGCACATCACAAAACTAGTTATTGAAATTTAGCTAGTTTCAATACTTAGCTAGACCGAGTTCTTTCTTGTACATACTACACCTTAATTGTACCTGTCAATACATCACAAAACAGACTAATGAAAACATCTGATGAACAATCAAAGATCAAATATGTCTTTCCTTCTTTTAAGTAGACAAAGACTTCTACAAAGAGAGAACTAAGCATTTTTTGTTTTGTTTCAGTTGTAAATTTCAGTGATTACTGACATTCACTACTTTATCACCAAGAATTAAAAGTTCATTAACTATTGTTTTTGTCGTGTTCTTTTAAGTGATACTCCTGATGTTTTCTTAATTTTCGATATTTGCAGCATACTTAATATCCCCCACTCTACTGCCATAATAGTATTTTCTTTAGGGTTATCATAAAGCTGTTATTATTTTACTTGTAATACTGTCTCAACTGGATTGCTTCCTCTCAATAAGAATATTATGATAAAAGTGGTTGGTATTTATACTTTATATATTTATTTCATTCTTTTCTGCACAATTGTAACATTACCTTTTACCTTTGGTCAATAAATTATTTTTTTCTTTTTCTGTACAATTATATAATCTTTCCCTATTTCACATTTGTTATGCAAAAAATGTGTTGGTATTTTAAAATATGAACTCATTAAACAAAGACTTTATTTGTCACACTGAAATTCAAAGAAAAAACATTTTCTTCCAAAACATCTTAAACCTTCTGTCTTGTAACAGTAAAGCAGACATTGCTGGGTGAGCAAGAAGATTACCTGAGCTTGCCTCTGTCATTGTGAAACCACACCTGAAATAAAGCACTGGAAACGAAAATCAAGAGGAGAATTTCTGACTTAAATTCAAGAAGTCATCGATTTTAACCTAAAAGGACATTAAAGGTTTCAGTACATGTGAGATTTAACAAAACTCTCACTTGATTAAGTACTAAAAAGGAGGTGCTGTACCAGTAAATAAAATGTACTCTCACTTATTAAACTCAATTCACTCACTTTGAGAAGTCCTTAAAAAATCACATCTAATTAAAAGTTTTTTACAACTGCCTACATCTGCTCTAAGAAAACTGGGGGTAATGAAGTTATAGAGCAGTGATGAGTAAGAAATAACAAGTATTACTTTTCAAGTAACATACAAGAAGAAGCGGTAATGTTAGGATTACCGCTTGGGTACCGCATCCTATGTTAGGATTAATACAAGGAATTAAAATTAGGAGTACCTACAGGAAACTCAACATGACTAAAGCTTCCAGACTCCCATTTCACGGAATTGGATAAACATGTGCTGTTCTCTGAGATGTGATTGGCTAAACCTTGCAGATTCCTGGTTACAGTGGCTACCATTGGCCATCATTTACAGAGATTGACTCTCTTGATTGGTGAATTGTTGGTAGCAGTAAGGACATTGAATTTTCTACCTCTACAATGATTGAAAGTTATTTGAAGACTTTGAAAAAGAAATTAGGTGTCAAATAACAAATATGGCACGGACTGAGGTCAAACCCGCGACCTTCTGTTGCCACTACGCCGACATGTTCAAGTGCTTTCACTTTTTTTCCTCTCATGAGCATCGTGCTGGTATTTTTTTTTTCATCTCAGAGCGGTGTGTCCAAGGGGCTGTATAAGGAGGCTGGTGCCTTGGCTTAGTTGGTTACAGCACCCATCCACTAAACAGAAGATTCTGGGTTTGAATCACACTGGTGCCTTTCTTCCTGTCTGGTTGTGTTGAATGTGACATTTTGGACAATCACAAAAATTCATACACATTGAGGAAGATGAAATTCAATTCTGGTTGTCACATGCATGAGTCTCTAAGGCGTAATCAGTTAGTATGTTTGAGTGTTAACCGAAAGGTAGGTGGATCAAACCTACCAAGAGAGGCACTTCTGGGATTTTGATATAAACATTGTCCTTAACCCTCTTTATATTCAGATTTGTTGAAGAACTTGACAAGCATTACTAAGTTACTATTATAAGGTTAGCACTGTACAGATGTATTTTGGTATTTTGGCATGTTTACCTTAATTTTAATCCTTAAGTTTCAAGAAACTATGAAAAAAAGCGACATTAATAGCAGAGGATTTTAATTTTTGACATTTGCACCTCAAATATTCACTCGTCCTCGCAGGAAGAAAACACAGGAATGTATTGAGTATCATGATGAACATCTTCTGTGTAATATAATGAGTAAACATCATAAGACAACAGATGAAAGTGGGAATATATGGCATAAGGGTGTGATTTGTGTAGTGAATAAAACAGTCAAAAGAATATGAGAATGGTTCTTTATTAAGATACACAACATTTATGGCGACGAGAAACGAGTGCTTGACGAACTCAAAGCAAGCAGAACACTGCAGATTTTAGTTCTCTTGCTGGTGGAACCACACTTTTGAATTTTCAGACTGTTGGTTTAGCTGCGCCATGGAAGATACGGCAGCCACGCCAAGAACCCTTGTTCATGCCCAGCTTTCTCCACCGCTTCCACTGAACCTTGAGCTCTGGATTTGGATACGGAATACAAGATATGGATGGAGGCGTACAGATTTTTTTAAATAGCCAGTGGATCTATAGTAGCTCCAGATGCCGTGAATCATGCTACCTTACTGCACTGTATTGGGGCGCCTGTGCAGTGGATTTTCGCCAACCTCTGTGGAGAAAAAGGTACATATGAACAGACTGTAGCTGCCTTAGACACTTACTTTACACTGCAGAGAAATGTGGTTTTGGAATGGCATAAATTTAGACAAGGATCAGTAAGGAATCCCCCACGAATAGGTATGCAGATCGTATGCAGACGCAGGACCAGGTAGATATCAAAACAGGCGTACAATCCAAAACGTCAGGCGAGATCGTTGCGCGAGTACTAAATCTCACCGCGCCAGCCAGCGGCCAGGAGACAAGTACAATATTGCGGGACAGGTGGGCCTCGTCATTGATTGTTACGTATGAGACGGGGATTAGGAGGAGACCCCGACTGATTGGTAAAGGGGAACACTAACACCAGAGTGACACCCTCGGCGTCTCTTTTTGAGGGACGCCCTGGGATTTCTTAATGGCCAAGGAGGGTCGGGACCTCGGTTTTACGCCTCCCCCGAAGGACGGCGCCTGTTTGAGCATGAGAGTGTCGCCATCAGGATGCTGGGGCATAAGAAAGCCACACAGACCGCAGGGTGAGCACTACCTACTGGTCCCAGTCACACCTCTTGCAGGAGCAGCAGCAACCTGAGCTTTTCCGGGGGAAATCTCCAATCCGGGTGCTGGCTAGGCTCACACCTGCTGGGCTGCCGTGGATGAGCCCAGTCGAGAGTCGCAGGGTGAGATCTAGTCACCGGGGAGAAACGATACAAGCGAAGGATTACTCGGCTCCCAGCACTTGAAAAGACCAATAAATGACTGGTTCCCGCCGGAGCTGAATGTACCTGCATGTGTCGTGTCGTCTTCTTCCTCCGCCCCGCTGTGTTTGCTGTTATTGTCTTTGAAGCCGGCCCCCGAGATGAGACGGGCTGTTCCTATGCCCCAATTAACACTTTACAGGTCCCATTCCCCGGCATTGTGGCCAATGTTGGTGGTCACACGTGATAAGATAAGGTGGAGGAGAGCAGGGCATGCCCAGCTCCAGATATTGAAGGAGGGGGCTGAGTGAGGTGAGGTGAGGTGCGACACGCCGGAGCCCAGACGCTGCTAATGCGGAGCACTTGTTGAACTGGCATTGAAAGGATGTGTGCGCACGGAGCGAGCCTTCCCTGCGGCGGAGCGTGGAACTTTCTCCCCGCGCTGCAGGAGTTGTGTGCGCTGCAGCGGTGCCGAGAGAACAGCACAGACAGCAGCAGGTAAGAGACGGAGCCTTGTGGGCAGGCGAGCAGGCCCGTTTTTTGGAAATTGCTGAAAAGGCTCCGGTGTTTGTTCGGTGTGTGGCAGGCGCACAACGCGAGCTTGCGAAGTGATCTGCCGGTCTGGTGTTATGCAAATGAGGCTGAATTGCGTCCTGGGACATGCTGCGAATGCGCAATGGCAACTGCAGATGTGTAGGAAACGGCGCGCTCTTTTTCTCGTTTTGCCCACCCTTTTGAGTGTTAGTGTGGCGTGTGAGTGTGCGAAAGAGTAGGCCCAGCAGGAGGCGGTGGCGTGCAGGGCGAGGAGCTCACCTAGGCTGCGTGATTTGTGCTGTGGGTTGCGGCCACTTGCAGGGGCCTCTACAACTCATACTTACCTGGCAGGGGAGATACTTTGATCAAGAAGGAGGTTCACCCAGGGCGAGGCTCAGTCATTGCACTCCGGCTGTGCTGACCCCTGCGAATTCCCCAAATATGGGAATCTTGATGTGCTTGGTCCAATATCAGATACGGAAGAGTTAAGACACCACGAGCTGCGACAGGATCCCAGTTCGAAAGGAGTCGATGCCACTGCTGGTTCCCGGTTTCTTTTAGTTAGAGGTCCGGAGAAGCATTTCAAGCTGGTTACACTACTCCTTCCGGACATTCATTCCCTTTTCAAAGTCAGTCGTTTTGCTGTAGTCTGCATTATTTAGGCTGATTATCGAGGTTAGCCTTTATTTGGTCATGGGGGCCTCGGTAATGTATGCTAATTCTCAAGACAGTTTCACCCGTTTTCTGATTGCTAGGTTCTGTACCAGTGCAGACATGTCAAACAGTGAATGGCTGTACCTCTATTGTATCCATGCTCAATGAATGAAATCAGTAATAAATGAATATATGTATAGTTATACGAAAAACAAGTGGTTTATCGACTCATCTTCATTTGCAGATTTAGAGGCAGCTTCGATATTCGTTTTAAAAACTGGGTTTTTTTTCATATGGGTCACACACATGCCATAGCAACAAAACATCTCTAGAGATGAGGCTATAGATCACCTTAACACCCTCCAGGTTTTCCTCCCAAAGCCTATGGCACTAACGGCGACCCCTGCTGGCCGAGAGAGCAAAAGCTTAAGCACCTGATGTTCCCAGGCAGTCTACCATCCAAGTACTAACCAGGCCCAACCCTACTTAACTTCCAAGAGCAGACAGGATTGTGCGTGTTCAGGGTGGTGCGGCTGTAAGCAAAATCAGCTGAAGCTGTGTGTGGCTGGGGCTCCGTGCCCCCCGAGCGGGCCTGAAGGATCGTTCGTGTGCAACTCTTTGGAAAGGAGCTCTTTCCAAATCGCATTGCCTAAGTGGATGTTGGCGAATGTGCTCCCTGCAAGGACAGCCACTGTGATAGTTTCTCCTTGTAGCGGGATACTACCCCCTCGTTCTCTAGCAGCTTTGTGTTGAGTTTCCAGAGGCCTGGGCCAAAGACAGTCCCGCCCTGGAGTTCCACTCTACACCCTAAACCCCCAGCCTTTGACCGCCTAAACCGGCAGTACTTAACATCGGTACTTGAGCACATGAAGTTTGGCCCCATCATGAGAAAGTGGATTAACCTGCTGTACACAGGTAGCAACAGCAGAGTAATAGTTAATGGCAATAGATCACGCCCCTTTGAAGTCTGTTCAGGGGTGAGGCAGGGCTGCCCATTATCCCCCTTGTTATTCATTTTGGCGATGGAGCCCTTAGCCTGTGCCTTGCACCAGGATCAGGCCATTAATGGGATACCAGTGCCTGGAAGTGGGGGAGGAGAGGTAAAGACATCTCTATACATGGATGACGTCACCCCGCTCCTCTCTGACAATGCCTCAATTAGCAGAGCTCTGCAGTGCTGTGATCGTTTCTCCTTGGCTTCATCTGCAAAAATTAACAAATCTAAGAGTGAGATTTTTTATCAGAACTGGAGGGAGCCAAAAGAAGGACATGATTTCAGGCTGCAAGAGAAGAGAATTAAGGTCCTGGGGGTGTATTTTGGAGAAGAGATGGGAACAGTAAATTGTCAGAACAAATTGCCAATCTTAAACAAAAAACTGATGCAATGGAAGGACCGAGACCTCACCATGACAGGGAAGGTGCTGGTCATCAAAGACGAGCTCTTGCCTGTCTTGAATTTTCTGGCTTCTACCTTCCCAATCCCACACCGTGTTGGGGCGGTGCTGAGGAGATTGATGTTTCAATTTCTATGGGGTGGGAAGCAAGAAAGACTCAGAAGGGAAATAATGTACAGGCCGCTACCCTCAGGGGGGAAGTCTGTCCCAGATATTGCTACGAAGCTGCTGTGTATGTTCCTGGCCTCTGTGCTGAGAGGCTTTGCAACAGCACCTGCAGCGCGTACCTGGACTTATTTTTCCAGGCTCTGGGTAGGTAGGGAGGTGTTCAGAGTGTGGGGTGTCAGACCCAAGCTGGATGTCCCACTCTCTGACACATGCCCTGCAATTTATTGGACAGTTAAAAGTTTTCTTAGATCTCACCCAATTGGCCATATTCCCCTCCGAGATGTCAGCGTCCAAAAACTGGAAGATTTCGTTGCACCCCAGAATAATAGGCAGACCCCTGTGGGCATTTTAACATCAGCCCAAACAAGGAAGGTGTGGAAACACACATCCCCTAAGTTTCTGTGCAACATTCACAGAGATTTAGCCTGGAGTGTCGTCCATCAGTGCTTACCAGTACGAACTTTCTTGTACAGTAGGGGCCTCACCCCCAGCCCTCGCTGCGTTACGGTGGGCTGCGGTGAGGAGGAGACTATGACCCATCTCCTGTGGTCCTGCTTTTTTGCTAAGGCCTTCTGGGCACAGTTTGAAGATTGGTTGCAGGCTCTCTCGCCCCAATTTACCCTGACCGCTGCTTTCGTCATATACGGCATCTCTCCTGTCAAACTTCCTCCTGACGTGTTTGACAGGATCTGGGCCGTGGTGAACAGTGGGAAAGACGCCCTGTGGAGAGTGAGGAACATGGGGCTGTTCAAAGGCATCGAGGTCCCAGTCAAGGCAGCAGGTAGCCTCGCCCTGTTCATCACCCGAGAGAACTATTACCTCAGAGATCTGTGGAGAGAAGGGAGGGAGGAAGCAGAAAATCTGTGGGAAATAGAGAGCATAGGTCAATATCTCAAGAGACTGTGAAAAACATTATCATGTTTAAGTAAAGAATGTGATTTGCACCAGAAAAAAAGAAATTGTTACTATGTAACTGTTACCGTGTCAAAATGTAATGAGATGTGATCATATATACTGTTTTAAGTATGTATATTAATGTAAAGCTTTCTGATTTGTGATGTCCTGTATTTTATTGTGAAAAGAAAATAAAGTTCTTAAAAATTGAAATCGGTTCACCCAGAGCGAGGCTGGGCCATTGCACTCCGGCTGTGCTGACCCCTGCGAATTCCCCAAATGTGGGAATCTCGACTGCATAATTTCTGGTAGTGGGGGACTGCGTTCGCGCTCTCCCCTGATGTGCTTGGTCCAATATCAGATACGGAAGAGTTACGACACCACGAGCTGCGATAGGATCCCAGTTCGAAAAGAGTCGATGCCACTGCTGCTTCCCGGTTTCTTTTAGTTAGAGGTCCGGAGAAGCATTTCAAGCTGGTTACACTACTCCTTCCGGACATTCATTCCCTTTTCAAAGTCAGTCGTTTTGCTGTAGTCTGCATTATTTAGGCTGATTATCGAGGTTAGCCTTTATTTGGTCATGGGGGCTTCGGTACTGTATGCTAATTCTCAAGTCAGTTTCACCCGTCCGTTTCCTACACATCTGCAGTCGCCAATGTGCATTCGCAGCATGTCCCGGGACGCAATCGGCCTCATTTGCATAACACCAGACCGGCAGATCGCTACGCAAGCTCGCGTCGTGCGCCTGCCACCCACCGAACAAAGACCGGAGCCTTTTCAGCAATTTCCAAAAAACGGGCCTGCTCGCCTGCCCACAAGGCTCCGTCTCTTACCCGCTCTCCAGAGCCTGCTGCCTTCTGTGCTGTTCTCTCGGCACCGCTGCAGCGCACACAACGCTCAGCTGCAGGGAAGGCTCGCTGTGGAGCTTAGTACCGATAACACTGCTGATATTGATGGAGTAGAAACAAGTGATGTATTGGCAACTTTATCTGGGGCAAGAAGTCCTGGAACAACTACAAAAATGTTAGGATTCAGAGGAAGAAATATTTTTCCACCTCACCTCACCCAATCCTGTTGCATTAACGAAGCTGAAGTTGGCTTCTTATTCGCCAGCTTCTTATTCGCGTTTTTCGTTCCACCTTATAAGATGCTACTGTGATGTTATGCCACCTTTCCCCTGTAGATGGCTCTCTATAGTTATTTTTAAAAATTCTAATCCGAGTGGATTACTGGACATAGCCTCAGTAAAGGGGAATATGAAAATAATGATTATCCAAATTGCATTTTTGTATGAAACACGTTTAAGAAAATCGAAAACCAATTTTCAAAACTCACAATAACACAAACTGGCATGTTAGACGACAAGTAAATAAGACAAAAGCAAACCATGAATTCACTGGCATTTTCTGCATATTTACCACGACCTTGCCTTCTGATTATTAAAAGTCTCAAAATCTTGCATTTTGCAAGAAATGTTAATATAGCAGTCTACAATGGGACATTTAGAACATGGCATGTGAGAATATGGTTAACCGAAGATGAGCAAAGGGTGATGGCACTTTCTTTTTATTGCTATGACCCTCCCTCCTGATTATAAAATAGTCTCACAATTCTGCCACTGAGGTAATGTGACAAATTATGAAAATCATTAAGTATAAGAAAATTTACTGTACCATTTTTTAAATATGACCTTCTGAACATGTAAGGATTAACAGTCAACAAAATAGCACCCCTTCTGCTGATTTACTTTTTCCCTCCTTCCTTGTCACCAGAACATCTTAATATTCCGACACTAAGGTAGGAGAGACAAAATCACTTATCATGTACATTTGTAATTACGACACGTCACTGTTGCATTTCTGCGTTGTGACGTGTAATACCCACAGTGGAAATTCATAGTTGTGATTATAGGAATGTTATATATCAGGTGGGTAGCTGCGTCAGCATGCGTAGGCTGCAAAGGAACAAGTAAATGATTATTCCATGTTGAAAAGAGAAGAAAGGCAAAACTCCACAGTTTCGGCTGTGGAGTCTTCTTCAGGTGTGAGAAAGACAGGGCAGTATGCAAGGATTATTATCCTTTTATCTTTGCTGACTGCAGTTTATCTTTGATGACAGCATCAAAGACGTTAAGGAATTTTTAGACCTAATAAACAGACACTTTTTTTGAACACCGTTATTTACTGTTAGCAAAAGAGCTGACACGTATTATGTGTGGAAAAAAATTGCTAAACACCTCGACCTGCTGCCCCCTCTGAAAGACACAGTCACTCATAGAATTATTGAAATGGCGGATGATATCAAAAGTACACTGGTAGAGTGCGTTAAGATGAGCAGATGCTTTTCATTGCAATTAGGTGAGTCTGTAATCGATTTGGCCAAATCGCTCATTTATGTTAGATATGAGTTTGAGGGTATGTCCCATGAGGAATTTCTGTTCTGTAAACCGCTACCATCAGGAACAGGAAAGCAAGAGTAATGAAAAGCTGCACAGCGCTGTGAAAGAAAATACAGAGAAGTGAAAGGCAGTCCTTTCTCTAAGGAGGTAGAATCAAACCCCGGTCTCCCACATGACAGGCAGAGATACTCACCACTATACTAACAAGGAAGACATCGCTCTCTCCGACCCCAGGCATCGTGTCTTGACCCACCGTGCTGGAAGCCGACGCGTACTGTGATTCCTTTACGGAGCAGAAATGACAACCGAGGAGCCGAGAGATCATTTCAGCATTTCATGTCTGAACGGAAAACACAACCGACCAACTCGGAATGACTTGCTTTTGACGCTTTTCAAAGCGTTCTTTGTGCACAACGACTGTGCCGCCTAGCAGATACAAATGGGTTGTACAACTTCGAACTAGCAAATGCAAGAGGGCTAAGCCCCCTCTCTTTTAGCCCAGGTTCGATCTGTCTCCCAGAATCACCAGGGCGCACGCACAGACACAGACCCATGCCGTTGAAGTGCTCTGCTTCATTTCTAAGGGCAACTCAACATTCACTCCTACCCTGTGAAAAGAAAAGACAGCATCCCCAGCAACAACAGCTCAAGTCTCTGCACAGGAGCAAAGCTGCCCCCATCTCCTCTGCTCTGCGGCTCCTGCGGAGTGGAGTCCTGCCTGGAGCCGTGTTTGCAGGCGGCGGCTCCCCGCGCCCTGTCTGTGCGTCGTGTCCAAGGGCTCCTGGGAGGAAGAGAGAGCCCTCCCACTCGGGGGCTTTTCCACCGTCTGTGTGAGGAGGGGCGGGTGTGTCCAGTAGCTTATCGAGCATGTTGTGTATCTTAATAAAGAACCTTTCTTATATGATTTAGACTATTTTATTAACTACACAAATCACGCTCTCACACCATATGTTCCCGCCTTCTACTCTCTCGTTCTGTTGTCTCGCGATGTCTGTTCACTATACTACATCCCTTCCTTTGTTATTTTTAAAGTCTATAACTTTACCATACAATTGTAACAATTTTATATCAACTCACAGTAAACGGTTATTAACTATTACAACAAAATGTATATAAAACCTTTCATTTCTATTCAATACATTCATCTTTTTTTACAACAATTTCTATGTGTACCAACTGAAATTTTAGTTCAATTTCTACTTAAGTCACTTATAAATATCACCTCATTTCTAGCAGTCTAAGCAACATCTACATAGATAACACAAACAAAATAGGGCAATTTAACATTTGGAGAGCTATGCAAGTCCTGTATTTTTAAATGTCTCTGTAATGAGCCGGTTTCCTGATAACCCTGCCACTAATGGTTGTTACTTTACTTTTGGGTAAAGTTACTGGCTCTCTTACAGATGTACTCTCCACTGTCTGAGGACTCGGCAATCGTCAGAAAGTCCTGTATTCTCAGCATTTTCTGTTTCTGCAGATTCAAAATCAAGATCCAATGGAGGAGCGTGTCAAAGATGTTTTACATTTCTCATTATTTTTGAGCCATCTTCAACATTCACTAACTCAAAAGAGTTACAAGAGGTGTTTCTCAATAACACATAGCGAGTGTCTTTGAACTTGGCATCCAATTTACCGGTGTCTAGGCCAGCCACAAACACTACGTCACCGACCTTGAAGTTATGATCCCTTGCTCGATGTGTCTGGTCTGCATATAATTTCATTTTGTGTGCATACTCCTCATGATGTCTATGGATATCTTTTGTCTTTTGAATGTCCCTTGGCTCTTCTTCTTTCTTTTCCACGTTTGGTAGTTTAGTCCGGATATCAAGCCCAAAGATAAGATTAGCTGGGGTTTCTCCAGATGCCCTGTGTGGTGTTGATCTATAAGTCAGCAGAATCTTAGGGAGTTCCTCTCTCTCTCTTTTCCTTCTGTCACAGCTGCTCTTAAGGCCTTTTTCAGATATCTGTGAAATCTTTCAATTTTGCCATTACTTCTCGGATAGTAAGGTGATGCACGGATGTGTTTAATTCCACAATTAGTCAGAAATGATTCAAACAACTGTCCTATGAATTGCCTGCCATTATCTGTTACTACCTCTAGTGGATAAGCAAATCGTGCAAAGATGTTCATCAGCTCTCTAATAACTGTGGCTGAAGATATGTCTGATACAACAACCGCCTCAGGTTAAGAAGTATAATAGTCTATGACAGTCAATATGTATGCATTCTGAATGGGACCTACCAGGGCAATGCCCAATTTTGTCCAAGGCCTTGGTGGTAATTCAAGTGGTTGGAGAGGTTGATCCTCCTGCAATGGCTGATTCAACACACAAGTGGAACAATTCCTAATTAGTCTTTCAACATCACTGTCCATGTTGGGCCAGTAAAAGTTGCTTCCCAGGTACTGTTTTGTACGAATTACACCCTGATGTGTCTCATGTGCTATTTTCAGTGCTTGTCTGATTTTTGTTTTCGGTAACACAATCCTCTGTCCTCTTAAAAGCAGTCCATCATATGTAGATAACTCCAACCTACACCTGTGGTATGGCTGCAGTTCGTCTGGAATTGGATAAGGCCATTGTCCTTTTTCCACTATGGACATCATCAATTTCAATGTGTCATCTTCATTTGTTGCTTGTTTAAGTTCCTCAAGTGTCAGTGCATGCAGTGCATAAGAGCTGATTGAAAGCACTCCATCAACATAGGTGTCTACATAACCAGTGTCTTCTGTGTCTGGTAAAGGAAGACGTGACAATGAGTCTGGGACATTGGTTTTCCCTACCTTGTGTTCAATTTTGTAATCATAAGGCCATAATCTCAATCCAAGTCTTTGTATCCTGGGTGGTAACAATGTTGCCTTTTTGGGATTGAACATATAAATGAGGGGTTTATGATCTGTTTGAAGTGTGAACTTGCCTCCCCATAAATATGTCCTAAAATGTTCCACTGCCCAAACACAACCCAAGGCTTCACGCTCTATTTGTGAGTAATGCCTTTCTGTTGGGGTAAGTGAGCGACTTGCATATGCCACTGGTTTGTTCTGTCCATCTTCTTGTCTTTGTAGCAATACTGCTCCAAATCCTACAGGATTCACGTCACTGATCACTACTGTTGACGCATCTAGTTTGAAGTATGCCAGACATGGTTCAGTTACAAGTGCTCTTTTCAACTCGGCAATGGCTTTCTCAGTTTCCGATGTCCATTCCCACTTCTGTCCTTTCCTCGTTAGTTTTCTAAGGGTTCTGATATATCTGCATAATTAGGAATTAATTTAATCAAAAATCCACAATTGCCTAAGAACGAGTGCAGAAGCGCAACATTCTCAGGTCTCGGTGCACTGCAAACAGCTCTCACCTTATTTGGGTCTGGTTTTATTCCTTCTGCAGTGACCAAATGTCCCAGTATCTCGATCTCTTTTAGGCCAAAGATGCACTTATCTTTATTTAAAGTTAAGCCTCTGTCTTGGAATCTTTGGAATACTTGCCTGAGCCTCTGTTCAAGTTGTTCTTCATTTTCCGCATGTACTACCACATCATCCATATACCATAAAACACCTGGCATTTCACACAACATCGAGTCCATAGCCTTCTGATAGGCCTCTGGGGCACTAGACAAGCCATAAAGAACTACTCTGAAATGGTAACAACCCCTGTGTGTAGTAACGTGTCTAGATGCCAGGGCCAACTCAACTTGCCAGAATCCTTTTCGAACATCTAACTTTGCAAAAACTTTGGCTCTTTGCACTGCTTGCAATATGCTGTCAACCGTTGGTACTAGATGTCTCTCTCTGATTACTGCTTTATTCACTTCTCACAGATCCACACACAGTCTCACATCCTTGGTCTCTTTTTAGGTATTGTAGCGGCATTGCTTGTTAGTAAGACAGAATTAAGTGTTGCTGTGCTTTCCCAAATGAGGCCTCATCTCTCTGTTCATCTCTGTGGTGCAGCCACAGAGAAACTATCCATGCAGGCTGATTTAAAGATGTTTTCTCTTGATAAGGGACAGCTCCCAAATGGGGATGCGCTTAGCTAAGCCTGGCTATCATGATCAATGGTCATCCATTGGCGCCTATCTGTCTAGGGAGTGCCAGATGGACATCTGGACTCCATTCCTTAGTGTCAGGAGTAAGTGACTCATATCTCACCTTGATCAACCAATCAGGGACTGGTAGGGCCGAGTAACCCACGTGGGACTCTGATGCCCATGGAACTTTCAGCCAATCAATGAGCTGAAGTTCCTCCAGGTAAAAACAGGCAACACAGAGAGCCTGTGAGATTCAGATTCAGATTCAGATTCAACAAGATTCAGTAAGATTCTGGAGAGGATTCTGTGGACTGTTCTAAAGAGTATTCAAAGGAGAATTCCAGGGCAGGACGGCCTAGGAGCAGAAGGCTCCCAAGGGCAGGACATTCTCGCAGCAAACCTTCTGACCATCCTGAGACTCAGCCCGGACAACCACGGAACGGCCAGTGTGTCCGAGTGCCAGAACTTTCCTTTGTTCTAAGAGTCTAGAGCGGAGGTCGCCAGAGAGTAACCAGAGGATCCACCCGAGGTTAGCACCAGCAGCAAGCCTCATGGACAGGTTGGAACTGTGGACAGCTGAATCACTATTCAGAACTAGCGCTTCATCAGGAACGAACCAGTCCTCTTCCTGACTTGCTGGGACCCACAGTCATCTTTTCTCCTGTGCACAAACTGTGGTAGTTAAAGCCAACACTAACTAGCCGGTCAGTGAGCATCAGCAGCGCACCGTTGCAAGCCGCACAGCACAGCCTGGAACGCAGCCAGAGAGCGCGGATTGGACAGCAACAGCCTGCAACTGTTTCTTTGTGCCCGCAGGAGATCTGAATCACCAGAGATTGGATGAGTATTCAACTTCAATGCATTACAGCTCGAGGATTCAATTGTTATCCCAACCAGTTGATATCAATTTAATTCCTAAGAGTTATGTACTTGTTTTCAGTATCAAATGTAGAAGTTGTAACCAAGTTCAATGACGAAACAGTCAAAATGAATGATATACTGAACGTATGTCCTCTTGATATATGTAACTCTTTGTAACTGACTGAATATATACCTTTTGTATTCTGATAACCCTCTCGATAAGATCTGTTAGGTTTATATGCATATTCTATGTATTAATAAATGTATCCTCGTGTATTAGTACCTGTGTGTGTGCGTTGTTTGAGTTATATCGCATGGTTGGATTCCAAGGCCATCAAAAGTATAATTTTGTGATTTACTGCTACAATTAATAATTGTCCCAGTAAATGCCCAAACCCTACAGAACTGGTGCCTTCAGAGAGCACATTACAGTATTATCAGAATATTTTAGATCCATCTGCACCTTGATTCACTTGTTCAATAATTCCATCACCCAGGATTTTATCTAACTCCTGATTAACAGCTTCTATCACTGGATAGGGTACTCGTCTCAGACTTTGAGCTACTGGCAAAACTTTCTCATCTACTGTAACCTTGATCTGTCCTAAACCTTTAAAGAGTGACTCGTATTCCTGTGCTAACTGCTGAAACCTCTCTGAGGACTGGTCAACCACATTGACAGTGTCTCCTACATTCAGAATCTTCAGATCAAAACATGCTTTTCTTCTCAACAACTGTTCTACATTTCCTTCAATTCCATAGGCTTTGTCCTTTATTACATTTTCCTGCCATTTCAGCTGTGCCTCAAAGTAGCCAACACACTGAAGTGGACTAATTTGTGCATAGGCATAGCATTTCTTATTAGTCTGCTTAAGTTTAGTTCTGTGTGCAAACACTTTCTTGAAATGTTCTACTCCAATGAGGTTTCTTCCACTTCCTGTATCTATCACCATTTTTATCTCTTGGCCATTTATTTGAACAGTTTCTTTACCTTCAGGGTCAATGGAATAAACACATTCATCTGAGTCTGAAGAAGGTTTTTGAACTGTGCTCACTGGTTTATCAGTTTTTTTTAAGCTTTGTCCCTTCCTTATTTGTATTAACTTTCTTTTTTTTTGGAAACTGATTTTCTTTCTACACACTCTGGTGCATAATGACCTGTTTTCTTACAGTGTAGACATTTTGCTACTTGTGCTCTGCATTCATCTGCTTTGTGCGTTGGTAGTCTGCACCTGTAATGTCAGTTATGTAATGTCAGCCGTCCCTTGTTCTTCTATGTCTGTAACTTGACTGCGTCCTGCTGCTCAGCTTTTGTTTCTAAAGTTTGAGAGAGCAACCCGTTCAATGTTTCTTTTGAAGTAAACATGACTCTCTCTAGCTTTGTCACTGTGGTTAGAAAGCATTTTCTTGATTCTGCTTGAGCTGCTTCATAAATTCTAGCAACTGTAAGAGCTCTTTCTAAAGTTGATCTCTTAACATGTCAGCTTCCAATCCTTCAAAGTCACATGATTTGGCCAGTTCTCTTAGTGCATTTACAAAAGCATCAACAGACTCGTCCTGAGACTGAGATCTGTCACAACCGCCAACCAGCCCAGATAAACTAACCAGTGCCAGCAGCGGTTTGAAAATAACAATTTATTTCTCTTTCTCAATTTAGAGTCTTCTCTTAGAGAGCTCTACCTCGCCTTTCTTTGTACCTCGCTTACTATACTTCTCCTGGTTTCTGAACTATCCTTTTGGCCCTTGAACTTGAACCTTGCCTACTGATTTGGATTGTAATATTCTCTTCGGATCTTCTGGATTTTGAACTACCTTTCGACCACGATCTCGCCTGAAGTTTTGGATTGTACGCCTGTTTTGATATCTACCTGGTCCTGCGTCTGCATACGATCTGCATACCTATTCGTGGGGGATTCCTTACAGATCCTTGTCTAAATTTATGCCATTCCAAAACCACATTTCTCTGCAGTGTAAAGTAAGTGTCTAAGGCAGCTACAGTCTGTTCATATGTACCTTTTTCTCCACAGAGGTTGGCGAAAATCCACTGCACAGGCGCCCCAATACAGTGCAGTAAGGTAGCATGATTCACGGCATCTGGAGCTCCTATAGATCCACTGGCTATTTAAAAAAATCTGTACGCCTCCATCCATATCTTGTATTCCGTATCCAAATCCGGAGCTCAAGGTTCAGTGGAAGCAGTGGAGAATGCTGGGCATGAGCAAGGGTTCTTGGCGTGGCTGCCGAATCTTCCATGGCGCAGCTAAACCAACAGTCTGAAAATTCAAAAGTGTGGGTCCACCAGCAAGAGAACTAAAATCTGCAGTGTTCTGCTTGCTTTGAGTTCGTCAAGCACTCGTTTCTCGTTGCCATAAATGTTGTGTATCTTAATAAAGAACCATTCTCATATTCTTTTGACTGTTTTATTAACTACACAAATCACACCCTTATGCCATATATTCCCACTTTCTACTCTCTCTTTCTGTTGTCTTATGATGTCTACTTCATTACACAGAAGATGTTCATCATGAGACTCAATACATTCCTGTGTTTTCTTCCTGCGAGGACGAGTGAATATTTGAGGTGCAAATGTCAAAAATCAAAATCCTCTGCTATTAATGTTGCTTTTTTTCATAGTTTCTTGAAACCTAAGGATTAAAATTAAGGTTAACATGCCAAAATACGAAAATACATCTGTACAGTGCTAACCTTATAATAGTAACATAGTAATGCTTGTCAAGTTCTTCAACAAATCTGAATATAAAGAGGGTTAAGGACAATGTTTATATCAAAATCCCAGAAATGCCTCTCTTGGTAGGTTTGATCCACCTACCTTTCGGTTAACACTCAAACATACTAACTGATTACGCCTTAGAGACTCATGAATGTGACAACCAGAATTGAATTTCATCTTCCTCAATGTGTATGAATTTTTGTGATTGTCCAAAATGTCACATTCAACACAACCAGACAGGAAGAAAGGCACCAGTGGGATTCAAACCCAGAACCTTCTGTTTAGTAGATGGGTGCTGTAACCAATTAAGCCAAGGCACCAGAAGGGCCTTCTCCTTATACAGCCCCTTGGACACACCGCTCTGAAATGAAAAAAAAAAATACCAGCACGATGCTCATGAGAGGAAAAAAAAGCGAAAGCACTTGAACATGTCGGCGTAGTGGCAAATCTATGTCTTGTAAACAGAAGATCGTGGGTTTGACCTCAGTCCGTGCCATATTTGTTATTTGACGCCTAATTTCTTTTTCAAAGTCTTCAAATAACTTTCAATCATTGTAGAGGTAGAAAATTCAAAGCCCTTACTGCTACCAACAATTCACCAATCAAGAGAGTCAATCTCTGTAAGTTATGGCCAATGGTAGCCACTGTAACCAGGAATCTGCAGGGTTTAGCCAATCACATCTCAAAGAACTGAGAACAGCACATGTTTATCCAATCCCATGGGGATTCTGGAAGCTTTAGTCATGTTGAGTTTCCTGTAAGTACTCCTAATTTTAATTCCTTGTATTAATCCTAATATAGGATGCGGTACCGAAGCGGTAATCCTGACATTACTGCTTCTTCTTGTATGTTACTTGAAAAGTAATACTTATTACTTTTGATGAGTTATTTCTTACTCATCACTGCTCTATAACTTCATTACCCCCAGTTTTCTTAGAGCAGATGTAGGCAGTTGTAAAAAACTTTTAATTAGATGTGATTTTTTAAGGACTTCTCAAAGTGAGTGAATTGAGTTTAATAAGTGAGAGTACATTTTATTTACTGGTACAGCACCTCCTTTTTAGTACTTAATCAAGTGGAAGTTTTGTTAAATCTCACATGTACTGAAACCTTTAATGTCCTTTTCGGTTAAAATCGATGACTCAGAAATTCTCTGATTTCGGTTTCCAGTGCTTTATTTCAGGTGTGCTTTCATGATGACAGAGGCAAGTTCAGGTAATCCTCTTTCTCAGCCAGCAACGTCTGCTTTACTGTTACAAGAGAGAAGCTTTAAGATGTTTTGGAAGAAAACGTTTTTTCTTTGAATTTTAGTGCGACAAAGTCTTTGTTTTAAAGAGTTCATATTTTAAAATACCAAGAAATCTTTTACATAACAAATGTGAAATAGGGAAACAATATATAATTGTACAGAAAAAGAAAAAAAGATTTATTGACCAAAGGTAAAAGGTAATGCTACAATTGTGCAGAAAAGAATGAAATAAATATATAAAGTATAAATACAATATAAAAACCACTTTTATCATAATATTCTTATTGAGAGGAAGCAATCCAGTTGAGACAGCATTACAAGTAAAATAATAACAGCTTTATGAAAACCCTAAATAAAATACTATTATGGCAGTAGAGTGGGGGATATTAAGTATACTGCAAATATCAAAAACGCAAAATTAAGAAAAGACATGAGTATCACTTAAAAGAACATATAAAAAACACTGACAAAAAAAATTGTTAATGAACTCCAAATTCTTGGTGATAAAGTAGTGAATGTCAGTAATCACTGAAATTTACAACTGAAACAAAACAAATGCAGTAACATATTTTACAGAGGGAAGATTTTCATTGTGTTTTTTTAGTGCCCGAGCACCTGTTCCATCTTTATTGGAGTAGGAGTCTTTGTCTACTAAAAGAAGGAAAGACATATTTGCTTTTGATTTTTCATCAGATGTTTTCATTAGTCTGTGTTTTGTGATGTATTGACAGGTACAATTAAGGTGTAGTATGTACAAGAAAGACCTCGGTCTAGCTAAGTATTGAAACTAGCTAAATTTCAATAACTAATTAGTCTGATACAGTTTTGTGATGCGCCGGAGCCGAATGGCATCCATTGTGGGGTTTGTAAATTGTTTAAAGGATAAAAATTGTAAGTAAAGGACAAAACTTATTGGTGAGATAATTAATAATTTGTTGACTACTATACTTACAGATTAAAAAGTGGGAAAACGTTTATCTGTGTCCGTGAGCCTGCTGTGAATATGTTTTTGGTTTATCCACTCAAGCAAGGAAAAAAATTGCTTTTTAATTATTTTCAATTTGATCAATGATACATATAAAAATATAACAAAATCACAATATACTAATCAGCATTCATGTTTACATTCATATTAGCATTGATTGAGATAAAATGATCAAAATATTAAAATAAAAGTCTACAGTCCTAACTTACCAATGCTGGCATTTCTGCTTGTGAAGTTCCCAAATAAATCTGCTTTATAATTTTAAAATATATTTTGCTGAGGATTCCATGGGAATATAAAAAAATTCTTCTGCCGCCCATTCGATGATCAGATTCTGTGATCGTGGAATATATTTTTTTTGGAAGTTGCCGATGTTGGTCATTATTGGGCACTGTAGGTGATATTAACTTCCATACTTATGTGTATAAATATGAGATAGCAAAGACATTCTTTAGTATCTGCATATAAATGAAGTTAGAAAAACTCAAATAATTTTGAATTATGTAGTGTAATTACATAATTACATCATTTTCACACAAATTCATGTATACCTAGTCAGTGGTGAAAAAAATACGAGTAGTTTAAAAATTTTAATAATGCAGGAAATTTCAAGAACTCAACTCTAATGTAGCACACTTCTGAGCTGCTCTTTGGGATTTGGTCACTTGTTATCATGCAGCAACACCATCAATATGACAAGTATGAAGAGGAAAGGCAATGCAAGTTAAGTTGTATCACTGTTTTTATTATACTTTAAACAAGTGATTCTCAAAGTGTGGTCCACGGGCTCACCTAATCATTTTTCTTAAAACTGTTTAAGTCAGAGGAAAGAATATTGTAGTGTCCGCTATGAAGTGGCTCTCCCTTGGGGGCACTGTTCAGAACTGCAAGCTGTAAAAAGTGGGAGGAAGGACTTGTGTGTTGAGTCTAGGTACCGGGGTTTCACCAGTCTTTAAGGGGACTGTGTATGTCATTAGTGAGGCGAGCACCAGCTTAATCGTAGGCTTGGCTGGCTTGAGGGTCTGCCGAAAGGGCAGAGTTTCCACTCATTCTCCTTGGCTGTACCCTTCTATTGCCTTTATGTTTTAATGAAGCTTGAGTTATGACAGTTATACTTTGAGTGGAGTGTCAAGAAAAGCACTCTATTAGTAAGTATGAGCAATTATTAATTGTTATTATAATGTCTTACTTTGAATTTGAACGTTCTGAGTGTAATTTAAAGCAGCAGAAGGGTTATTATGGAGCACTAGCTCAAATCTGGGACTCTGAAACGCAAAAATAGCTATGATAGTGACAGCGCAAGTGCGAGTAAGATGCAGAATAGAAGTGAAAATGCGAGTGAGGTCATTTGTGCAGTGCTCTAATTCTAATTCCAACAGCGTGATAAATGTGATGTGCAAGGAAGCAGAAGGTGTGCTTGATGTGATGTTTTGGTCTGCTTCCGGACATGAGACTAATGTTGTTCAGCTTAGATCCAGACATCACTTCTCCAATTTCTCAACAAAACAGCTCCATTCTTCACATTAACTTTTAAAGTAATAAAAATATTCGCAAAATATGCAGCTTTGATTGTAAAAAATATAAGTACTTTTCATAAAATTTAATTCAATATTTGTTATTTTTAGTACATTAATAGGTGATGATTTTTACAGGGGAAGAAGTGGACATAGGCATAGGTGGTCCAACGCATCTGTGACTTGGTGTCCATGGAATATAGAACTTTGAGAACCACTGCTTTAAACTACATACAGTGCAGTCACGGTTGATTTGAGTTGTTTAAAAACAGGGGAATAAGCATCTAAGGGTGGTGTTCTGATTATATGTGATTTTGGCTTTGTCAGAGGTCTATAGGGGACTCTCTAGGCAGGTTCACCTGTGTGGTACAGAGTGGAGCTCAGTCACTCCATACAATTAGTAAAGAGAGAAGAGACACAAGTTTGGCTTAAAATCAAAAGAAATACCATATGTACAGAAAATGAGGTGTTCCTGTGTGCTGTCTACATCCCACCCTCAGAAACGGCAGTGAAGTGTGGGGTCCCCTCATAGACCAGGATTACACTCAATGGGACAAACACCCCACAGAAACTCTGCACATGGAGATCTGTAGAAACATCCTCCGTGTGCAGAGAAAAACACCTAACAATGGGTGCAGGGCCGAATTAGGCCAGTACCCACTATTGATAAACATACGGAAAAGAATATTAAAGTATTGGCTACACCATAAAGCCCTGCTGAGCCAAGAGCTGAGCCCAAAACAGAGCCCCCTGAGCCAGCTGGTCCTGAGGCTCACTGACCTGAGCCACACCGACACTAACCAGCATCAGGACAGCACTGCTAGAGCACCACAACCCAGACTCAACCACATCACAGCACAGATCAAACAGCAATATCTCACATACTGGGACACACACACACACACACAACATAAACTGGAATGCTACAGAACCCTAAACAGACAATATACACTAGCCAAATATTTGACCAAGATAAGAAACAACAAACAGAAACAGACCCTGAAGAAGTACAGGCTCAGTGACCACAGCCTGGCCATAGAAACTGGGTGACACGGGCAGACCTGGCTGCCCAGAGAGGACAGGCTGTGCTCCCACTGCCAGCAGGGAGAAATAGAGACAGAGGTGCACTTCCTAAAGCACTGTGACAGATACTCTGGGATTAGAGAAACATTCTTCTCGAAATTCAGAAATCTAATCCCATAGTTCCCACACCTGCCAGAATCACAACGGGTCCCGATCCTACTGGGAGAGGGAGGAGGGAACTAGGAATTAGGGAATTAGGAGTGGAACTTGCAGCCCAGTATGTGATCTCCTGTCACAGCCTGAGGAACAGTGAGTCTCCTTCCCAATAATGCTCCTTCTGTCTACATTATATGTAAATATTTTATGTCTTTGTTGTAAATGTCTGTAATATGTCTTTAGATTTTATTTTACTTTTAGTTTTTGTTTTGTTTCATGTGAATTTCATTATTTTATTTGCTTTGGCAACACTGATTGTACCCATCGGTCATGCTAATAAAGCACCTTGAATTGAATTGAAAAGCCCACGGGCATTCTCAGAGCCCTCGTTAGTCTGGAGGTGTGGAAATTCTGACAACAGTTGATTTGAAGACGATCTGTCAAAGTGCAGTGAAATACAATATTGTTGTTGTTATTGTTTTTATCCTGTAAATCGCTTTGGGAAGCCACCTTTAAAGGCGCTATATACAATAAAGTTCATTATTATTATTATTGTTGTTAATTTGCTGGACAGAGAGGTGCACATTATTACGCAGAAGACAAAGGTAGTGATTTACGTTGCATTGTGCTGCTGTAATACAGTTTAAAATAATCAAAAGTCTAAACAGTATCAACTATCAAGTGGTATTGAATAAATACAGCTTTTCATTATGGATTATACTTTTCTGAAATGTATTTTAAAAAACTCCCATCTTCTTTAAAACACAATAGGCCAATGCTTGGCGCATTAGCAGGTTAAAACCATTCCATAGAGGAGCCGGGCGCAATAATTGCTTCGTTCCTTCATATTTTGATCTGCAAAGCCCTTTGGCTACAGCGAATGCGAATTCTGTCCGCCATTCCCAGATTTTGAAAAAAATAGCGCTTTCAGAGAAAATGTTTCAGGTGTGAAAAACACAGACCCCTAGTGCAATTTCAACCAAACCTGTCCCCACACACCTGCCCCCACTACGATTAGAATATACACAAAGCACTGAAATCTTTCGAGCAGATGATCAGGTGTTTTGTAGAAGTAGGTATAGTACGTAATTCAGGCTTTATTAACTCACACCTGGGATTCGATTAATTAGGGTTATTAATTATTAGAGTTCATCAAGCCTGAATCGAAACCTGTTTTTATTAGCTTTTAAAGTCGTGCAATGTCTAAGCAGGAACACATCACTATATCTTATATATGAAAAATACATAATTTAGCACCCAAACAAACGCAAACGTGTTTTTAATCAAATGCTTTTTCATTCATAATCTAACTCACATAACTCACATTCCCGAGTGTCCCCCACCCTGCTTAACAATTTTAGGAAGACTAAGGAAGGAATATGTCTGTATTCAACAATTGTCTGGGTCACTGTGTCCGTCCTATACAGTATAATAATGCCACAATATCTCTTTTATGTGTTGCAAAAATCTGACTTGCTTTAACAAAATATATTTACTAATCCTTGCGACTGGCAATCTACCTGAATGCCCAACTATCTGAGGCAGTGCCACGTGATGCTGGCTGCGCTGGTTTCCTTGGAGCAGGCCCTGGCTCTGGCTTAGCAGGCTGATGCCGTATTTGAGGAGACACTCCCTGCTGGGCAGCGTATGCGGCACACAGAGGAATCAGATGGGGAGGAGGAGACAATCAGCGCAGCGACTCCAGGGGTGTGAAGACGGCGGGTCATCTGCCACCAATGTGGGGAGAGGGGGCACATCGCCCGGGAGTGCTGGGTGCTGGAGTCCTGGGTACTCCGGAGGCCGTCGGGAAATGGGAGCGGGGCGGCCTAAAGGGGGGAAGGGGTGTTTCACCTTCGCAGCAACCAAACTTCACGGTGAGCGCCCGCTTGCCGAGGACCTCGGTGCGCAGGCTGGTGGTTTCCCATCCTGGGGGTCCAGCTGCCTCAGTGCCTGGCAGGACACCAGGCCGCAGCAGGGTGATGGTCGAACTGGGGTGAAGTGCTCCTTCTGGCTTTCCGGAATGGGGGTAGCATCGCTCAAGGGCGGCCTTTCCCCCTTTAGGCCACCCTGCTCCTGTTTCCAGATGGCCTCCAGAGTCCCCGGGGCTCCAGCGCCTGGCACTCCTGGGCGATGTACCCCCTCTCCCCACAGCGGCAGCATATGACCCGCCGTCGTTGCTCCCCTGGCCGCGCTGGCCGTCTCCTCCTCCCCTTGTGATTCCCCATGCGATGCCTCCGCTGCCCGGCAGGGAGCGCCCCTCCATTGGCGCCCACCGGTCTCTTCGAAAAAGGCATCAGCCTGCTCAGCCAGAGCCAGGGCCTGCTTCAAGGGGACCAGCATCACGTGGCGCTGCACCTCAGTCGGAACCAGGGCCCGGAGGAACACCTGGAGCTCTGTCTCCTAGCGGGCCTCCTCCGGGAGAGTAGGGTAACCCTGGCGGGCTAAGTAGGCCACGTCTGCGGCGACTGGACCCAGTGGCTCTCCTGCTGGTCCCTGGGTACATCCAGCAACATCTGGCAGGCCTCCTCCAGGACGGCGGCGGCGAGGTGGCCCACCATCTCCACCCGAGACCAGCCGTTTGCCCAGTCCACCATCTGGAACTGGGCCTCAAACATCTGCCATGGGATCTCCCCATTATAACGGTTCGGTCTCACCGGCGCAGGCTGGAGCAGGGGTGGTGGGATGGACCCCTCTGGTCTGGTGTCTCCTTCCCGCCACATGGCCTGAGGCGACCCGGGAAAGGGCCCCCCATCCACTGAGTAGGTCACCATGGGGTAGCCCTGATAAGGGCTGTGGCCACTGGTGGTGGTGCCGAGGGGTCGTCCAGGCCCCTGGTGGCTGCTGCTCACCCCCAAAAGGCGCTTTAGGGGGTCACTCGGCTGCTGGGGGAACTGGCGCTTCTCCGAGCCTATTCATTTTTTTATGGTCTCAAAATCACTTGTTGTTATCCGTTGTTGAAGCTCTGTGAGCTCGGTGAGTTGGAGACCACTTGTTATCCTAAGTTATTTGAATCACCAACACATGCCCCATGATAAGGCTAAAAAACAAAGAGGAAAGACTCAAACAAGCGCTCCAATGGATTGAACAGGGGGAGGCATTTCAGGATGTACTTTTCACCGACGAAACAACAGTGGCTCTGGAACAGTTTTCAACAATGGCATTTTGCAAAAAGGGGAGATATGTGGACAAGCCAAAGCCCAAACATCCACTGAAGGTTCACGTCTGGGGGGGTATATCTAGAAGAGGCCCGGGACCACTTCTTATTTTCGAAGGAATTATGGACCGTGTATTCTTTGAGGAAGTCGTGGTCACACAGCATGCTGCCCCATATATCAGGGAGCAGTTTGGATCAAGGCACCGTCTCTTTCAAGACAACGATCCGAAACACACAGCAGCAAGGGTGAGGCTTATAGCAGAAGGAGTGAACTGGGTGAAAACTCCAACCGAATCCCCAGATCTAAATCCGATAGAGATGGTTCGGCATTCGTTGAAAGACTACGTTTGGAAAACTGCTAAGCCCGTTACAAAGCAGGAACTGATCAATGCGATCTATAAATTCTGGGAGGAAGAACTGACCGAACAAAATTGTAACGATTTTATTAACAGGCTGTTTAGTGTTCTTCCTAGGATTGTTGACCGGGGCAGGGGACATTCGGGAATGTGAGTCTGAGAAAGACAGTCTCACGTTTGAAGACAGTCTGTTAGACAAGAGGAATGTAAAAAAAACAATTACTTTTTGTCAATGAAAATATCTCTCTCTCTCTATCTCTCTCTCTCTCTAATGAATAAAAGCATTTTATTAAAAACGTGTTTGTGTTTGTCTGGGTATTTACTTTGTAATCTGTGGTTTACATCTACTATATTCCTTTGAGATACCACTTTCAAAAGTGATATGTAAAATAAAGTTTTTTATTATTGTTATAGAGAAACATGATCTGATGTTCCCTGGTTCAGAAAAAAAAGATCTAAAGTTCTACACCTACAGTAACTTTCTTAATTCGATGTATTTAAAGCAGTGAACTACTGTAGGTGTAACATAACATTCAGAAATACAATCGAGAATAGTTTTGTGGTGTTTGTATAGATTAAACGTTCCTAAAACATATAACGTAACAAAATTAAAGATGATTAAAATCTGTAATCTTTCCACTTGTACTGAATGTCATCGGAAAATACAAGAAGTTTCTGCTTTGTGTAAGGATGGTATCAAAAAGTAATCTAAGTGGTGAGAAAGCTGTGCTCAATGTATTTAAGGGACTTAAAAGTAAAAGGAGATGCTTCATATTGCTTGACTAATTCTAAAAACTAAGTTATAAATGCAGATGCTCCCTTGGTGCCGCGCCAGGTGTAAATATCTAAATATACATTCGTCCCGGGCAGAGGCCGAAGAGCGCCCAGCTGGGGTGCGCGGGGAAGAGCAGGACAGGAGTGAAAGTGGTCAGGGTGGGATTTAGGAAGGCCGCCAACCAGTGCGGCTGTCCCACAGTGAAGCAGGCGTACAGTCGTGGCAGGTATATGTTACACTTTTCTAAAACGTATTTGAAAAATAAAAAGGATTACAATCTAATCCTTCCACGTTTGATCCCAAAATCCCAAGAAAAATAAATCTAAATGGGGAAAAAGCTATGCTGAAAGTTTATTAAGATACTTAGAAGACAAAGATACTGTATCAATTTATGTTGCATTTGTCTGATTTTGATAATAGAAATGTTAGGTTCTCTAAAGCTTTGTGATAGTTGACCCACCCAGGCAGCAAAAGATCAGCTGCACTGGTAAGATGCGACACCGAAGATATGATTAATAACCTTTTAAATCTGAAGGGAGATCTGAAGGGACCCCCCCCACACACACACACAATCGAAGCAGGAAGCAGAAGCAGGGACCGTTGTCAGAAGGGAAGAAGGTGACTATTCATTGTTATAAAAAATTACTTAGATTTGATCATGTTGTGATATTTTGAAATATAAAAGTCAATTGATTGTCCATAATATTGCTATTCTATTTTTTCGAAGAAATGTATGTTAAAAGAAAAGTCACAGCGCCAGCTGGATTTGAACACACAACCCATGAGTTGGTAATCAGGCACATAGACCAGTGGGCTACAAGGGAAGTCGCATGAAGAGAGAGGTGAACAGCCCTACACAGCCCTGTCGCAGTACACGAATATAATCATATCGTTATTAATTTCTTTAGATACGCGATTCCATATTATATTAGCAGAAAAGCTTAAAACTACCACTTTTTCACACGCTATTTCACATGTTAGTTAAATACTTCGATGCTTAAAATGTTTAGGGAGAAATGGAATACCGGTGTGTATTTTTTCTTTAAAGTACCGATTCCTGGAATCTGACTGGCTGACACCCTTCTGAAGTGGTTCCATAATATCTGGTATACGGAAAAGAAAGCGTTGATAAAAAAGCCTGGATTCTCATGTATCTCATACAAGTATCTTTTAATACAGTCTTTGCTGTGCTCTTGAGGATCCTTGTGATATTTTGAGCTCTAGTTGAATGATAAGTGTCTCATTTTAAATAATTTTTGTAGTTAGAAATTATGAAACGCCCTGTTAAAAGCAAGGGAGTTTTTATGTCCGTTGAAGTAAAAGAAAATGCCTGACAAAGTAGGGCTTGGACAGATTCCAAGTGCTTGTACAAATGTGCTAAAGAAATTATACTTTGAGTATACAGCTTGTCCAAAGTCTTTTATTATTAATACTATTAATACTATTAGTAATATCTTCGGTAAAGGCTTTAATGATAAAGGTAGGTTTGATGATAAATATTTCTGATAAAGGTAGGTTGTGTACTTTTGTCCAACTGAGCAATCTTGCTTTCATAAAATATACCAACATTTTAATGACTGATGATTAACATGGTGTAATACACAGTTTAAATTTAAAAGCTCAAATGCTGTACATGAGAGGTTAAGCTTTATTGGCTCCTCCTGGCGGTTTTACAAGGTGATGCCGGATACTTTCCGGCATGACGTCAAATGACGCGATTAACCCCGTGATACTGCGTGATACCGCGACACGCCCACCGGGGTATACCGCGAAATACCCCACCCATTTTGAATGGCTGCATCTGTAGGTTCAACTCCTGCCTGATTAACATGTCTTGCTCCTGATTCAGTTCATCCTCCATACGAGTGAAGCAATTCCTCCTGCTTCTGGTACAACCATATCAGAACAGAAGCCCGTGTCACCCAGCTCTGATTCAAGAGCGACTCGCATCTTCAGCCCTTTGTTTTTGTTTGTGATCATTATTTTCTTTAGTTATGATCAATATTGAACAACAATAATCAAACAATAATCAAACGCAGGCAGATTTTCTAAAAGTATTAGGAGTTGACAGGGTGCCCCTTTGGAATAGTTGTCAGAAAATGTGAGAAAAGGAAAGTTACATAAGCTCTCACACAGCATTCTGATTGTTAAAAAAACTACCCGTCTCCCCAGCATTTAACGGTGCTGTTGTTTTTATTTTACATATTGTTAGCATTTTAATGAATTGTTAAAAGATTGATACACAAATCGCTAAATATGAAACGTAAAAAAACCCAGCTGTAAGCAATTGACCATTCATATTCCTGAATATTTATCTGTGTCCAAGTGCCTGGTGCAGCTATTTTGAAAGCAGAGTCTATGATTTATTGCAGAAGCGCATTGTTGCCACCAAGGAAAAAAATCCTCTTAATTAAGAAATACCAAATTATCTCCTAATTACGAGATAGCAACGATATAATATATGTGTATGAACAACCTGTTACATTTGCAATGGCAGTACCTACAGGCTGTCGATGGGTTTGGTGTTCCTGACGATGTGCATGCTGAGAAATGCGCACAATCTGACTTTCTTCTCTGAATGAAAAGGTTACCGTTTGTACCTCATGTAAACACAGTTTTAACCATTAGCACACTCATATATATCCTGAATCAAGAACGAATGTGACCTGGAATCCATTGTACCGCTTCAAACTGAAAGTCAGATATTAAGTCTCATAACTCAGGATTTTTTTTTTCCTTGATGGCAGCATTGGCTTCTGTAATTTAGATTCAACCACTGAAGAGGTTGGTTTTGTGTTTTTAGCTATTGAACATAACTGGTAAGTTTAAGTCAGTTCTTGTTACTCTTTCCGCTCGAAAGAACTGTATTAATACTGGCGCACCTGTCTCCACAAGAAAGTTATTGCTGCTCCCAAACCAATGTACTGCAGCTTGTGGCCACGTGTTCCTGCTGTCAGCCTGTGTTACCATGTTCGTCCACCGCTAGAAATATTACTGCTCCAGTACAGTAGTAAAAGAGGAAACAAATGCAAACACCGTTTAGAAAAAACACACACGTCTCAGGCCTTAACCATGACAAGGATGGGATTTGAACCTAGAAAAGCAGAGCACAATGGATTAGCAATCCAAAAAGTGACTCCTGTTTAAATTTCTTTTCGCTTGCTCGATTTGTAGGATGCTCCTCAATCCTTACAACCGATAAACAAAACGGCTTCATGTGCCACAGCATTCTGCTGCAGGTACGGGTTGCACCGTGTGTTAGGCGAACCCGAATAAAATATTTCAAATATGTGAAGAATTTCATGAAACCTGAAAAAAGATCACAGCCAATGTCAGCAATTCAGAGCCTGTAGGTAGCTTCAACAGAACAAAACGATCTGAAGCCACAATTCTTTCATAGAGTGTATTGTGACACTCTAACCACGTTGTTGCTATTACTGCTACTTCTGCTGCCGTTGCTTTAAACTCTACTCAGCGGGCAAGTAAAGTTGTACAAGGAATAGACTACTTTGAGCCGTCCAAATTCCATTATGTGAATTCAAGCTTTTTTTTAAATTAATAACAGCATTAGTAATACAATGCGTGCTCAGAAACGTTACTTATTAGCTTATGAAGCAATAGTGTTTCTTCATAACAACAACAGACAATTTGGGGTCTTCAAAATGTAAACACTGAAGTTTTTACACTTCCTTGTGAGCAGATCACCTTTGATTTAGAAAATGAAATCTTACTCCCCTTTTGCTTTCATCGCAATATCTGAATCGAGACCCAAGTGCTAAAAAAGCTGAATAACTCAAAAGTCATAAACCCGATTTTAATTTAGATACACATTTTCGAATGCAGCCTTCAATACACGACAGTCTATTTCTCGAAAGCGTGTTATGTAAAAAAGAGAAAAACGAAAATATATGGATGACAATATTTAAAAGCTGAAGATTTTGCTTTTGAGAAATTGTCATTTTATGTATCTAGACGCTTTTCAATCGCTGGTTTTAGAACTTTGCTGTGCTTCCTGCATCATTTTCAGTGTTATAAACTGGGTGTGGAGGTAGCAATCACTTTGGAGAGCAGTTGATAGGATGGAGCTGTTCAGACTACTTCTCAAATGCTTCCATCATTTTTCTTTCACGCTACAACGCGAGTGTGTGCATGTGTTTGGTTTTCATTTCACTGATTCTTGTGATTTGGGAATTAACGACGAAAGAATCAGTTGCCTCAGAAAGCAGAAGATTTGGTTCACAACGATCTTAAAGACACGCCCATGTAGAGCAGCGTGTCATATTTGTACTATAAAAGACCAAGTGCTCAAAGTGACGTCTGCGTTTACCGTTGAGACTTTTCATCTCAGGCGCTCTTTTAGAAAGCAAAGATAGAGCAGTTGTGTTGAATGACAGCTGTTAGCAGAGTGGCGCAGCGGAAGCGTGCTGGGCCCATATAACCTAGAGGTCGATGGATTGAAACCATTATCTGCTATGAGCATTTTATGCACAATTGATAAGCACACCATCAGTTTAACAAAGTGCATTAAAAACTGTTTTTTTCTCTCGTCTGTATGCAAGCTTCACACTTACAGCACTCTTTAATCTTTACCAATTGCAGATGCCCAAATGTATCTTTGGTTGTTCTGGGATCCTTGATAGTTTCTTCAAATCCTTCAAATGAACATCCATATCAAAGCAATTATGTTTATATATATTACAATTAAGGTACATATTAAAAATAGCAACGCACATTTCTATAATGCTCATTTAGTAATAATTGTCAAGGATTGTCATGTTCTCCAACAAATCTGTGTTCTAATTTTAAAATATTTTTGCTAAGGATACAACGGGTGTATAAATGAATTCTCCTGACAGCCAGTTGAAGATAAAATTCCACACGTGAAGATGGTTTTCTTGGACATTAACTTAGGTACTTAATTCTTTACTTGTTGTAGTTCCACACGAGTAAAACACACATTTCCTGCGAAGTTCAAGAGGGTTTGCAAAGAAATCCCATCAATTTTTAGCGAAGATTATGTTACATCGTAACAATCTGAAGCGCATCCCTGAGTGTGCTTGAACCACCAGCTCTTTGTTTAATAGCTGCACAGGGACACATTTTCACCATTCATACGTTTGTAGTTAAAGAAAATAAAATACTGGCATTTTCCTGCCAGTCTGCAATATTTCTTCTGCACTGACGAAGAATAATCAAGAACTTTATTTCATCTTTTGCAGGCTGTAATTTCCAGAAAAGGAAGTGAATACTTGTATTAAGCTAAATCAAGCCGACGGAGGTGCACTGCCGTTGTTTTTCTCCACTTTTAAGTGGAGAAAGTGGATCAGCAAGATTTGTATTTTATCTTTCAGAAGTTGTTGTTACGAGTTCGGTAATAGGGACCGAACTAGTGAGTGAACCCACTTGCAGGAGCGAACAAAGCCAAGTCGTAAACCGAAAGCAAACCGTAATCGTAGGAACGAGCCGAGAGTCCAGGGGGAGCAAGATATAGGGAACGTGTACCGAAGCCGAAGTGTGATACGAAGTCTTAGTCCGTAGAGCAATCCGAGAATCCAGAGGTAGCCAGTAATCCAAGACAGAGCGAAAGTACCAATCCAAGTCGAGATCCGAAAAGCCGAAGTCCAAAGGGAAAAACCGTAAGCCGAAATCCAAGACAAACACAGAGTAGAAGAAGTGCAACCAGGAAGCTCGATAGGGAAAACCAATACTGAGCAACGAGGTAGGGAAGGACAGGTGTTTAAGTAGGATGAGACGGGGGTGTGGTGGTGAATGGGAAAACTGATAGGTGAACTGATGGATAGGGGCTACACCTACTTCTGCCTCCACCGTTGCCGAGAGGCAGGGATCGTAACAGTTGTATGAATTTCTTGAAGTTCAGAAATAGCTTGTTCCAGAAAGGAAATGAACACTTGCTTCAAAGTAAATCAAGATGTACTGTATGTCTCTCTCGCTCAGTCTGCTCTTATCTGTCCATCTCTCTCCTCTTCTCTCTGGCAATCTGTGTAGAGTATCTGAAGGGGATGTAACACCACTTGGCAAAGAAGAAAAATTCTCAGAATAAAAAAATCAATATTCTCCTGGTTCTCCTCTGTGAACTGGGCTCAGGGCTCACTGATCTGGCAGCTGTGGGCTCTGTTCCAGGTCAGAAGCAAGAAGGTTCTATTAACCCTTTCCAGGACCTCCAGCCCTTCAGTATTACTGTCTTTACTGTATGTCAGCCTCCAAACATGTTTTATAAATATTTTATAACACAAGTGAGTGTGGAATTATCTTAGTATTTATGTAATAAACACCAGCAGTGGCACTCTGATCAGTATATTGATTATTAGTAGCCAATTGGTCCGATGGTTGTGTCTCCAATAGTGACCAGTTGACCAGTCTGTAGCTCTGAGCAGTGGAACTTTGATCACACAGAAGACCTGTCTGTGTGTGATTCCACACCAGCCCTGGGATTCAGCTGGTCTCAGAAATGTCTCACAGACAGTCTTATAAATTTACAATTAGATTAAGGCTTGTAACAGTTATACAGTTAATTTAAATCATCAGACCACCTATAGAAGTGAGAGCTGGGTGGAAATAAAACCAGTATACACATTTTAACCTCCAGGATCAGGAGTCTGATCTTCCCGCCTCTTATACTCTGAAGATTCGTGTAAAACCCTTAAAAGCGCTCATTTCAGGGACTCGTGCTTGTTCTCTGCTGCTCCACACGGGAACGCTTTGTAAAGCATTAATCTGCGAAGTAAAGTATTTTTTTTCCTGTTTAATGAATTTCATTCCTTGTTTTGTCGCTCTCCTCCTTCTCCAACTGTTATGATTCGCTTCTCTCCACAGCCTGGTGTGTTTTCATTTAGAGATGTTATATCTGTAAGAAAAGCCACCTCGGGCTCCAGACAGGAGTCTCCTCCAGCTCTGTCAGAAAGAGCGCTGTGACATCACAGACACCAGCCAGAGTGCCGGGAGACCGCGGGAGGTGCGCTGAGCGCACAGAGGAGAGTTATTGATCACTTATCTATCGACAACCAATTAATTCAACTGAAGAACCGTAGAATAAATGATTAACTTCACCGATTGGTGAGTACTGATTCTTTTCCCGTTCTTGACCCTGTTTTAAATATCTAGAAAACAGTCAATAAAGACTGTATCGATCAATTGCCATAGTGCGTTTAATGTTAATAATGTTCAATCCGAAATTAAACAATGATTATTCATATTATTATTTAGGTAACTGTATCCTAGAGTTTAGAAAATTATATTCCAAGTTGATAAATGTATGTAAGTAACAGTTTAAATGCATTTTTTCCAGTGTTTATAAATCATAAGTATGGTAACCACGGCGACAGGCGCCACGTCACTGTGTGCGTCTAGGTGTCTCGCCTTCGTCACAAAGAGCGATGTGACGTCATGGGTAGCAACTAATACTAATACAAGTGTATTCATGTTAATATTAGAGAGTACAACTGGTAGTTTTCATGCTAGTGTTCATGTGAGTATTAATGATGATAGCGATACTGATAGTTTTAATGTTCATATTCATGTTAATATTAATTATAATTAGTGTTACTGTTAGAGTATTAACAGTAGTAGTAGTGTTTGTTTTAATGATAGCTTCACTGTTATTATAAGTAGTTTGTGTCAATGTTATTGATATTGATAGTGTATGTCTTAGTGATAGTGTTACTGTTGTAATATGAGGAGTTATTTGTGTTAATGTTAGTTATCGTGTATCTGTAGATTCCTGTGTATGTGGTGTCTGTGCATGTGTGTCTGTAAGTGTGTGGTGTTTGTTAGTGTGTAAGCATGTGGGGTCTCTGAGTGTGTGGTGTCTATAAGTGTGTCTGTGAGTATTTGTAGTGTCTCTTTGTTTCTGTGAATGCATGCCTGTGAAAGTGTTTGTATGTTGTGTGTCTGTGAGTGTGTGGTGTCTGTCAGTGTGTAGTTGTATATTTATAAGTGTATGTGTGGGTATGTAATAATTAGAAATTATTAAGAAAGTAAGAAATTGTTTTATTTCATAAACTGTAAGACGTGAAGAGCGTTTACAGTTCGTATCCTTCACTTTGTCTTTTAACTTAAGCGTTCAGGATTTAAGCCCGTGAGCGGACGGTTGTGTTTCTTGAATCTCTTGTAATCATCAAAAGTCGTTGTTTAGTCCTTCAGTTTTTTCTCAAGTTGTCCAATGGATATTTTATACAATCCATACTTTTCATGCTCTTTTGAATTTTCCTTCACTTATGGAAAAAGTTCAAGGTGTTCTTGTTGCTGTGCTCCACATCTACACGAGAGCACTTGTAACAGTACAGGACACGCAGTGAGGAGTTTGTGCAGCTTTCAGCTCAGTGCGGAGTCCAGAGGGAGGACTCGCTCACTGAATGATCTCTCAAGAAACCCCAGGTGAGATTCAACAGGTGGCTTCTTCAACAGCCACGACAAGTCTGAAGACTTTCTCTGAATTTCCTGAATATAATGTTAAATTAGTTCAAATAATTTGGTAGTTAACACAACTAAATGCTTTGGAGGTATATTTAAAACAGCAGAGCAAGACTTCAGGCACTTCGAGTATGCATGAAGTTAATTGTGTAAACCTGGATCTATATGAAGAATAAGAGTTCTCTTGTTCACAATATCTTTTTATATTTGTTTATTGAATATATCAATTGAGTATATCTGTTATATTTTTGAATGGGATGGGACTGTACACTAGTGGTTCCCAGGGGAAAACGGGGTTATTGAGCCATTGGACATTCAGAGATTATATGTTGTGTGGGCTAATGTAACCATGTGCGAAAGTAAAAAAATCCTCTTAGATGATCAAAGAATAAGTTGGGTGGGTGAATGTAACTGTGCTCTAACAATCCTCTTAGATGAAGCACTACAGATGCAGCCCCTGAAAGTGTATTCGACTTACCTGTATAGTACTGCTGACACAAATGCTGCACGCTTGGGTTCGTAACACAAGAACCAACATAAATTCAACAGGGAGCTTCTGTAGCTGAAAACACAGATGAAACTGCTTGGTAGAACATCAGACTTTTAATCTGAGGGTCCAGCGTTCAAGTCCCTGTTCGGGCGGTTGTGCTTTCCTTAAATCTATTGTGAATGTCATTATAAATCGTCTTGTATCTTTCACTCATCTAGCTTTACTGTGGTTATTTTAAATGTTCATCACTTGCGTTTTCTTTAGTGTTTCCTTTCACAAACCGAAAATGTTCAAGACGATCTTGTCACTGCACTCCACGGAGATAATCTAAATGAAATCACAGTAGAGTACAAGACACGCAGTGAGGAGCTCACGCAGTGAATACTCTTGAATACGACAAGAGGAAAGGCACACTACACATCTACAGAACATCACGTCCGAGTTTATATTGACATCAGAGATTGGAAGCAAAGCAGTTTTTTTTTTAACAAAGGTTCATGGGAACCTGAATATCTTTGCGAGAAGTATTCACAATCACAAGTACGATTTGCACAGATCTACAGTCTGCAATTAAAATACGGTTTGTGCCTTTTAAAAAATACGCTATTCAAAATGTTTCTAAAACTGGAGAGATATGTTTCGGAATGCGTCTTCCTGTAAAAATAAAATATCTGCATGTATCTACGCTATACGCAAAGTCTGAAGCCTGCTCCACAGAAGAACTATATTCAGAGGGCAAAAGAATTGAATATTTCACCAAGTGAGAGGAAGCATCTTAGAAAAAGGAGGTGCAGTCACTTCTACACATCATAACACCACATAGTCAGACTAAAACTGCTGAAAAACTACTCTCAAGGGTAACCCGGCCAAGCGCTATAAGGAGCTGGATTAAAGCTCCAGTCTCTTCGGGGGCGTGAGTTGGAATCCCACTGCTGCCCAGTATCTCCTTGTTAAGAATAACGGTTTTGTTGTTGTTGCTTCCATGTGATTCAATCAGTTTCAGTAGAATTAATTTGAACAATCATATAATAATCATATTTGTTTTACTCCTCCTATATTGCAATTTGTGCACAAAGATTTAATTTATTTATTTTAAAAACGTGTTAGCCTTGATGGGAAAAACAAGTGACATGGGAGGTGCGGTGGCCATGTGGTAAGGTGTTGGTCTTGTAAACAAAAGATCACGCGTTTGAATCCCCTCCGTTCCTGTTTTGTTTACCAAGACTTTCCTTTATCTAAATCGTCAATTGTCTTGCAATGTAGAAATCTCTGTAATAACAAGAAAAGAACTGTCAGTAGTAGTTAATAATCCTTCGACAAAACAACGGGCACATTCAACACTCCAGCCTCCACTGCTTGTCAGGATGGCCGAGTGGTCTTAGGTGGCAGACTCAAGGACTCAATCATGTGTAGTGACAGTTTTATATTATTCACAACACAGATTTCCCTTCATGTTCATTAAGATGTGTAATTTGTATGTTGGTTGTATAAGAACAGTTTCTTCAAAAGTCCTGTCAATTAACAGTGGAGAGCTAGCCGACGTACGTCTTCATGAAAACTCTCTTTAAGGCGATTACAAGTGTCTTGAGCAAATCTGCAAAATTTTAAAAATAGTTTAGCTCAAGATGCAACGGGAGTATAAACGAATTCTCCCGCCCTCCATTCCAAGATAAAACTCCATGTGTGATTCTTATTTTCCTTGAAGTTAATGATGTTGGTCATTATTGGCAATTGCCCGGTGATATCAACTCAGGTACTCGGTTGTTACGTGCTATAATTCGATACATGCAAAGTATTTGTATTCCCACCAAGTCTCAAGAAGGTCAATCCCAGTGGGCAAAAGATGTAGAATAAACGTCTATTAAACACATACCTTAGACGTATAAATGTGGTCCGTAATTAGTCTAGAATGAAATTCTAATATATGTATATTGTTATACACCAATTATACATCTATGATTATATGTCCATTATACATAAATTGTTGGAGTTCTATTATACGGATAACTTTAGAGGATTATAATACATATATGGTTAAAGGTCTATTATACATCAAATATAGGTTTTATAGGCATCGAAATTAGTAAATCAAGCCAATAATTTGGTTTCGAAATTTATTCTGAAAATATACAATCATTCACTCCTGAAAAATATTGAGTTCAAATTATACATTATATACAATATTGTAATCAACATATGGCTAATCATCAAAAATAAAAAAACACAACTAGTAAACTTCAGCTACAAATTCTTGTAACATGGCAATATATTTACAAACACAAACTAACTACGTGAACATGCTAATATTTAACTCAAAACCACATTTTGATTCAAATATAAGTTTCAAAATTTACAACTTGTATAACTCCAAGAAAATATTATTACAATGTGAAGTTAAGACGATTTTTACTGTTCACCATTTGCAAAGCCCTGTCCAATTGTCCTAACAGTTAGGACCAGCAACTTATCATTTTCAGTGTCCAGACTTCCAGGCCCACTGCCTTCCATACACATTCTTCAAATAACGCTTTGTGTGCTCCTTTATTTATTTTTCTGTTGCTGTTGGGTGGGGTTTCAGCACCACAGCTAGGAAAAATGTTATAATATTAGTACTCAGATAAATGATGATTAATCTCTTCTTGAACATAATCTAAAAAAAGAACCATTAAGGTTTACTAAGCTCAAAGCTTAATCAATGTATTAAGTTTAGCTTGCATCATAGTAATTGAGCAATAAAGTCTGTCCTAATTAAAGAGTACCCAAAGTTTGAAAGTACAACATAGAATAAGAGTACCTTTAATTGCTCTAAAAAGATTTGTGTCTCCCAGGCACCTCTTTTGTCTTTGATCTTTCTGGTTTGTGCCAGCAAAGTTGAATTCCACCATCAGTTCATTTGTCTTAAGTCTGAAAACCAAATTATGACTGAGCTTAGACATTTCTCAAGCGAGTTTTCACTCATTGTTTATTTACTCAAATATTTAGTATCAAATGTACTACTGTAATCCTTATATTTTAAGAGACAATTTAGCAGTTTTACACCTTGCAAATTCAGTGGTTAACAAGGTATCTTTAAGCTAAATTTTGTTTATATTTTAACTTGATCAAAGTAAAAATGTAATGTAAAAACATTTAAAAAATCTATAAGCAATACCTTGACAACACTGTGAACACACTCTCTCTGACATCACTGTTGCCTACTCTCCAAAGTTGGTTTATCTGGAAATAATATTATATTAGAAATAATATTAGAAGTTATTTTTACTACTGGATCTTCACTAATCAACTAGTCAGACATACCCATTACACATTTTCACATTTTAACTCCACTTTTCTGCAGTATTTGCTTAGTCCTAGAATACAAAGTGGCCATATTTCAAAGTTCAAAAGTTGTAGTAATTTTTTAGAACATGAGGCTTTTTATAAAACACTTTATTTTGGCATTAAAAGATTAGCAAGATTATACATTATAAACTAAAAATAAGAATGTATGCCAGAGATGGATCCTATTAATCAGATGTAAGCTGATATAATATAATAATGACCTATCTGTAACTTAGAATACTAGTAGTGAATATTTTCTACACCACAGAGATAATATAATATCATACCAGTAGGTTTTGATTGTCCATGTTGTCAAGGACTCACTTGTATGTACAGGACTCTTCCATTGTGCTCAGCCTCTTGAAGTAGAATTGTGAGTTCACCAGTTCTGTACACTTTCCCGCATGCCTCAGTTCATCTCTGATCTCTATCAGGAGACCCAATACCCGAAACTCTGAAATCATTCACATTTTGTATCAGCATTTGTAAGGAATTAGGTCAGGAGTTTTTAACACTATTGTTATATTAGCATTACTGTAGTGTTGCTAATGTGCTACATGCAATTTATAATCTTAAAAATGTAAAATTCCCACATTTGTAGTTGATTTTGTGTGATCTTCACCTTCACACTATTTTATATGCCATTTATTTCTTATTAACGTACTATTTTTAATCAAAATAATATTAAGACCTGTATGTATTCAAATAGTATTATCATTATTTATACTTACGCATCAAAAGACGATTGCTGAGAAAAACATGACAGTATTTAACCTAAATGGCAAACAACAAATATCAGCAATGCATTGTGGTATATAACCGGAAAAGATGCTGTGTTAGATATGTTTTCAATTTCAATTATATATGCATTTATTAATGTTATCAATATTATTACGGTTGCAATTTAACCATGGTGAGAATCCCTGCCTGTCATACAGGAGAGTGGGGTTTGATTCCTGACAGGGAGCTAAGGAGCTTTTTCTATGACCTGTTTACAATTTAAACTTTAGTGTGAGACACCTTTCTTCTACAGAAATCTATTTTTTTAAAAAGGAGATGAATTAGTTATAACAACACAAAACATCAAAGTGAAGTTGCTTTTCAGCAACTCCTTGGTTACATAGGAATTTAGTTTTTTTGACAGCAGGGTCATTTGCAAAATTAAACAAGGAATTGATTCACTCCTGTGGAATACTGTATAAAATTGAAGATGGGTTTGATATGGAAACAACTACACACATTTTAGTTTTTTTTTTCCAATTGTACTCCCATCAAAGTGACATAAGAAAAGTCGTTGTCAGAAGTGGGATATGAAAACAAGCCACCAGGGGAGACCGATGTAATAACTTCACCAGAAATATATTGAAAACAAATGGGCTGTCACTAAGGAAATTCATAGAGAAATACAGGTCCCACCATAAAACACCATAAGGAGTGCAAAACATGTTAAGTTATTTCTGTACTTCATCAGTGTTGGTAAAAGAGGGACTCAAGGACACAAAGATTCTAGTTTGGGAATCAGGCTGATAAAGGGAAGTGTGACTTTGGACACAGGGCATTGCAGAGAGGAACAAATGGCGCAACGAAACAAAACACCAAAACCCCAGATTGAACCAGAAACCTTTAGAGCATCAGTCTAAGGCTTTCTCAGCTGAGCTATTTCAACCTCTGTGTATGATCCAACCTCTGCTGTCTGCAGTAGCCTCCCAAAGTTCCAGCATGGGTGCACGAAGAGGAGTGGTAGAGTGTTACTGCAACGTCATTTAGAAGGAAAGTGATCCAGCTCAGCTCTCTGATGTTTGGTAGATACATCTTCTTCATGAGTAATGTAGGATCAACTTCTTCAGGCTCGAGGAAGGGCTTGCATTTCGGCAGCAGTAACTGACTGAGTAGTGACTTCTAGGACCTGGTCTTATCAGGTTGCTTTGCCAAGTTTGTCAGTTCTGCTGAAATGACCTGTCTCTAGGAAATTTAGGAAGCAGAAGAATGACTATCTGAAAGGTGACATGATCTGCTGGCTGTTTGACTTGATCATGAATGACACAGGAAATGCGAATTCTTGCAATAAGACAAAACAAGATCCATAAAACACTGGCAGAAGTGCAAAATGTGAGAGGATAAAAAGACACCTGTTTCTGCCCGATTTCAAACAGGGGATCTTGTGCATGTGTGATGAACGTGATAATCACAATATTACAAAAATGACAGCAGCATTGAACATGGCGAGACGTAAAGATTGTTAATTCCCTTCAAATACTCACAGTGTGTTTATTCTGCTGTATTAATTTACTGTGCTCATCCGGCAGTAAAAAACCTGTTATCTACACACTGTTCCCAGAGCTGGATAGGTGACTCCACATTCTACAGCTCTCTAGCAATAGAGGAAGTCAGACTACAGAAATGGAGAAAATCTCCTCTTCAGAATGTGGAAATATATTCCTGAGAGAAGTCCTTTCTTGAAGTTCAACACTCTCTGCAAGTCACCCATTCCCACCTTGCGCAGTGTAGTGGTTATCACATTCTCTTAACACACCAAAGGGTTTCAGTTTGAAAGCGGGCGAAAACAAGTGATCACTTTTCGCACATTTGTCACTGCTGACGTTGCTTTATGAATCTATTTTCTATACTGTGCTGATCAATTGGAAACCAAAAGGCGAAAAAGACACGTTCCCTCACCTAAGGTTGAACCTACAGAACCACATCAAATTCCAGGAATCGAAACTGCTAGAGCGTACGGAAGCACACAGCTTTATAAAGATTTCCAAGTGCAAGAGCTTTTTATTCATAAAAGACCCTATTTATGTTGTGTGAGAAATATTAATACAGAATCTTTTTTCACCAAATAAATGGGCTTCCTGACTTCAGAAAGCCATCTAAAAAAATACTAAAAGAACAAAAATTCCATTTGCTAAATGAAATGAAAACACATACCCTACCAAACCTCGAGTACAGGCCATTCAGGGTGATAATACAAAACCATTTATAATTCAACAAATAAAACCTGTCAACTGGTAATCACCACTTATCATAAAAAAATAAGTAGCAATACACAGTAGGTGACTCTTGGGTGCAAGTTAAATCCATGCAAGAAGGGGTTTAGTGTTATATTTCCAAATCAGATATGCAAATGAGAGATCTGGCCCAGCCAATCTCAAAGCTCCCTTGGTCTGGAATGGAGCTGCTCCCCTCTTCTAGTTATTCACACTGGATTTAGGTTACATATTAGCACATTTCATCTAACAGTTGCTCCAGAAACAAAAACGTAAACAAATGACCTGGAATGTGACCACACCTATGAGAATGTAGTTCAACAGATAACTTGTAAACCTTGTCATAAGATTTTTTTTGTTCTACAAAATAGACTTTATTCCGCAAAAAAAACATCTCAAAAGGAACATCTCACACATATTAACACTCCATGTAATAAAAAACAACGGCGGAACGGAGATTGATTGTCCGTTATCAATTTTTGCAAGTGGGGGCAGATTTGCACAATTAAGAGAGTCCCTCCAAACCTACCACTTGCTATTGTCCTTTAATCCCTGTATATCCCGAAGTCCTTTCCAGCGCTCCCTCGCCGTGGGGAAACCCCATCTGGCGATGTGGCGCTTCGTCCTCCTCCTGAGGTCCACCAGGATCCTCTCCTCCAGCTCCCTCGCTCCCCACTTTATGTTGTGCCGGATCAGAGTGTTCGTCGCCTTCCACAGTCCTTGTTTTGTGAGGGACAGCAGCAGCCCCCGCAGGTCCTGTGTCCCCTTGTCCAGTCCGGTGGGTGCCAGCCCCCAGCAGAATGTACTGGTGACTGAGCACCGCACCCGTTCCCAGGAGTTGCATAATGTTGTCCATTCTGCCCCACACTGCCATGGCGAAGGGGCAGCTCCAGAACACGTGCTCCTGAGTCTCCTCAACAAAACACGTGTCCCAGGGGCAATGCGGATTCCTGGAGATCGAGTGTCTGTAGAGGACCTTTCTGGTAGCCAGTCTCTTGTGTACAGCCATCCAGTTGAGGTACTTCAGTTGGTTGTCAAGTTCTTTGGGCTGTGTCCTTTCCCAGACTTGTCTGGGAACCTGCAGCCTTTCGTCAGCGACCAAATGCCCCCTCACCTCTTTGTACAGGGCTCTGTGTTTGGTGCAGAGCTCTGGCTGTCTCGTGGCCTCGTACCTCCTGCTCCACTTGACAGCGTGGATGTAGAACTCCGGTTGCCTCTCTGCCTTGGGCCCAGTGTTTGACCACTGGACCAAGTGCCTTATTGGGACGGAGAGCCACAGCCTGACAAAGTACTGGTACTTGTGGCAGATGGGCTCCCGCAGCGCCCGACAGAGGTTGCAGTAGAAGATGCAGTCGAGTTTCAGGGGGAAATATGGACATCTCGACCCCCTTCCTCGACCAGCTGACACATCCGGTTTCTCATGATGTACTCGTACGAGCTGCCCCAGACGAAGCCGAAGATCATCCCTTGCAGCGCTCGTTTGAGTCTGGCCGGCAGCGGGTACACCACCGCCAGGTAAACCAAAGCCGGCAGGATGTCTGCTTTCAACACCATCACTTTCCCTGTGTAGGACAGCGACCACGTTTTCCACAGACCCAGCATCGCATTCACCTTGGCGATCCTCTCGGTCCAGTTGATGGTCTCGTTGTCCTGGCTCTGGAAGGAAACCCCCAGTATTTTGAGAGGCTCCGTGCAGAGCTCGAGACCCTCCGGCGCCGTCGTCCTGTGCTTCCAGGGCCCGAAGAACTTCAGTTTGCTCTTTCGGCGGTTGAGCTTTGACCCCAAGGCTCTGGAGTATTGCTCCATGACCTGCAGGGCTCTCTTCAGCCCCCTGTCCGACCTCAGGAACAGCGTCGTGTCGTCGGTGTACTGGAAGATCTTCAGGGTTTCCCCTGCACCTCCCGGTATCCAGCGTCATTTCTGTGTTTCCGAGAAGGATTCCCACTCCAGAAGAGTGGGCCCCCCCTACACTCCAGCATGATTCTCCCTTCGTCCATTCCCTGGTGAATGTCCGCTTGTCGCTTTCATCCTTCAGGTGGACTTCCTGTAAGAAACAAACTGAGAAAGACTTTGAGGTCAGATCATAAAAGTCTCCCTGTCTTTTCACGGGGTCTCTCACATTTGATGTCAGAAAGGTAAGTTTCACAGTCATGATTAAGCAAATGAAAGTTTAACTTCCTCTCTGTGTACTTACAGTGGAAACTGGGGAGTCTACATCTGGGTACTGTTTAGCCTAGATGTAACTCCTCTCATTCGGGTCCTGGGGGGAATATGCTGGGCTCCCTCCAGGTCTCATTGGGGACTGAAAATTATAGATGCTGGAAAGGTCCAGCCCTACCATCAGAACCTGGCTCCAGAGTGGCTTTGAAGTAGTCCTCGTCTTCCTCGAGAATACTCTCCGCCACCGCTTCGGGAGGGCTCTTTTCTTCCCTTTCTCCAGTTGTTTCGGGGACCTCCAGTTGCTCCTGGACCTCAGGTGAGGGGGTCCCCACTTCCTGGGCTGCCTCCTCCTGTTGCCCTTGGGCCTCTGGGGAGGGGGGTTCTGCTTCCTGGGCTGCCTCCTGCTGTTGTACTTGGACCTCAGGGGGGAGGTTTTCCATTTCCTGGGCTGCCTTCTCCAGTTGTTCCTGGGCCTCAGGGGAGGGATGTTCCGTTTCCTATAGGACGAGGAAACGGTTCTCCCTCACCACTCTTTTTTTTTCTGTCCTTCTGGTGGATCCGCCCTACTTCGCTTCTTCCGCTTTCTCTATCCCTTCTTGGTGGGAGTTATCCAGGGCCCTCCGGTCGGCCATTTTGTCCGTCATCTTGTGGCTCCACTGCGGCTGGAGGTGTGGCCTCGGCAGTTTCGGTTCTTTGCGGGGGAGGTGCGGGTTCTTTGTTCTCACCTCCCTCCCTTTGTCTTGAGACCGGTTTCTGCCGGCCGGCTTCCACGACCTGCGCAAACGAAGGTTTGCTTACCTTACATTGGCGAAGGAGGTGTCCCTCGGCGCCACATCCATCACACATCTTGGCAGCCCGGCAGTTTTTTGCCAGGTGCCCATCTTTGTTGCAGTTGTGACATCTGACAATGTCACACGCGTTTTCCTTGCGGCCGGACTGTCTGCACTTTTTGCAGAAATCCGGCATCCTGGGGTAATAAAGGTACCCCCTGTCGGATCCGATGTTGAAACGGGCCAGGGGGTGCTGGAAACCGTCGACATCCTCTGGGTCCTCTCTCAGGAGGACTCGGAACTGGCGTTTGCCGTACCAGATGCCGAGACTGTCCCTTATCTCCGTCGGTTGGCCCGCCACAGTTACATACCTCCCTAGGAACGCTGTTATCAGTTCCGTTGGCACATAGGGATTGTATGTGTGGATTGTGATGGTCATCTGGTTTATCTTCCTCATCGGCTCCGGCCTGATATCAGAGAAACCAGTGTGCTTACCTTTCTCTCTGATTAGTTTTGTTGCCTTCTCGTATGAGGAGTCCGTGACCATATAGGCCTCCATGTATTTCTCTGCCTTGTTGTCTTGAAGGCAGTAGAGATCTCCAGCCACCAATTGCAGGATCCCTCTCAGGAAGGTCACGAAGAAGGTTTTTGCAGTTGGCATCGTCTCTCCTTTTTTGGTCCAGTGGAACCGGATCAGTTTCCTCTTGTCTGCCATCTTCTCTTTTTCCTGGAACAAAGAAGAAGGGAAAAAGGGAGAGAAAGAGAGAAAGCAAAGGCCCTGTGGGGAGGAGGGTTTAGCTGCTAAAGGAGCAGCAAGGGATCCCTGGCCTTTGTCCTTGTGGGCAAAGCCCAGCTAGGTGCAGGCACAGGAGGAGGCCTTCGCTGGTCTCGAGGAGGGAGACAGGTGCTTGTGGTGAGCTACACGTACTCGGTCCCGGCTGAGAGGCAGGAGAGGCAGAGAGAGAGGAGAGCTGAAAGTGCTCTCGAGGGTCTCAAGGAGAGACTGAGTGCCACGTGCAGGCCACGTACACCCACTCTCAGCCGAGAGGCCAAGGAGGCAGAGAGAGAGAGGGAGCGGATAGCGCTTCCGAGTCTCGAGGAGAAAGCAAGCACTGCGGGCAGGCCACGAGTACCTACTCCCAGCCAAGAGGCCAAGGAGGCAGAGAGAGAGAGAAGAGAGAGAGGAGAGAAAAGCGCTGGTTCCCACCCAGCTCACCTGCTGCTTGGCCTTAACCCCCTGGGCTCAACCCAGAGCGATACCAGCTCAAGCACTCTTCGGGGTTCCGGAGGGGGAGCAAGAGAAAAGTGGAGAGGAGAGAGAGCAGAGAGAGAAAACATTGCTGTTGGATCCCACCCAGCTCAGCTGCTGCTTGGCCTTAACCCCCTAGGCTCAACCTAGAGCGATACCAGCTCAAGCACTCTTCAGGATCTTCGATCTTCGCCTAGACTTTGGAAAGACAAGAACTGCGGGCATGCCACTTGAACTTGATCTTAGCCAAAAGGCCGAGAAGCGACCTTCTGGTCTAAACACCCTGGTCTTTACCCATCATGGTCCCCTAATAACCCCCCCTCTCTGAACTAGCTTCATCACTCTGCTCTCTTCCCCACTGAGATCTGCTGTGTGCTGAGCGGACTGGGGCTGCACACTGGTGGGGCTGGGGGGATCCCCATTAACCTGTAAAGCGCTTTGAGTGGAGTGTCCAGGAAAGCCCTATAAAAATGTAAGGGATTATTATTATTAAGCAGTAAAAGATGGCAACACACTTCAGGCATGCGGAACATGAATGCTGGCCATGAATATTAATAAGCTCTGCATTCAATGACAACACCACAGAGAAAGAACACGTTTGAGCTGAAAGATTTATGTTTCACATTGAAACTGCAGGAAGTCTGATTACAGTGTAATTATGTGGCGAATGTTTTTACCACCAGGGGGGGTGTTAAAGTGTTTTTTAAAACTCTGTTCACTTTTGGACATCCACGTTGTAGGAAGTGATTTAGCTCCAGTTTGCCTTTTATTTTATTTTTGAGTAAATAAACATAGAAATTGGCCTGTCTCATTATTGTCCAGTGCTTCAGATTAAGGAGCTAGAATTGCATTAAGGAGCCTCTGAGACTCCTTATTTGATATATATGGAGCACTTGGGTGACAGCTCTGTGGCTCAGTGGTTTTGCTTGGCTACCTCGTACTGCAGGTGCCCCGGGTTCAAGTCCAGACCCAGAGTGGTGTCGGTATGGAGTTTGCATGTTCTTCTGTGTGTGTGTGTGTGTGTCCGTTATTGGACTAGCAAGGTACGCCTCTATCCATCCTGGATGCATGCACATGACCTAGCAAAAGACTTGAACCTTGTGCTTCCATAGGATAACAGAGTAGCTACGAACACAATGATTACACAGTACCTAGTTTGGGCGATGTCTTACACCCATGAAAGTCCCCTGCAGTTTCATCCTCAGATATTGAGCAGATATATTCCAGATTTATTCAACCCTGACAGCCTCGATCCTCTCTTGACAGCCTTGTTAGGAGCAAAGCCAATTACTGCTGCGTTTAATTACTCTGGTGACCGACACCAAGCTGCATGGTCACTATAATCCAGTATTTATTCCCTACATGCCAGCGTGATTAAGTAGCACTATAACCCTGAGTATGCACAGATATATATAGTATGTCTCCTTCAAGAAGTTCCTTGAAGTATGTTCCTTTTAAATCATTAATACTACGCATTTTTATATAGATAAAATTAAATGGTCTGAGACCCATGTTTAAAAGTTTAAAACAGATGTAAGGGCGTTATCTACAATACAGTATTTCTAAATGTAAGAACGTGAAAGCTGTGTGGACCTGATCTTTTTTTTATCTTGTTTAGTTTTTTTTTTGTCAAGTGCAATTGTATTACAGATTGTAGCCCCTGAATGTGTTATTGGTGTTATATGTTATATGTATTATTGTTTGTACTGTATTAATTTTTGTTGTTGCAATAAAAAAAAACGAAAGTCGTGCATAGCAACGGTCACTAAGGAAGTGCGGCTTAACCAGGAATTCCGGTGTCCATGCAGTAGCGTCTGCGGCCACAAGAGGGAGACACACCCGTCCGCTCTCACAGTGGATCAGCTGTCACACTGCTCACATGGGGGTGGAGGGGATCCCCATTAACCTGTAAAGAGCTTTGAGTGGAGAGTCCACAAAAGCGCTATATAAGTGTAAGCAATTATTATTATTTATAACAAATCAAATTACTTATAACATATGAAAAGGTAATGATACCAATAGACAATTCAGCTTATTAGAGTTCTGTGTTTGTCCTGTACACATGTACTTACGATACATGGAATAATTTACAAAGATCCCACTGTGTCCCCCCGTGTAGAATAGATGTTCATAATCTGTTTAGTCTATTGTTAGTCTCTAAGCCGTCAACATTGAAAATCTGCCGTTTAATCATATTCCACTTACTGTAAGTCCACCTGTTCTGATCTGTGGCTTCAATGTCATCCACCATCAACCGACCAACCATTTTCATTCTCTTTAAAACTTTGAAACCCAACTTTTCAGCAGCTGGTCAGAAAGTCAAGTTACCCAGTAAGGTTTATCAAATGTTCCCTTCCAAACATACGCAAGAGAAAAAAACACCAAAGCAAACAATTCTCAAATAGTATTTCCTTGGACTTTAATAATACTACTACATTTAAATGTGATAATATATATATACATTCACTAAACAACTCTAAATGAATTTTCACTGTACTGAGACCAGACCTTCATGTTTAAGAATCACTTATAAAGAAAATATTAAAATACATATCCATATATATTGAACCTTAATATAAATGCTACGGTATTTGAAGTTTGATGTCGGTCTGTCGCCAGTGGCGTTTTGTGTAGACCAGTGTTTCACACTGCCCAGAGGAATCCTGTGCAGACTGATCTTCTGACACTCAGTCTCCCATGGGGTGGTACTGCCCTGCAGAGCAAACACATCACTGATGAACTACCCGGCTTTCAGAACACATGACGGCAAGGCTGTGCTGCTTAAGCATCTCACCGTCTTCCTCCTCATCTTTCGAGAACACCACGCCATTGTCCTCCTGGCTCCAGCACAGGCTGGTGTTTCTCAGCTCGGTGTGCTTGGACAGCTCTCTCGTCAGCTGCGGAGGGAACAGCATCACAGCGCCCGGGTCAGAAATCGGGCTCGGTATGTCTTCCTGAATGAGAGCTGCAGTCTTTTCGCGGTGGGGAGGAAGCAATCGCTGGGCGAAACAGGGAAGCAGCAGCAGACAGTGCCTGTGGCGGGTGATAGTGGTCTGTAGTGGAGGTGGAAGCTGGAGTGAGCACTCTGAAAACACGGGACATAGCAGGATTCGAAGTTGCAGAACAAAGCACGAAGGCAGCCAGAGAGGCGATGTCGAAAAAAGGCAAATCTCTGAGCCGATAGATACCCAAGCGAAGCAGCTAAGAGACAAAGTCGAAGCGAGAAATCTTCAATGCCAAGGAGCAAACACAAGTGCGATCCAAGAGCAAGGTTGAGGGAAACGGGGTCAAAGCATCGAGGAAAACTTGACTAAGGAATGCCAAGGCTAAAGCCTGAACTCCCTAAGACTGAGCGAGGAAGTGATGTCATGTGAGGGCTGATCGTCAATATACTTGGATAAGGAGGCAGGTGATGGCTAACTGTGAGCAGGTGGAACTGATCTTCCACCTGATTGCACTGTCATGGCAACTGGGTGATTGACAGGTGGCCACGTCGGTTGCTGTGGTTACTCGGGAGGGTCTTCGAGCAATCCGATGTGAGCAGGCATGACACAATAAAGCCAGCAAGGGAAACGTCAGCACTTCAATATAACCGCAAGCATGATCTCCAGTATTCTCTCTCTTACATTCCAGTTTAAAGCCCTTACTAACTCTGTAGCGGCGAGGCTTATTAAAATACAGGAATTAAGTTTTCTGTTCCCTTGCCAGTCCCTCTCTCCTTCACTTCAGTGGTGCTTGAGGCCACTCCATTTGGTTCACAATTAAGGTGTTTCCCTAGCTGATAGAGTGTCCTGATAAGGAACAGCTCCCCAATTCCTGAGATTCTCCAGCAACATTAGTAATCTCAATTCTGGCGCCTAAAAGTCTGAGATTCCAAGGTAAAGTGTTATTCAAAGTTGGTTTACGACTCTAAGGTCAGAGGGCATGGTTACTCATTATCAGCCAATCAGGAACTGGTAGGGCAGGTTAACCCCACGTGGGTCATGATGCCCATGAAACTTTAAACCAATGAACAACCTGCAGTTCCTCCAGGTAAAAACAGGCAACACAGACAGCCTGTAAACCGGTTCTCAGGGCAGAACAGTTAGGAAGCGCAGAACAGTTCGCAAGGAAACACAGTTCCCAAGCGCAGGACATTCTCGCAGTGCGCCTGCTGGACATTCAGCCTCAGGGTTCCACTTGAACATCCTCAGACTCAGCCCGGACCACCACATAACGGCCAGTGTGTCTGAGTGCAGGACTTTCCTTTGTTCTAAGAGTTGAGAACGGAGGTAGCTAGCGCGTAACCTCCACCCGAGGTTAGCATCAGCAGCAAGCCTCGTGAACAGGTTGGAGGCTTGCTGCTGATGCTATTCAGCTGAATCACTATTCAGAACTAGCGCTTCATCACGAACAAACCGGTCTTCTTCTTGACCTGCTGGGACCCGCAGTCATTTTTCTCCTGTGCACAAATTTTGCTAGTAAGCCAGAACTAACTAACTTCAGAGAGGCCACTGCTAGAGCATCACAGTAGAAATCTCTCTCACCACGTCGCAAACAGCACCACTGCCTGGCACCGAGCCAGAGAGCGCGGATTGGACAGCAACAAGCCGCCCTTTGCTTCTTTGTGTCTGCAGGAGATCTGACTCCACACAGATTGGATGAGTATACAACATTCTGCATTACAGCTCGAGAATTCAATTGTTACCTTAACCACAGTTGATATCAATTTAATTCCTTTGAGTGATGTACTTGTTTTGAGTATCTAGTGTAGAAGTTGTAACGAAGTTCACTTATGAAACGGTCTAAATGAATGATATACTGAACGTATGTCCTCTTGGTATTGGTAACTCTTCGTGATTGAATATATACCTGTTGTATTCTGCTAACTCTCGATAAGATCTGTTATGTTTATATGCACATTTTATGTATTAATAAATGTATTCTCGTATATTAGTACCTGTGTGTGTGCGTTGTTTGAGTTGGATTCTAATACCATGAAAAGAATAATTTTGTGACTCACTGCTACAGTTAAGAATTATCCCAGTTAAGGCACAACCCCTACATTACTGGTGCCTCGTGAGAGGATACTACAACTCTATAACTCCACCCTATATCTTTGTGTCTATTCATATGCACCCTTAATGCAAAATGCCAAAAGGAAGATAATAGTAACTTCTTGTGTTTGTTTTGTATGGTGTTTATTAATCACTTCCACTCCCCAGTTTATAAATACTCCCAGTCTGTCCACAGCTCTGCGCTCAGCTTCTCTTGCTCCCCTCCCTCCACCCCAACTTCACCCTTTTGGCTGCCTCCCTGGCTCATTCTTCACAAATTATTTCCCCAGCCAGGTGAGGTAACACTAAAATAATAAGTACACTATCCCTTTTATATTCATCTGATTGTTTCCTCATTAGTCGATTTTGGAAGAAACTACTAAAATGCTTTTTTTCAACCAAAGAAAATCCCAAGTAATGACTCATATTGGTAGGAACCCACTGCGTGTAATGTGTGACAACCATTTTGATTGAGTGTATTTCTGATTTCTGTATAACGTAGCAATGTGTGGCTCCTTATGCATAGCATTGACTGGATTATCTTTTTTGTCTACTGCAGCTCCACCTATGCACACTGACACAGTCTAGCAGTCGATTTCCTATACCTGGACCAGAAGCCACTCCTCAACATCTGGGTCATTAGGATTCAGTCCCGAGTCCATTAATATCCTCACTCTCAGTACCACCCTCTTCCCTGCGGAGGAAATAATGAAATCAGCGTAGAAGACAATAAAAGAGGCAAACCCCATTCTGAAGGAGCATTAAGTGATTCAACCTGCCTGGTCTGAGGGACAGTTATATGGTCAAGGACGTCAAAACATCACTTACAATATTACAAAAGACTGGTGCTCCGGAGGTGGCTCCAGAGTCTATCCCAGCAAGCAACAGGTGCAAGGCAGGGCTCACCCTGTAAGTAATGCCAGTCCGTCACAGGGCACACACCACAGCTAATTTTGCCCAGGAGGTAATTCAAAACCTACCAGCATGTCTTTGGACTGCAGGAGGCAACCCATGCAAAAACAAGGAGAACATTCAAACTCCATGCAGACTGAACCCAGAGCTCAGGCAATACGAGGCAGCAATGCTAACCACTGCACCCAGTGCACCCTGGGACTGACTCTGGGCCACCACAAGCGCAAACTGGACAAGCAGTCGCGGAGAGCGAAGTGCCGGCGACGTTCCCCGCAAGTTTACCCCTATAAGGCTGTTGAAGTGGCCCCGCAATAACTTACCACTGTAGCAGAAGAACGCGTAGGTGGTATTGCAATAATAGTCATTCCAGGAGCCTCTCGCACTCCCCTGCAGATTCACAGCGCCACAGCTCTCAATGCCGCCATAATTGTTCGGCTCCCCCTCGTACCAGGGGCGGAAAGTGGAGAAGTCCCCATCGGACCACTTCCAGGGCTCGGTGAACAGCCCGATCCAGACTTCCCTGCCTCCGGCTGTGACTCTTACTAACTCATTCTCGCTCTGGCTCCTCACCCGGGTCAGGTGGGTGTAATGTTCTCTGCAAAACATCAGGGCTTCTGTCCAGTTCTTGGCCTCAGCCACCAGGAAGTATTGATCGGCTGCGCCTTCCCCCCCTGAAGAAGTGAACCCCAGTCAGTAGTCTGGTTGAGGGTCACGGAGCAGTGTTAGCAAGCAACAGGCAGGATACCACCTGGATGGGACGCCAGTCCACCGCACGCAGACACAAGCCCTAGGGTCAGACATTCCCAGCAGCCAATTCACCCACCAGAGCTTCGGACCATGGGGGACACTGGAGCACCTGGAGGAAACCTAGGGCCCTGGTGCAGGATTTGAACCTAGGGCCCTGGTGCCACGAACACGGGGAGAACATGCAAACTCCACCTCGCCACCCCAGGATTTGAACCTAGGGCCCTGGTGCCGCGAGGAAGTGACGCTAACTGCTCCTTATATAGCACTTTTCTGGACTCCACTCAAAGCGCTTTAACGGTAATGGGGACTCCCCTCCACCAACACCAATGTGCAGCCCCACCTGGATGATGCGACGGCAGCCATAGTGTGCCATAATGCTCCACACACATCAGCTATCAGTGGGGAGGAGAGCAGAGCAATGAAGCCAATTCATAGATGGGGATTATTAGGAGGCCATGATTGGTAGGGGCCAATGGGAAATTTGGCCAGGATGCTGGGGTTACACCCCTACTCTTTTCGAGAAATGCCCTGGGATTTTTAATGACCACAGAGAGTCAGGACCTCGGTTTTACATCTCATCCGAAGGACGGCACCTGTTTACAGTATAGTGTCCCCGTCACTAAACTGGGGCATCAGGACCCACATGGACCGCAGAGTGAGCGCCCCCTGTTGGCCCCACTAACACCTCTTCCAGCAGCAACCTTAGTTTTTCCCAGGAGGTCATCCAGGTACTGACCAGACTCACACCTGTTTAGCTTCAGTGGGTTGCCAGTTGTGAGTTGCAGGGTGATATGGCTGCATTATTATGACTACACATTCAGTATTCGTGCGAGAAAGACTGTAAAAGACTCATGGGACATTTACCTTGATAGCAAATGGAATACCTCGTGAAAGTGCAAGAGCGATCAGCCCACAACCCGCTGCTGATCATCGCCACGCAGTTCTCCTTGCCGCTGTAGTTGTTCGGTTCTCCCGCGTACCAGCTGGTGAAAGCAGACCTCCTGGCGCCATAGAGGTAGCCCCCCCCAAGGGACCACTGCCACAGGTCCCAGACGTAGTACAAGCTGATCCAGGCGAAGCCGGTGGCCGGCTCGGCGGTGGCGAGGAGCTGCTCCAGATCGGCTGGCCCGCTCACGGTAGCCATGTCCGTGTACTGGCCCCTGCAGTACGCCCGAGCCCCCGCCCATGTCCTACGCTTGCTAACAAAGTGGTAGCGGTGAGGTGAGGCCAACGCCCAGAGGCCTGAAATGCGGGAGGCAGGGTTGAGGCTTAGGAGCAGTGAGTGATCAGCTCGTGATGCCTGGCCAAGCCAGCCAATGATGGGCCAACGCATTGGAGAAGCAAATCCGGTCAGGAAATGGCCTGGCACTTCTCAACCTGACATTTGTGGCTGTCGTTTTGAGTGGTTTCATCTTCCCTGGGGGAGAATTTCAAATGGGTCTGCCCATGCACTGTGAAGTGGCACAGGGGCTAGAGCACTGCAGTTTCTCAGCGCTGGGACGCTGGGTTCAGCTCTGCTTCTGGTCTGGTTTGTATATTCGACACTGTGCTCACACTGGGTTTCCACTGGGTGCTCCAGTCTCCTCGCCAGTTGAAAGGCATGCTGGTATATTCACTGACGTCTGGGACAGTTAGTGCAGGTGTGAGTGTGTGTGCCCTGTGATGGAGTACCACTCCTTGTGCCTGCTGTAATAAGCTCTGGCTGTGCCACCACCCTGAACTGGATGAGGTGGAACAGGTGGGAGGATGGAATATTATATAATCAAGAGCACCTCTGATATAAATGTCGGGTGGAACGATAAATTGACACAAAGCAACAGCATCAACAAGACCAGATGATAATCGGTCTAAGGAGGTACAACCTCCAAGTTGATAGGCTGGTGGCCACAGGTTTCTTGATGAGCAATCGGCCCCTCAGTTATTTCTGTACTTCGCTCAGGTCCAGATGAGCGGACGAGTCCAGACGATCGCAGGCCATACAGAGGGATTAGCGGAGGCCGAGAAGCGGGCAGCAAATGAAATTCAAATGATTTAAACCAGAAACACCTGACAGATGACGTCTAACTGCAGGGTTCTGGCGTGCAGGCGGGGAAAACAAACTTTTGATGCAAAACTCAGGGAGGCGACTCAGGGAAAAGACTGAGGTGTTTATGCTGATGAGTCGTTTGCATCCTCAAAACAATGTGGGTGAGCCATAAGCCACAGGCACAAGGCAGGACAGATGAATGACTACGTTAACACAGGGACACCAGCCCATTGCAGGGCACAGATACGCCCACACTCACATCAGGGCCAATTTTCCCAAAAGCCAATTGACCCTCCAGCATGTCTCTGGACTGTGGGAGGAAACTGGGGCAAACCTATAAGAAACACACATGAACTAGAGGGACATACCACCTCCAGACAGCAGACAGCGGAACTGAACCCAGGGTTCAACCACTCCAGTCATTATACATCAAATGAAACCCAGTTAACTGATTGAAAAGGATCTATCCAGGTGAGCCAAGTGCTTAAGAGAGGTTAGCCATCTTGAACCTGCAGAAAGAGACTGTACCCCCAACAGAAAAAGTCTTGAACAGGTGTGCATGTGCAAAACTCTTTGCAGAAACTCCAAACTCTCCTCGCAAAGCACATAATCAAAGGACATATCAATGTCCTTTCCTGGACTCTTAATGGCTTGAATACACTCTTCATGTAATTAGACTCGATTGGCGCTGTTACAAGGCTCTCACTCATATAAATTTACTTGTCATGCTGCAGGACCAGGAGTAAATAACAGTGCTTTGATTAATTAATAAAGGCCTGGATCACCTTGACTACAATCAATTAAACAATTGGGCTGTTAAATTAAGTAACTGAGGAATCATTGGGAACAAACATAAATAAAACAGGTGATTCAGGGTGACCTATAAGATTCACTAGACCTGAGCTCTCCCTCGGTCAGGATCAGAGAGCCCTGTACTGACTGGACCAGAGTTACAGACCCCTGGACTGACTGGACCGAGGCGCTGGCCCTTTCAACACCGAAGTTCAGAGGTCTGAATAAATCTCTTTTTATCTTCCATCTCCGCCGGTCCAAATTGGAAAGGAGATTACAATACATGTACTGTTTATAATCAATTTTTTTAAACCAGCCATAAATGAACCTTGGCAAACTGTCTACAACTGTTCACCGTTTTTTTTTCCTCTACAACACTATATAAATTTGTGACCAATTCTAAATAAAGTAAACAAGTAGGAAGTAGCAAATGGTGTATTTGAATGAAGCTGAACACATATTTCTTTGCCTCTTTACTGGAGAATATCAAAAAGGTGCTCCAGGAAAATCCTAACAGGCCATCATGGACATCTCCCCTCTTTGACACGCTTGTGAGAATGAAGAGCACGTTCAGCAACAGACTGATCCAACCGCGGTGCAACAGGGGGCGCTACAGGAGGTCATTCGTGCCTTCTGCCACCAGACTGTACCACTCATCCACTGTGTGCCTGGGATGGGGCAGCACTGACTCTGACCTGGTTTTGGACTAAACAGTAAACTCTGTGCTTCCATCGGGTTTTTTCCCCGTTTACAATTGTTTTTTGTGCAATACATGCCAGGGACTTTTGCAATATATTTACATTGTGCAATACAACTTTTTTGTGTACTGTTCTGGCTTGCTCTTTGTATATTCTGGACTGTGAGCGACTCTTCTTAGTGCACTTCTCACTGACTGTACTGATTGGATTGTGTTGTTGTATTGTTGTATCATATCGTTACACTGTCGCTGTGTTGACAGTGCTGCTGTCGCACTGCAATTTCCCTCACGGGATCAATAAAGTATCTGTCGATAAGTAACCGTCGTTGTGTTTCAGATAGTTACAGAGAGCTGGTGACACAGTTCTGTTCACATACTGGGGTTGCCCTCCCATCTATCCAGGACATTTATGACAGACGGTGCTTGAGGAACGCTCTAAGCATCATCAAAGATCCCACACACCCCGGCTACAAACTGTATGACCTTCTACCATCTGGAAAACGGTACCGGAGCATTCGGGCCCGGGCTACCAGACTCAAAGACAGTTTTTACCCCCGCACTATTAAACTATTAAACTCACAGCCTCTCTCACTCTCACCTCACCTCTCACCTATGATTTGAACCTCATAATGCCTTACCAAAAACTCAAACACACATTGAAATCTACCTCTACCTTACATGTCAAAAAGCTCACTCCCCATAATTTCTATCCTTTTATTTCATTCTGTTGATGCATGTTTTTACACATCTGACGTTGTTTTGCACATTACCTGTTACCTTTTGTTGTTTTGTACATTGCCTGTTGTTGTTTTTGCACACTGCCTGTTGTCTCTGTCTTTCTTTTATTATACAATTGTATTGTTGTTTTTTTGTATTACTTATCGTCTGAGAGCTAGCTAAATAGCTTTTCGTTCTACCATATACCTGTATACAGATGCAGCCATTCAAAATGGGTGAGGTATTTCGCGGCATACCCCGGTGGGCGTGTCACAGTATCACGCGGTATCACGCATTTCACGTGTGTCACGTGACTAACTATCCGGCGTCGCCTTGTAAAACCGCCAGGGGGAGCTTAACCTCTCATGTACAGCATTTGAGCCTTTAATTTTGAACTGTGTATTACAGCATGTTAATCATCAGTCATTAAAATGTTGGTATATATTATGAAAGCAAGATTGCTCAGTTGGACAGAAGTACACAACCTACCTTTATCAGAAATATTTATGCATCAAAGCCTTTACTGAAGATATTACTAATAGTATTAATAATGGATGACTTTGGACAAGCTGTATACTCAAAGTATAATTTCTTTAGCACATTTGTACAAGCACTTGGAATCTGTCCAAGCCATACTTTGTCAGGCATTTTGTTTTACTTCAACGGGGCATAAAAACTTCCTTGCTTTTAACAGGGCGTTTCATAATTTCTAGCTACGAAAATGATTTAAAATGCGACACCTATCATTCAACTAGAGCTTAAAATATCACAAGGAAAAATACACACCGGTATTCCATTTCTCCCTAAACATTGTAAGCTTCGAAGTCTTTAACTAACGTGATACCGGAGTCAACAAGCATACTTTTAGAATTTGATTAAAAGGGAATATAATATGGAATCGCGTATCTAAAGAATTTAATAACGGTATGATTATATCCGTGTACTGCGGCAGGACTGTGTAAGGCTGTTTCGCCTACCTGAACATGCGAGCTGTCTTGTAGCCTACTGGTCTAGGTGCGTGACTTCCAACTGGTAGGTTGTGTGTTCGAATCCAGCTGGTGCTGGACTTTTATTTTAACAAACATTTCTTCGAAAAAATAGGTAAGCGATATTATGGACAATCAATTGACTTTTATATTTCAAAATATCGCAACATGATCGATATTTGCGATATTTTGAATATATCTTCCCTTCTGACAGTGGTTCCTGCTTCTATTGTGTGTGTGTGTGCAACAGTAAATTGTTATAGAGAAATGGAGGCGGGACAGTATGCGTTACAATATAAACATTTATATTGATTTAAATCGTGTTCTGATTTAAATCGCAAACGCGTGTTTAATTATGTGTTTTTTAATCATGATCAGGCTAATGCATTTCTACATTTTCTGTATGAACCAGCTTAGAGGTTCATACTGAAAGACAGCTTGTGTTTAAATTGAGTGTAAGGTAATTTATGCTTCTAAAGTCATGGTCAGTATTGTTGTACTGTGCTGTACTGTGTCACATTATTTTATAGCGTTTTTATTGCGTTATTAAATCCGGTGGCGCTGTGTTAGTTTCCTGACTCACATTATTTAAACTGCGACACTGATCATTCATCTCTAAATAAACTTTATTTTATATAGCATTTTAAGCGAATAGGTAATTAGATTGCTCATAAACCTAATCACTTTTTCTTCATAAACACAGCGTGATTGCTCTCTGAAAATGCTTTTCCTTTATTTTTAAAGTAGGCTCAGATTTCAACTATAGATCGTATTATTATAAACTTTCTTGGAAAAATGTATTTTATGTAAACCATGTTTGCTATTAATTCATTTAGGGCTAAAATACGTTCATTGTCTTCTAATCGAGTCGAGTTGACATTGGAAGCCTGCCACACCCGGACCGTTAACGCATTAGCACGTCAAAGCCCATTGAGCCAGTATTGGCTTTAGTATCCCCCCCTTCTCCCCTCAATTCAATTCAATTCAAGGTGTTTTATTTACATGACAGATGGGTACAAGCAGTGTTGGGTACTGTATGTATATTGTAACGCTTACGGCAGACAGGCACTGTGTAGGAGCCGACGCACCAGAGCAGCGCCTGCAATTTTTATATTTATAACTTAGTTTTTAAAATTAGTCAAGCAATACGAAGCATCTCCTTTTACTTAGTGCCTGAGCATACTGCAACGCGTGTGAAGCCCATAAACGATATTAATTTTGGAACTTAAACATACAGTATATGGCTGGTCTCGGTACTTTAAAGAAAACATACACACCAGTATTCCATTTCTCCCTAAACATTTTAAGCATCGAAGTCTTTAACTAACGCGATACCGGAGTCAACAAGCATACTTTTAGAATTTGATTAAAAGGGAATATAATATGGAATCGCGTATCTACAGAATTTAAAGACCAGACAATCGCAAACTCGTTTTCAATAAAATTATTTTATTCATTCAGCAGTTTGTGAGAGGGACATCCAGCAGGGAGAGACACACACACCGGTTTTCATTGACAACATTGTTTTTTTTTCAATTCCTCTTGTCTAACAGGAATGTTTTGTTTGTGGACAGACTGTTAGACAAGAGGAAAAGACTGCCTCCTCCTACGAAGCATTTCGTTGATCCGATCACGAATTCTTTTCCAGTCGTACGCAGCAAGGGTTGAGAATCTCCGATTCACCATCGTACTAATGGTTTCCCGGAGATTGGGTTAAAAAAAAACAAAAAACATACTAACAACTGTGCCATCCTACTCCTTAGTTAATACATTTTATTATTCATAAACAGTTAACATTGTTAGCAAAATATTTTGAATTATATTTAACCCTATTTTTTCTTTAGTTTTGTATTTAACTTATTATATGATAGTCAGACTTAATGTATATTTGAACAATGAAAATATATTTTTACAAGATTTTACATTAAGCTCTTAAAATTAATATGGTTAATAATAGTAAACTGTAACATGCTGTAACAAGATCGGTTACAAGAAGAAAATGCTTTCAGAGAAAATGTTTCAACCAAACTTATTCCCACACACCCCGCCCCCACTACCATTAGAATATACACAAACATTTTAGCGTTTCATTCTGAGCAGAAGACCCTCACACCTGAAGAGTGCTGGCTGTGACGAATTAAACCGGTTTTACAGGTTTCAATCACAGACCATGTGACATGGGACTCAGTAAACTACAGTAACACCGTATTTGATAACGCTTTAAAAACGCTATAAAATAATGTGACTTGGCACAGAACAAGTTTACAACACAGTACAAAGATAAATGCTGACCATGACTTTAGAAGCATAAATTGCCTTACACTCAATTTAAACACAAGCTGTCTTTAGCCCTCTAAGCTGGTTCATACAGAAATGTAGAGATCTAGGCTCAGAACACACAGCTTCATTAGCGAATACATATGTAGGACAACTAGAGAAGACGTTTTACAGAGGGTGGATTTTTAGAAACATCCCATCAGACATCCCATCATATTCACAACGTGAAATCTAGAAAATAATATTACGTAACCAAAATCCGCAATATGGAAACAGAACCTGTGTAATTGTTGATAGATGATGTACTCGTAACATTTTTTCAAGACGAACTACAACATTTAAAAAATGACTTGTATGTACTTGATATCTCTAATCAATCCACGGGTCCCAGCACAAAACGAAAGTAAAACGCATACCGTTTCTCGCTTCTTATTGCTCAAAAGTAATTTGACCGTATGAAATGCATAATATAAACCTAGAAACATATACGTGAGCAGTACTTAAGCACTGTAGTATCGGTGTTAAGACATACCTCTCAAATACTGTAAATCAAGTTAAAAATATCTCAAGACCGATTCTGGTCGTAATGAAACCATGCAAGGGAGTTTTTATGTCCGTTGCAGTTCTTTTGCAACATGAATATAATTATATCGTTATTAATTTCTTGAGATACGCGATTCCATATTATATTCCCTTTTAATCAAATTCTAAAAGTATGCTTGTTGACTCCGGTATCACGTTAGTTAAAGACTTCGAAGCTTACAATGTTTAGGGAGAAATGGAATACCGGTGTGTATTTTTTTCTTTAAAGTACCGAGACCAGCCATATACTGTATGTTTATGTTAAGATTTCCCTTCAGTGGTAAAATTAGATATGAATATTCAATACTTAAACGGGCACAGTTAAGACATTAAATATACATGTACATATTGTATACAGTACAGTTTGCATACGGTAATATGTTTATGTTACGCGATTAAAAAATAAATAAATAAAACTGGAAGGTCCAGCACCACCATTATGTTTATATGGTTGTTTTTGTTGGTTGGTTGTTATTATGGTTATTAATAATTCGATCTATAGTTGTAATCTGAGCCTAAATAAAAAGAAAAAGCAAGTGATTAGGTTTATGAGCAATCTAATTACTTATTCGTTTAAAACGCTATATAAAATAAAGTTTATTATTAATTTGCTGGACAGAGCGGTGAACATTATTATGCATAAGACAAAGATAACGATCCTGATCAGTTTAGAAATCTGTGTACGCTGTAAGGTTTTTACTTCTTAAACTTTTAAAATACACGTTTAGAATTGAAAGAAATTCTCTTCCTGGTATAGCAAACCAGCACGTCTTTTTTCTCCAATCAGAGGGGTGTCAGATGGTGTCAGCCAATCACCATTCTGCGTTGGGTAGCAACGGGTGACTGTTCTCAGGCGGAAGATGTAAACAGCTTAATGTTCGTGTTAAATATTTTTTTTTAATTAAAATTCATTCTATACAGCAATCGCATATTTGGGTACCGTTTCATAAAACTTTCATGCTTAAAATGTTTAGGGAGAAATGGAAGACTGGTGTGTATTTTTTCTTTAAACTACCAAGACCAGCCATACACAGTACAGTTTACATACATACAGTAATGTTTTAAATTAATATCGTTTATGACCTTCAGATGCGTTATGCTCCTCTTCTTTTTATGCTCAGCTACTAAAATTTCCCTTTAGTGGTAAAATCCATATAAATATTCAAAACTAAGCGGATTAAAATGTGCACAGTAAAGACATTAAATGATTCAATCTTTCCACTACCAACCAATGCACCACGAGTGCCCCTGTCGGTCATTTTGGCCAGCCAATCACTTGCCCTGCGGTATGCTCCGGTGCCCCGCGGTGGCTTGTGGGTAGGTTACCGTACCGCGGGTTTTTACCGCGCATTTTGAATGGCTGCATCTGTATGAGTATAATGACAATGAACTTGAACTTGAATACTGTGCAGTAATGCAACATCATCCATCCAAACAGAGGTTCAGGGTTAGTAAACACAAATGAAAAAAGGACACACTAACCTGAGACGATCAAGGTGAGGCATGCCTTCTTAGCCATCACTGCGGGTCGGCGAGCTGCAATCAGAGAAACACTTAAGAGCTCCTTTCAGATTTCTTTGATTTTCATTTAGATGTAGTTTCCAATTAGCTTCTGGCCCTTAGTGGCCCAGATGGGAGCTTGGCTTTGCCGGACAAACGCAACATAATAAAGACATAATACATGATCAATTTACCAAGACCTGAGATGGAGTGGCGTCCTGTCCAGGGTGTAGCCTGCCTAGTGCCCTTTGCTTGCCAGAATAGGTCCTGTGGTCCTGAATTGATAAGATCAGATCACTTTTATTAGCCATATTCAATTTCTTGTATTAAGAATTTGTCTTTTCGCAGACCCCAGCTTGTTCTCCATGAGACACACAGACAGGGAGAGAGAAGCTGGGGGTCAGAGCGCAGGGTCAGCCATTTATACAGTGCCCATGGAGCAGCTGGGGTTCAGGGCCTTGCTCAGGGGCCCCAACGGAGTAGGATTCCTCTGCCAGCCGCTGGATTTGAATCGGCAAACCCTTCCAGCCACAGACACAGAGCCTTAGCCACAGAGACACCGATTTGTTTTTAAATGGATAAGCAGTTACTTAAAGCAAGGTGATGTCATGAAAATAAAGGAGAAGCTGATCATTTTTCATCTTTCTCATCAGGTTCTCCCTGGGTCAACATCACTTGACCGGTGCAGTTTCACTTAAGGCAGAGCCTGGCTTTGGAGTCGTCACTTACTTCAACAAAGCAACCGACCACTCCCTCTTCAAAACAGGTCGCATCACAGGCTACAGTGAAATAAACACTCTTTTTGAGCCCTGTCGGTACGCTGGGTACTCCAAAAAAAAAAACCCTACCCGCTTAAAAGTTCCCAGACTCTCAAATGAACAAGGCTTTCATTTCTTGCAGGTTTGGACATTGACAATCTTTTAAATGTCCTGAAATTTCCCTATAATCCTTAAACGCTCCCTCCACACTCTGAAACAATAAAATTGGGATTTCCAAATAGGTCACTCATTCTTACACCTCATTTCTGAAAATTTGCACTTTTTTGTGCATTTTTTTGTCGCTTTGCATGGCTCCTGGACATTTTTTTCCCCTTTAGTTTAGTCACCACTCACCGTTCTCCTCCCCTCTGGAAGCGGGGGGTGTCTCTGACCTGCCTGGGATGCTGGGTAGACGCGGACTGTTTCCAGGCCTGTACGGCCCTCGGTCTTAACTCAGGTCACCTAGCTGCGGTCCCCATGGAAACCATTTGGGCTTAGCGAGGTCCAATCTAATTGGTTCTCTGCAAGGCTTGGACAATATTCAAATCGGACTCCCCCCACCCCGTGCCAGGTGTCTAGGCAAATCAGTCTCTCTGCTTTACTTTGGAATCATTTAATTTTAATCCCTGGCAAATCAATTTCATTTGCACTCAAGGTTTGGATTTATATCCACTGGCGGGGGGATAAATGTGTTTTCTTACGGCTAGGGTCCAGCAAAAACATATACGACAAGACAAAACACTGTCAACAAAGAAGGTGGCGCAACAAAGTTTTAGCAGATTATTTCAGAAAATTAGTTTACACTGTTCAGAAGTCAGACGGTGACACGGTTCTGGTACAGCGGTTAGCATCCTTTGACGGCCTGGCACCCTGTTCATCAAAGGTACACTGACAGGCTGAAAGAACTCTTTAGTCTGAAGGAACTGAGTCTCTTCAGTCTGAAGGGAGTGTCCCACACTGACAGGCAGGAGGAACAGAGTCTCTTTAGTCTGAAGGGAGTGTCCCACACTGACAGGCTGAAGGAACTGAGTCTCTTTAGTCTGAAGGGAGTGTCCCACACTGACAGCCAGGAGGAACTGAGTCTCTTTAGTCTGAAGGGAGTGTCCCACACTGACAGGTCTGAAGGAGCTCTTTAGTCTGAAGGGTAGTGTTCTACACTGACAGAATCTCTTGAGTCTTGAACATAGATCAAAGTGTCAGTGGATCCAAAATCCACTGACAAAGTCAACCCATCTGATTTCTTCGGAATGAACCGTGAAACTCCAACCACAAGTGGAAACTACCTGAAATTGAGAAGAGGCACCAACATTGTATGCACTATTCTAAATGAGATCCTCCTACTGTGCAATACAATCTTAACACAACATAGTTTCATCTCTGCTGGCAGCTTTTCCCATATATATTCTAATCTATTTACTTCAGTACCACTTCGCATGTGTCTGCAAATGTCTTGTTTAGCCAGCAAATACTCGTCTTTTTCAAAAACAGCTTCAACCTCAGTGGGTCCCCTTTTGTAATGGCATTTAGTACCAGCATGCAAAACAAACCTAGGTTGAAGGTGCAGGATCGTGGCCATAAGCCCTGCTATTTACTTTGCAAATTACAGCAGTGAAGTGGCGTTTCATTTCCTCTCGACCCGTGTGCCACAGGGTTAGATCAGCTTGTCCTGAGTGTAAAAGACTAAGCCCACTGGCAAAGAGGTGCTTAACCCACCCAAGAAAAGTTCAATTTCTTAAAAATAAGGGATTGGCGATAAAAAAGGCTGGATCTTGGGTTCCCCTGAAATTGTGCCTTTCTCGATCACATACATTACGTTGACATTATGCGACGCGTTCCTTCTGGTGCGATAGCACAATTCCCGGTTGCCATCTTATAGCACAGGAACTAGCCTTCAAGAGAGCAGCAAACACTGTACTGTACACTCACAGGCTGTGGGCCTGAACCTTTTTTTGAGCGCTGAAAACTCTGAAAACTACGAGGGAAGATTCTCCAAAGCACGGACAAAGTTAACCCAGTCGGGGGATGTAGCCAGATTTGGGGGGGCCTGGGGTGCCACATCAGCCGCCCGGCCACCATTTTAGGTGTTACCCCCAAACCCCCTACTGTCTTAAATGTACCAACACAAGCACAAGAAAATGTAGAAATGTTTCAACAATTGTGACGCGTCTTCATGGGGGAACTGCAGTCCCAATTTCTCATACCGGTGATTAAGCCCTAGTAACAAAATAAATCCATGGATGGTTTAGAAAAATTGGATAAATTCTGAATTAAGCACAAAATCATAAGCTTTGTGCAAGTGCCGTGACACACCGTGTTGTTGCAAATCCCTAGTCTCCCCACAGGCGAGGGCGAGAGTTCCCACAAAAAGAGCGTCATGATGTAGCCCTTCCTGCTCACTAGTTCACTGTGATGACTGATGTAATGCGATGGACGAGTGAACAAGTGCAGGTGGTGCAGCAGACATTTCACTCCAGAAATGTTCCAACACAGCCTGCAGGCAGAGTTAACAAGTCAGCTCCACGTATTGGCACAACAGCCTGGAGGTTGACAGCAATATTTCTGTTAGATCAAAAGACACGTATCCGCAAGCCTGCTTGTTTACAGTGTAATAAAGGCCGCTTCACCTCAGCCGAAGTCTTGTTTCCTCACTGAATCTATTTTGTGATGCAGATTGGAGCTTTTACAAGTTACTGTGTAAGTTTTACTTTTATTGTGGTTTGAAATGCGCTCATCAATGGCGATTCTCTCTAACCTATAAAAATAGCCGTGCAGCTCCCCTTTGTTTTAAGAGTGCACGTGCAGCCTATATCAGCATCTTGCAAATATGCAGCAGATCACTGCAGATCACATGAACAGAAACTGTCACCAGGACCTTGTGTTATATTGCAAATAGGGAGTTTTTATTTCGAAAGCTCTTGAACTGTATGACAAAATACAGTGACAAATTACGTGGCCCACACGTCTCTCCTCACACAGAACGCGGGTCCATTCCAGGAGGCATCCCTGGTTTTGCAACCCTGAATCGGATAAAGGGGTCGGAAAACGAAGGGATGGAATGAGATTAAAATGTGTGTGTGTTCCTGTAAGGTTGAACTGGCCTCACTTTCGGTCAGTACTGCTGGCTCAAATGCACATCCGGGAGGATCCACCGCAGCTGTCTAGTTATCCTGGACTTCGGCAAGGTTCTTCCGGACAGTGGAGAAGCGGATGACCCTGACCTCGTTCACACGCTGCTTCTGGTCGTCCCAGATGTACTCGGAAGAAAGCAGCTTGGTGGGCTTGTTGCATATCAGGTACTTGTTCAGGTGGCTCTCCTCCTGCCAGGCCGCCTCGATGTTGTTCCTCTTGTCCACCAGCAGGTTCTCCTGGCAGGTCTTGACCAGCCAGTACACGTCGTCGATGAGCCCCCCGAACACGGCCACCTGGAAGTAGAAGTCGCCTCGGTTGAAGGGGACGTAGGCGGTGGGGGCCGGCCGGCGCTCATAGGGGAACTGGTCCCGGTGACTGTAATAGAACCAGGCGCCCCCACGTGGTTCTGGAAGTGCATGTCCATGTAAATATAATGGGCTCCCCCCGGATCTGCTCCTTGTTGGTCTTCCGGATGATCTCCATCCTTCTCAGGGAGATCTCCTGCCAGCGGTCGAACTTGGGCACCCGGATGGCGGTGAGGTTTCTCCCGGGGGCCAGGGACACCTTCGGCACCTCCCCCGGCTGGTCAGTGAAGACGTAGTAGTGCACCCGGAACCCCACCAGGTAGTGCTTCTCCGCCGACTTGAGGAACCCCTTCAGGAAGCGCATGTACCTGGGAAAAGAGGGAGGATGGTTCGGGAACAGAGGGGACGTGGTGGTTAGTCTTTGCTTCCTCGCGGTGATGGGGCCCTGGGGTGCTATTTCGCATGATCTCACCCTGGGTTAGAGTGGGTTTCCTCTGGGTGCTCCGGCTTCCTCCAACAGTCCAAAGACGTGGTGGTGGGTAAATTGGTGTCTGGGGAAAATTGGCCCTGCTATGAGTGTGTGTGTGAGCGTCTGTCTATGCGTTTGCCATGAGATGGACTGGCGTCCCATCCAGGTTGTAACCTGCCATATTCCCACTGCTTGCCTGGAAACCCCACTCTTTTTTCTCTACCCCTCGGAAGAGATATTTTCCCTTTCCAGGGCCTTTTCAATAGCGGATCCTAACTTTCAGCCCTGCTAGAGATTTTTCCTGCCGACTCCTTTTTCCAGGCATTTTTGAGAGCTTGCCTATACGAAGTGAAATATATTCAAAAATCAACATCAAGAGTTTAGCCCCCCCCCCCCCCCCAGAGCCAGTTAAATGTGCCAGCCTGAATTTGTGTTTTACTGAAATGGTTTACCCCTCAGCCAGTGGTTAAGGAATCCAGAAGTGAATTGCATCGACCTCTCTTGCCCTTGAGTGAACTTGTCTTGCACATAAAAAGCTCATGAACACGTAACATTTTCGACAATAATAATGCGGTACAACAACAATGCAATACCATAATACAAAACATTCAATGGCACCGCTCAATCAGAACTTCAGTACCATTAATAATAATAATAATAATAATAATAATTGCTTACACTTAAATAGCACTTTTCTGGACACTCCCTAACTCTTCACAGGTAATGGGGAATCCCAGTACCACCACCAATGTGCAGCCCCCACCTGGATGATGCAACGGCAGCCATAGTGCGCCAGAAAGCTCACCACACACCAGCTCTCAGTAGGGAGGAGAGCAGAGTGATGAAGCCAATTCACTGATGTGGATTATTAGGAAGCCATGATTGGTAAAGGCCAATGGGAAATTTGGCCAGGACACTGGGGTTACACTGCTACTCTTTTCGAGAAACGCCCTGGGATTGTTAATGACCACAGAGTCAGGACCTCAATTTTACGTCTCATCAGAAGGACGGTGCCTTTTTACTGTATAGTGTCCCCCGTCACTATACTGGGGCATGAGGACCCACATGGACAGCAGTGTGAGCGCCCCCTGCTGACCCCACTAACACCTCTCCCAGCAGCAACCTCAGCTTTCCCAGGAGTCTCTTCTCCAGGCTCTCACCTGCTGAGCTCCAGTGGGGTTGCCAGTTGTGAGCTGCAGAGCGATATGCCTGCTAGCATTAGATTTGAATCAAACAATTAGCTTGTGAAGAGTCTAAAAATGACAGTAGTAATAAGAGGCCAGCCTCTTTTTGTTTTAGTGTTCAACAATAGAACGCTTTTAGTTAGAAAGAAAGTAAATGTTCTCTTAGTCTTGATACAGGGGATCTGGAACAGTGCCTCCTCCCAGTGTAGGAGAGCACATTCTAAAAGAAGTCACGGATACAGAAGACATATTTCTGTTAAGTACTCTTTGTGATCAACACGTCTTACTTGCCGACCGCGAGGACAGTGGTTGCTATTGTGAGATTGAGGGGCTTGTTAATGCTGTCGATGATCAAGGGGTCAAAGGTCCCATCCCAGACGATAGGAGCCAGCCAGGGGGTGACGGTCAGCATGTCTCTCATCCTGGGACACGAGCGAGAGGCGATCAGAGATCTGGAGACCCCAGTTCCAGCTGGCGCCTCATTTTCACTTATAATCTCAGGGATTGAAAACCCGGAGGTGACGGTGTTATGACACAGATGGGATGGGAGACCTCCTGGGAAAAACTAAGGTTGCTGCTGGAAGAAGTGTTAGTGGGGCCAGCAGGGGGTGCTCACCCTGCAGTCCATGTGGGTCCTAATGCCCCAGTAAAGTGATGGGGACACTATACTGAAAACAGGCGCCGTCCTTCGGATGAGACGTAAAACCGAGGTCCTGACTCTGTGGTCATTAACAATCCCAGGGCGTTTCTCGAGAAGAGTAGCGGTGTAACCCCGGTGTCCTGGCCAAATATTCCATTGGCCCTTACCAATCATTGCCTCCTAATAATCCCTCTCTATGAATTGGCTACATTACTCTGCTCTCCTCCCCACTGAGAGCTGCTGTGTGCTGAGCAGACTGGAGAATCATCCAGGTGGATGTTGCACATTGGTGGTGGTTGTGGGATTCCCCATTACCTGTAAAGCGCTTTGAGTGGAGTGTCCAGAAAAGCGCTATATAAGTGTGAGCAATTATTATTATTATTACTGACCAACAGATGGAGCTGGGCATCGTTAAATCTGTGTGAGCTGGGATTGCATTCATCACACATTTAAGTCGTGCTGTTGTAGTGACAGGCAGGGCATGTTACTTCTCCTTGATCCAGCACAAAACGCTTGTCCAGTCTTGCTCCGTGACACTGTTAGGACATCAGGGAGGTAAATCTGTCTCGCTAACAACACCTCTCATCCGCTTCATGGGACTGTTATTAGGGAGCGGAGCACTGCTCCAGCTACAGCGTTCAGGGGAACGTTTCTGCAGGTCTTTCCTCCCGGCGGCTGTCAGGGTGTATAACGCTGCCCTAGGCTAGGACTGTTAGCCCTTCATCTGCTCATCTATGGACAGCATGTTACACTCATGCACTTTGTGACACTGCATCAATATACATAATTTATACATTTTATACATAATGTTTTCTGGACATTTTGCACATCTTTTATTGCTTTACAGTGTCTATAAACATATTTTGCACACACCAATTTTGTCAACTTTATTTATTTTATTTTGAATTCTACGTACTTATTTAATTATTCTAATGCTGTGGTTATTCTGATTTTAGCTTAGTCTGATCCTTGCTTTTCTTGGGCTGGGCTGCTGTAACGCCTCAATTTTCTCTTTGGGGGTCAATAATGTCGTGTCTTACTTTGAAAGATCTCCAGCAACAGCAATCGACAGTCATACGGTTGTCAGATATACAGTCCACACAATTATTGGGACATCGATGTCCAAAACATTTCCTCTTTACAAACAGGAAATGTGTATTTGTCATCTTTAGTGTGAGTGATATAGTAAGTAAACTGCTATATGTATTTTATTTTGGGGATAATTCCATTCGTGCAATAAGATGTCTGGACTACATTCCCCAGAATCCTCCGGGGGATGAAGGAGCTGCTGCTTTTTTTTTAACCTGGTTTTAGTCCCCTTGCCAATTGTCTTCCCAAAACTGGTCAGATGACTAAGGGCAGCACTTCCTTAACCTACAGATTAAGGAAGTGGGAAATGTGGTCCAAACTGGGCTGTGCTCTTACAGTACATCTAGTAGACATTTGGGTCCAGGCCAGTGATTATAAGTACTGGAGCTCTGGCATATCCCCCTTAACTGGTAGCATGGAGAGCCCACACAGACTACATTCCACCCTGGTGCTTAAAGATCGGCAAGCTACACAGTAACTAAGGCCCATGATATCAATAACTGATTCACTTAAGACATTACGTGCCCATTACCCAAAGACCACTATGGAACGCTATTCAAATCAGGGGATGGAATGCAACTGATGGAAAGAATACAATACAAAACTTTATAGCAGACATCACTTGAAATTCATTATTGACTGGAAGCCAGTGCGGGGATGCGAGGACTTGGGTTATTCTGAAGTAAGGTATAAGACAGCTCCAGAGATAACAAACAGAATCATTGTCGTAGAGAGGTACTTCAAGATATGTTTACCTACTTCCCAACTGGATTAAAAAGGGATAAATCTTAAGACAAGCGTTTTACGTAAGACATTGTCAAAATCTGTACTCTTATAGCATTAAGGGAGAGACTATACAACCATTTTGTCCCCATCTGGAACAACGCATAAACTACAGTTAACAGTTCACTTTTCATTTCCATAAGCAAACTATTTTTAAATGTTTCTCCAAGTACTGAAAATGCAAATGTTCTCCAATATCTTCGAAATACAACCATAAAGTTTGTTTTCACAACAGCACAACTTGTTTGCAAGAAACAAATCAATTGCATAATATTGACAACAGCACTTCAGACAGAAACTGCACCATGGGCGTATTATAAATCAAAATCAAAACATAACACCAATGTTATTTTCAACATCCCTTGGAAAAAAAGCACATTTCCAGAGTAAAAACTAACTTTACATGCTAAAGAAGCACACAATAAAAGTTTTTTTCAACTGGCTAAGGAGAAGGCTGATATAACAAGTAGAAATATTTATTTCACATATTTGGAAGGCAGAGAAAATCCTTCCAAGACCAGTCTTCATTAAAAAAAAATCACACACAGAATTCTTTAGATTTGTTCAATAATCTTGGTTATTTTTTCATCTAAGGCAGCAAACACACAAGAGAAGACCTGGAAAGATAAAATTATATCCTAGGTGTGCCACAACTTGCAAAACTGACTTTTGAAAAATGTTTTTCCCCCCGTTTTTGTTCTGGATATTTTTATCCGGTGTTTCTGGCTAGATGTCCAAGGGGGTCCCTTCAATTCAAGACCCTTGCCAGGCCTGTTCTGTGTATCCTTTCCAAGTCAAAGTTTGCTGGGCCTGAAATCCCATTTCTGAGGTTTTAAACAGTTCAAACTGAACTTGCTGATGCATTTTCATGTGTGTGTTTTCATTTGGTGCTTCCAAGTCAAATCATTCTAACAAGCTAGTTCACAAGATAACGTGGAGTTGAACTGATTTATTAAGGATTCTTTTATGATTTAAAGATGACTTGACTTTTACCACAAACTCACTGGAAATGTTTCTCAAATGGATGAAAGACAATACCTACCCCTCTGGACTGACATTAATCCCTGGAATGTTGTTCCAGTATTTCCTACTGTATTTGGGAGGGGCACTAAGAAAAATAGAACGGAGAAGAGCTGTTATTATCGAGAAGCCCTTAATAAAATGAGTTTAAAAGGCTTTCTTTTTAAATTCTCCCAGGCTTTGAAGTACAACCATGTGTGGAGCAGATCAGGTGCTGGGAAGTAAGTTTTTTTATGCAAAAGTATTCAACATAATTCCAAAGATTTGTATCTAAACCTGGGCAGCATGCTGGCACTGCTTCGGAGGGCTGAGGCTTTGAGTTCAGTTCCTGAAGCACTGTTTGCGTGGAGTTTGCATGTTCTCCCTACATTTCGAAGGCTTTCCTCCCACTGCCCAAAGACATAGCAGTAGGCCAACTGGCTTCTGGGAGAAGAGGTCCTGGTGCGAGTGTGTGTGCGCATGTTTGCGTGTGTGTGTGTTAATGTGTGCTCTGCAATAGACTGGCGGCCTTCTAGGGTGGATCCTACCTTGTGCCTGTTGCTTGCTGGGATAGGCTCTGGCTCTTCCATGACTCTCGAATGACCTAGACATATATGTCATGAATCTTAAAAGGTCTTGATAGGAGCATCGCTGAAGTATACTTACCACGCAATACAACTCAGAATCGCTGGAGGTTTAGTGCCTAAATATCTGTGGATGAAACAATATCAGATATTCATTACAAATGTGGGGATGAACCCTTTAACATCATGTTTTCTAAACCTTATAACTCCTGTTCCTGTATCTCCTGCTATATCACGTGGAGGAAGACCTCATACTGTACGCAGCAGCACGTGGTCACACTCATGAAGATAATCCAAATCATGCAAAGTGCCTTTCTGTTCAAGTTCCCATTCAACGCTCTGAGGATTTGCCTGTACAAACAGGCTCTTAACTGAACGTGGCAATGTCAGTGCACATCCTTGGATCATGAAGTCATACTGTACTGTACACAGCAGTGTGTTCGGGAAAGATGGGGGTGTCGCAAACTCGCCTTCGAGTTCCCCGAAGAGTGATGTGATGCAGCCCTTCCTGCTCACTAGTCCCTGTGATGATTAAGGCAATGTGAGGTACGGAGGAATAAGTCCAGGTTGTGCAGCAGACATTACACCACAGAAATGTTCCAATGTGATCTGCATGCAAAAAGTTAACAAATACGCAGTATTTGTGGGCAAAACCGACTGCAAGTCGAAAGGAGTATTTCTACTGGATCAAAAAGAGACAGATCCACAAGCCTGCTTGTTTACAGTGTCACAGGGCCGCTCCTCCTCAACGGACATTTTGTTGCCTCGTTTTGAATCACAGAACATGGTGCTGGGCAGACCTGGAAATGTGATCTATTACTGTTACTGTGTTACTGTGCACATGTTTTTTTTTTCAATTTGAAATGCACTCATCCCTCATCCACGCTGAATATTTCTAACCCCAAACTATAAAAACAGCGTTGCCCGCTCCTCTTCAAAGGGATAACTGGGGCCAGGTGGGTCAATAAAACAACCTTTATAAAGCCATCGGGGCTGACTTAGCTCAGCCCTGCTGGATATAAAACTCACTTCAGCTCTCATCATCACCATGACCTTCCCAGCTCTATTGACTCTACCCTACAAACACAGACGCACTCAGAGGATAACACACATATCTTCACAACGAGCAGCTAACTTCTTCCCAGAACTACATAACACAGGGAAAATAAGCCAACGTCCCCCGAGAAGGAGCTGAACAACCATTGCCAATTTCCATTCTATGTCACGCCACACAGAATCCCATCATGCTTCACCCTTGTTCAGGCTATTCTGATCATTTGAATTTCTTTATGTACCCAATCACTAGGACTTTGACTCATGAGGTCTAGAGGTCTTTCCTTCCCTATTCTTCAGTCTGTTGCTTGAGTGTGATGCATTTTGGCTTAATCCCATCTCACGTGACCACGTGCAAGAATCTGAATAATTCAGTATATGCAAAACAAAACGTTTGAACGCTTTCAGTCTTGATTTTGATTCATCACCCATTTGTTTAGTGAGGCAGCTCATGCAGAATGGATTACTAAAGAATGCCTTTAGGGATTTTTATGCTTACTGTGGCACTACATAATCATTATTAATTGTTCTATTATCCTTATCTTATCACTTTCAGACACATTTTGTGTTAATGTGTCTGAAAGAATGAGGATTGGAAGGCAAAGCACTTCAAGCAACATTCCAGGGAAGCACTTCAGTCAGCCAACTCATAAGAGGCAACTCTAATCTCATTTTTCAAAATTCATTGAGAGAGAAAACACAGACAACTTCTTTAAAATGAAAAGTGAAACACTGAGCAGGGGACAAAAGTGCAAATTGCAAGGAAGAGCACTTGGGGACCGAGAACACGAGGCACTTCTTTACACAAAGGGTGGTGGAGGTGTGGAACAAGCTGCCCAGCCGCGTGGTTGAAGCCGATACCCTGGCTTCTCTCCAGACACAGCTGGGTGAGCTCCCTCCAGTCAGGACAGGAGGAATATTTTGCTCAAAGAAACGCCACTCAGGATGACCAAGAGGTGGATAGATTGTCTATGCCTTAGGTAAGAAAGAACAACCAGCACACCAATAGTCCCACCCACGGCACTCTCACTGACACTGCAACACACCATCCACATACCATAAACCACCGGGCGTTATCATTTGAGTAACTCAAGGTTACAAACACCCCCTCAGGGGGGTGGGGATCTGAGCACAAATGGAGAGCTGAAATACAGGAGAAAAACAGCCACGCAAAGGCAACATTCTGGCAACACTGTAAATAACTAAGTTATTTGTCTTAGCCTATTATTTGTTATTTGTCAACGCATTGCAAAACTGTAACTTTTGGGTTGCGCAAGCAGGTAAAAAAATATATGATTCAGTGGTGCAGTTGCTAGCATTGCAACCTTAAATCACTGGGCGCTCTGGGTTCACTTTGGGACCTGGGGTGCTGTCTGTGTGGCGTTTGCATGTTCTACCCGTGTCTGCATGGATTACCATGGGCAGCTACAGCTTCCTCCCCGAGTTCCTGGACTTGCTGGTAGGTCAATTGGAGTAATGTGTGAGTCAATATCGGTGTGTGTGTGTGTTGTAATAGACTGGTGTCCTGTCCAGGGTGAACCCTGCTGGTACAGACTGTAGCTCCCCAACGACCGAGAATTGAAAGAAGCAGCTAGAAAAATGCATGGATGTACTGTCTGTAAGCCCATAAAGACGAAGTGAAAGGTAAAGTGGTTATCTGTTAATGCCGCCAAAGCATGAGTATTCTTTGAAATTCTTTTGATAAAATAGACAGTTTTCTCAATCTGGCTGCATCAACCGCAGCCAAGCTGTAAAGCAAACTCTGAGCTGTACGTACCCGAATGTCACTATAACCCCCAGGACAAATCCTGCCAGGGCACACTGCAAATACTTGGAGGTGGTGGTGGCCATGTCTCCTGCACAAAGAAACAGAAAAATGACTAAAGACTATGACTAAAGGAGGGCTGAGACATCGGGTGTGATGTCACTGTGGCTCGGGTGTGATGTCAAGCCAGTGATGGACTGGCGTCACAGCAACCGGGTCTTTACCTGGCACGGCGCTTTACCTGCGGCCAACGGTGGGGGAAAAAAAAGGGGGAGACACACATCCATGGTCCAGGAGCTTTTTGAAGCCACTCCTTTCCGATCATTTGTGACAGAACGAGAAAGGCTCAGGTTTCGACTCAAGGGGTCAACATGGGGCGAGGTCACATCTGGCTCGCACGAAGCAGAATTTCTACCTGAACGCCGATATGCTGCGGCCTTGTACTGCGGGCCTCCAACAGAGTGAGCTGTATCTTCCAAAGGATTCAGGCCCCCCGTACACCGGCAGCACCGTGAAATGTGATGTCAAGCCACTGACCTTGCGGTGGACTGGCGTCACAGCAACTGGGTCACCAATGATGTCATTGGCATGGTGCTTTACCTGCGGCAAATGGTGGGGGAAAAAAAAGGGGGGAGACACACATTCATGGTCCAAGAGCTTTTTGAAGCCACTGCTTTCCGATCATTTGTGACAGAACGAGAAAGGCTCAGGTTTCGACCCAAGGGGTCAATGTGGGGCGAGGTCACATCTGGCGAAGCAGGATTTCTACCTGAACGCAGATTTGCGGTCCCACACATTTTATTGACATTCATTTTGACTGATGATGCCGGTCTTCTTCCTTCATTATCTACTGTTGAATTCCACTGCCCCTCAAGTGTCGGACTGCGCTGTTACCCCCTGTTCTGCTGCCCCTCTTCACCCTACAGTATATAAGGGGGGGCACCCCAAACTTCCTTGCTCTCTTATGCCCTCTGGCCAGCTACAAGAGACTTGATTCAATTCACTAAGCCTTATTGACATGACCAATGAATAAGTCGGTGTTGCCAAAACATATACAATTAACATTAGATCTACAGACAAGAGACTCTCTCTCTGCCTGCAGTCTCTCTCCGTCCTTATGGCCAGCACCCATATCACCCTGCAGCTCCCCCAGCTGGCAGCCCCCCCCAGCCGGCAGCCCCCTCCACTGGAGCTCAGCAGGTGAGAACCTGGCCAGTCCCTGGAGGGGAGAGTCCTGGGAAAACACTGAGGCTGCTGCTGGGAGAGGGGATAGTGGGGACAGCGGGGGGGGCTCAAATCCACAGACTTTCAGGGCGTTGTGTGGCCAGCAGCTACTGGAGCTCAGCGGGTGGGAGCCTGGTCAGCACCTGGAGGGGAGACTCCTGGGAAAACTGAGGCTGCTGCTGGAAGAGCTGTTAGTGGGATGAGACGTAAAACTGAGGTCCTGACTCTCTGTGGTCATTAACAATCCCAGGGTGTTTCTGGAAAATAGTAGGGGTGTAACTCCGATGTCCTGACCAAATTCCCCCCCTGTCCTTTACCCATCATGGCCTCCTAACAACCCCCCTCTCTGAACTGGCTTCATCCCTCTGCTCTCCTCCCCACTGAGAGCTGCTGTGTGCTGAGCGGGCTGGAGCATCATCCAGGTGGGCTGCACACTGGTGGGGCTGGAGGGGATCCCCATGACCTGTGAAGAGCTTTGAGAGGAGCGTCCAGAAAAGCGCTGTAGAAGTGTCAACAATGATTAATTCTCTCTCCCTCTTGAATAGCACACTGTTGTAACTCAAAGGGCAATAAACCTCCAGCCTTCGGAGCCTGTATGACGTATCTGTGACGCCATCCTCCTCATGGCTTTGAGGCCAAATCGCCACAGTGCCCTTGTCTGCATCCTTAAAGAAATCCCAGAAACCCCAGCACTGCTTGGGTGCTTAAATCTCCCTCAAGTCCGTTTAATGGGGGGGGAGGGCTCCGTCTCGTCTGACCTCTGACCCCAGAAAACCAGTGCGTTTGGGTGCTTTGCGTTCGGATTTCGTTATCCCCGCAGGAAGGACGTTCCAAAAGGAGTTCTGGCTTGTGCCATTTGTGGGGAAGACTCAAATGGAACAAGTTACTGTCGAAGTCCAGAGCAGTATTTCTACTGGATTAAAAAAGACGGATCCACAGGCCCTGTATGTTTACAGGGTCACAGGGCCGCTCCGCCTCACCGGGAGTTTTGTGGCCCTCGAATCGCAGAACCTGGTCTTTACCCATCCTGGCCTCCTAATCACCCCCCCTCTCTGAACTGGCTTCATCCCTCTGCTCTCCTCCCCACTGAGAGCTGCTGTGTGCTGAGCGGACTGGAGCATCATCCAGGTAGGGGCTGCACACTGGTGACGGTAGTGGGATCCCCATGACCTGTGAAGAGCTCTGAGTGGAGTGTCCAGAAAAGAGTTTTGTTGCTTTGTTCTGAATCGCAGAACACGCCGCTGCGCAGACCTGGAGATTCAGTCTGCTTTGGGATGTAAATGGGAGGTTTTCCAAGTTACTGTGTACATTTTGCTTTTATTGTGGTTGTCGATGCTGATTCACTCTAAGCCAGAAGCTAGCATTGTAGTCCCCCTTTAAACCAAAGACAGCTTTATCATGTATTAACAAACCTCCTGATAAAGGGGAAATCAACAGATCCCAGCGATAACTCTTACGCTTTTGCTTAGGTAGTAACATGTAGTGCGCGCAATGTGTACAAGATGAAAGGGGCAAAAACTGTGTATGTTGCATCGAAGATGAGACTAGATGGGTCTTGTATCGGCCGAGAGAGAACCCAGAGCCTGCACATCCATCGTGACTTCCACAGGACATCCGACCCAACCCTGAAGTTGAGAAGAGCTGGAGAACGAATGATGAATCTTCAGGACAGCCCCCGGGTCTGGCTTTTGACACCCAAATCTTTCTAATGAACAATCCAGTGGGAGTGCCGGTTGCAGTGTGCATATTGATTTCACTCTGTGTTCAGGACCTTGCTCACAAAGCCGAGAACAATGCTCTTTCTGAGAAACGCCCTGGGATTGTTAATGAGCACAGAGAGTCAGGACCTCGGTTTTACGACTCATTTGAAGGACAGCGCCTGTTTACAGTATAGTGTCCCCCGTCACTATACTGGGGCATCAGGACCCACACAGACCGCAGGGTGAGCGCACCCTGATGGCCCCACTAACACCAGTCTATCACAAACAGACTCACACCAGAGCCCAGTTTTCCCAGAAGTCAATTAACCGCACCAGTCTGGTTCTGGACTGTGGGAGGAAACCGGACCACCTGAAGGAAACTCAGGCCAACAAAGGGAGAACATGCAAACTCCACACAGACAGCCCTCTGAGTCAGGACCTCGGTTTTACATCTCATCTGAAGGACGGCAGCTGTTTACGGTATAGTGTCCCCCGTCACTATACTGGGGCATCAGGACCCACACAGACCGCCGGGTGAGTGCCCCCTGCTGGCCCCAATAACAGCTCTTCCAGCAGCAGCCTCAGCTTTCCCAGGAGTCTCCCCTCCAGGTACTGACCAGGCTCCCACCTGCTGAGCTCCAGTGGCTGCTGGCCATACAACGCCCTGAAAGTCTGTGGATTTGAACTCAGGCTCTCATCGAACACAAACCAGCGCACTACACTTCAAGCTACGGTGCCTGGTGGGCTTGAACCACCCATCTTTTAAGTAACAGCCGAAAGCGCTAACCAAGTGCGCCACAGAGGCCCAGACCAATACGCCCCCAACGGGATCAGGAACAGAGGCAGGAAGAGGAAACAAAAGGCTGGAGAGGCGAATCGTTACACCTGAATAAGGCAACGGGCTGAAACCAGAAATGATTGCTTTGGGGAGTGGAGAGGCAGAGTATCTGTGAGGGTTTTGGGGTGGATGTGCTTAATTTTCTGGATTTAGCTGGGATTTTCGTTGGGCAAGATGACAAGCCAAAAGGAATTCAGGGTTACAAGCACAGCGGGTCATCTGTCTGGCTCTTGGTCGGATGAGAGGGATAGCGACAGAAAGCACTCCCGCTTCTGACTGGGGAGAAATATCAAGGTTAGCTGCGAAAAGAGATCTTTGCAGGACACGTATGAAAAATCCACTAACAGCGGATAACAAGCCTTGACGTTCTAAATGCATGAAGCAGGCACTTGATAAAAACTGCCTAATGCGGGCAGTATTTCTAAGGTGGGGGAAAAATGCTGTCTTAATCACATCTTTCACATATCAGGAGACAAGAGAGGATCGAGTGCTAGTCACAGATTTCTGGCTACAGATATTGTCTGGCGGGCCTTTTACTTCTTAACGATCAACTTCGCCGCGCTTCAAGGGATATCAAACATCTTGGAGGTGTTTTAAACCTTGCTCCTGATCTGCTGCTTTATAAAACTAGCTCCTTCATTTTCATTATTGAATCTTTGCTTTGAAATTCACTACTACAATTTATTCTGAAATCATGAGAACCCCTAGTATTGCACACAGACGGGAGGCCACTTTCATGGTGTGGCTTGTGAAGATAATTTTGTGCACATAACTGAGGTATGCCAATACAAAGAGTTAGAATCATGTGCTTCTTTCATATGCTCTATTTATTTTTGGGGTTTTTACTTTGAATGCGTGGAGTGGGTTGTGGACACTACCTAAATATGAATTGCCGGTTCAAAGGCTTGTGGCTACAAGTAATGAAATGTGAAGAGCACTGCACACATCTTGTAAAATCCACTGAGCGTTGAATGTGCTCATGAGGCCCGAAGGAAATAGATTCTAAAAAGCGTCAAATACCTTTGCAGGGCTCTGTATATCAGACTCATCACAAGGAAAAACAGGAAGAATGATGTAGTTAATAATGGCAATAAAGTAACAAAACAGTAAAAACTAGCAACAAAGAAGCAAAAGGAAATTTTGCCCTGAATGTTACTGGTTTCTTTAAACAGAACCACAACACTATCCCATAAGTCCTCTGCCTCCTGCTAGCACTTTTGCTGGGGTTTTTTTTTGCAGTCTTGAGAAAAGCTGAAAAATGCACCCCCTTCTAGACCGAAAGCACTGATCCAACAACGTAAAAATGAATCCTAAACGGCTGTCCAGGAACGACCCACACAAACTGCCAAGAGAGCCACACAACTCACCTGATGATGGGACTGGAGGGGGCAGAATTGTGGAAGAGCGTCTCCGAGCCCCTAAACAAGAGCAGCTTTGGTTCCCTTATGAGCAAACAGACCAGGAACAAGAACAGGAATAGAGACCACAGCCCAGGAGCTGAAAAACGAAATCACAAGGGGGTTAATGGTTAACCCGCTAGGCAGGGGCTACGCCTCGTGTTGTGGCAACAAGTTAGGTTGCTCTGGAGATTCGTCATCTCAAGTGGAAAGCAGGGCAACAGTGGGTAGCGCTGCTGCCTTGAAGCGCCAAGCCCCCCCCCCCCAAGTTCAACCGGTTGTCTGTGTGGAGTTTGTGTATCCTCCCCATGCCCGGATGTCCTACACCGACAGGCTGGAGGAACCGAGTCCCTTTAGTCTGAAGGGAGTGTCCCACACTGACAGGCTGGAGGAACTGAGTCTCTTTAGTCTGAAGAGAGTGTCCCCCACTGACAGGCTGAAGGAACCGAGTCTCTTTAGTCTGATGGAACTGAGTCCCTTTAGTCTGAAGAGAGTGTCCCACACCGACAGGCTGAAGGAACTGAGTCCTTTTAGTCTGAAGGCAGTGTTTCACACTGCCAGGCTGAAGGAACCGAGTCTCTTTAGTCTGAAGAGAGTGTCCCACACTGACAGGCTGGAGGAACTGTGTCTCTTTAGTCTGAAGGGAGTGTCCCATAATGACAGGCTGGAGGAACTGAGTCTCTTTAGCCTGAAGAGAGTGTCCCACACTGCCAGGATGGAGGAACTGAGTCCAGTGATAACAGGTTTCCCTGTCTGTCGGGGCAGTGAACAGTTTCTCAGACAGGTGCTGGTTACAGGATCTCTGAAATCGGCTCCGACCTACCATGTTGCCACGGCGACGGTGCGCCACCCAGTGAAAGTGGCAGCCTGTCCCTGGACTGGGGGTGGAAACTGGAGCGCCTGGAGGAAACCAGGGAGAGAACATGCAAACTCCACACAGACAGCACCCCACACCCCAGGTCCAGCACTGTGAAGCAGCAACGCCCGATGATGCAGAAGGGCTTTTCCAAATGAGTGTGCAACTCACACTGGTGCCCAGGAAGGCCTGCTACCGGAACGCAACCTCATTTTCTTAATGTAGTTTATTCGAAGCAGTTCGCAGGAGCTGGAGGTGAGGACTGAGTGGGGGTCCAGCATGCGAGAGTGACTGCTGATGTTGTGTGTGTGTGTGTGTGTGTGTGTGTGTGTGTGTGTGTGTGTCTGGATCGTTGGGAGGGCCGTCGGGTTTGTGTATTTGCTAAAACAAGAGGACGTGTCTGTGTGTGTGTTCGACTCTGTGAGGATGCAGTTCTAACTGTCTCTCTACAACGCATGAGTGGCTTAATCTGCCTCTGAGAAGCTGGCTTTTCAGAAGAAAATTCAATGAATTTTCTCTCTCTCCCGACGTATAATGCGTGTTACACACTGAGGGGAGAAGCTGGTGTCTTCAGCTGGAACCCAAATGCATCTTTGATTTATGATGTATTCAACGCAGACGGAGCCCTGTGATACTGTATCGTAGGAATCAGAGATGAAGGATAAGCCGTTTAAAGAAATCAGCTCAGGAGTTGCCGAGTGTGAGAGAGGTGGGGGTGCACATCACATTTGTGAACGGGTAAGGCTTGTGTGTTTTTATCCTGACTTATCTTTATCAAGCTCATTTGCGTGCGAGCGTGTGTGTGTGTTTGTGTGTGTGGAACTCTGTTCAGGCCTATGTTTGTAACCGTGTGGGTCTTCTGTGTAGGTGGGGGGGCTGAGCCTGTCTCTGAGAAGCTGGGTCTTCAGAAGAAAAATGAATTAAAATGCAAGGCCTCGCCCTCTTCTCTCACTCTTGATGTAGAACGCTTGTTTCACACTGAGGGATGAAGCTGGTGTCTTCAGCTGTAACCCTAGCTATTTATACAAACGGCTCTTTTATGAAAAGCAGCTCTAGGCCTAGACAAGAGGAACAGATAAAACAAATCTTGGATTTATGGCTTATTCAAAGCAGACTGAGTGCTGCTATACTGTATGTAGGAACCAGAGATGAAGAATGAGCTATTTAAGGAAAGCAGGAGTGTGAGAGAGGGAGTGTGTGTCCCCCCTCCCAACAGAGAAGGCTTGTGGTTCTTTCTGCTTTTCTGCGCAGGCTGCCAGCATGAGTGCGTGTTGGGTTCTTGGTTTGAACACTCAAATTGTCCGGCTGGAGTTTTTTGTTCCTATTGGAGGCCATATTTCTGCACAGGGTGCTTGCGGCTGTCTCTGTGTGGGTGTGCATTTGTAATGACGTGTGCGCGCCTCTGTTTCAGTATAAAAAAACGCATTTAAGACATTCAGCCTTTTCATGTTCCTAATATTCTTTCCTTGTTGACAGTAATAACTAAGGTGGCTGCTGGAAGAGGTGTTAGTGGGGCCAGCAGGGGGAGCTCACCCTGCGGTCTGTGTGGGTCCTGATGCCCCAGTATAGTGATGGGGACTACACTGTAAACAGGTTCCGTCCTTCAGATGAGACGTAAAACCGAGGTCCTGACTCTCTGTGATCATTAACAATCCCAGGGCGTTTCTCGAAAAGAGTAGGGGTGTGACCTCAGTGTCCTGGCCAAATTTCCCATTGGCCCTTATCAATCATGGCCTCCTAATAATCCCCATCTCTGAACTGGCTTCATCACTCTGCTCTCCTCCCCACTGAAAGCTGGTGTGTGGTGAGTGTTCTGGCGTACTATGGCTGCCGTCGCATCATCCAGGTGGGGGCTGCACATTGGTAGTGGGATTCCCCATTACCTGTAAAGCACTTTGAGTGGAGTGTCCAGAAAAGCTCTATATAAGTGTAAGCAATTATTATTATTATTATAAACAGCCGACCTGCGGCTCCTTTAGCTAATCGCCCGTAATGACTACATGGACATACAGTTTTCATTGTATTCAACATACTGCTCTACTTGGACATAATATATTGCATACACCATGGACTCATAGCAGCTCTATTCATATTGGGTTTTATTCAGTTTCTATTACATTATTATCTATTATCATGTAACCTTATTTTCATAACCTTAATTTTGTGTTTTGTAAAGACTCAGATCAGTGGATTAAAGATTACAAAACGACAAGCTCGGCTTGGACGGGACACCAGTCCATCACAGGACACACACACACAGCCCCTGGACAGGACACCAGCCAATCACGGTCAGATATCAGAGAGTCACCTTCTCTAAACTGCTTCAAATCCAGACTCAAAATCCTCTTCTTCAGAAAAGCCTTACTGAACTGGTTCCATTCTTCACCCCTCTGCTTCTCTTAGTACCACCATCCACGTCTCCTCTGTATATTGTAATTGTGTTTTATCTTGTGTATTCCTCTTATTTATTGTTGTCATCCTGTAAAGCGCTTTGAGAAGCCACCTTTAAAGGCGCTATATAAAATAAAGCTTATTATTATTATTACTGTATATCAGGACACACACACATGCACACCCCCTGGACAGGACACCAGTCCATCACAGGACATACACACACGCACAGACGCCAATAAACTTACCAATTTAACAGACTGTGCACCAGCCTATTGTTGGACTGCTGGGAGGAAACCAGAGCAGCTGAAGAGTAAGAACACGGAGAGAACATGCAAACTCCACCCAGACAGCTCCAAGGTCAGGAATTGAACCCAGAGCTGTGAGGCAGCTATGCTAACCACTCCACCAGTGTGCTGTCCACCACGTGTACCAAGTTTTGCCTTTTGCATTCGGTTAACCTGTTAGCCACGTGATCTAATTTACCAGTTCAAAAAAGGCACGGCAGCACAGAGACGGAACACACCGGCAACGATTTTGTGCTCACAGATCGGAGCTTCTGCCGTGATGAAGAGGACCGTACTCCACCACCTGCTTTTAACAGGTCAGTGTCTTATCACATCGATCACCGGTAACCTGAACTCGTGCCTCCTTTATTCTGATCATTGTTTTGGGATCATTTGGATTATTTCACTGCACGATTGTTTGCCAAGTTCCTTCTCATCATACTTAACCGGACCTCGAATAGGTTGCACCACAGGCACAGAGCCGAGTAGCTGACGTGTTGCAGTAATTGTTCCATACACTCACATCCTTACACTTATATATAGCGCTGTTCTGGACACTCCACTCAGAGCTCTTTCGAGGTAAGGTGGAATCCCACTACTACCACTTGAATGATGTTCCAGTCCGTTTGTGGAGTGGAGAGGAGAGCAGAGGGATGAGGCCAGTTATTAGGAGGCCATGATGGGTAAAGGACATGGGGAAATTTGGCCACAACACTGGGGTAACCTGGGATTTTTACTAAGCACAGAGAGTCAGGACCTCGGTTTCATGCCTTAGCCAAAGAATGTCAACTTTTTACAGTATTCGGGCATTTGGACCCACACAGACCGCATGGTGAGATCACCCCCTGCTGCCCCCACTAACACCTCTCCCAGCAGCAACCTTAGTTTTTCCCCAGAGGTCTCCCCTCCAGGTACTGACCAGACTCACACCTGCTGAGCTTCAGTGGGGCTGCCAGCAGGGGGAGCTGCAGGGTGGGATGGCTGCTGGTGTAAAGGACCGTCTCTCGTCCAGGGCTGTGAGTGCTGACACCCCCCAGCCCCGGCCGCACCTTCCTCTTTGAACAGCCCCAAGACCTGGCCCGAAGCCCGGCGGTACTGCTGGGATGGGCGCGGCGACCTGGCCTCCGTCCTGGCCCGGCCGACACCCGGCGGCTCCTGGAGCTGGTCCGGGGTCCCACCTCGAGCTGGGCCTGGCTGGGACTGTATCGCGACGGCGGCAGCTGGCGGTGGTCGTAGGGCGAGGGGGAGGGGAACAGAAAAACTTTGTCTGCTACCAGCGTGAATATTCCCGCTCCGGAATGGGAGTGTTAATGCATAGCTTGGGAAAGGGCTCTGTAGCTTAACCAGTAGTTAACAATAATTGCTTACGCTTATATAGCGCTTTTCTGGACACTCCACTCAAAGCGCTTTACAGGTAATGGGGACTCCCCTCCACCACCACCAGTGTGCAGCATCCACCTGGATGATGCGACGGCAACCATAGTGTGCCAGAACGCTCACCACACAGCAGCTCTCAGTGGGGAGGAGATCAGAGTAATGATGCCATTTCATAGATGGGGATTATTAGGAGGCCAATGGAAAGTTACACCCCTACTCTTTTTGAGTATCATCCGATGGGCAGTGCCTTTTTACAGTCCAGTGTCCCCGTCACCTTACGGGGGCATTTGGACCCACACAGACCGCAGGGTGAGCCCCCCCCTGCTGGCCCCACTAACACCTCTCCCAGCAGGCCGGACGTGTTCTGTGATGGCGGTGTAGTGTGCCATGACATCATACCCCACAATCCTTTGCGTCGCCCCTCCTCACTGTCTGTAGGTCTTAAGGTGAACGCAATGCACATGCTTCATCTTAATGTATCTATGCACACCTGTAACCCTGAGTGGGAACCAAGGTGCTGGTGCAACGTTTAGAGTTAAGAGGCCAAATTTAGTGGGAGAGTAGCTGTGAAAACAGACTTCCACCATCAAGCTTAAAATCCATTTCCAAGAGGAATAAGGTACTTGTCTATTACTATTTACTGTTTTTAAGGGTTATGAGTACATTATACAGTGGCTGGTGCGTACTCCCGCGCAATGTTTGAGTAATTTGCCAAAACCAGAGATCACAATAGTGTCGTGAATACTCACGACAAACACAACTACAAACTTGATCTGGACATTTGACTGAGACTCTTGAAATTTGCCATTTTAGTTTCATACTTGCACATGAGTCCTAACGATTTCAGCTGTTCATCTCATTTTAGCGCTAGGAAATAAAATATTTATTTTACGTACAGGTTTTATTTTCTAAAATAAATGTCATTATTTATATATTTATTATTTCATTATAAATCGTAAGTATTTTCATCATCTTTAACATGTCCATAAGGACTAGCATTCTGCCTTGTCACTGTGCACTGTCGCGATGAGCAGCATCTGACTCAGCTGGGATAATAAGGAGTGATAAACTGAGCTGTCAGACCCTTGCTAACAACTACAAGTGAAAGTAAATGGGAGGTCCTAAGTTCGTCTGATAACTTGTGTCTAAAAGTGTAAATAAGATGTTGACACAAAAGGCGTGATGCTAAGATGACAATCTAAATAGATACTTTATTGATCCCGTGAGGGAAATTGCAGTAGGGGTTGTGTGACTGTCTTAATGCTTAACAGTGTTTAACATAATAGCTCCCTGGCTGAAAACCTAGCACCTCTTCCTCCACCTCAACTTCACCCTTGTAGCTGTCTCCCTGGTTCATTCCTCATGAAGGAGGTGGGTTATGACAGTGCTGATCTTCGGCCAGTGCTCTCGGTTCCTCAGCCAGGCAAGCTAATGTCAAACACTGAAATATTAAGGAAGTATGCAAACCCCCAAACCCCCTATTGTCTTAAATGTACCAACACAAGCACAAAAAAATGTAGAAACGTATCAACAATTGTGACGCGTCTTCATGGGGGAACTGCAGTCCCAATTTCTCATACCGGTGATTAAGCCCCAGTAACAAAATAAATCCATGGACGGTTTAGAAAAATTGGATAAATTCTGAAATAAGCACAAAATCATAAGCTTTGTGCAAGTGCCGTGACGCACCGTGTTGTTGCAAATCCCTAGTCTCCCCACAGGCAAGGGCGAGAGTTCCCACAAAAAGAGCGTCATGATGTAGCCCTTCCTGCTCACTAGTTCACTGTGATGACTGATGTAATGCGATGGATGAGTGAACAAGTGCAGGTGGTGCAGAAGACATTTCACTCCAGAAATGTTCCAACACGACCTGCATGCAGAGTTAACAAGTCAGCTCCACGTATCGGCACAAGAGCCTGGAGGTTGACAGCAATATTTCTGTTAGATCAAAAGACACGTATCCGCAAGCCTGCTTGTTTACAGTGTAATAAAGACCGCTTCACCTCAGCCGAAGTCTTGTTGCCTCACTGAATCTATTTTGTGAAGCAAATTGGAGGTTTTACAAGTTACTGTGTACATTTTACTTTTATTGTGGTTTGAAATGCACTCATCAATGATGATTCTCTCTAACCCAGACCTATAAAAATAGCCGTGCAGCTCCCCTTTGTTTTAAGAGTGCACGTGCAGCCTATATCAGCATCTTGCAAATATGCAGCAGATCACTGCAGATCACATGAACAGAAACTTTCACCAGGACCTTGTGTTATATTGCAGATAGGGAGTTTTTATTTCAAAAGCTCTTGAACTGTATGACAAAATACAGTGACAAATTACTCGTCCTGCACGTCTCTCCTCGCACAGAACGCGTGTCCAATTCCAGGAGGCATCCCTGGTTTTGCGTCCCTGAATCGGATAAAGGGGTCGGAAAACGGAGGGATGGAATGAGATTAAAACGTGTGTGTGTTCCTGTAAGGTTGAACCGGCTGCTGTTGACAGTTGGTGGGGGGGATGTCAGAGGTTGGTTAAGCCACTGTGGTATGTTCCCGTAACAGATTCAAACCCAAGACGCAAAGCCGTCTCTGGACGAATCGCTTGGACGTGGACGGTTGACTAAACCCGTCTGAACCGCTAACGTGACAAATCGTCTCCGGGAAAACGCCTCATAACCTGTGACAGGATGTGCCCATCACGCCTCACTTTCGGTCAGTACTGGCGGCTCAAATGCACATCCGGGAGGATCCGCTGCAGCTGTCTAGTTATCCCGGACTTCGGCGAGGTTCTTCCGGACAGTGGAGAAGCGGATGACCCTGACCTCATTCACACGCTGCTTCTGGTCGTCCCACATGTACTCGGAAGACAGCACCTTGGTGGGCTTGTTGCGGATCAGGTACTTGTTCAGGTGGCTCTCCTCCTGCCAGGCCGCCTCGATGTTGTTCCTCTTGTCCACCAGCAGGTTCTCCTCGCAGGTCTTGACCAGCCGGTACACGTTGTCGACGAGCCCCCCGAACACGGCCGCCTGGTAGTAGAAGTCGCCCTGTTTGAAGGGGACGTAGGCGGTGGAGGCCGGCCGGCGCTCGTAGGGGAACTGGTCCCGGTGACTGTAATAGAACCAGGCATGCACGGCGGCCACCAGCTCGCCCAGCACCTCCGCCCCCACGCGGTTCTGGAAGTGCATGTCCACGTCCAGGCAGTAAATATACTGGGCCTCCCGCCGGATCTGCTCCTCGATGGTCTTCCGGATGATCTCCATCCTCCTCAGGGAGATCTCCTGCCAGCGGTCTAACTTGGGCACCTGGATGGCAGTGAGGTTCCTCCCGGGGGCCAGGGACACCTTCAGCACCTCGCCCGGCTGGTCCGTGAAGACGTAGTAGTGCACCCGGAACCCCACCAGGTAGTGCTTCTCTGCCGACTCGAGGAACCCCTTCAGGAAGCGCATGTACCTGGGAAAAGAGGGGGGATGGTTCGGGAACAGAGGGGATGTGGTGGTTAGTCTTTGCTTCTTTGCAGTGATGGGGCCCTGGGGTGCTATTTCGCATGATCTCACCCTGGGTTAGAGTGGGTTTCCTCTGGGTGCTCCGGCTGCCTCCAACAGTCCAAAGATGTGCTGGTGGGTAAATTGGCGTCTGGGGAAAATTGGCCCTGCTGTGAGTGTGTGTGTGTGCGCGTCTGTCTATGCATTTGCCATGAGATGGACTGGAGTCCCATCCAGGGTGTACCCTGCCATATTCCCGCTGCTTTCCTGGACACTCCACTCTTTTTTCTCTACCCCTCGGAAGAGATATTTTCCCTTTCCAGGGCCTTTTCAATAGCGGATCCTAAATTTCAGCCCTGCTAGAGATTTTTCCTGTCGACTCCTTTTTCCAGGCATTTTCGAGATCTTGCCTATACGAAGTGAAATGTATTCAAAAATCAACACTAAGAGTTTAGTCCCCCCCCCCCAGAGCCAGTTAAATCTCCCAGCCTGAATTTGTGTTTTGCTAAAATGGTTTACCCCTCAACCAGGAATCCAGAAGTGAATTGCATCGACCTCTTTTGCCCTTGAGGGAACTTGTCTTGCACATCAAAAGCTCATGAACACGTAACATTTTCGACAATAATAATACGGTACAAGAACAGTGCAATACCATAATACAAAACATTCAACGGCACTGCTCAATCAGAACTCCAGTACCATTAATAATGTAACGCTTACGGCCGACAAGCAGTGTGTGTAAGAGCCGGCGTACCAGAGCGGGTGACGTCACCGCCCTTCCCTGTGATAGCAGGACCACAGCTACTGGGCTGTGGAGAGATCTCTCTTTAGCTCACGGGGCTAGGTCGCTGCAGAGAGACGCGGAAGTCCCGGGTTCGAGCCACCTATACTTTGGGCCGACCTAATGCGGCAAGGGCGCCCGCCTGAGCCCCCGTTGCGTTACATTGGTGTCAGAAGCGGGGCGGGATAGCCCTTCGCCGGGGACGGCGATTTAAGCGGGGGAGAGTGTAACGCTTACGGCCGACAAGCAGTGTGTAAGAGCCGGCGTACCAGAGCGGGTGACGTCACCGCCCTTCCCTGTGATAGCAGGACCACAGCTACTGGGCTGTAGAGAGATCTCTCTTTGGCTCACGGGGCTAGGTCGCTGCAGAGAGACGCGGAAGTCCCGGGTTCGAGCCTCCAGTCGGGATGGGGCCGACCAGATGCGGCAAGGGCGCCCGCCTGAGCCCCCGTTGCGTTACATTGGTGTCAGAAGCGGGGCGGGATAGCCCTTCGCCGGGGGCGGCGATTTAAGCGGGGGAGAGTGTAACGCTTACGGCCGACAAGCAGTGTGTGTAAGAGCCGGCGTACCAGAGCGGGTGACGTCACCGCCCTTCCCTGTGATAGCAGGACCACAGCTACTGGGCTGTGGAGAGATCTCTCTTTAGCTCACGGGGCTAGGTCGCTGCAGAGAGACGCGGAAGTCCCGGGTTCGAGCCACCTATACTTTGGGCCGACCTAATGCGGCAAGGGCGCCCGCCTGAGCCCCCGTTGCGTTACATTGGTGTCAGAAGCGGGGCGGGATAGCCCTTCGCCGGGGACGGCGATTTAAGCGGGGGAGAGTGTAACGCTTACGGCCGACAAGCAGTGTGTAAGAGCCGGCGTACCAGAGCGGGTGACGTCACCGCCCTTCCCTGTGATAGCAGGACCACAGCTACTGGGCTGTGGAGAGATCTCTCTTTGGCTCACGGGGCTAGGTCGCTGCAGAGAGACGCGGAAGTCCCGGGTTCGAGCCTCCAGTCGGGATGGGGCCGACCAGATGCGGCAAGGGCGCCCGCCTGAGCCCCCGTTGCGTTACAATAATAATAATAATAATTGATGCAATAATTGATGATGCAATGGCAGCCATAGTGCGCCAGAAAGCTCCCCACACACCAGCTCTCAGTGGGGAGGAGAGCAGAGTGATGAAGCCAATTCATTAATGGGGATTATTAGGAAGCCATGATTGGTAAAGGCCAATGGGAAATTTGGCCAGGACACCAAATTTCGAGAAACGCCCTGGGATTGTTAATGACCACAGAGTCAGGACCTCAATTTTACGTCTCATCCGAAGGACGGCGCCTGTTTTCAGTATAGTGTCCCCATCACTATAATGGGGCATGAGGACCCACATGGACAGCAGTGTGAGCACCCCCTGCTGACCCCACTAACACCTCTCCCAGCAGCAGCCTCAGCTTTCCCAGGAGTCTCCCATCCAGGTACTGGCCAGACTCACACCTGCTGAGCTCCAGTGGGGTTGCCAGTTGTGAGTTGCAAAGCAATATGGCTGCTGGAATTAGATTTGAATCAAACAATTAGCTTGTAAAGAGTCCAAAAACAACAGTAGTGATAAGAGGCCAGCCTCTTTTTGTTTTAGTGTTCAACAATAGAATGCTTTTAGTTAGAAAGAAAGTAAATGCTCTCTTAGTCATGATACAGGGGATCTGGAACAGTGCCTCCTCCCAGTGTAGGAGAGCACATTCTAAAAGAAGTCACGGATACAGAAGACATATTTTTGTTAAGTACTCTTTGTGATCAACACGTCTTACTTGCCGACCGCGAAGACGGTGGTTGCTATGGTGGCATTGAGGGGTTTGTAGATGCTGTCGATGATCAAGGGGTCAAAGGTCCCATCCCAGACGATAGGAGCCATCCAGGGGGTGACGGTCAGCACGTCTCTCCTCCTGTGACACAAAATCAGAAATCAGAAATCTGGAGACCCCAGTTCCAGCTGGCGCCTCATTTTTACTTATGATCGCAGGGATTGAAACCCGGAGGTGACAGTGTTATGACACAGACCAGCCAGGAGAGGGGAGCAGCTCAGATGCATTGTCTTTATTTCCAGGCAAAGCCAACAGGAAGTGTCAAATTTCCTTTACTTATCAACTTTATTTCATTTAAGGGCTGTCAAAAGCATCTAGTTAAAAAAAGAAACGTTTCAGTTTGACCATGTTAACAGCAAGGCAGTCAGACTCAACATGAGAAATATGAGGATTTGAATACTCACAGGGGCTCCATGACTTTGGTCTGTTTGTAAACTAACCTGAAAGAAGGAAGACAAGGGTTTTCATTTGACATTTGTCAAGCAGATCATCGCTTGGACTTGGGCAACTACAGGATTAATTCTGATACTGAATTATCAAAGTATCATTAAGTATTATCCAGGTGGGACTGCACATTGGTGGCGGTAGTGGGATTCCCCATTACCTGTAAAGCGCTTTGAGTGGGGTGTCCAGAAAAGCACTATATAAGTTTAAGCAATTATTATTATTATTATTATTATTATTATTATTACTGACCAACAGATGGAGCTGGGCACTCTTAAATCTGTGTGAGCTGGGATTGCATTCATCACACATTTAAGTCGTGCTGTTGTAGTGACAGGCAGGGCATGTTACTTCTCCTTGATCCAGCACAAAACACTTGTCCAGTCGTGCTCCGTGACACTGTTAGGACATCAGGGAGGTGAATCTGTCTTGCTAATGACGCCTCTCATCCACTACATGGGACTGTTAGGCAGCAGAGCTCTTTTGGCAACAGACTGCTCCAGCTACAGTCTTCAGGGGAACGTTTCTGCAGGTCTTTCCTCCCGGCGGCTGTCAGGGTGTATAACGCTGCCCTAGGCTAGGACTGTTAGCCCTTCATCTGCTCATCTATGGACAGCATGTTACACTCATGCACTTTTTGACACTGCATTAATATACCATTTATACAAAATGTTTTCTGGACATTTTGCACATCTTTTATTGCTTTACAGTGTCTATAAACATATTTTGCACACACCCATATTGTCAATTTTATTTATTTTATTTTGTATTCTACGTACTTATTTAATTATTCTAATGCTGTGGTTATTCTGGTTTTAGCTTAGTCTGATCCTTGCTTTTTTTGGGCTGGGCTGTTGTAACGCCTCAATTTTCTCTTTGGGGGTCAATAAAGTCGTATCTTACTTTGAAAGATCTCCAGCAACAGCAATCGACAGTCATACGGTTGTCAGATATACAGTCCACACAATTATTGGGACATCGATGTCCAAAACATTTCCTCTTTACAAACAAGAAATGTGTATTTGTCGTCTTTAGTGTGAGTGATATAGTAAGTAAACTGCTATATGTATTTTATTTTGGGGATAATTCCATTTGTGCAATAAGATGTCTGGACTACATTCCCCAGAATCCTCCGGGGGATGAAGGAGCTGCTGCTTTTTTTTAACCTGGTTTTAGTCCCCTTGCCAATTGTCTTCCCAAAACTGGTCAGATGACTAAGGGCAGCACTTCCTTAACCTACAGATTACTGGGAAATGTGGTCCAAACTGGGCTGTGCTCTTACAGTACATCTAGTAGACATTTGGGTCCAGGCCAGTGATTATAAGTACTGGAGCTCTGGCATATCCCCCGTAACTGGTAGCATGGAGAGCCCACACAGACTACATTCCACCCTGGTGATTAAAGATCAGCAAGCTACACAGTAACTAAGGCCCATGATATCAATAACTGATTCACTTAAGACATTACGTGCCCATTATCCAAAGACCACTATGGAACGCTATTCAAATCAGGGGATGGAATGCAACTGATGGAAAAAATACGATACAAAACTTTATAGCAGACATCACTTGAATTCATTATTGACTGGAAGCCAGTGCAGGGATGCGAGGACTTGGGTTATTCTGAAGTAAGGTATAAGACAGCTCCAGAGATAACAAACAGAATCATTGTCATAGAGAGGTACTTCAAGATATGTTCACTTACTTCCCGACTGGATTAAAAAGGGATAAATCTTAAGACAAGCGTTTTACGTAAGACATTGTCAAAATCTGTACTCTTATAGCATTAAGGGAGAGACTATACCGCCATTTTGTCCCCATCCGGACCAACGCATAAACTACAGTTAAGAGTTCACTTTTCATCTCCATAAGCAAACTATTTTTAAACGTTTCTCCAAGTACTGCAAATGCAAATGTTCTCCAATATCTTCGAAATACAACCATAAAGTTTGTTTTCACAACAGCACAACTTGTTTGCAAGAAACAAATCAATTGCATAATATTGACAACAGCACTTCAGACAGAAACTGCACCATGGGCGTATTATAAATATTGTTCCCAGCAAAATCAAAACATAACACCAATGTTATTTTCAACATCCCTTGGGAAAAAAAAGCACATTTCCAGAGTTAAAACTAACTTTACATGCTAAAGAAGCACACAATAAAAGTTTTTTTCAACTGGCTAAAGAGAATGCTGATATAACAAGTAGAAATATTTATTTCACATATTTGGAAGGCAGAGAAAATCCTTCCAAAACCAGTCTTCATTAAAAAAAAAATCACACACAAAATTCTTTTTTTTTCAATAATCTCTTATTTTTCATCTAAGGCAGCAAACACACAAGAGAAGACCTGGAAAGATAAAATTATATCCTAGGTGTGCCACAACTTGCAAAACAGACTTTTGAAAAATGTTTTTCCCCCTGTTTTTGTTCTGGATATTTTTATCCAGTGTTTCTGGCTAGATCTCCAAGGGGGTCCCTTCAATTCAAGACCCTCGCCAGGCCTGTTCTGTGTATCCTTCCCAAGTCAAAGTTTGCTGGGCCTGAAATCCCATTTCTGAGGTTTTAAACAATTTAAACTGAACTTGCTAATGCATTTTCATGTGTGTGTTTTCATTTGGTGCTTCCAAGTCAAATCATTCTAACAAGCTAGTTCACAAGATAACGTGGGGTTGAATTGATTAATTTAGGATTCTTTTAGGATTTAAAGATGACTTGACTTTTACCAGAAACTCACTGGAAATGTTTCTCAAATGGATGAAAGACAATACCTACCCCTCTGGACTGACATTAATCCCTGGAATGTTGTTCCAGTATTTCCTACTGTATTTGGGAGGGGCACTAAGAAAAATAGAACGGAGAAGAGCTGTTATTATCGAGAAGCCCTTAATAAAATGAGTTTAAAAGGCTTTCTTTTTAAATTCTCCCAGGCTTTGAAGTACAACCATGTGTGGAGCAGAACAGGTGCTGGGAAGTAAGTTTTTTTATGCAGAAGTATTCAACATAATTCCAAAGATTTGTATCTAAACCTGGGCAGCATGCTGGCACTACTTCAGAGGACTGGGGCCTTGAGTTCAGTTCCTGAAGCACTGTTTGCGTGGAGTTTGCATGTTCCCCCTACATTTCGAAGGCTTTCCTCCCACTGCCCAAAGACGTAGCAGTAGGCCAACTGGCTTCTGGGAGAAGAGGCCCTGGTGCGAGTGTGCACGTGAGCGTGCGCGTGTCTGTGTGTGCTCTGCAATAGACTGGCGGCCCATCTAGGGTAGATCCTACCTTGTGCCTGTTGCTTGCTGGGATAGGCTCTGGCTCTTCCATGACTCTTGACTGGATAAAGAGATTAGAAAATAGATGGATGATATATACAGTATATAACCTAGACATATATGTCATGAATCTTAAAAGGTCTTGATAGGAGCATCGCTGAAGTATACTTACCATGCAATGCGACTCAGAATCGCTGGAGGTTTAGTGCCTAAATATCTGTGGATGAAACAACACCAGATATTCATTACAAAAGTGGGGACAAACCCTTTTACATCATGTTTTCATAACCTTATAACTCCTGTTCCTGTATCTCCTGCTATATCACGTGGAGGAAGACCTCATACTTTACGCAGCAGCACGTGGTCTCACACGCTCATGAAGATAATCCAAATCATGCAAAGTGCCTTTCTGTTCAAGTTCCTATTCAATGCTCTGAGGATTTGCCTGTACAAACAGGCTCTTAACTGAATGTGGCAATGTCAGTGTACATCCTTGGATCATGGAGTCATACTGTACTGGACACAGCAGTGTGTTCGGGAGAGATGGGGGGGAAACCGATGAAGCAGGGGGTGTTCATGTTGTCGCAAACTCGCCTTCGAGTTCCCCCGAAGCGTGACGTGATGGAGCCCTTCCTGCTCACTAGTCCCTGTGATGATTAAGGCAATGTGAGGTATGGAGGAATAAGTCCAGGTTGTGCAGCAGACATTACACCACAGAAATGTTCCAATGTGATCTGCATGCAAAGTTAACAAATACGCAGTATTTGTGGGCAAAACCGACTGGAAGTTGAAAGGAGTATTTGTACTGGATCAAAAAGAGACAGATCCACAAGCCTGCTTGTTTACAGTGTCACAGGGCCGCTCCTCCTCACCGGACATTTTGTTGCCTCTTTTTGAATCACAGAACATGGTGCTGGGCAGACCTGGAAATGTGATCTATTACTGTTACTGTGTTACTGTGCACATGTTTTTTTTTTGCAATTTGAAATGCACTCATCCCTCATCCACGCTGGATCTTTCTAACCCCAAACTATAAAAACAGCGTTCCCCGCTCCTCTTCAAAGGGATAACTGGGGCCAGGTGGGTGAATGAAACAACCTTTATAAAGCCATCGGGGCTGACTTAGCTCAGCCCTGCTGGATATAAAACTCACTTCAGCTCTCGTCTTCACCATGACCTTCCCAGCACTATTGACTCTACCCTACAAACACAGACGCACTCAGAGGATAACACACATATCTTCACAACGAGCAGCTAACTTCTTCCCAGAACTACATAACACAGGGAAAAAAAGCCAAGAAGGAGCTGAACAACCATTGCCAATTTCCATCCTATGTCACGCCACACAGAATCCCATCATGCTTAACCCTTGTTCAGGCCATTCTGATCATTTGAATTTCTTTATGTACCCAATCACTAGGACTTTGTCTCATGAGGTCTAGAGGTCTTTCCTTCCCTATTCTTTAGTCTATTGGAAAGCACAGCTTGAGTGTGATGCATTTTGGCTTAATCCCATTTCACGTGACCACGTGCAAGAATCTGAATAATTCGGTGTATGCAAAACAAAACGTTTGAACGCTTTCAGTCTTGATTTTGATTCATCACCCATTTGTTTAGTGAGGCAGCTCATGCAGAATGGATTACAAAAGAATGCCTTTAGGGATTTTTATGCTTACTCTGGCACTACATAATCATTATTAATTGTTCTATTATCCTTATCTTATCACTTTCAGACACATTTTGTGTTAATGTGTCTGAAAGAATGAGGATTGGAAGGCAAAGCACTTCAAGCAACATTCCAGGGAAGCACTTCAGTCAGCCAACTCATAAGAGGCAACTCTAATCTCATTTTTCAAAATTCATTGAGAGAGAAAACACAGACAACTTCTTTAAAATGAAAAGTGAAACACTGAGCAGGGGACAAAAGTGCAAATTGCAAGGAAGAGCACTTGGGGACCGAGAACACGAGGCACTTCTTTACACAAAGGGTGGTGGAGGTGTGGAACAAGCTGCCCAGCCGCGTGGTTGAAGCCGATACCCTGGCTTCTCTCCAGACACAGCTGGGTGAGCTCCCTCCAGTCAGGACAGGAGGAATATTTTGCTCAAAGAAACGCCACTCAGGATGACCAAGAGGTGGATGGATTGTCTATGCCTTAGGTAAGAAAGAACAACCAGCACACCAATAGTCCCACCCACGGCACTCTCACTGACACTGCAACACACCATCCACATACCATAAACCACCGGGCGTTATCATTTGAGTAACTCAAGGTTACAAACACCCCCTCAGGGGGGTGGGGATCTGAGCACAAATGGAGAGCTGAAATACAGGAGAAAAACAGCCACGCAAAGGCAACATTCTGGCAACACTGTAAATAACTAAGTTATTTGTCTTAGCCTATTATTTGTTATTTGTCAACGCATTGCAAAACTGTAACTTTTGGGTTGCGCAAGCAGGTTAAAAAAATATATGATTCAGTGGTGCAGTTGCTAGCATTGCAACCTTAAATCACTGGGCGCTCTGGGTTCACTTTGGGACCTGGGGTGCTGTCTGTGTGGCGTTTGCATGTTCTACCCGTGTCTGCATGGATTACCATGGGCAGCTCCAGCTTCCTCCCCGAGTTCCTGGACATGCTGGTAGGTCAATTGGAGTAATGTGTGAGTCAATATCGGTGTGTGTGTGTGTGTGTGTGTGTGTGTGTGTGTGTGTGTGTGTGTGTGTGTGTGTGTGTGTGTGTGTGTGTGTGTGTGTGTGTTGTAATAGACTGGTGTCCTGTCCAGGGTGAACCCTGCTGGTACAGACTGCAGCTCCCCAACGACCGAGATTTGAAAGAAGCAGCTAGAAAAATGCATGGATGTACTGTCTGTAAGCCCATAAATACGAAGTGAAATGTAAAGTGGTGATCTGTTAATACCGCCAAAGCATGAGTATTCTTTGAAATTCGTTTGACAAAATAGACAGTTTTCTCAATCTGGCCGCATCAACCACGGCCAAGCTATAAAGCAAACTCTGGGCTGTACGTACCCGAACGTCACTATAACCCCCAGGACAAATCCTGCCAGGGCACACTGCAAATACTTGGAGGTGGTGGTGGCCATTTCTCCTGCACAAAGAAACAGAATTTTTTTAAAAAAAGACTATGACTAAAGGAGGGTAGAGATGTCGGGTGTGATGTCACTGTGGCTCGGGTGTGATGTCAAGCCAGTGATGGACTGGCGTCACAGCAACCGGGTCTTTACCTGGCACGGCGCTTTACCTGCGGCCAACGGTGGGGGAAAAAAAAGGGGGAGACACACATCCATGGTCCAGGAGCTTTTTGAAGCCACTCCTTTCCGATCATTTGTGACAGAACGAGAAAGGCTCAGGTTTCGACTCAAGGGGTCAACATGGGGCGAGGTCACATCTGGCTCGCACGAAGCAGAATTTCTACCTGAACGCCGATTTGCTGCGGCCTCGCACTGCGGGCCTCCGACAGAGTGAGCTGTATCTTCCAAAGGATTCAGGCCCCCCGTACACCGGTAGCACCGTGAAATGTGATGTCAAGCCAGTGACTTTGCGGTGGACTGGCGTCACAGCAACTGGGTCGCCAATGATGTCATTGGCACGGTGCTTTACCTGCGGCAAACGGTGGGGGAAAAAAAAGGGGGGAGACACACATCCATGGTCCAAGAGCTTTTTGAAGCCACTGCTTTCCGATCATTTGTGACAGAACGAGAAAGGCTCAGGTTTCGACCCAAGGGGTCAATGTGGGGCGTGGTCACATCTGGCTCACACGAAGCAGGATTTTTACCTGAACGCAGATTTGCGGTCCCACACATTTTATTGACATTCATTTTGACTGACGGTGCCGTTCTTCTTCCTTCATTACCTACTGTTGAATTCCACTGCCCCTCAAGTGCCGGACTGTGCTGTTACCCCCTGTTCTGCTCCCCCTCTTCACCCTACAGTATATAAGGAGGGGGCACCCCAAACTTCCTTGCTCTCTTATGCCCCCTGGCCAGCTACAAGAGACTTGATTCAATTCACGATGCCTTATTGGCATGACCAATGAATAAGTCAGTGTTGCCAAAACATATACAATTAACATAAGATCTACAGACAAGAGACTTCAAGAGACTCTCTCTCTGCCTGCAGTCTCTCTCCTTCCTTATGGCCAGCAGCCATATCACCCTGTAGCTCCCCCAGCTGGCTGCCCCCCACTCGAGCTCAGCAGGTGAGAGCCTGGCCAGTCCCTGGAGGGAAGACTCCTGGGAAAGCTGAGGCTGCTGCTGGGAGAGTGGTTAGTGGGGACAGCAGGGGGCGCTCTCCCTGCAGTCTGTGTGGGTCCTGATGCCCCAGTATAGTGAAGGATGAGACGTAAAACTGAGGTCCTGACTCTCTGTGCTCATTAACAATCCCAGGGTGTTTCTGGAAAAGAGTAGGGATTTTACCCCGGTGTCCTGACCAAATTCCCCCCCTGTCCTTTACCCATCATGGCCTCCTAATAACCCCCCTCTCTGAACTGGCTTCATTCCTCTGCTCTCCTCCCCACTGAGAGCTGCTGTGTGCTGAGCGGGCTGGAGCATCATCCAGGTGGGGCTGCACACTGGTGGGGTTGGAGGGGATCCCCATGACCTGTGAAGAGCTTTGAGTGGAGTGTCCAGAAAAGCGCTATATAAGTGTAAGCAATTAATAATTCTCTCTTCCTCTTGAATAGCACACTGCTGTAACTCAAAGGGCAATAAACCTCCAGCCTTCAGAGCCTGTATGACGTATCTGTGACGCCATCCTCCTCATGGCTTTGAGGCCGAATCACCACAGTGCCCTTGTCTGCATCCTTAAAGAAATCCCAGAAACCCCAGCACCGCTTGGGTGCTTAAATCTCCCTCATGTCCGTTAAATGGGGGGGGGGGGGGGGCTCCGTCTCGGCTGACCTCTGACCCCAGAAAACCAGTGCGTTTGGGTGTTTTGCATTCGGATTTCGATATCCCCGCAGGATTCCTGGCTTGTGCAACATTGATTTGTGGGGGGAACAAGTTACTGTTCGGATAAAAAAAAGTGTTACACTGGAATTTGAATAACACAGAAATGTCCCAACGTGATCTGCATGCAGGGTTAACAAGCAGTATTTGTGGGCAAAACCATCTCGATGTCCAGAGCAGTATTTCTACTGGATTAAAAGAGATGGATCCACAGACCTGTGTGTTTATGGTTTCACCTCACCGGGAGTTTTGTGGCCCTCGTTCTGAATCGCGGAACCTGGTCTTTACCCATCATGGCCTCCTAATAACCCCCTCTCTGAACTGGCTTCATCCCTCTGCTCTCCTCTCCACTGAGAGCTGCTGTGTGCTGTGTGGGGGGGGGCTGGAGCTGGAGCTGGAGCTGTCCCCGTGACCTGAAAAGCTCTGAATGGAGAGTCTAGAAATTGCCTTGTTCTAAATCGCAAAACACGGCGCTGTGCAGACCTGTAGATTCAGTCTGCTTTGTGATGTAAATGGGAAGTTTTACAAGTTACTGTGTACATTTTGCTTTTATTGTGGTCTAGACTTTCGATGCTGATTCTCTCTAAGCCAGAAACATAAAACTAGCATTGTAGTCCCCCTTTAAACCAAAGACAGCTTTATCATGTATTAACAAAGCTCCTGATACAGGGGAAATCAACAGATCCCAGCGATTACTTTAACGCCTTTGGTTAGGTAGTAACATGTAGTGCACGCAATGTGTACAAGATGAAAGGGGCAAAAACTGTGTATGTTGCATTAGAGATGAGACTAGATGGGTCTTGTATCGGCTGAGAGAGAACCCGGAGCCCACACATCCATCGTGACTTCCACAGCACATTCAACCCAACCCTGAAGTTGAGAAGAGCTGGAGAAGGAATGATGGTCGGGCTTTTGACACCCAAATCTTTCAAATGATTTCAGATTTCAGCTCTTTCAACTGCAGTCCCGTCTTATAATTATCTTATCTTATCTTCTGGCTCTGTCCTCCTGTATTTAAAGTCATGAGCCGGGTGTTTGCTCTGTCAAGATAATTTTGTGCACATAACTGAGGTATGCCAATACAAAGAGTTAGAATCATGTGTTTCTTTCATATGCTCTATTTATTTTTGGGGTTTTTACTTTGAATGTGTGGAGTGGGTTGTGGACACTACCTAAATATGAATTGCCGGTTCAAAGGCTTTTGGCTACAAGTGTATCTAACCAGTTGGTTTTTGAACTCCTTGACACCATTTAGGGGCCAGTGGGAGTGCCAGTTTGCATATTGATTTCACTCTGTGCTCAGGACCTTGCTCACAAAGCCAAGAACAATGAGCAGTTGTTTGACACAGGGGTTACACCCCTACTCTTTCCGAGAAACGCCCTGGGATTGTTAATGAGTACAGACAGTCAGGACCTCGGTTTTATGTCTCATCCGAAGGACGGCACCTTTTTACAGTATAGTGTCCCCCGTCACTATACTGGGGCATCAGGACCCACACAGACCGCAGGGTGAGCGCACCCTGCTGACCCCACTAACACCAGTCCATTACAAACAGACTCACACCAGAGCCCAGTTTTCCCAGAAGTCAATTAACCCCACCAGCCTGGCTCTGGACTGTGGGAGGAAACTGGACCACCTGGAGGAAACTCAGGCCAACAAAGGGAGAACATGCAAACTCCACACAGACAGCCCTCTGAGTCAGGACCTCGGTTTTACATCTCATCTGAAGGACAGCACCTGTTTACGGTATAGTGTCCCCAGTCACTATACTGGGGCATCAGGACCCACCCAGACCGCCGGGTGAGCACCCCCTGCTGGCCCCACTAACACCTCTCCCAGCAGCAGCCTCAGCTTTCCCAGGAGTCTCCCCTCCAGGTACTGACCAGGCTCCCACCTGCTGAGCTCCAGTGGCTGCTGGCCATACAACGCCCTGAAAGTCTGTGGAATTGAACCCAGGCTCTCATCGACCACAAACCAGCGCGCTACACTACAAGCTACAGCGCCTGGTGGGCTTGAAATACCCATCTTTTAACTAACAGGCGAAAGCACTAACCAAGTGCGCCACAGAGGCCCAGACCAATACGCCCCCAACGGGATCAGGAACAGAGGCAGGAAGAGGAAACAAAAGGCTGGAGAGGAGAATCGTTACGCCTGAATAAGGCAACAGGCCGAAACCAGAAATGATTGCTTTGGGGAGTGGAGAGGCAGAGTATTTGTGAGGGTTTTGGAGTGGATGTGCTTAATTTTCTGGATCTAGCTAGGATCTTCGTTGGGCAAGATGACATGCCAAAAGGAATTCAGGGTTACAAGCACAGCGGGTCATCTGTCTGGCTCTTGGTCGGATGAGAGGGATAGCGACAGAAAGCACTCCCGCTTCTGACTGGGGAGAAATATCAAGGTTAGCTGCGAAAAGAGATCTTTGCAGGACACGTATGCAAAATCCACTAACAGCGGATAACAAGCCTTGACGTTCTAAATGCATGAAGCAGGCACTTGATAAAAACTGCCTAATGCGGGCAATATTTCTAAGGTGGGGGGAAAAATGCTGTCTTAATCACATCTTTCACATACAGTATCAGGAGACAAGAGAGGATCGAGTGCGAGTCACAGATTTCTGGCTACAGATATTGTCTGGCGGGCCTTTTACTTCTTAACGATCAACTTCGCCGCGCTTCAAGGGATATCAAACATCTTGGAGGTGTTTTAAACCTTGCTCCTGATCTGCTGCTTTATAAAACTAGCTCCTTCATTTTCATTATTGAATCTTTGCTTTGAAATTCACTACTACAATTTATTCTGAAATCATGAGAACCCCTAGTATTGCACACAGACGGGAGGCCACTTTCATGGCGTGGCTTGTGAAGATAATTTTGTGCACATAACTGAGGTATGCCAATACAAAGAGTTAGAATCATGTGTTTCTTTCATATGCTCTATTTATTTTTGGGGTTTTTACTTTGAATGTGTGGAGTGGGTTGTGGACACTACCTAAATATGAATTGCCGGTTCAAAGGCTTGTGGCTACAAGTAATGAAATGCGAAGAGCACTGCACACATCTTGTAAAATCCACTGAGCGTTGAATGTGCTCATGAGGCCCGAAGGAAATAGATTCTAAAAAAGCGTCAAATACCTTAGCAGGGCTCTGTATATCAGACTGATCACAAGGAAAAACAGGAAGAATGATGTAGTTAATAATGGCAATAAAGTAACAAAACAGTAAAAACTAGCAACAAAGAAGCAAAAGGAAATTTTGCCCTGAATGTTACTGGTTTCTTTAAACAGAACCACAACACTATCCCATAAGTCCTCTGCCTCCTGCTAGCACTTTTGCTGGGTTTTTTTTTGCAGTCTTGAGAAAAGCTGAAAAATGCACCCCTTTCTAGACCAATAGCACTGATCCAACAACGTAAAAATGAATCCTAAAAGGCTGTCCAGGAAGGATCCACACAAACCGCCAAGAGAGCCACACAACTCACCTGATGATGGGACTGGAGGGGACAGAATTGTGGAAGAGCGTCTCCAAGCCCCTAAACAACAGCAGCTTTGGTCCCCTTATGAGCAAACGGACCAGGAACAGGAACAGGAATAGAGACCACAGCCCAGGAGCTGAAAAACGAAATCACAAGGGGGTTAATGGTTAACCCGCTAGGCAGGGGCTACGCCTCGTGTTGTGGCAACAAGTCAGGTTGCTCTGAAGATTCGTCATCTCAAGTGGAAACCAGGGCAGCGCTGCTGCCTCGAAGCGCCTCGTGTTGTGGCAACAAGTCAGGTTGCTCTGAAGATTCGTCATCTCAAGTGGAAACCAGGGCAGCGCTGCTGCCTCGAAGCGCCAGGCTTTCACACTGCCAGGCTGAGGGAACAAAGTCTCTTTAGTCTGAAGAGAGTGTCCCACACTGACAGGCTGGAGGAACTGTGTCTCTTTACTCTGAAGGCAGTGTTTCACATTGACAGGCTGAAGGAACTGAGTCTCTTTAGTTTGAAGGGAGTGTCCCATAATGACAGGCTGGAGGAACTGTGTCTCTTTAGTCTGAAGGGAGTGTCCCATAATGACAGGCTGGAGGAACTGAGTCTCTTTAGTCTGAAGAGAGTGTCCCACACTGCCAGGATAGAGGAACTGAGTCCAGTGATAACAGGCTTCCCTGTCTGTCGGGGCAGTGAACAGTTTCTCAGACAGGTGCTGGTTACAGGATCTCTGAAATCGGCTCCGACCTACCATGCTGCCACAGCGACGGTGCGCCACCCAGTGAAAGTGGCGGCCTGTCCCTGGACTGGGGGCAGAAACTGGAGCGCCTGGAGGAAACCAGGGAGAGAACATGCAAACTCCACACAGAGAGCACCCCACACCCCAGGTCCAGCACTGTGAAGCAGCAACGCCCGACGATGCGGAAGGGCTTTTCCAAATGAGCGTGCAACTCACACTGGTGCCCAGGAAGGCCTGCTACCGGAACGCAACCTCATTTTCTTAATGTAGTTTATTCGAAGCAGTTCGCAGGAGCTGGAGGTGAGGACTGAGCGGGGGTCCAGCGTGCGAGAGTGATGTTGTGTGTGTGTGTGTGTGTGTGTCTGGATCGTTGGGAGTGCCGTCGGGTTTGTGTATTTGCTAAAACAAGAGGATGTGTCTGTGTGTGTGTTCGACTCTGTGAGGGTGCAGTTCTAACTGTCTCTCTACAAAGCATGAGGGGCTTAATCTGCCTCTGAGAAGCTGGCTTTTCAGAAGAAAATTCAATGAAAAGGCACAGCCTGGCCCTCTTCTCTCTCTCCCGACGTATAATGCGTGTTACACACTGAGGGGAGAAGCTGGTGTCTTCAGCTGGAACCCAAATGCATCTTTGATTTATGATGTATTCAACGCAGACGGAGCCCTGTGATACTGTATCGTAGGAATCAGAGATGAAGGATAAGCCGTTTAAAGAAATCAGCTCAGGAGTTGCCGAGTGTGAGAGAGGTGGGGGTGCACATCACATTTGTGAACGGGTAAGGCTTGTGTGTTTTTATCCTGACTTATCTTTATCAAGCTCGTTTGCGTGCGTGCGTGTGTGTGTGTGTTTGTGTGTGTGGAACTCTGTTCAGGCCTACGTTTGTAACCGTGTGGGTCTTCTGTGTAGGTGGGGAGGCTGAGCCTGTCTCTGAGAAGCTGGGTCTTCAGAAGAAAAATGAATTAAAATGCAAGGCCTCGCCCTCTTCTCTCACTCTTGATGCAGAACGCTTGTTTCACACTGAGGGATGAAGCTGGTGTCTTCAGCTGTAACCCTAGCTATTTATACAAACGGCTCTTTTATGAAAAGCAGCTCTAGGCCTAGACAAGAGGAACAGATAAAACAAATCTTGGATTTATGGCTTATTCAAAGCAGACTGAGTGCTGCTATACTGTATGTAGGAGCCAGAGATGAAGAATGAGCTATTTATGGAAATCAGGAGTGTGAGAGAGGGAGTGTGTGTTTTTCCTCCCAACAGAGAAGGCTTGTGGTTCTTTCTGCTTTTCTGCACAGGCTGCCAGCATGAGTGCGTGTTGGGTTCTTGGTTTGAACGCTCGAATTGTCCGGCTGGAGTTATTTGTTCCTATTGGAGGCCATATTTCTGCACAAGGTGCTCGCGGCTGTCTCTGTGCGGGTGTGTGTTTGTAATGACGTGTGCGCGCCTCTCTGTTTCAGTATAAAAAATGCATTTAAGACATTCAGCCTTTTTATGTTCCTTATATTCTTTCCTTGTTGACAGTAATAACTAAGGTGGCTGCTAGAAGAGGAGTTAGTGGGGCCAGCAGGGGGCGCTCACCCTGCGGTCTGTGTGGGTCCTGATGCCCCAGTATAGTAATGGGGACTACACTGTAAACAGGTGCCGTTCTTCAGATGAGACGTAAAACCGAGGTCCTGACTCTCTGTGGTCATTAAAAATCCCAGGGCTTTTCTCGAAAAGAGTAGGGGTGTGACCCCGGCGTCCTTGCCAAATTTCCCATTGGCCCTTACCAATCATGGCCTCCTAATAATCCCCATCTCTGAACTGGCTTCATCACTCTGCTCTCCTCCCCACTGAGAGCTGATGTGTGGTGAGCGTTCTGGCACACTATGGCTGCCGTCGCATCATCCAGGTGGGGCTGCACATTGGTTTTGGTGGAGGGGAGTCCCCATGTCCTGTAAAGTGCTTTGAGTGGAGTATCCAGAAAAGCGCTATATAAGTGTAAGCAATTATTATTAATTATAATGTAATAAGTCCATTATTTCTCATTTCACCACTCCATTGCAAGGCATACACAACACAAACACCAGGAACAATTATCCCAGAAGCCAGTTAACCTACCAGCATGTCTTTGGACTGTGGAAGGAAACCCAATTGAGCACAGGAGAACATGCACACTCCCCCCAGACAGCTCCCAAGAGTTGAACCCGGAAACCCCAGCAATACTAACCATCCCCAAGCTACTCCACAATCTGCATCCAGTCATGGCAAAAGACTCTTTCCTGTTACAATATTACCCTCAGTGGGTCTATATAACCCTGAGGAAAACCTTAGGACAACAGCTGGTTGGCCTCACAAGTTTCAGGAAGAGAGGGGACGTCATCAAGGAGCTCAGAAATAAGATCGGGAGGGACTGGAACTGTGGGATGGTAGAAACTTCAGTAAGGAAGTCAGAGTCGGTGTGCTCTTCAAGGACAAACTCAGACAGGAGAAATTGAGATCACTTCCCATATCACTTATTAATAACAGGCTGCCCGCAGGCTCGGTGATTCTCAGCATGCACATCGGCACCACTGTGCAGCCCCAGAAGCGCTTGAACTTCAGTTCAGGATCATGCAAGACTGCAATCAACGTAAGCATCCTTCACATTCTTCACAAACTAAGAAAGCCAAAAGCATCAGGGAGTGTGTGTCTCACACTTCTCCCATCTGGGAGACACCTCTGTGCCCCTCAGGTGTAAAACCAACAGACTCAGGAAATCTTTCATCCCCACTGCAGTCACTCTCTTAAACCAAGCAGAGTAACTACCCAGTCTCCTGTTTCTTATCTCCTGTAACACCACTGTATTCTCTTCCCTATTGATGATGTGTATTTGTCATTGTGTTGTGTTTGACTGTTTCCCCCAGGTGACACTAAAGCTTGAAATTGATGTTGTGAGCATTGCTCAGGACAGTCGTATTGGTCTCCAGGGACAACAATTGACTGTAGTCTAACAAGGGTGGATGAAAACAACTTTGCATTTTTTAGAGATCACAGCAATGGATTCATGAATACCACATCAGCCAAATTAATTTACAAGAGTTCGTTTTGGCGCCTTGAGAGTCACTGGAGTCAGTGGGGAAATAGGGCGAGATCAGATGTCATATTTGAATGTATATCTCCAGTTATTTGAATGGACTGCCCTGGTCACAGGCGGCACAGAGAGTTTCCATACTGAAAGAGGGGGGTAATTTGAGGTACGTGGGCTTTAAGTTCATTCGCCAGTTCTAAATGCGGCCTGCACCAGCCTTTCTGAGCACAAACTCTCTGCTCTCTTCTGTTAACTTGAAGGTTGCAACAGATCTTGCAGATGAGGGCTGTGTTAAAAGAGCCTTGATCACACCCAGAAATTGTCTCATTGATGAATTAAGGTGGCAAAACGAACTTGTCTTCTGGATGTCGGCTTTGCTGATGACACAGCTGTGTAATGTGGTGTCAGCTAAGATACACACCGGCATGCACGCACTCAGACCAGGGCAATATAATACACGCTATACATAACGTAACAGTGTAATAATATAGTGTGTGATCTCCTGTACCAACCTGAGGAACAGACAGGGAGCCCGTCTCTCAGTAATAATAATAATACAGTGTGTGATCTCCTGTCCCAGCCTGAGGAACAGACAGTGAGTCTGTCTCTCAGTAATAACAATAATACAGTGTGTGATCTCCTGTCCCAGCCTGAGGAACAGACAGTGAGTCTGTCTCTCAATAATAACAATAATACAGTGTGTGATCTCCTGTCCCAGCACAAGGAACAGCATGCCTGTCTCATAACAACAATAATTCTGTATTATGTGTAGATTCTGCTTTTTAAACTCCAACCCTAGCTCTGCCTCATTTAACCAGCCTGTTCATAACAGCAATCGTCGGGTTATGTAGCCCAATGCAAAATCATAAGAATAATTAAAATCATTTGCACAGAATTCCTTTTGGAAATTCCTACCAGGAAATAATCCATGAGTGCCCAGTGGTGCAATGGATAGCACTTCTACACAGCACTGAGGCCCTGGGTTCAATTCTGAACTTGCGGTGCTGTCTGTGTGGAGTTTGTATGTTGGTAGGTTCATTAGCTTCTGAGAAACCTGGCCCTGGTGTAAGTGTGTCTGTATCTGTGTCTGTACGCATCCTGTCCAGGGTGTAATAATAATAATAATAACAACATCACTTTAGTAACCCTTTACAATTTCTTGTAATTCATTAGGAATGATCTTTTCACAGACCCCAGCTTGCTCACCATGAGACACACAGATAGGGAGAGAGCCTGGGTTCAGAGCACAGGGGCTGCCATTGTATGGTACCCCTGGAGCAGTTGGGGTTAAGGGCATTGCTCAGGAGCCCAACGGAGTACGATTCTTTTGATAGCTGCGGGATTTGAACTAGCAAACCCTTCCAGCCACAGGCGTAGATCCTTAGCCACAGAGCCACTGCTCCGCCCCAAAATGTGTGAGTGTGTGCATCTGTGTATGTCCTGTGATGGACTGGTGTCCTGTCCAGGGTGTGTGAGTGTGTGTGTGTCCTGTGATGGACTGTGTCCTGTCCAGGGTGTGTGAGTGTGTGTGTGTCCTGTGAAAGACTGGTGTCCTGTCCAGGGTGAACAGGCCTTGCGCCTGTTGCTTGTTGGGATAGACTCCAGCTGCCCACTGTGACCCTCTACTTGATAAAGCAGTAAGAAAATGGACAGTAATAACCCAGAAAATAAAAAAAACAATACTTCCCCATTCCCTGCTATTAGTGTAAGCTGCTCTCTTTGTGAGGATAAAGGAAGCAAACACAAATTTGCATTTTTTTGCCTTTCAGCACATTTTCCTAAGCAAACGTTCCTGCAGAGTATTTAGCGACGTTTAAAACGACACTATGTCTAAGAAAACAACCTACAAAGTGCTCGGGGAACAAAATCCCTTTGCCTGTCATGTTCATGAGGGGGAGGCACGCTGATTTGAATGGTCTCTCTGTGACGCATCAAGCTGGAGGGGGTCTGGGTGTCACCTTTGTTGAACAGCCACGGGATCCCAGGCTTGCTGGATCCCAGAGGCTCAGAGGGAACAGGAGCAGGGGGAGGGGGAAAGAAAACAGCCTTCATCCCAGAGCAACGGACTGCATTCCACAGACCAGCAGCCTTCACCATAGGAGGAAGGAGTTTAAACACCGACTGAGGTGCGGGCGAGAACCAGGCTGCCTGTGGATGAAGCAGAAACACAGGAGGGATAAGAGACAGGCAGGTAGGAGGTAGGAGGAAGGGGGATTTTGTATACTGTGCACATACCGTTTACAGATGTTCAGGCACATAGCTCAAAGGTGTTTCTCAAAATACGCTTGAGTGGAAAGCAATCCGGATCCAACCTTACTTACACCACTAAAGGAGGGCATTTTGCCTCTGGGCAATAAGACTGCTAAACAGCAGCACAGCAGCCATATCACCCTGCAACTCACAACTAGCAACCCACTAAAGCTAAGCAGGTTAAGCAGGTGTGAGCCTGGTCAGTACCTGGATGGGAGACCTCTGGGGAAAAACATTGGTTGCTGCTGGAAGAGGTGTCAGTGGGGCCAGCAGGGGGTGCTCACCCTGTGGTCCATGTGGGTCCTAATGCCCCAGTATAACGACGGGGACACTATACTGTAAACATGTGCTGTCCTTCGGATGAGATGTAAAACCAAGGTCTTGATGCTCTCTGGTCATTAAAAATCCCAGGGTGTTTCTTGAAAATAGTAGGGGTGTTATCCCAGTGTCCTGGCCAAATTTGCAAAATTGTAATGACTATTAAATTGTTAATGTGCGATTGTTTCTAGAGATGCAAAGTTCCAAGTCGTGAAGGACAGGTGTTCTTCTTTCATAAGGTTAGGAGCTGGACTGTTACGGAACGTAGTCACTTCTATTATAAATCAGTGTCTCTTTTATCAGTATTCTGTGCTACACTGAGAAATTCTAGTACCACTCAAGATGATCTAGAATTTGTTTCTGTACACTGTCCAAGTGTGAGCCTTTAGAAAACCGAAAAATGTAACATAGCCTGGGCAACAGGGCCCTAGTTATCGAAACAGGTTACGCATTCACAGAGCAATGTGTGAGTAATTTGCCAAAACCAGAGATCACAATAGTGTCGTGAATACTCAGGACAAACACAACTACAAACTCGATCTGGACATTTGACTGAGACTCTTGAAATTTGACATTTTAGTTTCATACTTGCACATGAGTCCTAACAATTTCAGCTGTTCATCTCATTTTAGCACTAAGAAATAAAATATTAATTTTATGTGCAGTTTCTATTTTCTAAAACAAATGGCATTATTTATATATTTATTATTAAATAATTTTCATTATTAATTCGGAAATATTCTTGCTTGTATTTTCATCTTAACATGTTCATATGGACTAGAGTTCTGCCTCGTCACACTAAGCAGCACCTGACAGCTGTCTGACCCTTGCTAACAACTACAACATGGTGGAAACTGAAAGTAAATCGGAGGTCCTAAGTTCATCTCATAACTTGGTTCTAAAAGTGTAATAAAGATGTTGACACAAAAGGCGTGATGCTAAGATGACAATCTAAATAGATACTTTATTGATCCCGTGAGGGAAATTGCAGTAGGGGTTGTGTGACTGTCTTAATGCTTAACAGTGTTTAACATAATAGCTCCCTGGCTGAAAACCTAGCACCTCTTCCTCCACCTCAACTTCACCCTTGTAGCTGTCTCCCTGGTTCATTCCTCATGAAGGAGGTGGGTTGGGACAGTGCTGATCTTCAGTCGGTGCTCTCAGTTCCTCAGCCAGGCAAGCTAATCTCAAACAATGAAATATTAAGGAAGTATGCAATATCACCTGAAGACTAAATTGACTTTATACCAATATGTATAGTGATGATAAATAAATGAAAATTATACTAACATTACAGTATTTATTCCTATATCAGCCTACTATATTCCCGGCCAACGCAAGTGTTTCTTTGGTGTTAGTGGGGCCAGTAGCGGGTGCTCACCCTGCGGTCTGTGTGGGTCGTAATGCCCCAGTACAGTGACGGGGACACTATACTGTAAACAGGCACCGTCCTTTGGATGAGACGTAAAACTGAGGTCCTGACTCTCTGTGGTCATTAACACTCACACGGCATTTCTCAAAAGAGTAGGGGTGTTACCCCGGCGTCCTGGCCAAATTTCCCATTGGCCCTTACCAATCATGGCCTCCTAATAATCCCCATCTATGAATTGGCGTCATTACTCTGGTCTCCTCCCCACTGATAGCTGGTATGTGGGGAGCGTTCTGGCGCACTATGGCTGCCGTCGTATCATCCAGGTGGATGCTGCACATTGGTGGTGGTGGAGGGGAGTCCCCATTACCTGTAAAGCGCCTTGAGTTGAGTGTCCAGAAAAGCGCTATATAAGTGTAAGAAATTATTATTATTATTACTCACTTGATACAAAAATCACGTTTGTTTTCACAGCAGTGAAACTGTTTTGGTCACAAACAAATCAAACCGATAGCTTTATGTCGACAACAGCACTTCAGACAGAAACCGCACAACAGGCGTATTATAAATATTTTGACCAGCAAACTCAAAACACGGCGCCACGGACTGCATATCGCAAGACACAAAACAACAGCATGTTTCATAACCGGATACAACCGCACATGAATATTTTATCAAAGGAACGCATTATTTAATGTTGCCGTTTCTCCTGCAAAATACTGTAATGCCCTCGCCTGGTGGTGAGGAGGAAGCGCCCCTAGGCGCTCGTAGTGCCGCTGGGCATGCTGGGAGTGGTAGCTGGGGAGAGTCTGAGGGTCAGCGGCTGACCCTACCTGTGTAAATAATGTCCTATGAATTCTAGTGCCCTGTGTAGTCCTGTAAAAGTGTAGTGTGTTGTTAGGTAATTACCACCCTAAATAGGTGTACGTGTTCCGTCAGTCTCCTCATGTGTGTGTAGATCCTGTGTTTGGTTTTGTGTGGCTGAAAACGAATAAAGCTAATGCTTGTTTGTTAATTGCGTCTCCACTCGTCCTTGTTCTGGAAAGAACCTGCAAACGCTACAATACAAACCGCAAAGGCACAGATGCACACAAATACATACAAGCCATTTTCCCCCTGTCATGGAAAAAAAAACGGATTTCCAAAGCAAAATTGATTCACAAATGCTAGGGAAATCAAGAGATTTAAAAATGGCTGCCGACCGTCCCATTCTCTTTTCAAGCCGACCTTACCCAACCAGCTGATCTCGTGGGTGGAAACAGCTGTCATTCAGCGAATTCCGACCAATCAGAGACTCGGGGCGGGTCTTAGCTGTTGCTTTTTTATTTTTTCAAATTTTCTTTCTTTAGGAAGCTTATTAACGCCACCGAGAAGAGAAAAACATTGTTTTTTTAAAAAAAGGAGAGAAAACGCAATGGTTAATTTGTGACTATACTTCTATATTAATACCTTGTATTAGCTCTGCAATAATATTGGCCCACACAAAGTCACATCGACTTTACCAACAGATACACTTTGCACAACCGAAAAAGGCTCCACGGCCGAAACGTTGCGTTTCCTTTCTTCTCCTTTCAGCACAGAATAAACCTATTACTTGTAACTATTATTATTAGTTCAGGTGGGGTAGCTGCGTCAGCATGCGTAGGCTGCAAAGGAACAAGTAATAGGTTTATTCCCTGCTGAAAAGAGAAGAAAGAAAAAGTTTCGCCCGTGGAGACTACTAGTAGTAGTACCCACATCTCCCGACTAGGAGGGCGCAGTGAATATCATCTCCCTTTGCTGACGCTCCTCTTGGCCAGACTCGTTGGTTGTTTTGAATCTGCTGATAAAAAAAAACGGGAGTTGCTGCAGATGTCGTTTCATTTAAGGGTTTTTTTTTTTAATCGGTAAGTTGTGTCGTGGAATTTTATCGAAGAAGAGCCAGGAGAAGTATTCTCATTCACCCATTAAGGTCTTTATTCATATTGCAATATGGGAAAAAGCCATCACCCGTATGTGCAGAGAAGTAAAGGCTGATTCAAAAGCAAGCAGGGAGAGCCCTTGTTTTATATCTTTTTTAAGCTGATGCAACACTTCACGGACAGGCAAAGCAGTAATTTTCCATTCCTTATATGTTTTTGCTTTAAACAAAGAAGAGCAGTTAATAAAATAGTTTCTCATACTCCATTCTTCAAGCAGCAGAGATAAACATTATTAAAACATCCCGTGCCCTTGACGAGTTGGGTACTATCACACTTTGTTCTAAGTATCCAGCTGCTTCTGCAGCACAGCTCTGTCCGTAAACAACATTTTTAGGATAAAACACCTTTTCTCAGTAACTTTCCATTACAGGTGATAAATGATGTAGCCGTTTGGATGCGTGTTTCTCTTTAGATCCTCTATTCTCTTGCTTGTGCACGTTTGCCCTCGCTCTGTAAAGGACGTGGTTCTTGAACTGTTTTTAGAGCGGAGACCAACTTTCCCCTCTTCGACTTGTTTATATCGTTTTCAACGTGTTCAAACACGTTCAATCCCCCCCTTTTTTTTAGGCAAACAGAGGGTCTGGTCTGTTCGCGGTCATTTCTGGGATAATGCGACGGAAAGGTAGACATGTTACGAGCTTTGAATGTGGTCGAGCTGTGCATTTAACGGGGCTCGGTGTGTTACAGTGTCATTAAAATAAATCACGTCACGCCCCTCTGCAGTATGGGCGCAGTGCATTCTCAGCTTCACCTGGTATCTGCGTGAAAAAAAAATGTTGCATAGATCCCCGATCGCAGTGTTTCTGCAGAGCTGAAGGACAAGAGGCGGATTCACCGGGGTAAAGTTAGCTTGAAGTTCTAAAACGATTTTGGCACGCCTGTAGCGCTTTCACGAAATCTCTTAGAGTGACAAAAACACTTGCTTTGTGTATAAAATACATTGTGAATGCTTTCTCAGCCTTTACTTTTTCGTTTTTATGACATTTTTTTGACCAAGCACGAATATTCTTTTGTCCATATCTCCGCAATGGAAGCACAGAACGCCTTCAAACCAAATGCATTTTAAAGACCACGACTTGTGGATATTTCCACAGCCTTTACATCAAACTATCAGTGAGCTAATTATCTTTTTTTAAACCTCCGGTTTTTCATCGATGCGTAATGACGCACGAACTGGAACCCGGGGGACCGCTCTGTGCACACGTTCACAACGCGAGAAATACTGTTCAATACGGCTTCGTGCGAAAAACCCGTATATGACCATAGGAAGCAGAACAGCGCAGTCTCCAATTACCCAGACTGTAAGCACGGGAATAAAGCTTTGTCTGAATTCTGAAACCCTTCCTTTACGTCCTGTTTTCATTCAGGTAAGGGTCAACTATATTGACAATACTACTGACAGCAGGAAGATTAAAATATTCTTTACTCAGCAGCTTATTAAAAACAGCTCCCATGATGTTCAAACCGACTTTTTACACACAACACTGACACAGCTTTGTGTTCTGAATCTCTTTTTCTCGTGCTTTTATTTAATGTGGCACAATGCACTGGGATGGGGGTATTCTGTTCACAAACCAATAGCATTTAAACCACAGCACCCACAATGCTGCAGGTTAGTGTTTTGCACACTAAGGAGGTCCTCTGACTTTTCCCAGCTTTCTTTTGGGTTGTGGAACCTTTATTTTTTTTATGATTTTTTGAAGATAACACTACAGCTAATACACTGGGATAGGTGGGTCTTCTTCATGGCTCAATAGCATTTCAAATACAGCAGCCACACTGCTGTACCCAAGTGTTTTACACACCAGACAGGCCCCCTAACTTTATATAACCTTGCTGTGGCTGTGGCCCCTTTCTTTATTTTTTTATGATTTTCTGAAGATAACACTACAGGTAATACACTGGGACAGGTGGGTCATCTTCATGGCTCAATAGCATTTCAAATACAACAGCCACACTGCTGTACCCAAGTGTTTTACACACCAGACAGGCCCCCGAACCTCATCCAACCTTGCTGTGGCTGTGGCCCCTTTCTTTATTTTTTTTTATGATTTTTTCAATGTACCACCATTAGACAGGCGGTACATGGGGATTGGGGGGTGCTATTTACAAGTCAATAGCTCTTCAAGCACAACAGCCACAGTGCTGCAACCAGGTGTTTTACACCAGACAGCTCCCCTAACCTTATACAACCTTGCTTTGAGTTGTGGAACATTTCTTTATTTTTTAATGATTTTTTGACTGTAATCAAGTGTTGTGCTCACTAGGCAGGCCTCCTGACCTTTCATAGTCATGCTTTGTTGTGCGAAACATTAATTCTCTTTTTAGGATTTTTTGAACATGGCAACTTCCACCAAGATGGGTGGGGGGTGTGGGGGTGCTCTTCAATAGCTTTTTCATCTATACACACAAACGGATGTAACCAAGACACTCAGAACCTGTCACACAGGGGCTGACTGCTGAGGATAGGGATCCAATGCGGTGCCCTTGGTAGGGTTGGCGCGAGACCCAGGCGTAGTCGGAGTAAACAGGCAGGGGTCGGAGTCCGGGAAGGCGTAGAAGTTGCGTCGGTGTGGATTCAGAAGGCAGAGGCGTAAACAAAGAGACAGGCTGGGGTCAGGATCCGAGAAAGCGTAAAACAGGCGAAGGTACAAAATCGAGTTGCTAAAGCGGTAGTCGGAAAAGCGGGGTCGAGGTCCAGGGGAGAAGTCGTAGTAAGGCAAAGGCGTAGTTCGTAGGTAAGCTCCGGGAGAGAATCTCAGTCATGAGCAATGACCGGGGGACAGATGAGGCTTCAAGTAGAGAACTGATTGACGCGTGCACGTTTGGTAGGGGGAGAGATGTTTTTAATAAGCTGCTGAGTAAAGAATATTTTAATCTTCCTGCTGTCAGTAGTATTGTCAATATAGTTGACCCTTACCTGAATGAAAACAGGGCGTAAAGGAAGGGTTTCAGAAATCAAACAAAGCTTTATTCCCGTGCTTACAGAGTAATTGGAGACTGCGCTTTTCTGTTGCCTATGGTCATATACGGGTTTTTCGCACGAAGCCGTATTGAACAGTATTTCTTGCGTTGTGAAGTTGTGTACACAGCGGTCCCCCGGGTTCCAGTTAGTGCGTAATTACACATCGATGAGAAACCGGAGCTTTAAAAAAAGATAATTAGCTCACTGATAGCTTGATGTAGAGGTTGTGGAAATATCCACAAGTCGTGGTCTTTAAAATGCATTTGGTTTGAAGGAGTTCTGTGCTTCCATTGCGAAGATGTGGACAAAAGAACATTCGTGCTTGGTCAAAAAAATGTCATAAAAACAAAAAAATAAAGGCTGAGAAAGCATTCACAATGTATTTTATACACAAAGGATGTATTTTCGCAACTCTAAGAGGTTTCGTGTAAGCGCTACAGGCGTGCCAAAATGGTTTTCGAACTTCAAGCTAACTTTACCCCGGTGCGGATTCACGAGCGGAGTGATGACATCATTATCGGAGAATTCGAGTATCGTGTTTGTGCTCACGGTGCACACTGGACACTGTGGGGGTCTCATTTTTCTTTGAAATCCAGCACGGCAATGACTGAACGACTCGCTTGATTAACTAACCAAAACAAAGGTCGCCTACTAAATTATTACAGCTCATCTGTATTCAAAACAGGCCTCCATGTCGACCGCTGTAATGAACAGCATACGGACATACCCTTTGGAGCCAAGCCAAATAATGATGAAACAGCACAGCTGCAGCGATGTCTGGGCAAAACGGTAAGAGATACCAGATCGCCTTTCATGTCTGTTGTGCTGTGTCCAGTTTGTACCGTGGAGAGTCATAGTTCATATTGTAGCACAAGATGGTGTGAGAGAAATCTAGCCCTGACACCAGCTTCCTATGCAAGCAAATAACTAATGCCCTAAAGTTGTGTGCCCATTTTTTCTCCAGCACGGCTCTGATGCAGTAAGCAGGCCCAGCTCTGAACTGAAGGACTATGAATTCACAATCGTTTTCACAGCTTTGTAATGGTTTTAGTAGTGTTCAATCCAAGGGTTTGAGAGTCCTGCTTGTTAATTCTTAAATGCTTCTTTAAACTATAGACTTCTTAACGCAATCTTAACGCTACAGAAATAAAGCTCTGATTTCTCTTCGAACGACTCTGTATTTTGAATCTGCTCCTACAAGAGAAAGCCGACTTATTCCCTAATTGATCAGAAGATCATCGGCTGTGGTCTCACAGAGATTAATCAGCTCTATGAGGACCATTCTGGTCATCACAGAGGACAGTCACCACCCCGGGCATGAGCTCTTCACCCCACTGCCCTCAGGCAAGAGACACAAGAGCATACTGACACTGACCACCAAATTCCTCAATAGCTTCTATCCACAAGCAGTGCGATTGGCAAACAGATTTAGCCATGGCCCTTGGACCACACCTACACCATCTACCTCATTATGATTTCTTATTTATTGCACATCTCCAGTCACTGTTTACATGTCTGCATTGTTTACTTGTACATTGTCTACTGTTTGTTTGTATATTGTCTTGATGCACTGTCTGCACTTTGTGTTCTTACACTTGTTTTAAAAATCGAGAGACTTCCTGTCAGTAAGAATTCCATTGTACCAGTACATGTAACGGTCACATATGGCAATAAAGTTCAAGTTCCAGTTCCGGTTACTTGTCAGATATCCCATTATCTGATTGCTGATTACTCAAGACCAGGAAGAAGTTGGCAAGTGTGTGTTACAAGCTGTTAGCAGATGGGGGCACTGTTGGGTGATACATGTGAGTGGTGCGGTTCCACTGTGAAGAATTCCCATCTGGGACACAAAAGAGATCTGAGTTGGGGAGACTGCTCGTCCCCTTGGGAACCAGGACTCCAGTATCTGTCACCAGTTTGTGTCGGCACAGGGATGATTTGATCTTTCCGTGCAGATAAACGCCCGCGTGCATGATGATGAAGAGGGTGGTGATGATGACGATGGTGACCTGTGCAGAACTCTGGCTCTCTGCACTGCAGGTCCCCAGCCCGGATGAAGGAGGAGGAAGAGGAAGGTGGGGACCCGACCGAACCCAGGGCTTGTGTCCTCCACAGATACGATTACTGCTGCTGGTGCTGATCACAATCATGCGTTTCCTTATTAACATAAGACACAGAGGAGGCCTCTCAGCCCTCTAGCTGGTTTGGTAATTAGTAGGTGACTGAACCTTCACCCAGCTGTGTCTGGAGAGAAGCCAGGGTATCAGCTTCAACAACATGGCTGGGCAGCTTGTTCCCTCCTCCCACCCCTCTCTGTGTACAGTAGAGCCTCCTGTCCTGACTGGAAGAGCTCGTCCAGCTGTGTCTGGAGAGAAGCCAGGGTATCGGCTTAAACAACAGGGCTGGGCAGCTTGTTCCCTCCTCCCACCCCTCTCTGTGTACAGTAGAGCCTCCTGTCCTGACTGGAGGAGCTCATCCAGCTGTGTGGTAGTAGCTAACTATTGTTTCTGTTTCTGGTTGATATTTTGTGATGACAGTGTGACAGTGTCCAGGGGTTTCAGTGGAAGTGATTGAAGAGCTGGAAAGGAGAAAAGAGAGCAGAAAGGTACTGTCAAAGTGGTTTCTAATCTGGGTGTTTTGTCATTTTTGTTATCAAATAATATTATTTAATATTTTGTTCAGTTCAGAGGCAGAGAGGAATGGTAACACATGACAGTAACTCCTGGCCAATACCTGGAGGGGAGACTCCTGGGAAAAGCTGAGGCTGCTGCTGGGAGAGCGGTTAGTGGGGCCAGCAGGGGGCGCTCACCCTGAGTTCTGTGTGGGTCCTGATGCCCCAGTAAAGTGACGGGGGACAATGGACTGTAAAAAGGATGAGACGTATTGTAAAACCGAGGTCCTGACTCTCTGTGGTTATTAAAAATCCCAGGGCGTTCCTGGAAAAGAGTACCAATCATGGCCTCCTAATAACCCCCATCTCTGAACTGGCTTCATCACTCTGCTCTCCTCCCCACTGAGAGCAGGTTTGTTCTGAGCAGACTGGAGCATCATCCAGGTGGGGCTGCACACTGGTGGGGGTGGAGGGGATCCGCATGACCTATAAAGCTCTTTGAATGGAATGTCCACTTTTAAATTTAAGGAATTATTGTTATTGTTATTACAGGTCAACCACATGGATTCTGTTGCCGATTCTATCATCAGGTGAGGCAGCTTTTGGGGAGCCCTGGACTAACCGGACCAGAGGTCACAGACCCCTGGACTGACTGGACTGGGGTCCCAGACTACGTCTCGAACTGGATTGAGGTTCTTCAGGGCCAGGGTTGGAGACCCCTTATTTAGATGAGCCTCATCCCGTTTCTGTTGGTTGATGGGACAGTGCAAGTGTCCGTGAGCCCACCAGCTCCAGATTGGATGTACTGTTGGATATACTGGGTGCAGTGGTTAGTGGTGTCCCGGTTTCCTCTGACAAGCCCAGATGCATGCTGGTGGGTGGAATTGGCTTCTGGGTGTGAGTGTGTGTCCCAGCAGTGTGTGTCTGCCCCAGCGTGTGCCTGGCGTCCCATGTGGTCTGTACCCTGTTGCATGCTGGGATGGGCTCTGCTATCCCCCGCAACTCTGAATTGGAAATAGTGATTGAATTTATTCCAAAATTCCCTCACACGTCCTTGCTTTTTTTTCCCCCGTCGCCCAGTCTCCTCGGGACATGTCCCGGTGACGGCAAAATTCGTGGATTCGGTCACTCTGCTCTGCGATGGAGAACCCTACATCCTTGGGATCCCTGAAGACGCACTCCACGTTTTCTGAAAAACCTTGGATTACCTTGTCTACGTGTTCGTGGGTGGGAAGGGCTATCCTGACAACAGGTTCCAGAACAAAACCGAGATGTCCCGAGAGAAGATCAGCCAGGGGGATTTCTCTCTGACCGTCCACCACACCAACTTCTCTGATGGCCAGATCTACATGTGTTACCTCTGTAAGAGAAAACCGGTTCAGGGACGCCAAATATGTAACGTTGCCATAGCAAAATTAAATGTAGTGGCTCTCTGAAGGCACCAGTTCTTTAGGGTTTGGGCATTTACTGAGACAATTATTAATTGTAGCAGTAAATCACAAAGTTGATTCTTTTGATGGCTTTAGAATCCAATCATGCGACATAACTCAAACAACGCACACACACAGGTACTAATACACGAGGATACATTTATTAATACATAAAATATGCATATAAACCTAACAGATCTTATCGAGAGGGTTATCAGAATACAAAAGATATATATTCAATCAGTTACGAAGTGTTACACATCAAGAGGACATACGTTCAGTATATCATTCATTAAGACCGTTTCATAAATGAACTTGGTTATAACTTCTACATTAGATACTCAAAACAAGTACATAACTCTTAGGAATTAAATTGATATCATCTGGTTGGGATAACAATTGAATTCTCGAGCTGTAATGCATTGAAGTTGAATACTCATCCAATCTCTGGGGATTCATATCTCCTGCGGGCACAAACAATCAGCTGCAGGCTTGTTGCTGTCCAATCCGCGCTCTCTGGCTCCGTGCCAGGCTGTGCTGTGCGGCTTGCGACGGTGCGCTGCTGATGCTCACTGACCGGCTAGTTAGTGTTGGCTTTAACTAGCAAAGTTTGTGCACAGGAGAAAAGATGACTGTGGGTCCCAGCAAGTCAGGAAGAGGACCGGTTCATTCCTGATGAAGCGCTAGTTCTGAATAGTGATTCAGCTGTCCACAGTTCCGACCTGTTCACGAGGCCTGCTGCTGGTGTTAACCTCGGGTGGATCCTCTGGTTATTCTCTGGCAACCTCCGCTCTAGACTCTTAGAACAAAGGAAAGTTCTGGCACTCGGACACACTGGCCGTTCCGTGGTTGTCCGGGCTGAGTCTCAGGATGGTCAGGAGGCGCACTGCGAGAATGTCCTGCCCTTGGGAGCCTTCTGCTCCTGGGCTGTCCTGCCCTGGAATTCTCCTTTGAATTCCCTTTAGAACAGTCCACTGAATTCTCCTGAATCTTACTGAATCTGAATCTCCCAGGCTCTCTGTGTTGCCTGTTTTTACCTGGAGGAACTTCAGCTCGTCGATTGGCTGAAAGTTCCATGGGCATCAGAGTCCCACGTGGGTTACTCGGCCCTACCAGTCCCTGATTGGTTGATCAAGGTGAGATATGAGTCACTTACTCCTGACACTTAGTAATGCAGTCCAGATGTCCAACTGGCACTCCCTAGACAGATAGGCGCCAATGGATGACCATTGATCATGATAGCCAGGCTTAGCTAAGTGCATCCCCCTTTGGGAGCTGTCCTTATCAAAAGAAAACATCTTGCATGAATAGTTTCTCTGTGGCTGCACAACAGAGATGAACAGAGAAATGGGGCCTCATTTGGGAAGGCTCAGAACACTTAATTCTGCCTTATTATTAAGCCTCGCCGCTACACCTCATAGCCGATAAGGAGCACTTACTTCAGAGGGTGGACCTGGCTGTTCTAGGTATGTATGGGTCTCCTTTTGTTGTCCATAAGTAAATCATTTTGGAAATATCAGTGTTGTTTAGGCAAAAATTCTTCTGGTCCCAAAGAAGATTATAATCACCGATTATAATACTTTATTCCAGAGTCCTCTCCTCACAACAGCCACTGTCCTGTCTGAGCAGACAAAGACCGAAATTGTTTGTATCCCAGCATGTCCCTGGTTTGATCAGCTGATCACCAGAAACTCCATCCGGGATATGAACAGAGCAGTTTCTTCTTGTCTGCTACAATCTTCACTTACAGTATGATGCAATATTCTCTCTAGGATCGATATCTTGTTTGAAAGTTTTATTGAGGATTAGAACAAGTGCTGGGCGATAATTCGATAAAGATAATTATCGTGATATAATTTTAACAAAACTTCGATAAATGTTCGATATATATGTTTATGCTTTTCGCATGACATGCGCATGCACACAAAATACTGCGCGAGTGTGTGTGCGTGTTGCAGACCGGGCAGCTAACGTGGTGTTGTTTACCCACACGGTGGTGGCTGACAGGATTGTAGTTAGAGTGGAGAAATGAGTGACACTGAAGCAAATGTAGTGCTGCCAACGACCAGCTCGAAGGATGATGACATCGTCAACAGAAAAGGTCATTCAACTTCGGTAATTTGGAGATATTTTGGCTTTTTACGATCAGACATAAAACAGAGCACTTTAAACTTTGCAGTCTGTCAGAGCCATCTTCTATGTGTGTTTTATCACACTGCAGTTTTTAATTTTTCTATTTATTTATTTATATTTATTTTGTAAATTTTACTCATGCATATTTTGACATAAAAAAGACTTGAATACTTTCTACCTCAGATTTGTTGAATGTTTCTGCTGTTTGGCAAGTGTTGGTTGTGTTCTTAAAATAAAGAGTTGTTTAAATTACCAATTAACTGTCTGGTTTCTTCAACTTTCACTCAGGAGAAAAAATCTGCTTTTAAACTTGAAAGAAATAATGATTTGATTTTTATTATGATAATTATCGATATCGACTGATATGACAATTTTTAGCGTGATAATGTTTTTGGCCATATCGCCCAGCCCTAATTAGAACGGTCACCACAAGCATCACGTAGCAGCAATTATTGTTGACCAACAGTGCAGAACAAGACTGAGGCAACGTTTTTTGTGTGAAGTCTGATTTTCTAAAACGGAGAATGTATTGTCAGCTGGAATGAATGTATGTTTATCCTCCTTTTTAAACTTCCTGTCTTGTCCACTGCTGGGGTTTTTGCTTATAGGTATCAATTCTAGTAACTTTAATTTGTTGTGGAAACTACGTGGAAGTACATTTAACTAGTGGTCCCACACTGACATACTGAAGGTACCACTATACATACAAGCTGGAACAAAGACAAATGAACACTAATATTTAAAATCAAGAGCAGGAGGCTCTACACAGATAGGGGTGGGAGAGAGGAAAAAGCTGCCCAGCCATGTTGTTGAAGCCAATACCCTGGCTTCTCTCCAGACACAGCTGGATGAGCTCCTCCAGTCAGGACAGGAGGCTCTACTGTACACAGAGGGGGGTGGGGGTGTGGAACAAGCTGCCCAGCCCTGTTGTTGAGGCAGATACCCTGGCTTCTCTCTAGACACAGCTGGGTGAGCTCCTCCAGTCAGGACAGGAGGCTCTTCTGTACACAGAGGGGGGTGGGGGTGGGGTACAAGCTGCCCAGCCCTGTTGTTGAAGCCGATACCCTGGCTTCTCTCAAGACACAGCTGGGTGAATCATCCTCTGTCCTGATTGTCTTTCAGCTCACAGAGTCACTGTCACCCTGCAGCCTGGAGCCTCTCTGTCTGTCCCTCTGCTCACAGGAGAGCCAGTGGAGGTGCTGTTTGATCCTGCAGGAGCTGGAGACTCGACCTCAGTGTGTTCTGTCCAGAACAGCACAGCCAGCTGTGTCCCCCAGTATAGAGACAGAGTGTCAGTGCAGAACAGCTCTCTTACACTGTGCTCCCTCACTCCAGCTGATCAGGGCAGCTACACAGTGAGGGACCTTCAAGGAAACACTATCAGCACTGTGACAGTCAATGTGGGAGGTGAGTAAAATCTGGTATCCGAGAGTTTTTTCCAGATTGCAGCTGGGAAGCATGTGGAGTTTAGCTTGTGCCTGGCCTGAACCCTCTCCAAAGGCCGAACGATGTGCATCTGCAGCTCTGTCGGATAGTGCATTTGAAACAGAACTGTGCCCTCAATATGAACAGTGTGGGTGCAAAGCACTGTGGGAGCTGTAGTCCCCGCCAAATGGGGAAACACCCCTCAGGACTGTCATCTTATACATGTTCTAGAAGCGGTAGGAATCACTCTCGTTTCACACTGACATCAAAATTCTCCAGGCAAGGCACCAAAAGCCGGAAACGTAGGTGCTTCATGGATTATTTGTTTCTAGAAATGAAAAAAAACTGTGAAGATCAGAATTTGACATTCAAAATTCTTCTTCTTGTAGGCAGTGCTATTGACGTAGATTATGAATTGTTATGCCCCAGTGTCAAACATTTGAATTCTTAACACTGGTCAGTGGATCGAGGTGTGATCAAAAGGAGTTGGTGTCCCTATATCTATGTACTGTTTTTTTTTGTGAGCTATAGGTACATATATATACCCTTGTCTGGGCTGTATGTTGGGAATGAATCTCAACCTAATTATATATTACCTGTGGTCTTCATTCGAAACAGAAAAGCACCCAGCATCCAGCTAAACAAAAGTACAGCTAATTATATTATTTCTTATGGATACTGGTTCCTCTTTTTCTGTGAGGTGCATTATTTTGAACCTGAATTTATATCAGGACCCTCTGTCCTGTACGTGGTAGCTACAAGAGAAACACACTCAACAATGTTTACACTGTTTTTATGGGAGAAAATTCCCCTCTATAAGTCATTTCTCCTCCCCTCAGTTTAGAGTTGCTGTCTGAGCCCTGCAAGAGATGTTTTTCTTTCTCCCTCTGGTTAGACACCCTGCCCGTCTCCCTGTTTTGAAGCCACAGTGTGTGATTTGTGGGAGTGTGGTTTGTCTGCTCCTCTGCTCTGAGGTGGAGAATCAAACAGACTGGATATTTCTAATCTTTCAAGCCAGCAGCCACATCACCCTGCAGCTCCCACTGGAGCTCAGCAAGTGTGAGTCTGGTCAGTACCTGGAGGGGAGACCTCCTGGGGAAAAAGGTTGCTTCTGGAGGAGGTGTTAGTGGGGCCAGTAGGGGGCGCTCACCTTGCGGTCTGTGTGGGTCCTGATGCCCCAGTATAGTGATGGGGACACTGGACTGTAAACAGGCGCTGTCCTGCGGATGAGACGTCAAACCGAGGTCCTGACTCTCTGTGGTCATTAACAATCCCAGGGTGACTCTCGAGAAGAGTAGGGGTGTTACCCCGATGTCCTGGCCAAATTTCCCCCCTGGTCTTTACCCATCATGGATTCCTAATAACCCCCATCTCTGAACTGGCTTCATCCCTCTGCTCTCCTCCCCACTGAGAGCTGGTGTGTGCTGAGCGGACTGGAGCATCATCCAGGTGGGGCTGCACACTGGTGGACGTAGTGGGATCCCCATGACCTGTAAAGAGCTCCGAGTGGAGTGTCCAGGAAAGTGAATTATAATAAAAGAATTATTCATTTTTATCTTTCTCTTCTCCTCTGGTCTCACATGACCATCTCCTCCAGGGCGAGCTCATGTCCTCTCCTACAGTACCTCATCCCTGTCCTGACTGTCCTGTCTGCCCTGGGTGTCCTGGCTGGTCTGTACTATAAAAAGAAGGAGAGAGAATCAGGCGGGAGACAGGACTCTGCCGTCAGAGATGGCGACGATGGAGAGACGGGAGAGGAGGCACAGCCAGAGAGGGGAGACTCGGCGATGGCACTGACTCCCTCCCTTTCACACCCGGTATCTCAGAAGAGGGCCGGACTGGACGCTTGTCCTGTCCCCCGAGGGACAGAGTTTTGAAAAAGGGCAGCATTTTCCTTGTTAGAACTGGTGGTTTTGTAATAAATTAGGTCTTTAAAAGCACCGCGCTCATTCAGAGCCTTGAAACAAGGGGATTTCTTCTTCCTGCTGTGATGGAGGCTGCTGAGGAAAGATTTGGACAGATCTCATAGCTGGAGTCAGTATTTAGCTGTTGACATGATATTTGTATGTCGTGATATATGATCAGTTTATTGACCATATACAGTTTCTTGCATGAGGAATGTGTCTTTTTACAGACCCCAGCTTGCTCTCCATGAGAAACACAGACAGGGGGAGAGAAGCTGGGGGTCAGAGCACAGGGTCTGCAATTTATACGGCACCCCTGGAGGAGGGCAGGGTCTTGCTCAGGGGCGCAACGGAGGAGGATTCCTCTGCTGGCTGCGAGATTTGAACTGGCAACCTTCCAGCCTCAGGCGCAGATCCTTAGCCCCAGTGCCATAATCCTGATATATCCTGGATGTACAAATATATATCCTGATCATGTTGATGCTGCTGATGAACTTTTGGGCTTTTCAGTGCAACTTCAAGAACACTACACTTCTGAAGAGGTGCTGAGGTCTGTGAACGTGATCTCCCAGACATCTTTAGAGCTCTGTGAACTTTTACCTCTTGTAACGTTTGCCAGTTTACCAGCGAGGAGCGTAGCTTCTCAAGACCAAACTTTTTTTTAAAAAATGAACAACACTGTAATTGGAACCAATGACATTGACAGTATTTTTAAATATTTTGTCAATACAAGTTGATGTACATTGAAGGGTTTTACTTCTTTCTATGTTCTATGAGGCTCCAATGGCATTGTAGCGTTATGAATGATTTTGTTTTTTTGATAATAAAAATTAACATTCCAGTTAACATTCTTAATGCATTTTGGGTATTAAATCAGCCTGAGATATCCAGATGTGCTGCTGTGCCCAAATCTATCCTGAAAATTGTCTCTGTATTTCAATTGAAGCTTTTTTGGAAAATTTGGTTGGACTCACAAATCAGACCCCAGACACTGTCTCTGCACGTATCCAAGCCCGTCACACACAGGTTCACCAGCGACTGCAGTCCCGACGACAATCCTTCATTCGAAAGCAGTTCAGATTGTGTCTGAGGGCTCCAAAATGTGCCGATCGGAGTTTCACCACCCCCACCCCCCCAGGAGAGGGCACTGACAGAAGAAAATCCACAAAGTGACTCGCTAAGGTCATGTCTGTGGCACAGTTCTTAGTGGAGAGTGGCACAGGGGTGCACAATTCAATTCTGGACCTGGGGGGACTGTCTGTGTGGAGTTTGCATGTCCCCCCCCCCACCCCATTTGCATGGGCTTCCTCTGGTTTCATCAGGGTCAGGGTGGGACACTCCCTTCAGACTGAAGAGACTCAGTTCCTCCAACCTATCTGTGTGAGACACTCCCTTTCAGACTAAAGAGACTCTGTTCCTCCAACCTGTCAGTATGGGACACTCCCTTCAGACTGAAGAGACTCAGTTCCTCCAGCCAGGCAGTACTGTATAGTTCTTTCCCCTAAGAATGAAGAACAACTTTTTCAGAACGTGGGCACAGTACTCCGGTCTGATCGAGGTGCTCTGACTTGGTCGGTGGGAGAGGCAGTAGGTGCAGCAGGAGCAGATCACAGCCAGCGTCACAGCTGTGCAGCCATGGAGGACCCAGCACAGTGGGAAGGCCCCGGGTTTGACAGCCAAACCTGTAACAGAGCGGCAAGACTGGGTGAGGGGGGTGAGTCGGCCTTTACTGATGTATCCCTGTGAGAGACAGCACTTTGGACAGATTGATAGACTGACTAGTGCAAACTGACAGATTGACTAGAGTGACTGACTGGCACAATGACTAACTGGCACACTGATTGATTGACTCACTGGTCCACAGACTGACTGGCGCACTGATTGATTAACTGGCACACTGACACACTGATTGATTAACAGACACACTGACTAGCCAGGTCCAGCCTCACTGAGCCCCCCAGATCTCCCACCTGGGAAGACGAGCAGGGTTCCGTTTCCGAAGGCGATTTCCCCTTCGAATCTGTCGGAGCAGAAGTACAGTGCCAGGTCGTCCTGGGTGACGTTCTCGATCCGCAGGCAGACGGAGCGCAGCGGCGAGTCGAGCAGGGCGGAGAGGCTGCAGTGCCTCCAGCGGACCAGCACGACCCGGGGACAGCGGGCGCGGTGCGCCAACCACAGGGTCTCCATTCAGTAGGGGATGTCCCAGCGCAGGGTGACGGCGTCGCCCGGGCGGACTGTGCGCAGCTTCTGGGGGGGGGGGGGGGGGGAGACGGGGAAACCGATCGTGAAGGAACAACTCGTGAGTAAATTCTGTGTCTGGAGAGAAGCCAGGGTATCGGCTTCAACAACAGGGCTGGGCAGCTTGTTCCCATCCCCCACCACCCTCTGTGTAAAAAAGAGCCTCCTGTCCCGACTGCAGGAGCTCACCTAGCTGTGTCTGGCTTTGAAAATATTTGCAAGCTTCTCTTCTTCCACTCAGAGGTATGAGATTTTGCTTCTTAAGCAGGGAAAAACATGACCTCCTACTGAACTGAAAACAACGAGCTCGGATTGAACCCCTATCATGCGGGTCCAGTGAGATCTGATTTCAGTTATTTAATTGAGGGGCTCGGGTGGAATTAAAAACAGCGTGTGTGTGTGTGTGTAGGGGGGTCCCCAGAACTCAAGTTGGGGGGACCCCTGCTCTATTTTACCGACGCCACCTCGCTGCCCGTTAATGTGACGGGTTGGGCAAGTGTTGAGAGAAACTTCGATAACGAAGCCGAAAACTGTGACGGCCGCCGAGGGCGGTCGAGGTCTGTGTTAATAAAAAACGCCCTGTCCCCTTATCTTAGGATGGATACTCAGGAATGTACTGTAGGTCATAGTCTGAAACAATGAGCTAAACAGTTACTGGCCCAGGAGAGTTGTTTTACAGACCTGAAAAACCAAGCGTAACCTGTTTATTATCCAGGATTCGGAGGCTATTACAGACTAGATGTGTTGATTATATCAGGAAATAAAAAAAAACGTGAAACGTTTCTAAACACAAGATTGGTGAGGTCGCTATCTAGGTGGCTACAAATAAACCCCTTTAAAGAAATATGGTTTTTATTTTATTTATAGCGAGCAAATAGCGCAAAGACAGGGTACACCCGGGACGGGACGCCAGTCCGTCGCTGGGCAGGCACACACACACACACTCACACCACTGGGGGAAGCCAACATTATCCACCAGCATGTCTTTGGACTGTGAGAGGGGGGAAAAAGCTGGGAGTCAGTTGGTTCTCAGAGACGGTGGGTTATTTTCTCCAAATAAACGCCGAAAAAAACCTCCCCCCCCCCAAATGGCGCTGAGTCGACCCCTGTATTCGACCCCCCTGAGTTCGGCAAGGCGGAATGGGATAAACACGCAGCGGCACAGTTAGTTTTTCTGGTGGCTCCGCCTTTGGCCTCGGCCTCGCCTTCCGCTTTGGGCGAAAGGGCTTGTTAGTTTGAGGGTCGTCGTTCTTGTTTGCGTCGTTTGGTTTCAAGGCCCCGTTCCTGTCCGGCTCTGCGTCTTGCGCTTCAATCACAGAATTAACCGAAGGGAACGTGTGTGTCTTCGCCTGAGCTCCGCCAAGTCACAGTATTGGGGGTTTTGTTTTTATTGTGTTTGGGTTTCATTCGGACACCCGCTGGCTTTTCGTGTAAAATAGGTCTGGCGGCGTTTTAGGAGGCTTTTCCTGTGGAAAGTCTGTTTCTTTTTTCTTTTTTCTTTCAGACCACTGAAACTGAACTATAATAATGTATTTGATCATTATTAACAATATTAATTTATTGATTACAAATAATAATTTAAAACTTTTTGTATTTTGTTCAGGGTCATTTTCTTTCTCCAGTTTTTATAACCTTCACTTTCTTATTGAAACGTCTGTTTATGAGACACAATGTATCAGATGTCAATAACTTTTGACCAAATAACACAGAGCCTTCAAGCTACAGTACAAGCATTTTAAATATTGCGATTTGTGAAACTTTTAGCAACTGTTATTTAAACATCATCTAGTACCTGGTTGCATTTTTAGAAACCTCAGTTTGAATAAAGCAGATCCACCTTAAGTGAGTTTATAACGAGACAATTACTATTCAAAAGCTACTGTATGTTTGCGAAACACCTGAACATATAAAGCAGAATAACACAAACTCGTTGGATTCAACCTCTCTTAAATTTGAGAAACTTTCTGTATTTTCTGTTTTTCCCCAAATAAGAATAAACTACTTATGAAATTCTTTTGACAGGAGGAAAGATGTTCTGTGCTCAATAACTTTTATCACCACAGCATGCATTATGCTACATTTTTTATGCATTAGTAAAAGTGTTCTGAAGTCTCTCAAAAACATAAAAAAATATTATAATAAAAATAAGAAACAATAATGTGTCCCTGCCTGAAACCGACATTGTATGACTATAGAAAACAGGTTTAGATAAACAACTTATTATGCACGAAAAGAGGGTAATTTTCATTCAGCTTAGAATCTGCGTGAAAGCTATGAAAATGAAAGCTACAGTACAGTCAGACAGATTTTAAATTCATTAAGCAAAATTAACTTTGTCAAAATCAGCTAATTTGCAAGCAGTACATGACTTCTCAAAAGATACCTTTTGTCTCTCATACAAACTCAACAAAGGTTTATTTTTTTTATAATTTCGAAACTTGGACTCATTCATAGTATAATCAAACGAATCTCCAGCTGTTCCACACACGCCAATCCCTTGAAGTCAGATACACAGATATACCGAAATGTTAGCGCACACGGCAATGAACGACAGTGTGATTGTATGTAAGTTATATATATATATAACTGTAATACAGCATGATACTGTATGGTTTTAAAGCCACTACAGTACAGTATATGTGAAATATTTTTCATAATCATAATTTGAAGTTAATTGCTGATTTCTCATTGCTGAAATTTGAATTAAGACAAAATATAGTAAATGTAAAAATTACAGCCAAAAGGATTGCTCTGACAGGATCTTTTTATGAAGTATATAAACTTTATATAGTTAGAACAAGCACATCAACACTTTTCCAAAATAAACACCGCAAGTTACAGAGTAAATTTGATGCATAAAATATTTATGAAGACGGTGGAATACTGTGTATAATTTGTATTTTTCTATATTGAGCTACTGCTACCATCTACTGTATGTACAGGAGGTATGTATTACGTATGAGACTGTATGGCTTTTAAAGCTACTACAGTGCAGTATGTGTGAAATACATTATTATAAAAATGTAAAGTTAAATTGTTTCCTGATCACTTGTTGCTGAAATTTGCATTACATTAGGTATATATTATGTTATACTTTCTTATGTTCATCCACCAAAATTTCCCTTTAGTTGTACAATTCCATATTAATATTCCATATGAAGTGGATTTAAACATGCACAGTAGAGATACAGATTCAATGAAGCAGTCGTTTCACTAACATCTAATGCTCCACAAGTGCCACTTATTGATCATATTTAGCCAGCAAACTGCATACCTCAATGCACCGCACAACCTTTACTGTATTAGGAAGAAATACTGCGAGCTGCTGCACACAGAGATCAGGGGCTCGCTGTTACGCTGGGTGGATGGAGATCACAGTCACACCCACATGACACTGCCCTGTCCATCTGCTCCTCTAGCGTCTCTCAGGGGAGAGATGGGCTCATGATTCTCTGCAGCGGCTCACAGAGGGGGTCACTGCGCAGGAAGCCCTGGACGTACCCTGCTCGCCCACACGCTGCAGGGCAGAGCCAGGCAGCAGGCTGGGCTCACTGGCCTGGAGAGAGAGACACAACAGGCTGGACTGCTCGCAGTAAGAGTTCACACCTGGACAGTGAAATCCTCTGCACCATGTGGAGCTGTGACTGTGACACCCCTTTGTCAAAACACAGCTGGAGATGATCCTGGAGCCAAATAACTCCCAACAATTAAACAGCTGGATGGGCCAGCTGGCCTCCTCTTGTTTGTCACCATTATGCTCCAAGATTATAAAAAAAAATCTCTGTCAGCCCAAAATAACACTGTAAGTCACCTCTTCTACAACACCAAACCTTCCCCAAACAATAACCACCAAAGAAATAAAATTGCAGCTGGTTTATAACTGAAGCTCTAAACCACACCCTCTAACAACCCTAATCACACCCCCTAACAACCACAACCCTGCAGCTCAGATCAAGGAAGTTTCACTAGAAACAGACTCACTGCAGCTCCGTCTCTACTGCTCCTCTCTGTGCAGTTTTTACTTGTCAGAATAATGGCAGAAGGCAGTATTTTTCAGTTTCTCAGGACCAGTTCAGCTGCTCAGTGTGTCTTTATTTGCTGAAGGATCCAGTGACTCTGCTCTGTGGACACAGTTACTGTATGGGCTGTATTAAGAACCACTGGGATCAGGAAGATCAGACTGGGATCTACAGCTGCCCCCAGTGCAGACAGACCTTCACCGCAAGGCCTGATCTTGGCAGAAACACCATCCTGGCTGAAGTGGTAGAGAAATTGAAGGAGACAGGGTGCAGTGGTCCTTCTCCTGCTCACAGTCCTGCTGGCCCTGGAGACGTGCTGTCTGCACTGGGAGAAAGAGGGGAGCATCACGTCTGCACTGGGAGAAAGAGGGGAGCTGTGAAATCCTGTCTGGTGTGTCTGGCCTCTTACTGTCAGACTCACCTTCAGCCTCACTATGAAGCTGTTCCATTGAAGAGACACAAGCTAGCTGATGCCACAGGACAACTGCAGGAGAAGATCTGCTCCACTCATGACAAACTGCTGGAGGTCTACTGCCATACTGATGAGAAGTGTGTTTGTTATCTCTGTGCAATGGATGAACACAGAGGCCATGATACTGTCTCAGCTGCAGCAGGAAGGACTGAGAAACAGGTGAGGACTTTGAGTTTGTATTGAGTGTCTATACAAGATGTTAAAGTTTGTATCTGTATCTGTAATGCTGTATCTCTCCACTGCTGAGTCCTTCTCATGTACTCAGCTGTGATCCACACAGGTTATGTCTCTGAAGTGTCTCCTGTTCTTCTGTCTGTTGTTCATTATCTCCTCCTCCTCCTCACCTTCACTGTTTCTCTCTTTACTGTCCTCATGTAGCACCGATGAACCTGTACAACTACACAGCACACTGAACACCTCTAGAACAGACTGCACCCTCATTAATGCACAGCACACTGAACACCTCTAGAACAGATTGCACCCTCATTAATGCACAGCACACTCAACACCTCTAGAACAGACTGCACCCTTCATTAATGAAGTCCTACTTTAATTTCACCACAATAGTATTATTATTAATAAAAAAATATATTTTGATATGGAATCTTTACAATGGCTTCTCAAAGCACTTTACAGAACAGAGAGATGCACAGTGAGAGGAGATAGTAGACAGGGGTTTGATAAAACAGTAGAAAAGCAAAGGGGCAGAAACAGACCCAGTTAAATTAAAGCTCTTAATGAATAGAAGATTGTGAGTCTGAATTTAAAAGAGCTCAGGGAAGGTGAGTTATGATATCCACAGGGATAGAATTCCAGAGCTTTGGGGCGCAGCAGGAGAAGCCCTGTCACCCAGAATGCTGACTTTGGAGACAGACAGGAGACCATAATTAGAAGAGTGAAGGTTGTGAGGTGGGGAGTAGGATGTAGTAGCTCTGGCAGGTACTGAGGTGTCAAACCATGCAGAGGCTTTTAGGGGAGCATGAGGACTTTGAAGTCGACACAAAACCTGATAGGAAGCCAGTGCAGGGACTCCAGGACAGGAGTAATGGGATCACTTGCACTAGACCTGGTGAAGACTCTGGCTGCCAAATTCTGGACATACTGTAGTTTGTTCAGTGTGGGCTTAGATGCTCCACTGAGTGGAGCGTTACAGTAGTCAAAGCGTTACAACTATAGAGCGGTACAGTATTATCAACACAATTAGGAACTCCTGGCCTCACAAGTGCATGTCATTGGCGCTTCCCTACCATCCTAACACCCCTTCCATCCTCAGGACCATTAACGACAACTTCCCCATCCTACAGGATGATCCCTCCACTGGTACCCTTTTTCTGACCACCCCATGATCTCATCTCATATCACCAACCACCTAATCTGCATCACCTTTTTGTTCACAGCTCCCTTGACTGCCCTCAGCAACCATCCACACCAGGCACTTTCCCTTGCAACAGAGCTCGATTCATCACCTGCAAGTACATATCTAACACCACACTCATTCAAGGCCTCTCAGGACAATTCCAGATCACTCAGATGACGTCTTGTACCTCCAGTAATCTTATTTGGTGCCTCTCTTGCAGAAAATGCCCAGCCAGGTTGACTCGGAGACCGCATCAGAGAACATGTTAGGGCTTTGAGGATCAAAGATTTCTCCAAGCCCATAGTTTCTTATTTCACCTCTAATGGCCATGATCACACTAATCTCTGTATCCTCAAAGAAGGGTTTCTTAACTCCTATTGCAGAAAGACATTCAAAACCCAAATTATCCTGAAACTAGGATCACACCTTCCGAGATAAGGTTACTGGATTTCTGTGCCAATAAACTTGTCTTCTTGCAGTTTAAATGAAGGAAATTATGAGTCATACATGTGTTTATGTCCGAGAAGCAATTGGAGCAGAGACATGTCAGTGTCAGTTAAGTATGGACGTACTGTACTGTAGATTTGAGTATCATCAGAACTCATACATGATGAAGGGTAGGGGGCCCAGTGTCAACCCCTGAGGAAGACCAGACTTAATGAGTCCAATTTCCGAGCTACAATTGCCAAGAGACAAAGTGCAAGTAATCAGTGAGGTAAGACTGGAACCATTTAAGAACAGTGTCAGAAACTCCAAACACAGTCTCAAGACAAGAAAGTGTGATGTCATGGCTGACGGTGTCGAAAGCAGCACTGAGTTCAGTAAGAATGAGGATAGAAAGAGAATGAGAATCAGAAGCCATTAGAAGTTCGTTAGTGACTTTGAGCAGGCCAGTTTCTGTGCTGTGAAGTTGTCTGAAACCAGATTGGTGAGGTTAAAATAGGTTATTTAACTGAAATGTAACAGCTCGTTCTAAAAGATTTGCAAGAAAGGTTAACTTGGATATAGGGTGAAAGTTGTTCAGGCTGTCCAGAGCCATGATTCTTTTTCACACATAGGGGTAACAGCAGCAGTTGTGAAGGCCACTGGTTCCACATCAGTACTCAAGGATTCATTTATTATATTGAGGACTATGGGGGAGAAAGCAGTGAAACAGGATTGAAATAAAGTGCTGGGAAGGGGCTCCAATAGGCAGGTGGTGGATTTCATACACAAAAACCAGTTAACTGTGGTATAATACCTTCACCTGCTTTATTGAATACAAGACTCACACTGGGCTATGCTGGAGTCAGATCTGACACAGAACATGTTTCTAGGAAGCAGACAGGATGTGAGATGTGGTCGGACACATGGTCTGCCTGGCCCAGAACTTAAGCCAGTGGTCAAGCACGTCAGCCACAAACTAGTAGCACTCGGACTCATCAGCACTGCTGAAGTCCTCTGTTTTGTGGTGCAGAGAGAAGTCCAGACACTATATTTAGATGTCAGAATGAAAACTGAAGTCTCTAGATTGTGTTTCAGGTATACTTTCTGTGTTTTTAGATTTCACTTCACATACAGATGTGCAGACCCAGGTGTGAGGTGTAAAACTCGAGCAGAAGGTGGAGACTCGTGCTCTGCTGAGCTGCACATGCTGCCGGTGTAGATTAGACATGAAACAGGAGCATGTCAGACAGGACCAGGAAACACGTCTCATGTGGATAAGACATCAAGGGTACAGAGTGTGAATTTTCCAGGGTGACTCTAAGGGGTGTCTCTGTGATGCGAGTCTCTTACAGCAGAAATGTCCTGAGTGTCTCTGTTTCTCCACAGAAGCAGCTGGGGGCGACACAGACACAAACCCAGCAGAGAATCCAGGAGAGAGAGAAGGAGCTGCAGGAGCTGAGACAGGCTGTAGAGTCACTCAGAGTGGGTATTCACCAGAGGAGTGGACACACTGACACATTTCCAAAGTTGGACACTGGACAGTACCCTTAGAAAACACAACATACAGCATAATGTAGTTTGAGTGTTTTTCTGTGTAATAATCCACTGTGTGTCTCCTCCCTCAGAGCTCTGCACACACAGCAGTACAGGACACTGACAGGATCTTTACTGAGCTGATCCAATCCATTAAGAGAACATGCTCTGAGGTCACAGAGCTGATCAGAGCTCAAGAGAGCGCTGCCGTGAGTCAGGCTGAAGGACTTCTAGAGCGACTGGAGAAGGAGATCACTGAGATGAAGAGGAGAGATGCTGAGCTGAACCAGCTCTCACACACAGAGGATCACATCCATTTCCTCCAGGTAACATCACTGCTCTGTGACTCTGCAGTACGGAAGGGTGTCTCTCACACAAAGCTCTCAAATGGAGCTGCTCCTGGTATCCCCCCTGGAATGTGTCTTTGAGCCCCTTGTGTTAGACTGGATACTCCTCTTTCTCTTCTCTGCTGCAGAATTTCCAGTCTGTCTGTGTCCCTCCTGGAGCTGGAGACTCACCCAGCATCCCTGTTTGTCCACACTTCTCTCCTGAGCCAGTGAGGAGAGCTGTCTCTGCACTGAAAGAGCGACTGGAGGACATCTGCAAGAAGGAATCAATAAAGATTTCCACGACAGGTTAGTGGAGAAACACACTGGTATCTTTCTGGATAGCCTGTTTTTCTCTTATATTGTTACTGGATTTTCTGTGCAGTGAATGTATTTATCAAAACAGTTTATCAGTCAATAATTTAATTTCTAAGTCAAATATCTCAAATATCTGGAAGCTTTCAGAGGGGCTACAGTCCCAATATAGTAGTTAAAATAGTGGCTACAGACCCAGTACAGCAGAACAGTCCTGTTACACTAGGAGCTACAGACCCAGTACAGTAGATCAGTTCTGTTACACTAGGAGATACAGTCCCAGTCTAGTAGAACATGTTATTCCCGTTCCTCTGTTACTGCAGCCCTGATGAGACATTTCTCTGTGTCTCCCCTGTGACTGAAGCCTGCATTCTGCAGACTCCAGAGCCCAGGTCCAGAGCAGATCTTTTCTACTGTGAGTCTACAACAGCTCCCCCCTGAAATATACCTGGAGCTCAAACACACAGCAGAAACAGTGATCCATAAACTGATGCACACTCTGACACACACACTGATTCGCACTCTGATACTTGCTGATACACATCTGAATTCAGAAAGTCAAGCTTGCAGACAGTCGCTCTATGTGGATCAGAAAACACACAGGTGAACACAGACAGAAAGCCAAGTGAGTGTCATTTTTTTAAGAACATGCACTTTATTACAACGTCTACTGCACAACTCTTACAAAGAATACAATTCTAACAACAACACTTCAACAGAATTTAAAATGTCTTAAACAGAGTGATTGTCCATTATCAGTATTTCTATTTTGCAAGTGGTCAGTGAGGCTGGTTCACACAATAAGAGCCCCTCTAAGCCTCCTGGGTGTTACCACTGGCTGCAGTACTGGCTCTGAAACTGTGATTGTACATTTCTCAACAGAAGCACTATGGAACAGTTTTTCTGGGTTTTCTTCAGCCCCTTTATGGGGCCCTCAGACCTGTCCAGAGCTCTTTTGCTGTGATGAAATCCCACCAGGCTACATCGTGCTTCATTCTGCCTTTGAGGCTCATGAGGATCCTCTCCTCCACCTCTCCTGCCTTTCTCTCTGTGTGGTGCTGGACGAGCGTGTCACTATGGATGGAAGCTCATAACCATTCCCCCTCCCAGGAGTTCCACAGTGTTGTCCATTCTGTCCCACACTGCTCTGGTGAAGGTCCAGCTCTTGAACAAGTGCTCCTGCGTTTCCTCTATGAAACACGTGTCCCAGGGGCGTTGCGGTTTCCTGGTGAGCGAGTACCTGTGAAGGACCTCTCTGGTCACCAGCTCTGGTGCACAGTCATCCAGCTGAGGGCCTTCAGCATGTTGTCTAGTCCTTTGGGTTGAGTCCTTACATTGGTGTCCTGTGGGATCGTCAGCCTCTCCCTGGTGACCAGTTCCTTCCTTCCCTTCCTTGTACAGGGCCCTTTATTGATACAGAGCTCTAATTGTCTTGAGGCCTTATACCTCCTGCTCCACTTGACGGTGTGGGTGTAGGTATCCGGTTGCTTCTCTGCTTTGGGCCCAGTGTTGGACCACTGAATCAGGTGCTTCACTGGGAGGGAGAACCACAGCCTGACCAATTACTGGTACTTGTGACCGATTGGGTCCAACCCCTAGTGACAGAGGTTGCAGAAGAAGATGCAGTGGAGTTTCAGGGGGAAATTCGGCACGTCTCTTGCCCCTTCCTCAACGGCTGGCACATCTGGTTCCTTGTGATGTACTCGTACCTGTTCTGCCATCCCTAGCAGCCCTCGTCTGAGTCTGGCTAACAGAGGGCACACTACGACCAGGTCAGCTAAAGCCAGCAGGGTGTCTGCCTTCAACACCCTCACTTTCCCCATGAGAGTCAGCAAGCGAGTCTTCCACAGGCCCAGTTACACGTTCACTTTGACGGTCCTCTCTGTCCAGTTTATGTACTTGTTGTCCCTGCTCTGGAATGAAACCACCAGTATCATTAGGGGCTCCATGCAAAGCTTGAAATTCTCTAGCGCCATTTCTCTGTCCCTCCAGGGTTCAAAAAGCTTGCCCTTGCTCTTTCTGTTTATCAGCCTCAAGTCTGAGGCCCTGCAGTACTGCTCCCTAAACTGCAGCCCACTCTGCAACCCCCTGTCTGAAATCAGGAACAGCGTCATGTGTACTGGGAGATCTTGAGGACCCCTGTGCCTCTGCCAATGGTTCCATAATGAGAACATAGAGAAGAGGTGAAACATGAAACATTTATCGTAATCCGGATTCCTGGGGGATGAAATTCCAAAGATGTCTGTTCACGTTGACCCCTTTGGCCAACTTCAGAGTACAGTATCTATCCAGCAGATGAAGCTTTCTCAGAATCTGAAGTGTTCCAGCGCTGTGAACAGATTGCTGTGGTTTACTCTGTTAAAGGTTTTCTCCTGGTCCAAGGCTCATCACGGGCCCGTTTCGGTTATTGTCACAGGGGAACTGGAGGTTCCAGCTGACAGATCACCCTTCCACACTTGATGATGTGGGGCAGGGAGGTCCTCAGTCTGCTGGGCACTGGCTTGTTCAGGATCTTGATGTCCACACAGAGCTATGTTACCAGCTTCCAGTTTTTGAGTTGCAGAGCAGGAAGATGAAACCTTCTCTCATCGTATTTCTGAGTTTTTCCCTGGCGGAAGAGTTCTTGCTCCACCTCCACCAGGTCTGCCACTGGGGTGTCCCAGAAGCAGGTGTAGAATTTCTTGGGAAGTTGCTTTGCTATTCTCCATCTGTCAGAATGTGACACTTGATTTGTTAATAACTGTGGAATATCAGGAGCAGAGCCAGTTTAACAATAACAACCCAGCCACACTGTACAATACTGGGGGGGAAAAATAATGGTAAAATGACAGTACTTTTCCCCTGCAGCTTCACAGACACACAGCCTCTTGTGAGAGGCAGCAGTGTGACTCTGTTACAGGGGCTCATCTGGGGTCTGTAGGCCTCTCTCTTGTCTGAGAACTGGCTGCTTCTCTTCACATGTCAACCAGGATGGGTCAGCAGGTAGGAACAGTCAGGACTTGTTCTGTCTGGACAAACAAAACAATAGAAAAACTCAACATCATTTTTCCATTCATATTAGGAGAGAAGGCATCTTTGTTGTGAGAGGGAAGGACTTACGATGATTTTCAACTCAGAATCACTGTGGTAGAATATATTCTGGTGTTTTCATGAGCACAATAGCTAGCTGATGACACAGACATATGTAAAGTTTTGTGGTTGTTTAGCCACAATAAACAGAGATCTTTGTTTGTCTACCCGCCTGTGTCCGGTTTTAATCAACTGCACTCTGTTGTAATTACAGGTAGTCCAGCTTCAGCTGTTTTTCTCTCTCTCTTGAATGTTTCATTGATGAAGTGTACATTGGTAGTATCTTTGACTCCATCCAACATTAATTTTGTTAACAGATTCATACAGATGCAGCCATTCAAAATGCGCGGGCGATACCGCATTATTTTCCGGTATGCTGTACACAGTCTACCGCAAGTTACCGGTAAATACCGCAAGTTACCGGTAAATACCGCTAGCAAAATAATAGTATCCGGAATTTCCGCAAGGTGGAGCTAATAAAGCTCAACCTCTCATGTTTGAGCTGTAGCCATCAAAGTCTTTAACGAAGATATTAATAATAGTATTAATAATAAATGACCTTGGACAAGCTGTAAGTGTAAACTCAAAGTATTGCCCTGGTCAACATTCTTTTTTTCATTGACCGTCTTTGTAAAAGTAACACCACAGCATTTCGCAATCACGCATTTTTTTCCAATCATGCAAAGTACAGTAATTTTTGAGAATCGATTCACCATGCCTTACACATGCTCATAAAAGAGATTGATTTAGGAACATAAACATATTACCGTATGCAAACTGTACTGTATACAGTATGTATATGTATATTTAATGTCTTAACTGTGCCCGTTTAAGTCTTGAATATTCATATCTAATTTTACCACTGAAGGGAAATCTTAGTAGCTGAGCATAAAAAGAATAGGAGCATACTGCAACGCGTGTGAAGGCCATAAACGATATTAATTTTGGAACATAAACATACGGTATATGGCTGGTCTCGGTACTTTAAAGAAAACATACACGAAACATGGTTTCATTATGACCAGAATCTGTCTTGAGATATTTTTAACTTGATTTACAGTATTTGAGAGGTATGTCTTAACACAGATACTACAGTGCTTAAGTACTACTCACGTATATGTTTCTAGGTTTATATTATGCATTTCATACGGTCAAATTACTTTTGAGCAACTAATAAGAAGCGCGAAACGGTATGCGTTTTAGTTTCGTTTCGTGCTGGGACCCGTGGATTGATTAGAGATATCAAGTACATACAAGTCATTTTTTAAATGTTGTAGTTCGTCTTGAAAAAATGTTACGAGTACATCATCTATCAACAATTACACAGGTTCTGTTTCCATATTGCGGATTTTGGTTACGTAATATTATGTTCTAGATTTCACGTTGTGAATATATGATTTGGGCAAACAGAGCCGCAAAGAAGTACATTATGGGTGGTTGTTTTTTTTTTGCAGTTTTATCTAGAACAAGCGATGCTTAAACCTTTGTCTGATTCTTGTGAAACTATCCACACGACAGTTACAGTACCTAGGAGTTGACTTCAGTGATGTCACTGATGGGATGTTTCTAAAAATCCATCCTCTGTAAAACGTCTTCTCTAGTTGTCCTGCATATGTATTCGCTAATGAAGCTGTGTGTTCTGAGCCTGGATCTCTACATTTGTGTATGAACCAGCTTAGAGGGCTAAAGACAGCTTGTGTTTAAATTGAGTGTAAGGCAATTTATGCTTCTAAAGTCATGGTCAGCATTTTTGTACTGTGCTGTAAACTTGTTCTGTGCCAAGTCACATTATTTTATAGCGTTTTTATAGCGTTATCAAATCCGGTGGCGCGGTGTTAGTTTCCTGACTCCCATGTCACATGGTCTGTGATTGAAACCTGTAATACCGGTTTAATTCGTCACAGCCAGCACTCCGGTTGTAAAGTAGAAGCAGGCGAGATTTCCAGCGAAAAACACCTCCCCCTTCTTCAGGTGTGAGGGTCTTCTGCTCAGAATGAAACGCTAAAATGTAATGTAGGCTCTGAATGGGTTCAATTGTGATTTGGGCTTGATTAAGGTCGCTGCCTTTCATCTAAAACCCTACTTGAATCCTTCTAAACTAAAAATCAGTGTTAGTGAGTTCTAAATAAAGAGGTATCCAGGTAACAGTGAAACAGGCGGACAGTCTGGGGAGATCGCCCGTTTTCCATGTAAATAGTTCCCTGGTTCCGCACCCCTTGGTGTTTCTCTCGCTCTCTCTCGGGTCACCTGATCATTAGCTCGAAAGATTTGAGTGCTTTGTGTATATTCTAATGGTAGTGGGGGCAGGGTGTGTGGGAACAGGTTTGGTTGAAATTGCATTGGAGATCTATGTTCTTCACACCTGAAACATTTTCTCTGAAAGCATTTTCTTCGCTGTTTAACCGATCTTGTTACAGCATGTTACAGTTTACTATTATTAACCATATTAATTTTAAGTGCTTAATGTAAAATCTTGTAAAAATATATTTTCATTGTTCAAATATACATTAAGTCTGACTATCATATAATAAGTTAAATACAAAACTAAAGAAAAAATAGGGTTAAATATAATTCACAATATTTTGCTAACAATGTTAACTGTTTATGAATAATAAAATGTATTAGCTAAGGAGTAGGATGGCACAGTTGTTAGTATGTTTTTTGTTTTGTTTCTTTTTCATAAATACAACAGTAGTACCTGATGTCTCAGTGGCTTTCAAAATTAAATTATGCATGCAAACCTGTGAACTAGAAAGATAACTAAGATATCCATCCATTTATAATGGTGGCAAAGTGGTTAGCATTGCTATCTTGCAGCACTGGGGTCCTAGGTTCAATTCCTGCCATCCTGTGTGTGTGGGGTTTACATGTTCTCTCTGGGTTACATGGTTTTTCTCCATATGTGTGATATGACTCCCTCTCGCACTCCAAAACATACTGGTAAGTTAATTAGTTTATGGGAAACCTGGCCCTGGTCTGTGTGTGTTTGTGTCTGTCTGTCCTGTGATGGACTGGCGCTATGTCCAGGGTGTATTCTGCCTTGTGTCCGTTGCTTACTGGGATAGGCTCCAAATCCTCTGTGCTGGATAAAGAGATTAGAAATGGAAGTAAAGGCACTGTGTGGATGGAACTATACACAGTGTTAGAAACCCACTATGAAATGGCAGCATCTCACTGAGAATAAAATATTTTATACTGCTGGCTTAAGGAAACAGCCTTTCCACCTCTCTTGCACATCAGTATCCATACCTAGTTATTTAAACAAATTGCCTCTAATTATAAACATCTTAATATGCTGGCTCTGTGGATCCGCATCAGCTATGTTTGCCCATTCCTTCAATTCATGTGCATCCAACACACAGTTCAATGCCAGCAACTACACATAATCTAAAATACAATCCTTATTTCAGTATCTATGTAAACATATAGTCTGTTAACTTCATCATCTTCATCAAAAGTATGCCTAACCCCATTAGGAAGTGTTCTTGTTATAAGTGTATTCCTCAGCTTTCCCCAAACTATCTTCTTCTTGCCAACATCTCTAGTCTTTTATCCTGCAATAACTCAGCCAACACTTAAATCTCCAAAAGCTGCTTGTGTTAATTTCTTTAAATCACAAATATCATGTGTAAATACTGGCCATGTAATACTCTGCATTGTAGAATAATAGTTTATTTTAAAGGGAACTAGAGAAACTAAGAACTAGAGAAATCAAGAAAGGCTTTTTTTCTAGAATTAATAAATGCACATCCTGTTCACTGGGGAAATTAAATCCACACTGAGCAATCTTCAATATGTTCACAATATGACAGCAAGAATCCTATCAGGGATGCATTACACCTGTTTTCAAGTCCTTGCACTGGTTACCTATCAGATTTTGAGTCAACTTCAAAATCCTTATCCTCCTTATGTACTGTCCTACAACTGGTATTATTGATCTCCGAATTATTGTACTTGACATGACTTCATTCAGCCTTTCCTGAACGTCTATGACAGGCAGAGAGAATGCTGTTTCTGGTGCGATCTTTTACAGCTGACATTTCACTGTTTTAAACGAACAAGAAATTAGATTGCTCATAAATCACTTATTCTATATAAACACAGCGTAATTGCCCTCCGAAAATCTTCTTTTTCTTGTTCGTTTTAGAGACCTTGATCGAAACTGATTTTAGATGTCAGAAAGGATTTATTTTCTCTGTATTTCCTACATTGCTTTGTCGAGATTTTAACTTTATATCTAGGCTCAGATTTCAACTATAAATCGTACAGTAATTAATAGCAGTAAATACTGATGTTTATACATAAAAAAGTCATGCCTTGGAGTATAGACCCCCAAAGGAATGCCATAGACTCAAACTGCAAAATAAACACATACAGAAAGAAAGTATTTGTATTGTAATTGCAAATCCTGGTACTGTATGAGTGATTGGTATGACTTTCCTCATTACAAATCTCTTATTAGAATTTAAATTTCTCTGTAACTCCAGGTCAGAACAGAGAAAATGTAACTGCCTTAAGGAGTTTACGATTATGAAAAATAGAAGGATAAGCATGATACGTATGTCTTCTGTCATTTTCTAAGTCATGTTACTGAGCACCAAATCTTATTGAGAATATGAATCCATTTAAGGTTTATACCATTAAAGTAACGGTTTATTCCATGCTGAAAATGTTTGTACCAGACTTTTTTGAGGCCTGTTTAATTGTGTCTGAAGTCTGATGTTGTAAATTTTATTGTTAAAAAGATCCATGAAAATGTCACTACTAAAGTTAGCTGGTACTGTTGGTACTGTAAGTGGCAAGTAGAGCTCATATTTTAGATTTTGTGTAGTTGCTAGCGTTGAACTGTGTGTTGGATGCACATGAATGAAGCGACGGACACAAGGCAGAATACACCCTGGACATAGCGCCAGTCCATCACAGGACAGACACAAACACACACACACCAGGGCCAGTTTAAATCTAACCTCAGAACCTTTCTTTTCAGAAGACTTAGTGTCTGTATCTGCTTCATTTTCTAATTTTGGTAGCACCTCTACCTGCTGGTCTTTCTTATATGCATTTACTTTGTAATCTGTGGTCCTTTTATCTGTTTTTACATCTACTGTATTGCTTTGAGATGCCACCTTTAATGGTGATATATCAAATAAAGTTTTTTATTATTGTTATAGGGAAACATGATCAGATTGTCCCTGGTTCAGAAAAAAAAGATCTAAAGTATACTAGTTTGTCACTCTTCTAATTCCCTTTGCTAAATGACTTTTCATACTAATCTGATCAATCTAACTGCCAGTTTTCTGTGCTTTCTCTATCCTGCTAGATTTGCAATTATTCTGAAAATTTTCATCTTGAAATAACTCATTTCTAAATACCTTTTTCACTGTTAACATCTTGCAGCAACTCTGCGACAAAATATACACTCTGACAGTTCATCCTGCTACCAACATTAAATAAAACAAATCTTAAGATTTCTATATTTATGTCTTTATTTAGTGGTTTCATTAGTGACAAAGGCTAAACTTTCTTGGAAAAATGTCTTTTATGTGTTGCGGAAAAAACTGACTTGCTTTAACAAAATATGTTTACAAATCCTTTCACCTGGCATTTTCGTAGTTAGAAATTATGGAACGCTCTATTAAAAGCAAGGGAGTTTTTATGTCCGTTGCAGTTCTTTTGCAACATGAATATAATTATATCGTTATTAATTTCTTGAGATACGCGATTCCATATTATATTCCCTTTTAATCAAATTCTAAAAGTATGCTTGTTGACTCCGGTATCGCGGTAGTTAAAGACTTCGATGCTTAAAATGTTTAGGGAGAAATGGAATACTGGTGTGTATGTTTTCTTTAAAGTACCGATACCAGCCATATACTGTATGTTTAAGTTCCAAAATTAATATCGTTTATGGACTTCACACGCGTTGCAGTATGCTCCTATTCTTTTTATGCTCAGGCACAAAGTAAAAGGGGATGCTTCATATTGCTTGACTAATTTTAAAAACTAAGTTAGAAATGCAGACGCTCCCTCGGTGCGCTGCTCTGGTGCGCCGGCTCTTACACAGTGCCTGTCTGCCGTAAGCGTTACAATATACATACCCAACACTGCTTGTACCCATCTGTCATGCAAATAAAACACCTTGAATTGAATTGAATTGAGGGGAGAGGGGGGGAATACTAAAGCCAATACTGGCTCAATACCCTCGATGGGCTTTGACGTGCTAATGCGTTGGTTTAAGAGTCCGGGTGTGGCAGGCTTCCAATGTCAACTCGACTCGATTGGAAGACAATGAACGTATTTTGTGATATTTAGAAATATAAATTTGTTTGGTGCGAGTGAGGTTTTATTTAATCTCTGACCAAGGGAAACGTTTCATTTTTTTCAAAGAAATGTTTGTTAAAAAATAAAGTCATAGTTCTATGGGATTCAATCACAGACCATGTGACATGGGAGTCACGAAACTACTGTAACACACAGCGCCACCAGATTTAATAACGCAATAAAAACGCTATAAAATAATGTGACTAGGCACAGAAAAGGTTTACAGCACAGTACGATAATAAATGCTGACCATGACTTTAGAAGCATAAATTACCTTACACTCAATTTAAACACAAGCTGTCTTTCTGTATGAACCTCTAAGCTGGTTCATACAGAAAATGTAGAAATGCATTAGCCTGATTATGATTAAAAAACACATAATTAAACACGCGTTTGCGATTTAAATCAGAACACGATTTAAATCAATATAAATGTTTATATTGTAACGCATACTGTCCAGCCTCCATTTCTCTATAAAAATTTACTCTGTTGCACACACACACACAATAGAAGGAGGAACCGCTGTCAGAAGGGAAGATATGTTCAAAATATCGCAAATATCGATCATGTTGCGATATTTTGAAATATAAAAGTCAATTGATTGTCCATAATATCGCTATTCTATTTTTTCGAAGAAATGTTTGTTAAAAGAAAAGTCCGGTACCAGCTGGATTTGAACACACAACCTACCAGTTGCTAGGCACGCACCTAGACCAGTCGGCTACAACACAGCTCGCATGAACAGGCAGGCGAAACAGCCCTACACAGCCCTGTCGCAGCATACGAATACCATTATTAAATTCCTTAGATACGCGATTCCATATTATATTCCCTTTTAATCAAATTCTAAAAGTATGCTTGTTGACTCCGGTATCACGTTAGTTAAAGACTTCAAAGCTTAAAATGTTTAGGGAGAAATGGAATACTGGTGTGTATTTTTTTCTTTAAAGTACCAAGACCAGCTATATACTGTATGTTTATGTTCCAAAATTAATATCGTTTATGGCCTTCACACGCGTTACAGTATGCTCCTATTCTTTTTATGCTCAGCTACTAAGATTTCCCTTCAGTGGTAAAATTCAATATCTACAACGGGCACAGCAAAGACGTTTACTGTAAGTCTTTCTACGACAGACCAACGAACCACGAGTGCCCCTGTTGGTCAACCAATCACTTACTGCGGTGCCACGCATCATCTTGCGTCATACTGAGCGACGTCACCTGCGGTACGTGTCTGTGACGCGCACTTTGAATGGCTGCATCTGTACCATGCTCATGAGAAAGTCACTCAGCTACCCACTGTTCCCAGAGCTGGATAGGTGATTCCAGATTCTACAGCTCTCTAGCAATAGAGGGAGTCAGACTACAGAAATGGCGAAAATCTCTTCAAAATGTGGAAATATATTCCAGAGACGAGTCCTTTTTTGAAGGTCAACACTCCTTGCAATTCACCCCTTCCCACGTCGCGCAGTGTAGTGGTTATCACCTTCTCTTAAAACACCAAAGGGCTTCAGTGCGAAAGTGGGCAGAAACAAAGCGATCTCTTTTATTATACGTTTTGCACGCCTGACAGGGTTTTACAGTGCTCTTTTCTACACTAAACTGATCATTTGGTCACCAAAAGGCAAGAGAGACACATTTCTATGTTATTAGGAAATCAGGAATCCTTTCCGCAAGAGCCCATAGAAAAAAAAAAAAGATAATATGGGACTATAAACACATTTTTTTTCTTTTTCGTAGCGCTTGAGCAAATTTTATAAAGAAATATATTTTATATTTCTGACACATGACTTAAAAGGCTGGTAGAGTATAGTTCATAGAAGAGTGCTGACCAACAATTTTCATCAACCGTACTGTAATGTTTTTTATAAAAGTAAGTTAAATGCATACATAGTAAATGTTTTTTTTTTCATATAAAAAAACTCATTCACGAATTTTAACTTTTTTACAATAACGTGTTTTATTCTGATCTTGTGCAGCAATATCACCAGACAGTTTAAGGGTCTGTCGTCCTTTTACTGTTCCGGGTTTTATTCTGTCTTCAGATGCACAAGATGTATTTTAAAAATACGTAAATAACAATTCTGGTGCAGCGAGGCATTCTGATTAATTCAGATTCACTCTTCACGTGTGTTATAGATATCATATAATGTTTTTGCATCCAAGCAAAACCTCGCTTGAATATGAAGTTGATAAACTTTACTTGTAACATATTTAACAAGGCACAGTGCCAAACTATTAAAATACATCAGAAACACACCCGAACTCTTCTAATTTATGCATTTGAAACGAACAGATGGGGGACTTTAACATGGCTTTCAGGAAGCTGGAAATTCACTTTTAGGAGTTTTCGGAAGTCTGGACCCAGATGTGCTCGCTGTCACGACCACCAACCCGCCCAGACCACCCCCTAAGAGAACTAATCAGTACCAGCAGCAGGGCGATAATTACAAGCGCCGCTGCACGTGTTAAACTCAACATCAGACGCCCTACCGTGGGGCAGGGTGCAGTATTTAAGCCCCTCCAGCCCGCATCTGTTTTCTGGGTTAAGAGGGAAGAATAAATGTAGTAAATGGAGATGTTATTGCCGCTGGGGAGTAGGGAGGCGGTGGCGTGTGGAGGGAGGAGCAGAGCAATGAGTCGCACCTGCTGCGCCCTGAGTCCTGTCCTATTTAACCGCTGAGTCCAGATACACAGAGTCTCTACCCAGTGTTGGAGATGTGAAGGGTTAAACCCAGAAGTTGAGATACATTTGAGTTTGATACATTTGTAACGGCCATGGTGCCGTTACTTTTGCGCACGTTTGGTGTTATACAGAAAGAGTGGTGAGGGCTCGGCTCACTCGGGTGATATACACGGTTGGACTTTTCAAGGAACGTGTTAGGGATTAAGGAGTTGGATGTTAACTGTTTAATCACTTTGCAGAAGGGAATTGGTTTTGACATTGGTTTCAAGTTGGTGAAGTTACTGGAAGAGTTTTGGATAAAAGTAGAGAGAAAAAAGATGTGGGTCTGATTGGAATGTTTGAATGGCAGAAGCTGATGGATCTTTCTAATAGGACTGATTGTGATTGTTTGCATGTTTAATGAGATGGTGATGAAGGAAGATAGTGACATGGTTGTCTAAGTATTGTTTAGTGAAAGGTGAACCTCAGAAAGTCTGGGATGATGATGGCATCTGGAACTGTGCATGGAGAGTAAACTATGGCAGTTTTAAATGCATTCCTTCTTTGATTGGATTAGGTGGAAAATAGAGGTTTTGTGTTCTACCAAGCACAGACAAAACTGTGCAGGAGTTGTGGGGAGATGGGTCTCTTTGTGGATGCCTGCACAAATGTGGTGTGTGTGGTAAGTGCAAGGAAATTGGACATGCATATACTGAATGTACAAGCGTGAGAAAATGCAATCTATGTGAGTGTGAAGGTCATGTGTTTAAAGACTGTCCAAATTCCTTTGCAAATAGAACAAAACTGGGAAGACTGATGGAAAAACAGGAAGAGTTTGAAGAGGTATTTAGGGCTGGAGCAGTGGTTCTGGATCAGGAACTGGATGTGGTTGAGGTTTAAGAAATTAGTGAAAAGGAGAGTGAGGGTTCAGAATGGAGTGAAGGGGATAAGGGTGGGGTAGAAGAGAATGATAATGTTGCAAAAAGTGAGGTGGAATCTGAATTGATTGGTAGCATCTCTCCAAATCGCCTGCCACCTGTGGAGACTGAAAGCACTCAAATGGAATGTACAGAACAGAGGGTGCAGTCTAAAGGTCTGCTGAGACATTGGATTTAGAAAATGATTTAACTCTGAGTGGAAAAGTGAGGGAAGAATTTTCAGAGTCCTCAGATAGGTTCTCCCAGGGGTTTAGATATCTCAGATATGTGATCCTACTGACCAAGCTTTAGAACCAGAGACTCAAGAAGGGCAGGTGGAGAACCATCCTATGGAGTGTGGGGGTGGTGGAGGAGGAGACAAGAAAGCAAATGGTGGGGGGAGGCCTGTATAGTAGGTGTCACCGACTGAATGATAATAGCCAGAGCTTTGTCTACCCTGGTCCTACTATAAGTATGGCTCTTAATATCGTGTCCATAAAAGTGAGAAGCATTCGATCCAAGTTAAGGGCAAGGACTATACTATCATTTGTGAGTAAGGTAAATTATATAAATGATATTGTGTTGTTACAGAAATGTGGGTTAACCTTTTAAAAACAGCTATAAGGATATGGAGGAACTGTGGACATTGTGCCTATCAATCTGGAGTAGGTCCAATGAGAATAAATCTGATGGTATAGCTGTTTTAATTTAAAATAAGATGGTAGAAGTACGTCCGCACCTTGTAGTGAAACCAGGGAGAGCACTGGTGGTGTATCTGGGTTTCATGAATTTTAACTTTTAAATGTGTATTGTCTGAGTTGCCCACATGACAAATATGTTCTAATTCAGGAATTGAGAGATTATTTATTGGGATGAGAAACAGTGGGTTTTAGCTGGGGATTTTAATTGCCTTTTAGAAAGAGGGCAGAATGAGGGGCAAGAGATGGGTCCAATTTGATAGATCATTAATATTATTGTAAACGGTATGAAAAGATTTTAAACTGAAAGATGCCCTCAAACTTCATAGTCAGGGGAGGGCAGGTTTCACATGGCACAAGTCTAATGGGACCCAAGCCTCAAGCATAGATTTTGTTTTGATACGTGATTTTACTTGCACAACCGCAGGCTTAACTCCTGTTTTTTTTCCTCTGACCATTGTTTACTGTCATGTACACTTTCTATTCCAACAGCTGTTACTGTGGGGAAGGGTGTGTGGAAGCTGAATATCTCACTTCTGGAAGATGAGAAAGTGACGGGCAGGTTCAGGGAAAGATATAAGGAATGGCAGTCTTTGTACAACCTGTTTGGCACAAGAGCACAGTGGTGAGAGGAGGTGAAGGAGCGTACATGTTACGTCCCAGTGTGTGGTCTGTGTGTTTTGTTGTTTGTTCCACACTTCTGACTTTGATTGTTCTCCAGAAGGAGACTAGGAGAATGCTTCAGAGAACATCTTTAACCTTCACAGCCCTAAGATATTTCCAATCCTGTAGTTTCTCATTTCACCTCAAATGGCCATGATCACACTAAGCTCTCGGTCTCTGTTCTCAAAGAATGGTTTCTCAACTCCATAGCAGAAAGACAACAGAAACTAAACTCATCGTAAAACTAGGTTCACCCTTCTCTCAATGACCGACTTATTTTCATGTAATCTACACTAACCTCTTGCAGGTTTCGACTTCACACCTTTCTTCACCCTCTCCACTTTGCACTTCCTGAGTGGCATCTCTGCCCCTCCTGCCTCCTTCCCTCTCCCAGCTTTTGTTCTTCTGTGCTGTTTAGTCTTTGCTTTCTTCCTCGTCTTTCTCGCACCTGAAAAAAGTTGTATTTTCTATCTTCTCTTTTTAGCATGGAATAAACCTATTATTACTTGTTCCATTTCAGATTACACATGCTGATGCAGCTCCCCACCTGAATCAAACTACTTCAATATACATTTGTATATGTTAATTTAAAACTGTAAAAAATAGTAAGATTGTAATTTCAGTTTAAAACTTTGCAAGCAGTAGACGCATGGCAGGATGCACCCAGGAAAGGACACCAGTCCATCACAGGGCAACGACACAAACACACTAACTCGAGGTCCAGATTTACCTGAAGCCAACTAATCTACCAGTATGTTTTTGGACTGTGGGAGGAAACTGGAGCTCCCAGATGAAACCCACTTGAACACAGGGAGAACAAAACTAAGTACTAAGAACTCAGACAGCTTCCTAAGACTCCTCTAAACAGACACAAAATTCCAGATAAAATCTTCTTCAAATGAAGAGCCACAGCATATATACGAGAGTCCCAGGCATCTGTGATCAGTCTTCAGCTGATGCCTCAAATTGAACCCAGGGCCCCAAGGCTGAGGCAGCAATACTGACCACTGCACCACTGTGCAAGAGTGCTGCCAATAACCATATAGGCAGCACATATCAAGATCACAAATTGCACTTTTCAAGAAATCATTAACGCCCACAACACACAACAGGTCCATTAAATTCAAATACACCAAGCATGACAGCCAGATAGGCTTCCTAGACACCACCACACAAGGGTTTCTCCTTCAACAACAGACAAACAGGATTTTTATATAATGTTTTATAATATATATATATTATTATTTTATATTTTATTTTTTTTACAAAGTATTTTTAAAAGATACAGACACACATGGCTTACTGCACAAGGATAGCTTCCACCCAAAGCATACTTTCAAAGGACTGGTAAAATCACAACTCCTACACTTCCACAAAATCTGTACACAACAACAAGACTTTGAGGAAGCCAAATACACACTCTTCCAAGCTCTACACCCGAGCGGATACACAAAGTTTCCTCAAAAATGTGGCCCAAATATTTCTAAACAGAAAAACTCCAGATGACAGAAAAATCCCCCTCATCACATCATATTCCCAACTCAGCATAAACACCAACCAAAAACTAAAGTCTACAATCACCATGATATTAGAAAACACAAAAGGGAGCACAAAATCATATCTGCATACAAAAAATACCAAAAAACTTCAGCTTTATTTAGTCCAAAGCAAGCTAAAACCTGTACAAAACAGATCATATACACCAAGAGCTGAACATTTCATAAACAGAAAACAATGATCCAAAACAACAAAACTAAAGAAATTTAAGTTTTGCAAGTTGCAACAGCATCCAGTGCAAAAAGTGCAGGGTGACCTATATGGGGGAAACGGGTAACTCCATCTGAACCCGACTGGCACAACACAGGTACATCGGGAACCACGGGACTGGAAAGCAACCCCAACTGGATGGAGACAGAAAGAAAGAAAAAGGAAAGGATATTCAGAAGAAAAACAGTAAGAATGTTGCCAAGAGATTACTAGAAATAGGTCATTTTCATTTTAATACTTCTTTCAGTTGTACTTTTAATTTGAATACAAAAAAAAGTTTATGAGCATTAATCTCTCCCACAGATATAGACAGTTGCAGAGTCCAGAACCAAGTACGAAAGATTGCTGGAAGGTGTTGATGGTTGCAAAGAGAGATGTGTTGCACAGACTGGGCAAGACATCACCTTGCCTGAGCAGCTTCTTGTACTGTATTACCTGCAGGCCTTTCTCCAGCTGAAGCACCTGCAGCACCCAGGGGTGGTAAAGAACATGACAGTAAGGATACTTTCATACAACAAAAGTAATAAATTACATATATGGGATTTTTACAGTTTGGTGTATTCATTTTTATTTTCTCGCTATTACAGGTCTAGGAATGAATGTAAAGAAAGTGTCGTTTCAACAAGTGGGCACAAAAATGGTCATAATTGCTGTTAAAGAGCACAAAACCTCAAACAGCAGCTGGCTTCCTTTGCATTGAGTGAAGAAGAGGAACATGCAAGTTGATGGGTACATTAATATACCCCTCCACTCGATTTAGGGTTGTGGTAGAACTGAAACCATCCTGGCAAGCAGTGGGTGCAAAGCACTGTATCACCCATAATGTGACACCAGTCCATTACAGGACTCACTCACACCACAGCCAATTTCATAGAAGCCCATTAAAATCCATGTCAATACAGAGCAAAAGACCTCCACCTCCATAGCTTCCATCATGAACAGTATTTAAGAAAATCTGGAATGCACCTTAATTGCATTTTATTTGTGTTTTATCGGATGTTTCATCTTTACTTCACTAAACTGCGCTGTAATGCCCAGGTCAGCAGACGGAGAAGTTTTTCATTTCATCTGCGGGAGGGCCAATTCACAGTCCTTCCAACGACTTGAGAAGACTGCATGAGAAGTAAGCAGAATAATATATTACTTCAATTTCTGTGGGTTGGAAACAATCACAGATGCTTGCTTGTTTATTTTGTAGATGCCACCTGCCATTCATTACCAGCCCTGAGGTAGAGATGGCAGCAAAAAACGTGGGATGGATAGCCGCAAGACAGTGCATCCCTGGAGAAAACGGGCAGACCTTCATTCACAAGGAAAGGCACTGCAACAGCTCAAAGCAGATGAGCCTTGGGACATGGTGGCCTCATCAGAGGAAGAAGAATGCTGTGAAGAGCTGGGAGCTCAACCTAGAGTCACCTCTCAATAAGTAACAGGTGTAAGACATGCGTCCAAGACAGAACGTCAAGGGGAGATGGTGAGCCTGCTCCAAGACTTTCAGTCTGGGCAAAAAAGAGAGAGCAGGGATTGTTTGAAGACTATGTGGACTTAAAACCTCCCTTCAAGAGATCTAAATTGTACCGGCATCGCAGGCTCAGGGAGCATCGCCAGGAAGCATGGAGACAGCAGAAAGTCCACGGCTTGCTCTTCCTACACCGGCACCACGACAACGCACTACAGTGACATCAGGTCAGGACCAAGCTCCGCCAAGTTCAATACCCATGTCTGCTACACGTGCTTCAACAGAGGGCATGTTCCAGAAAGAGCCTAAGATGCCCCCCTACCAGCAAGGCGAGGACATCTCCTGCGATTTGAGCGCATGGCCAGAACCTGGAAGTGGCCAGAGGAGGAGGAGCGGTCCTGTCGGCTAGTGCCTCTGTTTACAGGCAAGGCCTTGGAGGCTTACAGTGCCATGGATGAAGACCGATCTAACATATGCAGTGACCTGAAGGAGGCGCTACTTACTAAATTTGACATATCCCCAGAAACATACAGACAGCTCTTCAGGATGACCAGTTTTTCCAGGAGAAATGCCAATGGAAACCTACTACCGCCTGAGGGGTCTGTACAGAAGATGGATTCGCCTAGAACAGTGTTCCAAAGAGGAGATTGGCAAGGCCATAATTTTGGAGCAGCTGCTAGGTGTCCTCCCTTATGACACCAGGACTTCAGTAAAAAAACATGAGCCAGCCGATGGGTTGACAGCTTAGTCTCGCTATAGCTGCAGTGTGGAGCTGATAGGACCTAAGTGTGGTAGGACTCCTGGTCTTCTTAGAGACTTCTTCTTAGAGAAAGGGTTTGTTTTTTGTGCGTGTGTACTAGTTCTATTTTGTTGGGTTTTTTTTTTGTTTTGCTATATATATATATAATTGTTTGTGGGGAGCAATTTCATAATATACCATCACTTTTGCACCTAAGTGCAATTGCAGCTGAGCCATCATTCTGTTTTGAAAGGACTCACTTGGGCACCCCTCCTGCCCTCCCGGTGACATCCCCACCGCTGCCACCAATGCACAGAAGAACATTGTGGTGGATTATTTAGCCCATTCCAATGTGACCGTGGAGAACTATTATAGAATGCCGACACATCCCAACATCTGCTCAGCAATTGAAGTAATTGAAGGCTTCGCAGAAGAAGGTGTTTAGTAAGCATCAATACGATCTCAAAATCAATACCTCACAAAACAACAATTATTCCTTTTTTTTTTAAGTTCAGGGGAGCAATCAGACCCTGCACAAGAATGCACACCTGCTATAGAATAAGTTTGAATACAATGCAACCTTTCAGTTATGTGTTGACATTGTGTTACAGAGACCTGTGATATTTTAAGTTTTTACAACAGTGAATCAAGGCCAAGATCCACTACAGCCACTGCAGGATTTACATGTCTGCAGACCATTAATGGCAAGTTTACAAATCAATTATCTTCACCGACAAACACTAAGTTTGGAACATATTCTGAGGATTTATATTGTAGTTTTCCTTCCAGATCTTAACACTAGATAGTTGCCAGGTAACCTACTATATTCAAAAGATGGACTGGTCAGCCAATGCATCAACAGTGTCTGAAGTTTTTGAGAAGTGGAAGCCTAACACAGGGCTACCACCAAATGACCAGCAACTTAAAAAGATAGTAAAGCGTCAAACCAAGAGAGGCCTGAGCATCACCGAGAATCCTGTGAAGGGCAAGAAGGTTGTGACTTCCAGGTTTCCAGAAAGGAGATGTGGTGTGTGATTATCCTGGCAAGGTCATCACAGAGACAGCCGCTAAAGCCCTAACGACACAGATGGCAGAGGGAGAGATATATATATATATATTTTTTTTTTGATGGATCTGCACAAAAACTGTGCATTGATGCCCGTGAAGAACACTGTGCCTGCCTCACGGATATGGAGACTATCAGAAGGTGGATAAATCCAAAGAGAAAAGACAACATCAAGGCTTTAAGAGGGTCATTTATAATAAATGAACAGCCTGTCATAATTCTGTCCGTGACAGAAAGTGACATTGTTGTAATCAAAGAGGAGCTCTTCTCTCTCAACATTTCAAGGTGAAGGACAAGCTCAGGAGTGGTTGGATCACTGACCATTTCCAAAAAAGAAACTTAGTAAGTATATTAAAGGGCATATTCTGAAGATATTCATTTTCTTGTAGCTTGAAATTAATGTTAGAATTATGTTTGTGTTATTGTCTTAAAAATTGCATTTCTCATTCTCATTAGCAAGGCTATAAGGAAGGGATATGGGACTGGCAAAAAGATGCATGATTTTCAGAAGAGCATAGAAGGCAAATAACTATCCCACTCAATTGCTACTGCAAAGAAATGCCACATAGTGTAAACAAAAAAAAAAAGTTTTGAGAGGTGAACCTCATTTTTGAAATTTATTGACAGAATCTGAGTAGCACAGCATTCCCAGACCAGGCACCGGAGTTTCTCAGCAGCGTTAGATGGGTAGTCTCTTGGTAAGAGAGAGATCGACGGAGTACTGGACTTCATGAACGACACCTATCCAATTAATTGAGAACAGAGTCCACAAGATGAGTCTAGAGAACAATTTCTTACAATTTTAGTGGTAGTTTCTGAATAGATTAAGGACAACATAGTTGTAAAGCTATCTTGCAACTTCTTAAAAGTTGTAAAAGTGATTACCATATTGTCAGTGGTTTATATTTAAAATCTAAATATTTCAAATTAAATCTTTTTCTTAAACAAAGGACATTTTTCACAGGAATAGCAGCCTAAATCAGATGACAAGCTTGTGATAAATTGTGATAAATTTTAAAGTGCAAAACAAAGTTGTATTGTTTTGGTTTTGTCTTCAACATCATACTAATAGGCATGTTATTTTTATAGCAGCCGCCTGCCATTCACCACCAGCCAGGATGCCACGAGGTACATGAAATGACCCAGAAGTACTTAATGATGCAGAGAAGAGCATATGGGGGGGAAAAAAAAAGACGACAAGAAATATCCATTAACACCTGCATCTGGAAGCCAGAAGATGGGTGATGATCAGCACTTCAAAAACTGACACTGGAGGTTGAATTCAAGTTTTAACAGTGATTCTCTGTTTGGCTTCAACACAAGTTATATTAATATGCTCACATTATTCATTTGTACAAAGTGCCCGATATTCAATACAACCCACGTTCCGAGGAGTACACATGACCCAGCCAAAACATGGCTAACTGAAGTGCGGCAGACCACAGGGAAAGAACTCTTGCTCACATGGATGTCTCTGCTCTGAAAACCACTGGATAAAGGTATATGACGGTCTATTCTCAGCTGTTGATGTTGTGAAAAACATTGAATCTGAAAGATTGAAGTGTCACCATTCTATGAAGTTCAGACATAAGTATTATGTTGAGAAGCTAGATCCGTTCTACTAATAGCTGTAGTACTTTAATATTGTACTGTTTGCTCTGGTTTTCAGACATCAGTCCAAGATCATTGGTGGGTTAATTGGTTTCTGGTAAAATTGGCCCCAGGTGTAAGTGTGTGTGTTTACATTTCTATCCGTCATTCTCAAAAGATGGTTTTGTTTTCTTTTCTTAATTGCTCTTGATTACTAGAGATTATTTGGCATGATACAATTGTGATTAATTTTTCATATAACTTTTATTTTTAGATAACATTTTCTTTGTGAATAGTCTTATTTTGATTTACATAATGTCAATGAGTTAGTACCTTAAAGAACAAGCAGTAAAAAAAAAAAAAAAAAAGACATTTCAGGCAGTTTTTATAAGTGAACTGAGATTCCTGTGCACTGCAGCGACCCATCTTTAATATGCTGCATGTGTTCGTGGTGGATTTGAAATTTGTTTGTCACGATGTAAAAGTATAGTAAATAGATAATATACTCTACTTATCAAGACTTGACTTTTTTAATTACATACTTCCATTGACTGCTTTGGAATACATTCCTCAGTTTTCCTGAATAATCATTGTCCCACAGTGAAGACCTGGGTGACACTACAGGGATCAGGGCTGTGCTGACTGGAGGTTTGTGCAGACTGGCCATTGTCTATGTAAGACTGTGAGATCACTGGGGTTCCCCCCCGCCAACACCTGTAACACTGTCAAGTGGTATAATAACCTACAAAAGCTAAAGTTTCCTCCATTAAGGGATCACAATTTGTCACATTCTGGCTGGACAAGAGACAAGATAAAACAGTGGAACAAGTCTGGAGCAGCAGAACAGAGGTTTTTGTTTGTTTGTTGTAAAACAAGTCAGCCCTTGGGAATAAAAACTCTCCCTCCAGGCTGGTTGGTATCTCCTGTATTTGCCCCATATTCTCAGGGGTTCTCAGCTGAGTGATCAAAAGCTGAACTGCAAGGAGCTGAATTTCACACTGGGTTACAACAGACCCTACTGGGAGAATGGGCAGGGGAGGGGCGGTTGTGCTCCTGAATTAGTCCCCACCTTTCCTACTCTTATATTTGCATCACAGTCTATAAACTCCAGCCCTATTGCTTTTCTTCCAGTTCATTTTTTTTTAATACAGCTCATGAGGTATGTATACTCTTGTGAAGTATCAAGAAAGCACTCATCTTTATTTCACGTATACAGCAGACTGTTTGGCAGAAAAAAATAAATAAAAGCGCTATTCCCAACAGTCTAGCACAGTAACCACAACTCCAATAACTTTAATTAGAGGAAGAAACCCAGCTTCTGCTCAAAAGAAAAAATCATTGAAATCATGAAACTCCAACACTGGCTGGAGAGGCTGTGTGTGTCCGGGCTCTGCGGTTATATAGGACAGGACTCGACGAGCTGCAGGTGCGGCTCATTGCTCTACGCTCCCCGTGCGGAATGCGCGTCTCCTCCTTCCAGACTCCTAACACCGGTGCATACATCCCTCTTAAATCCCAGAAACACAGAAACTCCGGGGTGTTTCTGTGAGTCAGTACTGGGTTTCTCTGTTCGAGGTTACAAGCAAAAACAAAAACGGCGCTGAAAGCAGGAAGTTATTTCTGCTCGTAGGCATAAACGTGTAAAAATAAATTTTCTGATTCCTAAAACCTAATAAAATCCATCTAAGTCTCCCTTTCGTTCCCAATGCACATAACTGAATATAAACCAGTCAAGTTCAGGTACTTTTCTGATGTATCTGAATAGTTCTGGCGCAGCTGTTACAACAAAGATACTTAAGAACTTTTTTTTCATACGAGATCTTGCCGTTTATAAATTGATTTTTTTTTCAATTCGGTAAATCACACGAAACACCAACAGCACTCATCGTAAGCATCTGACCAATCACATTCCTGAATTTTAAACCCATTTAGAATGTATTTTTAATTTGTTTTATTTATTTTAATTTTACACACCTGTTTTAAGTATTCTTGCCATTTTTAGCATACTGTAAGTGGATTTTTTATTATTTTTGCATTTTACAGAGCTTTTTTCCAATATATTGTGAGCATTTTAGTGTCATTTTAAAATAGGACTATCAATGCTCCTGACTTTTAAACCTGTATTTATTCTGACATTATTCTCTCCACCTGCAGATGAGGGAGGTATTTGATTTTAATTTTTTTGATTTTGGGGGAAAATGTACATTCATTTCCTTGTATGTATCACCAGTGGAAAACTTGGCATTTTTGGATGAATTGCAATCCTTACTGCAAGGCCTTCAGACTGATATAGAAATGACTGGAGATTTAAGTGACACATTTGATAAATCAGACAGGAACAGCATAACCAGGTAACGTCTAAAATGGTAGAACCCTCTAAAGTACTGATAAATTTCAGGCACATTCATAATAAATAAAATTTATTTAATTTAAAGCATAAAATTTGCTTTAAAAAGAAAAGCACAATTTGTATGATATTGTAACGCCCTCGCCTGGTGGTGAGGAGGAAGCGCCCCTAGGCGCTCGTAGAAACCGCTGGGCATGCTGGGAGTGGTAGCCGGGGAGAGTCTGAAGGTCAGCACGATGACCAGCGGCTGACCCTACCTGTGTAAATAATGTCCTAGTAGTTCTAGTGCCCTGTGTAGTCCTGTAAAAGTATAGTGTGTTGTTAGGTAATTACCACCCTAAATATGTGTACGTGTTCCGTCAGTCTCCTCATGTGTGTGTAGATCCTGTGTTTGGTTTTGTGTGGTTGTAAATGAATAAAGCTAATGCTTGTTTGTTAATTGCGTCTCCACTTGTCCTTGTTCTGAAAAGAACCTGCAAACGCTACATTGGTGTCAGAAGCGGGCAGAATGGACAACTCGTGGCAGACACTACCCGATTCTATTAAGCGCCGGCTGACGCTGGAAGAAACAAAACCCATCGGCAGCGCACATAGGGAGCCTGAGCAACACCTGGGTGCGACAGGTGGCCACAGCCCTTACCAGGGCTATTCAATAGTGGTTCCGCCGGTAGAATTGGGGCGATCCGCCGCTACTCCTGGTCAGCGAGCACCCCAGAGAGAGGATACTCTCCCTGCCGGAGCCGATCAGCGATTCCCACACCCATCGGCGCGGGTGAGACCAGGTCGCTACAATGGGGAAGCGCCGTGGGAAATCTACGAGGTGCAGTTCCAGCTCGCGCCCCGGACGAATGGCTGCACCGGGCGGAGATGGAAGGAGTGGCCTGCCAGGTGCTCCTGGACGTCCCGGAGGAGGACAGAGGCGACTACACGGCGCTGGCGGCGGCTCTCCAGCTGCGTTTCGGTGTGGAGGAGGCGCCGGACTTGATGCGGGAGAGGCTGGCCCTGCGGCGGCGCCAACCAGGAGAGCGACTGGGCCCGGTTGCCGCTGATGTCGCGTTCCTCGCCCGCTGAGGATACCCAACTTTCCCCCGGGAGGCGCAGCGGGAGATGGCTCTCCAGGCCTTTCTCAAGGCCCTCTCACCTGAGGAGCTGCGGCGCCACGTGCAGCTGGCCGCGCCGGCATCGCTGGAGCAGGCCTTGGCCCTTGCTACACGGGCTGAGGCCGTGTTCGGGGTGACTGGAAGCGCCAGCAGACGCAGTGCGCCCTGCCGGCTGACCGAGGCGGCGACAGAGGAATCCAGAGAGGGGGAAGAGGAGCCAGCCCATGCAGCAACCCCCGCGGAACAGCCCCGCACGCTGATTTGCAACCGCTGAGGGAAGAGGGGACACCGAGCCCGGTTCTGCCGGGCACCCGAACCTCTCACTCCTCGATCGGCGTAGGGAAACGGGAATGGGACGACTCAGCTTGGGGAAGGCCGCCCCTCGAACACCTCAACCCCCGCTCCGGAGAGCGCTGTTAAGACCGGCGCCCCTCACGCCACCGTGGGGCGAGTCGGCTGTAGCCGGGGCCTGTACCTCCACTGCAAAATCGAGGAGCAACCCTGCCTGGCCCTACTCGACACCGGTTCATCGATAACCCTACTCCGGCTGGGCGTCTTCCCTGACACCGAGGGCACCACCCCCCCAGGATGGGAGGCCTCCAGCCTGCGGCTGAGGACCGTGACGGGACAGCTCGCTGCAGTCCGGGGGAAACAGGTGTTTGCCTTCCGTCTAGGTGCAGCGACGGTGTGCCACCCCTGCTACCTTGCACCCATCCAGGAGGACTGCATTCTGGGGCTGGACGTACTGCAGCGAGTGGGGGCCAGTTTGGACTTGAGCCGGCAGGAGTTGGTGCGGCAGGGGGAGCGACTTCACCTGGTGGAGGGCAGGTCCGGCGAAGGCCGAGGGACGCGGGCTTGCCGGAGCTGGGAGAAAAAGAGGCAGTGGCGGTGGCGGCGGCAGTCGCCGGGGCAGACCAGGCCTGTGAGCCGGGGAGCGAGCATGCTGGATCCTGCTCCCGAGTCAGCCGGGGGGCCAGACAAGGCGGCGGCGGCGGGAGCCGAGCGTTGCGTGGAAGCGAGGCGCGCCGTTGAGGATCTCTACCAGCGGAGCTGCGAGGGCCTCGATCAGGACCAGCGGCAGCAGCTCCAGGAGCTACTCGCCCAGAACGAGGATCTCTTTGCGGCGAGAGATGAGGACTGCACCCGCACTGCCCTGGTCCAACACGAAATCAACACCGGCGACGCTCGGCCCATCCGCATCCCACCGGGACGCATGGTTCACGCCAAGCGGACCGCCGCCGAGGAAAAGATCCGGGAGATGGCTGCAGCGGGGGTGATTGAGCCCTCCGCGAGCCCGTGGTCGGCGCCAGCTGTACTGGTAAAAAAAAAAGACGGCTCTTGGAGTATTCTGCGTCAACTACCGCAAGCTGAACGAGGTCACCCGGAAAGATTCCTACCCCCTGCCGAGGATAGATGACGCCCTAGACTACATCACCGGGTCGACCTGGTTCAGCTCCCTGGACCTCCGCTGCGGCTACTGGCAGGTACCGCTTGCTCCCGATGCTCGCCCGAAGACGGCCTTTTCTATCGGCCAGGGCCTCTGGCAGTTTACTGTCATGCCTTTTGGCCTGTGTAATGCCCCGGCGACGTTCGAGAGGCTGATGGAGAGGGTGCTGGCATCTGTCCCGCGGAACCAGTGTGTGCTGTATCTGGACAATCTGCTGGTTCATGCGTGGGGTTTCGACCAGGCCTTGACGAACCTCCAGGCGGTGCTGGCCTGCATCCGCCGTGCTGGCCTGAGGCTCAACCCCCGCAAGTGCGAGCTCCTGCGGCGGGAGGTGAGCTTCCTGGGACATGTTGTTGGACCGCGAGGGGTGGCTACGGACCCAGGTAAGGTCGCCGCAGTGAGGGGCTGGCCGACTCCACGCACCGTAGCGGAGCTGCGCAGCTTTCTGGGGTTGGCCTCGTACTACTGGAGGTTCGTCCGGGACTTTGCCAGCATCGCTGCCCCGCTGCACCGCCTCACCGACAAGGGCCGCCGTTTTGACTGGGACTCGGGCTGTGAGACTGCCTTTGGCCGGTTGCGTGAAGCTCTGGTGGGGGCCCCCGTGCTGGCCTACCCCGACCCGCGGTTGCCGTATGTTCTCGATACCGACGCGAGTAACTCGGGGGTGGGTGCGGTGTTGGCGCAGGAGGGGCCGGATGGGGAGTGCGTAGTGGCCTACTATAGTTGGGCTTTGACTAGAGTTGAACGGAACTACTGCGTGACCCGTCGCGAGCTGCTGGCGGTGATGGCGGCGGTCCACCACTTCAGGCCGTATCTGTTCGGGACCCGGTTCCGGCTGAGGACCGACCATGCGTCCCTCACCTGGCTGCTCCACTTTAAGGAGCCGGAGGGGCAGATGGCGCGATGGATAGAGGTCCTGCAGGAGTACGACTTCACTGTCGAACACTGTGCGGGATCTCGCCATCTCAATGCCCAGCGGGAGCAGTGTGAGGGGGCCGTCCGCACCGTGGTGGAGTCGAGCGCCATGGCCACGGCCCGGGAGGGGCAGCTGGGGGTGGGCCTGCCAGACCTGGCGCAGCGTCAGGCAGCTGATCCTGACGTGGGGCCGGTGCTCCGCTGGAGGGCAGCAGGAGTGCGGCCTACGCGAGAGGAGCTCGCCCCGCACCCAAAGTCCGTCAAGGCCCTCTGCGCCCTGTGGGAGGCCTTGGAGGTAAAGGACGGGGTGCTGCGCCAGGGGTGGCGGGTACCCTCCAGTGGCGAGGTACGGTGGCAGCTGGTGGTGCCTCGGTCGCTCCGCGGGGCGGTGCACGGCCAGCCGGGCATGGGGCACTTCGGCAGTAAGAAAACCCTGCAGCGGCTCCGAGGCCATTTTTATTGGGGTCTTTGCCACCGGGACATGCAGCGGTACTGCCGAACGTGTGCGGTGTGCGTGGCGCAGAAGGGTCCCCCCGAGCGCTCTCGGGCCCCCCTCCAACAACATGTTGCTGGAGCGGGTGGGGGTGGACGTTTTGGGCCCGTTTCCGCGCACCGAGGCTGGGAACCGCTACGTCTTGGTGGCCATGGATTATTTTACGAAGTGGCCGGAGGCCTACGCCCTCCCGGACCAGAGTGCCCCCACGGTGGCCTATGCACTGCTGGAGGGGATGTTTGCCAGGCTGGGGGTGCCGGAGGAGTAACACAGTGACCAGGGGCGTAACTTCGAGTCCCAGGTCTTCGCCAGAGTGTGCCAGCGCCTGGGGATCACTAAGACGCGGACCACACCGCTGCATCCCCAGAGCGACGGGTTGGTGGAGCGGTTTAATCGGACGCTCGCCACCCAGCTGGCCACCCTGGTGTCCCGGCACCAACGGGACTGGGACCGCCACCTCCCCCTTGCGCTCTGGGAGTACAGGACCGCGGTCCAGGAATCCACCGGGTGCACCCCGGCCTCGCTCATGCTGGGCCGGGAAATGCGAACCCCGGTGGACCTGGTCTTCAGCCCGCCGCCCGGAGACGGGTCGGCACCGCCGGCTGGACCGGACTACGAGTGGGACCTGCGGCAGCGGATGCAGCGGGTGCACAGCTTTGCACGGACCCACCTGACACAGGCGGGGGTCCGGCAGAAGCGGTACTACGACCTGCGCTGCAGGGGGCCTGCCTTCCAGCCCGGGGACTCGGTTTGGGTGTACAACCCGCGCCGCTGCAAAGGCCTCAGCCCTAAGCTGGCGCCGTCGTGGGAGGGTCCCGCTGAGGTACTCGGGGTGGTGGGCGAGGTCTGCTACCGTGTCCGGTTGCGAACACGGGGGAGGGTGGTGGTCCTGCACCGAGACCGCCTGGCCCCCTACTGGGCCCGGGAGGAGGAGCCGTGTGGGGAGGCTCTAGAGGAGCAGCCGGGGCTGTAGCCGGCCGATAGTGGGGCGTCCGTGGATCGCCAGCCGTCACCGCGGCGCAGGGTTCCACAGCAGTTAGCCCAGTATGAGTACAGCCTGAGGGGGGTGTTCGACGTCGGCGAGACGCCAGACGCCAGACGCCAGACGCTAGACGCTTCAGGTGGGGGCAGTGTAACGCCCTCGCCTGGTGGTGAGGAGAAAGCACCCCTAGGCGCTCGTAGTACCGCTGGGCATGCTGGGAGTGGTAGCCGGGGAGAGTCTGAGGGTCAGCACGATGACCAGCGGCTGACCCTACCTGTGTAAATAATGTCCTAGTAGTTCTAGTGCCCTGTGTAGTCTTGTAAAATTATAGTGTGTTGTTAGGTAATTACCACCCTAACTATGTGTACGTGTTCCGTCAGTCTCCTCATGTGTGTGTATATCCTGTGTTTGGTTTTCTGTTAATGCTTGTTTGTTAATCGCGTCTTCACTCGTCCTTTGTTCTGAAAAGAACCTGCAAATGCTACAGCATTTACTTTATAAACACCAGTATTGACACTTTGATCAGTATATTTATTATTAGTAGCCAGTCTTATAAATTTACAATTTAGATTAAGTCTGGTAACAGTTTTACAGTTAATTTAAATCATCAGACCACTAATGGAACTGAGAGCTGGGTGGAAATAAAACCAGGATACACATTTTAACCTCCAGGATCAGGAGTCTGATCCTCCTGGCTTCTTTACTCTGAAGATTCGTGTAAAACTCTTAAAAGCGCTTATTTCAGGGACTCGTGCTTGTCCTCTACTGCTCCACACGGGTACGCTTTGTAACACAATAATCTGCGATGTAAACTTTTTTTTTCTGTTTAAAGAATTTTATTCCAAGATTTGTCGCTCTCCTTCTCCAACTGTGATGATTCGCTTCTCTTCACAGTCCGGTGTGTTTTTTTTGGGGGGGGGAGATTTTATATGAAGAAAAGCCCCCCGGGCTCCGGACAGGAGTCTCCTCCAGCTCTGCTTTGTCAGAAAGAGCGCTGTGACGTCACACACACCAGCCAGAGCGCCGGGATCAGAGAGCGAGACCGCGGGAGACGCGCGGAGGGAACGGAGGAGAATTATTGATCACTTATGTATCGACAACCAATTTATTCAACTGAAGGACCATAGAATAATCGATTAACTTCTCTGATTCTTGAGTACTGATTCTTTTCTTGACCCTGTTTAAATATCTAGAAAACAGTCAATAAAGACTGTATCGATCAATTACCATAGTGCGTTTAGTGTTAATAATGTTCAATCCGAAATTAAACAATGATTATTCATATTATTATTTAGGTAACTCTATCCTAGAGCTAGAAAATTATATTCCAAGTTGATAAATGTATGTAAGTAACAGTTTAAATGCATTTTTTTCAGTGTTTATAAATCATAAGTATGGTAACCACGGCAACAGCCGGCACGTCACTGTATGTGTCTAGGTGTCTCGCATTCGTCACAGAGAGTGTATGTGACGTCACGGGCAGCAACTAATACTACTACTAGTGTATTCATTTTAACATTAGTGAGAGTACAACTGGTAGTTTTAATGGTAGTGTTCATAACAAAGTGTGAGTATTAATAACAAAGCGCTTGTTTGTTAATCGCGTCTCCACTCGTCCGTTGTTCTGAAAAGAACCTGTAAATGCTACAATTTTCTTTACTCAGCAGCTTATTAAAAACAGCTCCCGTGATGTTCAAACCGATTTTTTACACAGAACACTGACACAGCTTTGCGTTCTGAATCTCTTTTTCTCGTGCGTTTATTTAATGTGGCACAATGCACTGGGATAAGGGTATTCTGTTCACAAACCAATAGCATTTAAACCACAGCACCCACAATGCTGCAAGTAAGTGTTTTGCACACTAAGCAGAGAGCGATGTCTTCCTCGTTAGTATAGTGGCGAGTATCCCCACCTGTCACGCGGGAGACCGGGGTACATCAGGACGGCCACAACGCAAAGTACTGACCCCTATACGATCACGGCGAGTTACCGATACACACGTGACAGGGCGGAAAAGGCTGTGCTCTCTTCGTGTGACATAATTCGGAAAAGTCCTGATGTTGCATTTCAACTGAGCCCCAGTATACATCGACCCTTGGACACTCTGAGTGACAACTCTCTTGCGTGTTTTCTCATATTTATGTAGTTTGCTTGCATGATGCCCAGAACAGCGGGGTTGTGTGCTCCCATATGGTCTAGCGGTTAGGATTCCTGATTTTCACCCAGGCGGCCCGGGTTGAAAACTCCATACTCCCGGTATGGGAATGTGTCAGTTTTGCCTCCTGCTTTCCAAAAGATCAGCACCATACGAAGGAGCCGCATTAAAACCACTCGAATGTGCAAAACGTGCGAGAAGAGGGGGAGCTTGTTTCCAACCGAAGACTTCTCGCATGTGAGACGAGCTGATCATCGCTGCAGGAGGAGGGAGGGTTACTCTGGTAGACAGGGCTGACCTTCGGCAATAGGATTTATACTCTCCAAGATGATATTTGTACTTTCTGGAGAGGCGATTTTCTCCACTTTAGTAGCCCGATTTCGTCGATTGCGTGGAGAGGGCTGTAGAATGTGGCGCCGCCTTTCCTGCTCCGTCCATGACAGGCGTGCTGGTCTCTGGAGAGAGAGCACGGTCCATCAGCGCACTCCAATAAAGGCACTGGAAGCAGCTGAATCGCATTGGCGAAGCTCAGCGCTGGGCCGCTGGGCACATCTTACCACCGTTACCGTAGTGTAGTGGTTATCACGTTTGCCTCACACGCGAAAGGTTCCCGGTTCGAAACCGGGCGGAAACAGCCTTCTTTTGTCGCCACGCACAAAAGGGGATTGGGGATTCGCCTAACGCTGTGATCGAACAGACCCACTCACCTCTTAGTGTGGCGGGATCTGCACAGTGCATGTCGCAGCGCATCCTGCTTTCACTTCAATGCGCGTCCTGATGTACCCCGGTCTCCCGCGTGACAGGTGGGGACAGGTGACAGGTCCTATACTAATGAGGAAGACATCGCTCTCTCCGACCCCCGGCATCATGTCTCGACCCACCGTGCTGGAAGCCGACGCGTGCTGTGATTCCTTTACTGAGCAGAAATGACAACCGAGGAGCCGAGAGATCATTTCAGCATTTCGCGTCTGATCGGAAAACACAGACGACCAACTCGGAATGACTTGCCTTTGACGCTTATCAAAGCGTTCTTTGTGCATCGAACAGACCCACTCACCTCTTAGTGTGGCGGGATCTGCACAGTGCATGTCGCAGCGCTTCCTGCTTTCACTTCAATGTGCTTCCTGATGTCGAGTCGTGTGCCGTGCGGAGGCTCTGAAAGCGAGAGCAATGAAAAGGTGCACGACGCTGTGAAAGAAAACAGAGAAGTGAAAGGCAGTCCTTTCTCTAAGGAGGTGAAAGAAAACCCCGGTCTCCCGCGTGACAGGCGGGGATACTTGCCACTATACTAACGAGGAAGACATCGCTCTCTCCGACCCCCGGCATCGTGTCCCGACCCACCGTGCTGGAAGCCAACGCGTCCTCTGATTCCTTTACGGAGCAGAAATGACAACCGAGGAGCCGAGAGAAAATTTCAGCATTTCGCGTCTGAACGGAAAACACAGACGACCAACTCGGAATGACTTGCCTTTGACGCTTTTCAAAGCCTTCTTTGTGGACGACGACTGCACCGCCTAGCAGATACAAATGGGTTGTACAACTTTGAACTAGCAAATGGAAGAGGGCTAAGCCCCCTCTCTTTTAGCCCAGGTTCGATCTGTCTCCCAGAATCACCAGGGCGCACGCACACACACACCCGTGCCGTTGAAGTGCTCTGCTTCATTTCTAAGGGCAACTCAACATTCACTCCTACCCCGAGTGCAGAAAAGACAGCGTCCGCAGCAACAACAGCTCAGGTCTCTGCACAGGAGCTAAGCTGCCCCCATCTCCTCTGCTCTGCAGCTCCTGCGGAGTGGAGTCCTTCCTGTTTGCAGGCGGCGGCTCCCCGCGCCCTGTCTGTGCGTCGTGTCCAAGAGCTCCTGGGAGGAAGAGAGAGCCCTCCCACTCGGGGGCTTTTCAACGGTCTGTGTGAGGAGGGGCGGGTGTGTCAAGTAGCTTATCGAGCGGAAGCCTGGGGCGGCGGAGAGCTGTGATCGTGCAGACCTTGAGGTGTCACCTCTTTGTCTGCTTTCCCGCCCCCCCTCCGCCCAAGCTCTGCTCCAAAGTAGCCCGGCAACCCCTCACACCTGCACGTGTCACAACCTAAGGTGTGGTCATGAGACACCCATGGGGTGTCGTTCTGTTCTTGCTAATTGTTTCCTGCCCGTCGCAGGCAGGAGGCCATGCGAGGAAGATGCGCTGGACAGAGCTCAGAGGGCGCACCTGGGTGGCTTTCCTTCAGAGTGACGTTCCTGCAACACTCTCCCGCTACTCTTGGTGCGCTCATGCCGCAACACAGGAAGGCTGGAGCAGGTGGCTGTGGGCTCTGCGCACCGCCAAAATAGCTCAGTTGGGAGAGCGTTAGACTGAAGATCTAAAGGTCCCTGGTTTGATCCCGGGTTTTGGTATTTTGTTTCATCGCGCCCTTTGTTCCTCTCTCCAGCGCACCCTGCCTAAAGTGACGCGTCCCTTTCTCAGCCCGAAACGCAAGCGAGACACCAGCAGCGGTCCCTGCAGGTTTCCGTAGTGTAGCGGCTATCACGTTCGCCTAACACGCGAAAGGTCCCCGGTTCGAGACCGGGTGGAAGCAGCCTTGTTTTGCACGCTCCTGTACTTCACAGAGGTCTTGAACGACCGGTCATTTGTTCCCAATGTATTTCCGGTGCCTTCGTGCACTCTTGTACCAAACGCACGTTCCTTCTGTACATGGAGCCGATCATTTGCAATTGGGCTGTGCCGACAGACCAGGACGAGCTCTGTCGGCTCAAAAGCAGCGCAGGACCTGCAAGAACAACAGAAAGATTAGCATCCAGCGGGGGCCTCTTAGTGAGCCCAAGATCTCATCAAGAATCGGCTCCAGCAACAGGGCTGGGCGCATTGTTCCATTCTCCGACCACTCTCGGTGTAAACAAGTCCCTCCTGGTCTCTGCTTGAAATGCACTTTCCTGCGTTTGCTTTGTTGTAACTGGCTTCCCCTGCATGGGCGAATGTGAAGAAGTTCCTTAGTAAGTCATTGAAGAAAACCAAGAAGAGGTCGGAGTGGCCTCTGTCGTTCATCAACGATCCAGTCAGGCAGTACTCCTCCTATTCTGCCAGTATGCGGATTCGAACCGGGGTTGTTGCGGCCACAACACAAATTCTGAGCACTATACGATCACAGCGAGTTACCGAGACATACACAGCCAGTAGGAAAGGATGTACTCTCTTTGTGTGACACTGGTCGGAAAAGTCCTGACGCTGCATTTCAACTGAGCCCTAGTATACATCAACCCTTCGACACTCTGAGTGCCAACTCTCTTGTGTGTTTTCTCCATCAAGCAGGTCATGAAGGCAGCAATTACAGTTTGCTTACATGACGCACGCACAACATGGCTGTATGCTCCCATATGGTCTAGCGGTTACGATACCTGATCTTCACCCAGGTGGCCTGGTTTCAGCTCCTTGTATGAGAACGTGTCAGTTTTGCCTCCTGCTTTCCAAAGATCAGCACCATGTTTTACGCCTCCCCCGAATATCGAAGCTGCCTCTAAATCTGCAAATGAAGATGAGTCGATAAACCACTTGTTTTTCGTATAACTATACATATATTCATTTATTACTGATTTCATTCATTGAGCATGGATACAATAGAGGTACAGCCATTCACTGTTTGACATGTCTGCACTGGTACAGAACCTAGCAATCAGAAAACGGGTGAAACTGTCTTGAGAATTAGCATACAGTACCGAGGCCCCCATGACCAAATAAAGGCTAACCTCGATAATCAGCCTAAATAATGCAGACTACAGCAAAACGACTGACTTTGAAAAGGGAATGAATGTCCGGAAGGAGTAGCGTAACCAGCTTGAAATGCTTCTCCGGACCTCTAACTAAAAGAAACCGGGAACCAGCAGTGGCATCGACTCCTTTCAAACTGGGATCCTATCGCAGCTCTTGGGGTCATAACTCTTCCGTATCTGATATTGGACCAAGCACATCAGGGGAGAGCGCGAACGCAGTCCCCCACTACCAGAAATTATGCAGTCGAGATTCCCACATTTGGGGAATTCGCAGGGGTCAGCACAGCCGGAGTGCAATGGCCGAGCCTCGCTCTGGGTGAACCGATTCAATTTCGATTTTTAAGAACTTTATTTTCTTTTCACAAAAAAATACAGGACATCACAAATTAGAAAGCTTTACATTAATATACATACTTAAAACAGTATAAATGATCACATCTCATTACATTTTGACACGGTACCAGTTACATAGCAACAATTTCTTTTTTTCTGGTGCAAATCACATTCTTTACTTAAACATGATAATGTTTTTCACAGTCTCTTGAGATATTGACCTATGCTCTCTATTTCTCACAGATTTTCTGCTTCCTCCCTCCCTTCTCTCCACAGATCTCTGAGGTAATAGTTCTCTCGGATGATGAACAGGGCCAGGCTACCTGCTGCCTTGACTGGGACCTCGATGTCTTTGAACAGCCCCATGTTCCTCACTCTCCACAGGGCGTCTTTCCCACTGTTCACCACGGCCAAGATCCTGTCAAACACGTCAGGAGGAAGTTTGACAGGAGAGATGCCGTATATGACGAAAGCAGCGGTCAGGGTAAATTGGGGCGAGAGAGCTTGCAACCAATCTTCAAACTGTGCCCAGAAGGCCTTAGCAAAAAAGCAGGACCACAGGAGATGGGTCACAGTCTCCTCCTCGCCACAGCCCAACCCTAACGCAGCGAGGGCTGGGGGTGAGGCCCCTACGGTACAAGAAAGTTCGTACCGGTAAGCACTGGTGGACGACACTCCAGGCTAAATTTCTGTGAATGTTGCACAGAAACTTAGAGAATGTGTGTTTCCACACCTTCCTTGTTTGGGCTGATGTTAAAATGCCCACAGGGGTCTGCCTATTCTTCTGCGGTGCAACGAAATCTTCCAGTTTTTGGACGCTGACATCTCGGAGGGGAATATGGCCAATTGGGTGAGATCTTAGAAAACTTTTAACTGTCCCATAAATTGCAGGGCATGTGTCAGAGAGTGGGACATCCAGCTTGGGTCTGACACCCCACACTCTGAACACCTCCCTACCTACCCAGAGCCTGGCAAAACATTTCCAGGTACGTGCTGCAGGCGCTGTTGCAAAGCCTCTCAGCACAGAGGCCAGGAAAATGCACAGCAGCTTCATGGCAATATCTGGGACAGACTTCCCCCCTAAGAGTAGCAGCCTGTACATTATTTCCCTTCTGAGTCTTTCCTGCTTCCCACCCCATAGAAAATGAAACATCCATCTCCTCAGCACCACTGCAACACGGTGTGGGATTGGGAAGGTAGAAGGCAGAAAATTCAAGACAGGCAAGAGCTCGGCTTTGATGACCAGTACCTTCCCTGTCATGGTGAGGTCTCGGTCCTTCCATTGCATCAGTTTTTTGTTTAAGATTGGCAATTTGTTCTGTCAATTTACTGTTCCCATCTCTTCTCCAAAATACACCCCCAGGACCTTAATTCTCTTCTCTTGCAGCCTGAGATCATGCCCTTCTTTTGGCTCCCTCCAGTTCTGATAAAAAATCTCACTCTTAGATTTGTTAGTTTTTCCAGAGGAAGCCAAAGAGAAACGATCACAGCACTTCAGAGCTCTGCTAATTGAGACATTGTCAGAGAGGAGCAGGGTGACGTCATCCATTTATAGAGATGTCTTTACCTCTCCCCCCCCACTTCCAGGCATTGGTATCCCATTAATGGCCTGATCCTGGCGCAAGGCACAGGCTAAGGGCTCCATAGCCAAAACAAATAAAAAGGGGGATAATGGGCAGCCTTGCCTCACCCTTGAATAGACTTCAAAGGGGCGTGATCTATTGCCATTAACCATTACTCTGCTGTTGCTATCTGTGTACAGCAGGTTAATCCACTTTCTCATGATGGGTCCAAACTTCATGTGCTCAAGTACCGATGTTAAGTACTGCCGGTTTAGGCGGTCAAAGGCCTTTTCTAGGTCTACACCTAAAATGCACAGAGGGAGGGAGCGATCCTCTGAGTACAGGCAGACATCCCTCAACAAGGCCAGGTTGTCGCTCATCAGGCGTCCTGCTATCCCACAAGTCTGTTCTTTCTCTACCAGTGAGGTCACTACATTTTGTAGGTACAGGAAAAGGGCTTTGGACAGGATCTTAGTGTCCACGCCTAACAGGCTGAGGGGTCTCCAGTTCTTTATGTCATTCTTTGCTCCTTTCTTAAACAAGAGAGAGATAGTGCCTTCTCTTAAGGAGTCAGGCAGCAATTCTGTCTTATAGCTTTCCTCGAAAAGGAGCATTAGCAGATCCTGAAGCAGATCCCAAAAGGTGCAATAAAATTCCTTAGGGAGCCCGTCAGCACCCGGAGTTTTCCCCTTCTGTAAGCTCTCCATAGCCTGTCTCAGCTCTTCTACTGTCAAATCCCTCTCAAGTACTTCCCTATCTTCTTCACTCAAATCGTTTTCTAGCTTTGAGGTAAAAAAATGAATTTCTTCATCCTTTACCTCTGTACAGTCTTAAGTAGAAGGCCTCGATGCAGGAGAGGATAGCACTCGGCTCTGTTCTCTCTCTTCCCTCCTCATCAACTACACTTTCCATGACAGACTTGGAGCCTACCACTTTCCTGAAAAAGAAGCGAGTACACTTCTCATTTTCTTCCAAGAACTGCACTCTGCTTCTTAACAGCACTCCTCGACTACTTTCTTCTGCTATGCTCCGGATGTCCTTTTTTAAAAGGGTGATATCCTCGAGCTCATTGAAGCCACTGTGCAGCATCGTGTAGAGACGCTGCAGCTGCCTCTGTTTCCTGGCTAGCACTCCTCTCCGTCTGGCAGCCTTCCTTCCCTCAGCCATGAAAAAGGCCTTTGTCCTCACCTTCACCTCCTCCTACTGACCCATACAGACACTGCAAGGACAGCCACTGTGATAGTTTCTCCTTGTAGCGGGATACTACCCCCTCGTTCTCTAGCAGCTTTGTGTTGAGTTTCCAGAGGCCTGGGCCAAAGACAGTCCCGCCCTGGAGTTCCACTCTTCATCCTAAAGCTTTCTTGATCTGAGAAGAAGACAGGCTGAAGAGTGACCCCAACAACTTTCACTCTCTCTGAGACAAAGCAATAGTCAATTCTGGAGCTGCTATTCCTCCCTGACCATGTATATCCTGCTGTTGTGGGATATATACATCTATATGTGTCTGAGAGTTTAAAGTCTTGAACTAAGTTTTGCAGGGCCAGTGAGCTGGAATCCAATTTTATCGGCCTTTTGGCTAAGATCAAGTTCAAGTGGCATGCCCGCAGTTCCTGTCTTTCCAAAGTTCGAGAAGGTGATCGAAGATCCTGAAGAGTGCTTGAGCTGGTATCGCCCTAGGTTGAGCCTAGGGGGTTAAGGCCAAGCAGCAGCTGAGCTGGGTGGAATCCGGCAGCAACGTTCTCTCTCTCTGCTCTCTCCTCTCCCCTCCCTCTTTCTCTTGCTCTGCCTCCTTGGCCTCTTGGCTGGGAGTAGGTACTCGTGGCCTGCCCGCAGTGCTTGTTTTCTTCCTCGAGACTCGGAAGCGCTATCCGCTCCCTCTCTCTCTCTCTCTCTCTGCCTCCTTGGCCTCTTGGCAGGGAGTAGGTTCTCGTGGCCTGCCCGCAGTGCTTGTTTTCTTCCTCGAGACTCGGAAGCACTATCCGCTCCCTCTCTCTCTCTCTCCTCCTGCGCCTGCACCTAGCTGGGCTTTGCCCACAGGGACACAAGGACGCTGCTCCTTTAGCAGCTAAACCCTCCTCTCCACAGGACCTTGCTCTCTCTCTTTCTCTCCTTTTTTCTTTTTTCTCCTTTCCAGATGGCAGACAAGAAGACACTGATCCGGTTCCACTGGACCAAGAAAACAGAGACGATGCCAACTGCAAAATCCTTTTTCATTACCTTCCTGAGAGGGATCCTGCAGTTGGTGGCCGGAGATCTCTACTGCCTGCAAGACAACAAGGCAGAGAGATACATGGAGGCCTACATGGCCACGGACGCCTCATATGAAAAGGCAACGTAAATGATCAGAGAAAAAGGTAAGCACCCCGGTTACTCTGAATTCAGGCCGGAGCCTATGAGGAAGACAAACCAGAGGACCATCACAGTCCTCACATACAACCCCTACGTACCAATGGAACTGGTAACAGCGTACCTAGGGAGGTATGTAACTGTGGTGGGCAAACCGACGGAGATCAGGGACAGTTGCGGCGTCTGGTACGGCAAACGCCAGTACCAAGTCCTCCTAAAAGAGGACCCAGAGGGCGTCGACGGTTTCCAGCACCCCCCGGCCCGCTTCAACATCAGAGCCGACAGGGGGTACCTTTACTACCCCAGGACGCCACAAGGAGAACACGTGTGACATCGTCAGATGTCACAACTGTAACAAAGAGGGGCACCTGGCAAAAACCTGCAGGGCAGCCAAAAAGTGCAACGGATGCGGCGCCGAGGGACACCTCCTTCACCAATGCAAGGTAAGCAAACCTTCGTTTGCCCAGGTGGTGGAAGCCGGCCGGCAGAAACCGGTCTCAAGACAAAGGGAGAGAGGTGAGAACAAAGAACCCGCACCTCCCCCGCAGAGAACCGAAACTGCCGAGGCCACACCCCCAGCCGCACCAGTGCCACAAGATGGCTGCCAGGACGACGGACAAAATGGCTGACCGGAGAAAGGGCCCTAATAACTCCCAGCAAGAAGGGAAAGAGAAAGCGGGAGAAGAGATGCAGGGCGGATCCACCTTCGGAAGGACAAAAGAAAAGAGTGGTAAGGGAGAACCGTTTCCTCGTCCTAGAGGAAACTGAACTTTCTTCCCCCGAGGCCCAGGAACAATTGGAGGAGGCAGCCCAGGAAATGGAAACCCTCCCCCCTGAGGCCCAAAGACGACAGGAAGTGACAGCCCAGGAAACAAAACCCCCCTCCCCCGAGTCCCAAGGACAACAGGAGGAGGCAGCCCAGGAAGAGGTAACCCCCTTCCCCGAGGCCCAGGGACAACAGGAAGAGGCAGCCCAGGAAGTCGGAACCCCCTCCCCCAAGGCCCATGAACAACACGAAGAGGCAGCCCAGGAAGTGGAGCCCCCCTCTCCCAAGGCCCAGGAGCAACTGGAGGTCCCCGAAACTCCTGGAGAAAGGGAAGAAAAAAGCCTTCCCGAAGCGGTGGTGGAGAGTATCCTCAAGGAAGACAAGGATTACTTTGAAGCCACCCTGGAGCCGGGACTGATGGTAGGGCTGGACCTGTCCAGCATGTTTACCTTTCAGTCCCCAGCGAGACCTGGAGGGAGCCCAGCATATTCCCCCCAGGACCCGAACGAGAGGAGTTACCTCTAGGCTAAACAGTGCCCAGATGCAGACTCCCAAATTTTCCACTGTAAGCACAAAGAGAGGAGGTTCAACTTTCACTTGTTTAATCATGATTGTGAAACTTACCTTTCTAACAACTAACGTGAGAGGGCTAATAGACCCGTTGAAAAGACGGGGAGTCTTTCATGATCTGGCCTCAAAGTCTCTCAGTTTGTTTCTTACAGGAGGTCCACCTGAAGGATGAAAGCGACAAGCTGACATTCACCAGGGAATGGACGAAGGGAGAATCATGCTGGAGCGTAGGAGGGGTCCACTCTTCCGGAGTGGGAATCCTCCTTAGAAACCCAGAGATGACGCTGGTTTCCTCCTTCTCGGTGGTGCAGGGCCGGATCCTGGTCGCAGACATCGACTGGAGGGGGCAGAAGTTGAGAGCAATTAATGTCTATGCTCCAACAGAACCCTCTATCCTGAAGGAAGTGTTTGCTGACCTGGCCAGCTGCTGCACCACCAACAGACAGGTGGTGCTCGGCGGGGACTTCAACGTCGACCGGGAGAAGGGGAGCGACGCTAACACCGCTGGTTCCGCCTTTGCCTCTTCCAGACATCTTCTAGTTATCAGCTGTGAACACGACACACACTGCTCATCTTTGATGTATAATAGACATCTTTCTTTGATGTCTATTATACATCAAAGAAAGATTTTTATAGGTGTAGAAACTAGTAAATAAAGCCAATGATTTGTTTTAGAAATGTATTCATAAAATATACAATTATTCACACCTGAACAATATGTAGTTCAAATTATACATTATATACAATATTGTATTCATTTGAATTGTATTCAAATGTCTAATCATCATAAAAAACACAACTAGTAAACTTCAGTTACAAATTCTAGTAACATGGCAATATATATAGTAATGACAAACACAAACTAATTACATGAACACTCTAATATTTAACTCAAAACCACATTTCGATTCAAATATAAATTTTTAAAATTTACAACTTCTTTATTTCCACGAAAATATTATTAATGTAGCATAAACGCTACTTTCTAATAAAGACAGAAAGAAACTGTTTGTTTTGTGCCTACTGGTGATCCTCCTCTCGATACTAATGAAATGTTTAATATGATCCCTCGAGAAAAAAAAGGAATCAATTTCCGCCTGGAATGATTGATGCCCCATCAAACATTTTGTAATATCCCTGGAAGTTTATACAGTAGAATTCTGGTTCGTGGCTTAAATTCAAGGTAAATGAGACTAAGGAAACAAGTTGGAAACTTAATGTCGAAGTGGGATTTAAATCACCCATTTCACATTTTACTTCATTGGGCAGTATGTGCCAGAGAGCAATCCTGCAGTATCCCTTCAATAGCTCAGTTGGTAGAGTGGGGGACTGTAGGGGGGTCAGCAGGGAATCCTTAGGTCGCTGGTTTGATTCCAGCTCGAAGGAAGGTGCTTTTCGTGTACTTTAATCAAGGAGTTAAAAAAGCGAATCTGTTTCATTCAGACATTGATCAAAAGCTCAATAATCGACGAAGCAAAGGCTCCTGTTCCGAATTCAGCCCACGTCTGATTGTCTTGTTTTGGCCAAGATCTGATCTTTGAATTAAGGGACTACACTGTCTGCTTTGTAATTAAAAAATACATACAAATGTCAAGTTTTTTGTAGATATAAAGGTGTTCTCTGTTTTCAAAGGATAGTTACTTAATTGGCATAATGATTTGGTATTGATTTTGTATCGTTGTATTATAAAGTTTGTGCTTTCTGTGTTTTTATCGTATTGTGAACTTATTTTTTAAACAAATGCTTACAAAGGCAAACACGGCACACATCTGTTTATACCAGCGGTGAATTGTACATTTTAATTAAGTATAAGCTACTGTGCATTTCTGGGAGTATAACAGGTTCAATATAAAGTGGCAAAAATATAAAAGGGGAAAATACCCCAGACTGCATGTAAAGCCCTCGTTGTGACTGTTTTAGATAAAATGGCATACTATGCGCGAAATGTTGCAGAAACACAATCTGATATTTTGATACAGGTAGGCCAGTGCTTCCAAAGCATGCAGGTGTAGAACAGGACTTATTTCATTTTTATACAAAAATTTGTATTCTATATTCTGGTCGCTTGCAGATTAGAATGGCATATGTTTAGCAATAATATTATTTATGGTACCTGAAAGTTTCAGGTTGTTGCACAAAGCTAAGGTATGCGTATACGTGATCTGACAACTGGAATCAATTTCCTGTCGTTAAACTCTGTTTATTTTTAAGTTGAGGCCCAGGATCCAAATCTTCAGTTCTGATTTTTTAAAGTGATATCTTTCCTTCCTGTCGTGGAAGTCACACGATGTGAGCAATTGTTTTTTTTACATTGCGATCCAAAGAGCCTCAGACGCACAGTCTAACAGTAACCAAACCAGAATGGATTCTGCTGGGAGCCGGGCTGAGCTCATTCTCACTCCCTGTGCTGAAAACAGAATTATTTCTTCCCCGAACATCGTCTACAGATCACTAGTGCGTTTTTAACCTTCTCGCAGCTACGGGCGAGACTGACGCTCATGATATGAAGGCACCCGCTGGAACACATTCCCTAACTCTCACAATCGCTACAGACTTCGCTTTTTTAAAAAAAAGTAAATATAGCCCTGAAAAAAGCATTAGCTTTATCAGTTTTTACATTAATCTATTTTGAATCAAAGTTTGATTTATTTTATTGCAATTTACATTATAATAATAATAATTATTATCATTATTGCTTACACTTATATAGCGCTGTTCTGGATACTCCACTCAATGCGCTTTACAGGTAATGGGGACTCCCCTCCACCACCACCATTCTCCTGAATGATCACAGAGAGTCAGGACCTCGGTTTTACGTCTCAGCCGAAGGACGGCACCTGTTTACAGTTTAGTGTCCCCGTCATTGTACTGGGGTATTAGGACCCGCATGGACCGCAGGGTGTGCGCCCAGCAACAAAAACCAGACGTGTGTCGGGCTCGGCTTCGAGCAGGACAATGACGTCACGGGGACAAAGTAGAGGAAATCAAAACGGTTCTATAAAAGACCTGTGTCAGCTGTTGGTTTGCACTCTGGACTCTGGATGAAACCTATACACCTATACACTTAGGTGTGTTCAGTTTAAATCAAAATGCTTTACTAATACAAGAGAGAAGTATAGTATGAAGGATGTGACAAATGCATGATTTCTTGGAACAAAACGGTTTTTATTTGCGTTCGAAATGAAGCGGAATTTTAGTGCGACACACAAACCCTTTGTCTTTTTTAGAGTGATTTTTAAACAGACAAAAATGTAGAAAACGTGTTTTTTTAGCCCTACAATAGCAGGGTCAGTGACGTAATGAATAACGCGTCAGGCCTCACGTCAGAAAATTATAGGTTCGACTGCCGTCTGGCTTGTTGAGTTTATACCACTTACATTCTTTTATATAAATGAACTGCACCTGAAAGTTATAGAAAACACTTTGGGTAAGTTGTCTGCAGCCTCATGCGAATTTCGACAACTTACCCAAAACACTGTACTGTCTGGAGTTCAACTCCAGCTCTGAACTCAATTGCAATGAAAAACCATGCGTAACAAAACTGGAAAACAGCTGAACTTGTGTTCAGTTCGGTGATGAGAGTTCAGAACTGTCCTTGTTGTAATTAGCACGAACTGCACAGGCTCTGAATCAGACCATGTCAATTAATCTGATCAGTGTAGGAAACATTAATGTAGAATTATTAATAGGTTTATTAGTTAGTTAGTTCAGGTTTACCCACCTGAACTAATGTAGAATTATTACTTGGTCTGTCTCTTGTTTGTATATAAATAAATGTCTCTGACAACTTAATGTTAGTTTTACGATGTAGGTCAGGCGTTGACATATGCACGAGTATACGAAATGTCTCACTCCTGATTCAACTCATGTTCTATAGGAGATTGGCGATTCCTCCTGTTTCTCATACAACCATATCAGAACAGAAGCCCGTGTCACCCAGCTCTGATTCAAGATCGACTTGCATCTTTATCCCTTTTTTGTTCATGATCATTATTTTCTTTAGTTATGATCAATATTGAACTTTTTCTAAATGAAATGACAATAATCAAACATGCAGGCAGATTTTTTAAAAGTATTCGGAATTGACAGGGTGCCCCTTTGGAAAAGTCGTCAGAAAATGTGAGAAAATGAAAGTTATGTAAGCTCTCACACAAAGCATTGAAGATTGGAATCTGAGTGTAAAAAAGCTACCCGTCTCCCAATGATAGGCAGGGATACACACCATGACTCGAATAGACTCAGCAAACTTTAACACCTATGATATTACGAGTGCTTTGCACGTGTCGAATTTCAAGAAGGAACTACTACAACAGTTGTGGACATAATTCATTACCACCGGCAAAGTCCAATGCCGGCAACTTCTGAGAAAATAATGTTCACTCATGGAATTTGGTCTTTGAACAGCTGGCAGGAAAATTCATTTATACTCCTGTTGCACCCTCAGCTGAACATGTTAAAATAACAACGCAGATTTGTTGGAGAACCTGAAAAGAATTATTGGGTTAGCACTGTATGTATTCTGGTATATTTACTTTAATTTTAATATAAATGTAAACATGCATGCTGTATAATCTATTGTAATTTTAAAATATGTTAGCTGAGGATGCGTGGGGGGCTATTATACCTTGTGAAACACGCAAGGAACTGTAAAAAAGGCTGGTATTGAAAAAAAATTGGCGATCACAAGAAAACCACAATTTATGTGGTATTATCATCAATATCCTTCAAAATCTATGTTCAAATGAAGGATTTAAAGAAACTATGAAAAAAGGAACAGTAATAGCAGAGGATTCTGATTTTTGCTCTTCAAGTCATTAGATCGACGTAGAGTTGCACCCCTACAAACAGCACAAAGTATGAAACCCACCTCTTTCGTTATTGCTATGTCTGTGCCGGTGAAAGTAGCATTTGTGCTATTGAAAGCATCTCGGAAGATGAAGGTGCAGTCACTTCCACATGTCAGGATATCATTAGATCCGACGACAAGAGCCGAAGCCCCCGGCATTTTCCAAGCCAGCAATGTGAGGAAGATGGATATGGAGGAAGGTAGCGTGGCCAAGCAGTCTAAGGCGCTGGATTTTAGGCTGCAGTCTCTCTGGGGGCATGGGTTTGAATCCCACTGCTGCCAAATGTTAGTGTTTTAAGACCTGCAATACGATCAGTAAAAGCGCTTTTTGTTAGGCTGCGGGAGGTGTTTAGAGATAGACTTTCTAAAAGACAGGCTTAACATCAAGGCAGAAAAAATATTATGTTTTCTCAACAGAAATTCTCTTTGGCACGTTCAGCTTTATGTAGGGAACAACATCTGCCGAGATCACTTTTGAGGCAGTGCACATGATAGTGTACCGGCAAGTACATTTAATATTGGCTGTGGTGGTGAGCTGCTTTTGTCTGTGAAACTTTTAATTCTTCACGCCGAATCGTTGGCAGGGGTAATAGCTTATCTTTGAACATAGCGCTCCATCAGAAATACTTTGTTCGTGCTCAAAAGAGATCAGAGGATTAACTTCATGAATTCACATAGCATACCTTACAGGAAAAAATTAAAAGGGGAATTGATTGTGCTTCCTGATGTTGTTCCTGTGGTTTCTTTGGATACAGAGGTGAATGTTCTTTGACGTTCTGCTAGAGTATCCACTGGGTGGGCTTTATCAATCAGCTCGGATAGGTCATCAGTGCTCCGTCTCTGGAAAATAATCAGCATTGTTGTTTTTTCCTGTGCTGTCTTTTAAAACATATAAGATCATGAGTTTACAGATTTCTCCAAATAACAGCTATACATTTTAACCCAGCGGTTAGCATTCCTTCAATCCAATAGTTTTACTCCTGGTAAAAAGCAGCGAAATATATAGAGAGATGATATTCAAATATTTCAACATTCTTATTGGATTACCTGTATGGATATATCACTCAGAATTCCTAATATGATTTTGAGTTCAGTTTTGCTTTACTACTTTCAGAGTCTTTTATTGACCTTGCTGAAGCAGAGAAGTGACATAATCACAAATGCGACCTACCTGTGCTGCTGTTTTTGGTTAATAATGATTAAAAAAAACAGCTCCTTGCATTAAGAGCAAGAGCAACCAACACGCTCGCTGGTTGCGTTTGGTATTTTCCGGGGTGCTCTTCCTCAGCTGCAAAGTTATTTGGCGAGCAAAGACCTCTGAGAAGGAGTCTGAATCCGTCAACAACACAGGAATTCTAAGATTGCACTGCCGTCTTGTGTACAGAGATCTGCTTTTTCCTTATAGAGTTTTTTGGTATTTAAGAACACGTATCCTACCTTGAATGCTAGTTTCAAAAGATATGTTACCGGATCACAGATTTTCTTGAAAAGATTTGGGGATGCACTTACCGGGATTCAAACCCGGCTCGATTATTAAGAAGGCACCTATACCACCAACGCACTTCTGAGAAACACCGGCACATTTCCGCAATCCTCCCTCTCACCTACAAAGTTATGAAGAGACAGACGTCCAATGAAAACTAATTTGATTCACTCAAGGCTCCGCTCTTTTATTGTGATGTCATTTGAATTAATGTTAGCTGTGATAAGGTGTTGTTTCTGTCTCTTAAAGTTTAAGTCTGCTCCTTTCTTCCTGGTTTAGAAATAACGTTTCATGATTGTTTACAAACACCACTATCAATTATTTGTCCAGCTCTAACGCCTGTGTGCGTTGACAAGGCATCTCCAAAGGACATATTAAATAACATGATCCTTCCTGTTACCATTCCTGTGGTTGGAGCGTTGTTTCGCCCTTTTTCGTTCTTCTACAATATTTGCAGACAGGACTTTATCACTCGAGTTGTACAAAACAAGTCGGTCCATGAAAATCATCTGTACTGCTGTTGTTCTATGCGTAGTTTAATCAAGGTAGTCGAGTGAGGAGGTAAAAAAGCACTCCCCGTCGATAAATCAATCATCGTCGCCCGTGTGACTGGATATAAAAATAACGGATTCATTTTAACCAATCTCTGGAAGCTTCGATGCGGTTATTTTTCCTTCCTTATTTCTTCATTCCTATGAATTTACTCTGTAGTAGAGGAAACACAAAAGTGGGAAACTGCAGGCATCCTTGGTTAGTGGTGGATTGTGTTCAGGGAGCATCAGCACATATCAGTTCCGTTAATAAGTCTGTTGGGGATATACCTCAGTGGTAGAGTGCATGCTTTGCATGTATGAGCATCTCCAGGTGCTTTATATTTCTGTGCTCACATTGCAATCTTCTGTTGAATGTGAACTCTTTGCTCATGTTAATAGAGAGCCAAGTTCACACAATTAAACTCAGGCACACTCGAAGTGCTACGGTGTTGCTCTGCTGTTTTAAATGTACCTCTAAAGCATTTAGTTCTGTTAACTACCAAATGATTTGAACTCATTTTATGTCATATTCAGGAAATCCAGAGGTCTTCAGACGTGTCGTGGCTGTTGAAGAAAAAAACTGATGGACCAAACAACGACATTCGATGATTACAAGAAATTCAAGAAACACAACAGTCCGAATACAGGTTTGAATCCCGAACCCTTAATTTAAAAGACAAAGCGAAGGATACGACCTGTAAACTCTCTTCGTGTCTTACAGTTTATGATATAAAAAAATTTTGCTTTCAGAATAATTTCTTGCTGCTGACTATTTATTGAATTTTAACAAAATGTTTTTTAATTTTTAACAAAAAAGTGTGCACACTTATAGAACCAAGGCATTGAAAGTTTTTTTAATTGTTGTTCCAAAAAATGTTCCATTTGTTTTCGTTCTTAATGTTGTTGATTAAAAGATCTTATTAAATGCGAAAAAATCTGAATGTGAAAAAAGGTCAAAATGCTATTGAAAAAATCAGTAATGTGAGGAAAGATGAATTGTGGGAGCCCCTTACCGCCCCATGTCATGCTGTATTTCTCACTCATTCTACTGGGAGTGGTGCCGTCGCTTCTGGATAAAGTCTGTCAGTAGACATTCCAGACGGGTCAGGTACTGTATGACTGCGCTTCGGCACAAGAAGAGACATGTGACTTGCGAGGATCACGACAGTGTCATTCACTGTCTAGAGCCCGGATAGCTCAGTCAGTAGAGCATCAGATTTTTAATCTGAGGGTCCAGGGTTCAAGTCCCTGTGTGGGCGTTTGTGTTTTCCTTAAGTGTATTGTGAATTTAATTATAAATCGTATTTTATCTTCCACTCTTCTAGCTGTACTGTCGATATTTTAAAAGTTCATCACTTGTATTTTCTTTAGTGTTTCCTTTCACAAACCGAAAATGTTCAAGACTATTTTGTCACCGCACTCCACGTAGATAATCACAGGAAAAGAAAGGAAACGCAGTGAGGAGCTCACACAGTGAGTACTCTTGAATACAACAAGAGGAAAGGCACACTGTACATCTGCAGAACATCACGTCCGAGTTTACAGTGACAGCAGAGATTGGAAGCGAAGTAATTTTTTATCACTCGCTTGCTCAACGATCTCTCAACAGATGTCTAATAATCACGTTCAGAAAGGTGACGATACATTTTTATTTTAACTAAGTAGCCTTAATGGCAACACAGTTGTAGGACTCCGGCTTTTCTTATTTCTTCTGCAGAACCAGCGGTATCGGAATATACTGATCCGCAAAATAAGCGCTTTCGGTTTCTGATCGTTTTTATTGAGCGCTGCTCTAAACTTTATATTTGCTTTTGCTGGTTTTCCTCATTAAAAAAGACATTTCTCTAATTACATGATTTCATGATCAACGAGGAGAAAGAAGGAAAATATATAATTCATTATAAGAACCACAGGCAAGATGGCTGGTGGTCTAAGGCGTTCAGGTCGCAGTGAGACGTTTGTTTAAATCGTACTTCTAATGAGTACTCTTTTTCTCGTTAGAGTAGAAACGATAGAAGCCTTAAGTGGGGAAAAAAATCACAACATCTCGCATTTCACGTGTTTAATGTTAACTGTCTCAGTGGTTGCCTCGGTGATTGATGGCTCTTCTCCCTCGCAGGGTGACGGTAAACTTCTTCAGAGAGGGAGTCTCCCACGCACGGCATTTCTTTATCAAGAGCCGAGACAACAGAAACAGACTTCCAGCTGACATTAATTACTTCATGAGCGTTTATGACCATATTTAAAAAGCTGAGAGCAGGTGAAAACGTCTTTTGAAATGAGAAAATATCTGCTGACAGTAAACAGAGCTGACGCTCAGCTGCGAACAAGCACTCCTCGTAAGTACAGTGCTGAGTAACCTCACTTGTCGCGCGAGAGACCGGGGTACATTTCTGTGACAGGGCGCTGGTTAAATTTTTTAACAACTTGACTTCATTTAGAAAGTGTGTACTAAGTTTCGGACTAGTTAGTGCAGTAGAATATGGAGATCATCTCCAGCTCTGAGCTCAACTGCAACAAGCAGCCGTGCTGAACAAAGTCAGAGCCCAGCTTAACGTGTGCTCAGTGTGGTGCTCAGGACTCAGGGGTATTGTTGTGGTTATAATTAGCACAAACTGCAGGGGCTCTGAATCAGAACATTTCAATTTATCTGATCAGTAAATTAAAATGCAGGACACGTTAATATAGGATTATTACTGTGTCTCTGTCCCGTTTGTATATAACCCAATGTTCCTCACAGTTTAAAAGATACCAGTAAGGACTCTTAACTCCTAATTTGGTACTCATTGCAAATAGTCCCAAAACAAGCACGTCTGACAGCTGCGGGGTTGAAGGTGAACATGTATCGTATTGTAATGGCTTCTATTTCCACTGATGAATGAGACAGATTCATGAGGAGATCCTACGCACAACTAAGCGAACACATCGCTATTTCGATCTGATGTAGATGATCCATTTGTGTCAGCAGTACTATAAATGTAAGTCTTATACACTTTCAGGGGCTGCATCTGTAGCGCTTCATCTAAGAAGACTGTTTTACTTTACCGCATGGTTACATTCACCCACCCAATTTATTCTCAGAATACCCAATGGCTCAATAACCCTGTTTTCCCCTGGGAACCACCAGTGTACAGTCCAATTCCATTCAAAAATATAACAAATATATTAAATTAATATATTCAATTAACAAATATATTCAATGAACTGTGTAACACAGAGCTGGAAAGGTGAAACCAGGATGGCTGAGCAATCGAGCAACTGAAGCTATCGACCAGGATGGCTGAGTGGTTAAGGTGTTGGACTTAAAGCCCAATGGGCAAATGTTTATGTGGGTTCAATCCCTGCTCCTATAATTTGCTTTTGAAGTGACAGAACACTTTGAAGATTTACACTCTATTAAAATATGGATTTACTAAATTTCAGTTCTCTTCACTCCCTGGGATAACTGAACTCTCACAATCGCATACTGAAGGCTTTGCATGCATTAGCTGTGATACAGCTCCTAATTAAGACAGAATGAAACTCTATCAATAGTAAGTGACATGTTTTAAATAAACGCGTATTGATAAACTTCATTATTAATAAAAGTGGTGTGACGGGAAAGCAAATTAAATATTACAATGATATTCCAAGCAACTGTTGTGTGCCGGAGCCAAATGTCGTCCACTGTAGGCTTTGTAAATTGTTTAAAAATTGTAAGTGAAGGTCAAAACTTATTGTTGAGATAATCAACAATTTGTTGATTCCTGCAGTTACAGATTAAAATGTGAGAAGATTTTCTCTGGGTTTATCTCTGTCCGAGTGCATGATGTGAATATGCTGAACGTAGTGTCTTTGATTTATGTACTCAAACAACCAAAGAATCCTATTCTCGTCCTCCTATGGTTTGTCAAACGTGATTTTTTCAAATTGGGTGTGATTTCTTTTAGTCTTTTGCTCCTGTACTAGAGCAGTAATGTTTCTAGACGTGCATGAACATGTCACATTTCTACACGTAGATAACACAAGATAACACGTACACAAGAACGGATGTAACAGTACAGGACATAAAGTGAGGAATTCGCGCAGCTTTCAGCTCAGTGCGGAGTCCAGAGGGAGGACTCGCTCGCTGAATGATCTCTCAGGAAATCTCAGTTGAGATTGAACAGGTGCTTCTTCAACAGCTACGACAAGTCGGAAGACTCATTGAAGTCTGAAGAGATCAGCCTCTGTGACGCAGTGTCCAGTGACACTAACTAACTGTCCTAGTGTTCTCTGCTAATGTAAAGGGTCAATGTTGATTTAGGTGAATGTAAGGTTTCTTTCTTGTAAAATATTTTCGACATTTTTTGCTGCTGAAAATTAATCTTGTGCATTTGAATGAATTCTGAAATTGTCACCTAATTCTATACATTGTTTCATCAGACTGGAACATTTAGAGGAGCCCAATTGCATTAATTAATTGCATAGTGATAGTATTTCTTGCCGTTTAAATACTTCAGTCAAAACTGTAGAGAAGTTGCTCCTGTTTTCACCATTATAAGAACTGTGATGCACCAGTATTATTTGCTCTCATAAAAGTATTGTAATTGTATTGTTCTGTTCCGTTACAGCCTTGAGTGACACAAATCTTCTCCTTTACTGCACTACACTTCTCCAGAGGTCAGTTCAGCACACAAGGATCCTCAGTCAAACAAACACTGCAATCACTTGATAAATGCCATTTCCCATCCTTTCTCTTAGTGTTGGCGCTACTATTGTATGCAAAGGAGGCGACTTGACAATGAAAGGTGTAATCATCTTAAAGAAAGTCTTCATGAAGGAGTGCATCGGCAAGCTCTCATCTGGTAATTGACCGGCCTTGTGAAGAAACCAATCTCATTCAACAACCATACAAATTGCACAGCTTAAGGCACATGAAGCACAACTCGTGGGCTAACTGACACAAAACAATGTCACTTCACATTATCCGCAAAGCTGTTTTGCTTGTTGACCACCTCTTCCTACAGTATATTACAGTGAGCACATACTGTATATTTCAGTTCCTTCTCTTTTATTTTCCTTACTATTTTACTGTCCCTTTCCCTCATGTGGAGATGTATCCACAGCAAAAAACCCTGTTTCGCCCTACGTTTGTGCCAGTTTTACAATTGGTGTAGGAGCCTGCCTTACAGAGGTCCAGCGGCACAGTTGGTCAGTGTGTGGTATGCATGTAGCTGTGCACAGTGGAGTTATAATGAGGTTGTGTGTTCAAGCCTTCCCTGGAACGTTTTCCACCCATAAAAAGTTAATTCGCCGAAGTAGTTTCACTGTGACTTTGCAGGTAAAATATTCTTAATGAGAATAATATTTTGTATGCGATAAATAACTGAACTAGAAAATATTGGAGAGAAATGGCTTGTCACACTACTCGCAGCAGGCACTCAGACAGAGAAATGTCCTGTCATTAAAGAAAATTCATGAAGAAGAGGAGTGACATCATTGCAAAGGCGATATTTTCTGATGTCTGTTTTGGTTAATAATCATTTGCGTGGGAATTACTTCTGTCATTATTACTAATACTGATAAAAACAGAGAACTCACAGCTCTCTGGACGTTGGCCTGGACTCTAGAAAGTCTTTTTATTTGCAAGCGGAACTCAACACCTGTTGATGGGTCACTTCTGTCAGACACATCAGTGGAACCCAAGCCCACCTACACACACATTCACACACACTGATAGATATACTGTACACCTACACTCTCACACACATTTACACTCACAGACACATCACACCTTTATACACACAATAAGACACTCACACACTCACATATATACACTCACAGACTCACAGATACACAAATAGACACTATATACGCACATAGACACCGCATACACTCTTAGGTACAGATACACTATAACTAACACTAATGCAGATACTGCTAATATTACAACAGTAACACAATCACCAAAACTTACACTATCATTGTTACTAACACTGACAAAAACTACTACTAGACTAATAATACTTATAATAACAGTAATACTCTCATGAAAACTAACATGATGATGAGTGTTAATACTCTGACACTAACACTATACGTATCACTAATATTACATAAATACTAGCATTAAAACTAAAACTATCAGTAATGCTATCATCATTAATACTCACATAGACACTACACACACTGACAGACATGCCCACACATACACTTACAAATATAAAACTACACACTGACAGACACCACACACTCACGGACACAAACCATACACACACATTCTCAGGCATGCATTCACAGAAACAAATAGACACTACGCATACTCCTAGACACACACTTATAGACACCAAACACTCAGAGACCCCACACGCTCACACACTAACAGACACAACAAGCTCACAGACACATACCTACACACTCACAGACACACAGCCCACACACACAGACACCACACACTTCCAGACACGCACCCACACACGCACAGATACTACAAACACACTTATCTACAGATACACAATAACTAACACAAATATAAATACTACTAATACTACCACAGTAACACTATCACTAACACTGACACAAACTACTAATAATAACAGCAATGCTGTTACTAAAACTTTCATTACTACTAGTGTTAATACTCTAACAGTAACACTATAATTATAATTAATATTAACATGAATATGAACATTAAAACTAAAACAATCAGTAGCACTATCATCATTAATACTCACATGAACACTAGCATTAAAACTACCAGTTGTAATCTTACTAATATTAACATGAAGACACTGATATTAGTATTAGTTGCTACCTGTGACGTCACACCGCTCTCTGTGACAAATGCGAGACAGACGCGAGGAGTGATGGGGCGCCTGTCGCCGTGGTTACCATTCTTATGATTTATAAACACTGGAAAAATGCATTTAAACTGTTACTTACATACATTTATGAACTTGAAATATCATTTTCTAGCTCTAGGATACAGTTACCTAAATAATAATATGAATAATCATTGTTTAATTTCGGATCGAACATTATTAACCCTAAACGCACTATGTTAATTGGTCGATACAGTCTTTATTAACTGTTTTCTAGATACTTAAACAGGGTCAAGAAAAGAATCAGTACTCACCAATCGGTGAAGTTAATCGATTTTTCTATGGTTCTTCAGTTGAAATAATTGGTTGTCGATAGATAAGTGATCAATAACTTTTCTCCGTGCGCTCCGTGCCTCCCGCGGTCTCTCTCTCTGATCCCAGCGCTCTGGCTGGTGTCTGTGACGTCACACCGCTTATTCTGACAGAGCATAAGTGTCTCTGCTGCTTTTGTGTGTCTTTTTCATGAATGCCAGAGGTACTTGAAATGTTGCAAAAAGAAAAGCGTTTTTTTTTGTTTTGTAAAAAAGTGAGTGCTGATTTTTATTTTATACAGGAAACGCATCCATGTTGAAACACTATTTAAATTCTATAAATAACTGAGAAATAATAAAGCAAGGAAAACATGATATATGTAAAAATACAATTTGATCACATAATTTACTTCATTACCTCTGGTGGTTACATTTTTTTTTTCTGTTGTGTTTTTTTCTCTTGTACATGTTTCTGATCTTCTGGTTGTAGTTATATTTGTAAATTCTATACGTTTAATAATTTTTTAAAAATAGTGCATCTCTGCTGGAGGAGACTCCTGGTTTTCATACAAAAATAACATCTCCAAAAAAACTAAACCGGGCTGTGAAGAGAGGCGATTTATAACAGTTGGAGAAGGAGAGCGACAAACCGAGGAATGAAAATCATTAAACAGAAAAAAAATAGTTTACTTCACAGATTAATGCGTTACAAAGCGTTCCCATGTGGAGCAGTAGAGAATGAGTACGAGTCCCTAAAATAAGCGCTTTTAAGGGTTTTACACGAATCTTCAGAGTATAAGAGCCAGGAGGATCAGACTCGTGGTCCTGGAGGTGTATACTGGTTTTATTTCCACCAAGCTCTCACATCTATAGGTAGTCTGATGATTTCAATTAACTGTATAACTGTTACAAGACTTCATCTAATTGTACATTTATAAGACACTTGTGAGTGAAGCTGAATCCCAGGGCTCGTATGGAATCACACACAGACAGATCTTCTTCTGTGTGATCTGAGTCCCACTGCTCAGAGCTACAGACTGGTCAACTGGTCACTATTTTAGTCACGACCATCGGCCTTTGGCTACTAATAATCAATATACTGATCAGAGTGTCAATACTGGTGTTTATTACATAAATACAAAAATAATTCCACACTCACTTGTGTTATAAAACACTTAAAAAACATGTTTGGAGGCTGATATACATTAAAGAAAGTAATACTGAAGGGCTGGAAGTCCTGGAAAGGGTTTATTGAAGTTTCTTGCTTCTGCCCTGGAACAGAGCCCACAGCTGCCAGATCAGTGACCCCTGAGCCCAGTTCACAGAGAGGAGAATCAGGAGCTCTTATGTCTCTAAGAGGGCTGGGAGAAAGGAGAAAAGGGGGAAATGTGACATGAGTCCAGGCTGTTCTGTTTGATATTGTTCATGTAGCAGCACTGATTGTCTGAATATCTTCTGGTTCTGGATTGTGAGGATAGAGAGCAGTACGGAGTTGAGCTTCTGTCTGAGTGTGAGTCTGAGCTGTGAATCTGACTGAGAAGAGAATAATGATTTTTTATTCTGCTTCTGAGAATTTTTCTTCTTTGCCAAGTGGTGTTACATCCCCTTCAGATACTCTGCACAGACTGCCAGAGTGAGAGAAGAGGAGAGAGAGATGGACAGATAAGAGCACACACAGCGAGAGAGACATACGTCTTGATTTACTTTGAAGCAAGTGTTCATTTCTTTTCTGGAACAAGTTGTTTCTGAACTTCAAGAAATTCATACAACTTCTGAACCTTGCTTATCAGGACAGAAGAAATGCTGCAAAAAAATGCCGGTGATTTTTTCTCCTTTTAAAGAAAAGTGGAGAAAAACAACAGCAGTGCATCTTCTCATTGTCTCTCTCAATGGGTACAGGTCTGAAATTGGTCTTGTCAAGTCTGGTGTCCCTCAGGGCTCAATACTGGGCCCCTTGCTCTTCAGCATTTACATGTTCCCACTTGGTCAGCTTTTAAGATCACATGGCCTCAGCTTTCATTTTTACGCTGACGATACTCAAATATACATCCATACCAAACCCGACACTGATGTGGCTGTCTCTATTCTATCTAATTGCATCTCTGACATAAAAACTTGGATGACTCAAAACTTCCTTCATCTTAACTGTGACAAGACTGAAGTCATGCTTATTGGTACCCCCCATCAACTTCGCAAAGCCAGTCCTGTAACCCTGTCTGTAGATGGCTCTGTACTTGAGCTCCAATCAAAATTGAAAAACCTTGGGGTTATACTCGATTCTGGCTTAACATTCGACCCACATGTACAGCATACTGTCAAAACATCTTTTTTTCACCTTAGAAATATCGCAAGACTACGCCCTATGCTATCATTAACTGTGGCTGAAAAGCTGATCAACATATTTGTATTCTCTCGAATTGACTACTGCAATGCTCTGCTCCCTGGGGTATCTAAATCTACTCTGAACAAGCTGCAGTATGTCCAAAATTCAGCAGCCAGAATCCTGACCAGATCTAGTGCAAGTGTTCACATTACTCCTATCCTGGAGTCCTTGCACTGGCTTCCGGTCAAATTCCGCGTAGACTTTAAAATCCTCATGCTCACCTACAAGGCTTTACATGGCTTGGCACCTCAATACCTGTCTGAACTTTTATCGCCCTACTCCCCACCTCGCAACCTCCGCTCTTCAAATTCTGCCCTCCTTACTGTCCCCCAAGCCCGTCTACATTGTATGGGCGACAGGGCCTTCTCCTGCTATGCCCCCAAGCTCTGGAACTCCTTGCCCAAGGATATTAGAGAGTCACCTTCTCTAAACTCCTTCAAATCCAGACTCAAAACCCTCCTTTTCAGAAAAGCCTTTACTTAACTGGTTCCATTCTTCACCCCTCTGCTCTTCTTAATACCATCTTCCACGGTCTCCTCTATTGTTATTGTTGTATTGCTGTAATTATAATTGTGTCCTGTCTTGTGAAATTTTTCTTATTTATTGTTGTAGTCTTCTTATTTATTGTTATTGTCATCCTGTAAAGCGCTTTGAGAAGCCACCTTTAAAGGCGCTATATAAAATAAAGTTTATTATTATTATTATTATCTTCGTCGGTTTGATTTAGCTTAATACAAGTATTCACTTCCTTTTCTGTAGATTACAGCCTGCGAAAGATGAAATTAAGTTCTTGGTTACTCTTGGTCAGTGCAGAAGAAATACTGCCAGCTGGCAGGAAAATGACAGTATTTTATTTAACTACAAACACTTGAGTTGTGGCTCCAGCTGGATTTGAACATGCAACATGTGACATGGGTTTTAGGAACCTAACCCACAGCACCACCAGAAAGGACAAGCAACAGTAACGTGTCCTTGTGCAGCTGTTAAACAAAGGGCTGGTGGGTCAAACACACTCAGGGATGCGCTTCATTAAAGATGATGGTGAACCTGATGGTGTGCTTATCAATCATGCATAAAATGTACATAGCAGAGAATGGTTTTGATCCATCGACCTCTGGGTTATGGGCCCAGCACACTTCCACTGCGTCACTGTGCTGTTGGCTGTCATACTGTGGTTCAACACAAGTGCTCCATCTTTGCTTTCTAAAAGTGCGCCCGAGATGAAAAGTTTCAACGGTAAACGCAGTCACTTTGAGCACTTGGTCTTTTATAGTACGAATCATCACACGCTGCTCTACATGGGCGTGTCTTCAAGATCGTTGAGAACCAAAGCTTCTGCTTTCCGAGGCAACTGATTCTTTCATCGTTAATTCCCAAATCTTCAATGAGAATCAGTGAAACGAAAACCAAGCGCATGTACACACTCGCGTCCTAGCGTGAAAAAAATGATGGAAGCATTTGAGAAATAACAAGAGTAGTCTGAACAGCTCCGGCATATGAACTGCTCTACAAAGTGATCGCTACCTCCACACCCAGTTTATAACACTGAAAATAATGCAGGAAGCCCAGTAAAGTTCTAAAACCAGTGGTTTTCTCAAAAGTAAAATCTTCATCTTTTAAATATTGTCATCCATATATTTTCGTTTTTCTCTTTTTCACATTACACGCTTTCGAGGAATAGACTGTCTTGTAATGAAGGCTGCATTAGAAAATGTGTATCTAAATTAAAATCGGGTTTATGACTTTTGCGTTATTCAGCTTTCTTAGCGCTTGGGTCTCGATTCAGATATTGCAATGAAAGCAACATGGGAGTAAGTTTTCCTTTTCTAAATCAAAGGTGATCTGCTCACAAGGAAGTATAAAAACTTCAGCGTTTACTTTTTGAAGACCGCAAATTTTCGAAACACTGTTGCTTCATAAGCTAAGCTAAGCTAATAAGTAACGTTTCTGAGCACGCATTGTATTACTAATGCTGTTATTAATAAAAAAAAGCTTCAATTCACATAATGGAATTTGGATGGCTCAAAGTAGTCTATTCCTTGTACAACTTTACTTGCCCGCTGAGTAGATTTTAAAGCAACGGCAGCAGAAGTAGCAGTAATAGCAACAGCGTGGTTAGAGTGTCACAATACATATTCTTCACATATTTGAAATATTTTTATTCGGGTTCGCCTAATACACGGTGCAACCCATACCTGCAGCAGAATGCTGTGGCACATTAAGTCATTTTGTTTATCGGTTGTAAGGATTGAGGAGCGTACTACAAATCGAGCAAGCGAAAAGAAAATTAAACAGGAGTCACTTTTTGGATTGCTAATCCATTGTGCTCTGCTCGTCTAGGTTCAAATCCCATCCTTGTCATGGTTAAGGCCTGAGACGTGTGTGTTTTTTCTAAACGGTGTTTGCATTTGTTTCCTCTTCTACTCTTGTACTGGAGCAGTAATATTTCTAGCGGTGGACGAACATGGTATCACAGGCTGACAGCAGGAACACGTGGCCACAAGCTGCAGTACATTGGTTTGGGAACAGCAATAACTTTCCTGTGGAGACAGGTGCGCCGGTATTAATACAGCTCTTTCGAGCGGAAAGAGTAACAAGAATTGCAAATGTGCGATATAAAGTCAGAATTCTGAGTTTTTAAGTCGCAATTCTGAGATACCATAGCGCGTTTTTTTTTTACTCCCTGGCGGAAACGGGCTTCCATAGGTTCTCAGTGCTGCGAAGCAAAACTAATCTCCGAAAAATCAGACAATTATTATCAGATCATGTCAAAAGCTGATCAGTATTTCTTTACTGGGAAGCAAAGAAATGCTTGTATTACACATTTTAATGTGACATGAAATTACACGTGAAAAATAGTAAAATTATTTTCATTGCGGTACATGTTGATAGAACACCCCCCTCGATAAATGAAAGTGTGGACGGACGTGTCGCATGTTCCGTACTCTGTCTGGCAGCGAGTTTAACACACTGTCCTCGGAAATTAGAAACTAATTGAACAATAAATTCATCTGAGCCAAATCTACACGTGTGGGTGATTTAATTCTGTCTAAATTGCGTGGAACTCCTCTGCTGAGCTCAGATACACACGGGAAAGTGTTCAGGCGGCTTCACGGAGTCCCGCCTCAGACTGGAAGCAGGTTCTAATTAGACGCTGAGAACAATCCGGGTCTCTGTGTGTAATTGATTGTGTTGATTGAGCGGTAATGTGACCAGGTGTGTGGTAGCAGATCCTGCCAGTATAAAAACCTAGTCACCGCGCTCACACTTATTCTCTCTTCCCAGTGGGCAAAAGACGTATAATAGGAACAAGTAATAGGTTTATTCCATGCGTATAATATACGTCTATTAAACGCATACCTTAGACGTCTAAATGTGGTCTACAATTCGTCTAGAATGAAATTCTAATATACGTCTAAAGTTATACGTCAATTATACGTCTATGTTTAGACGTTCATTATACATAAATGGTTGGAGTTCTATTATACGGATAAATTTAGAGGACTATTATACATATATGGTTGGAGTTCCGGATAACTTTAGAGGTCTATTATACGTATAACTTTAGACGTCTATTATTAACGCTTACGGCCGACAAGCACTGTGTGTAAGAGCCGGCGTACCAGAGCGGGTGACGTCACCGCCCTTCCCTGTGATAGCAGGACCAGAGCTACTGGGCTGTAGAGAAATCTCTCTTTAGCTCACGGGGCTAGGTCGCTGCAGAGAGACGCGGAAGTCCCGGGTTCGAGCCTCCAGTCGGGCCCGCCTGAGCCCCCGTTGCGTTACAATACGTATATGGTTAGAGGTCTATTATACGGATAACTTTAAACGTCTATTATACGTATATGGTTAGAGGTCTATTATACGGATAACATTAGAGGTCTATTATACATCAAAGATAGATTTTATAGGTGTAGAAACAAGTAAACCAAGCCAATGATTAGGTTTAGAAATTTATTCTGAAAATACACATTCACACCTAAAACATACGTATTTCAAATTATACATTGTATACAATCAATCAACAATCAACATATGGGCAATAATCATAAAAAACACAACTAGTCTTAAACTTCAGCTACAAATTCTGGTAACATGGCAATATACAGTATAGTAATGACAAACACAAAACTAATTACATTAACACACTAACTCAACACCACATTTTGATTCAAATATACATTTTAAAATGTACAACTTCTATATTTCCAAGAAAAAAAATATTACAATGGAAGTTAAGACGATTTTTGTCCACTATTTGCAAACCCTGTCTAATTGTCCTAACAGTTAGAACCAAAAACCTATTATTTTCAGAGTCCAGATCTCCTGGCCCCCTGCCTTGCATATGCATTCTTCAAGTAACACATTGCGTGCTCCTTTATTTCTTTTTCTGTCGATGTAGGGTGGGACTTCAGCACCGCAGCTAGGAGAAAATTATATAATATTACTTCCCAAATAAATGATGATTAATATCTTCTTTAGTATAATCTAAAAAATGAACGGTTTACTAAGCTCAAAGCTGAAATAAATGTATAAAATTTGGCTTGCATCATAGCAGTTGAGCAATAAAGTCTGTCCTAATTAAAGAGTACCCAGAGTTTGAAAGTACAACATAGAATAAGAATAAGAGAAACGGCAAAACGATTTTGTGTCATCTTCCCCATTCACACTATTTTATGTGCCATTTTTTTGCTTATTCACGTACTATTTTAATCAAAATAATATTAAGAAAGATCTGTATGTATTCAGATAGTATTATTATTGTTCATACTTACTCGTCAAAAGAGGATTGCTGAGATATTTGCAGATATACTTCTACATTTGAAAAACGTGTCCAAAATGGTGACCAACGAATACTAGCAATGCATTGTGGTATATAACCGGAAAATATGCTGGGTTCGATATTTTCTCAACGTATGCGTTTATTAATGTCGTCGATATTATGGTTGAAATTTAACATTGATAATACATCGCGGCTATGTGCCCCCTGCTATGAGCTGATGTGCAATTTTAACGCATGCAGTTAGTAAGGATCGGTCACTGTTGTATGGTATTATATATAATGACATTATGGAATAGGATGGGGACAGGCCTGGCATCACGGGGGGAGGGAGGAATGTCGCCCCTTCAGTTTGGGCAAAAAGATTTACCTAACTTAATTTGCGCCCTAAAAAAATAGTTGTACTTTGTCAATGGTCAGACAACACTAAATGACACGAACAGTCACTCAGTCTGTTTGATGGGCAGGAGGGCTATCCGTCCAGGAACTGCACATATCACTGTCGTTATTGAGTGTCAACATTACGATCCTGTTTGCTCAGGTGGACCGATTCCTTGCAGTAGTTTATCATTATACTTAAAATCGTTATATAACTAGGACTAGTTATAGCAGTCTGTGATTTCTGTTGGTTTTACAACATTTTTTTCTTAACGATTCAGAACGTCCATGTAGCTGCAAAAATGAACGCTTATGGTACTTTTCGCTCCAGGCAATACAAACCGTGAGAGTGACGAAAAATGTGAAACTGAACTTCATCGCAAATAGCAGATTGCTAGTCGTTATCTTCTATCATGAAGCACTAATCAATGGCATAGCTGCGAGATTTCATTTGGGTAGCTGCACCGTACAGCTCCGTTTCAACCGAAATATCACCCCCCCTCAGAATTTCAGACGCCCCCCTACAGATTGTTCCCCGGGCACCGCGCACTGATGGGGACGGGGTGTCCAGGAAATGGTAGCAACTTTTCTCAAGAAAATAAAAATAGAAACTCTATAGGCACTCAAACATTTTACTGTTTTTTTTCAGGCAGGTAGCGAGACCCCCTCAGCAAAACCCTTGTATGCCAAGCAGTGGGCATTGATTCGTCGAATATACGTATATTCACGGCGAAAATACGGCTATACGTATATATAAGTCGCCTCGACGTATAATCAACGTCGAATTGCAACCGTAAAATCGACGACATTAATAAACGCATATATAACGTCGAAAACACATCTAACACAGTGCCTGAGGCTTTTTACTGTAAGTATCGTGTGTGCCGCAACTAGGAGTATACGGCACTCTGCACAGTGTACGAAGTAAATTATTTTCGCAGTAATTAATTTATTATATTTACTATATTTATTATACACGTGTAAATTAATTACTGCAAAATAATTTACTTCGTACACTGTGCAGAGTGCCGTATACTCCTAGTTCCTTCTACGCTCTCGTTCTGTTGTCTCGCGATGTCTACTCACTGGACTACATTTAGCATGACTTCTTGTTGCAGTTGAGCTCAAAGCTGGAGATGATCTCCATATTCTACCGCAGTAACAAGTCCGAAACGTAGGACACAGTACACACTTTTTAAGTGAACTCAGGTTTTTAAAAAATTAAACCAGCGACCTGTCACAGAAACGTACCCCAGTCTCCCGCGCAACAAGCAGGGGTACTCAGCACTATACTAACGAGGAGCGCTTGTCTGCAGCTGAGCGTCAGCTCTGTTTACTGTCGGCAGTCATTTCCTCATTTCCAAAGACTTTTTCACCTGCTCTCAGCTTTTAAAGACGGTCATAAACGCTCAAGAAGTAATTCATGTCAGTTGGAAGTCTGTCTCTGTTGTCTCAGCTCTTGATAAAGAAAAGCCGTGCATGGGAACTCCCTCTCTGAAGACGTTTGCCGTCAACCTGCGAGGGAGAAGAGCCATCAATCACCGAGGCAACCACTGAGACAGTTAACATTAAACACGTGAAATGCGAGATGTTGTGATCTTTTCCCGCTTAAGGCTTCTATCGTTTCTACTCTAACGAGAAAGACCTCTTTATTAGAAGTGAGATTTTAACAAACGTCTCCAGGGGTAACTGCGACCTGAATGCAACGCCATCTTGCCTGTGGTACTTATAATGAAGTATATATTTTATTTCTTTCTACTCGTTGATAAGAAAAAAAGTGAAATCGTGTAATTAGGGATATGTCTTTTTTTCATGGGGAAAACTACCCCGAGCAAATGTAAAGTTTAGAGCAGCGCTCAATAAAAATGATCAGAACCCGAAAGCGCTTCTTATGCGGATCAGTATATTCCGATACCACTGGTTCTGCAGAAGAAATAAGAAAAGCCGAACTCAAAGCAGAAATGTGTTGCCATTACGGGTACTCTGTCTGCAGCTGCTTTAAGATCTACTCACACCGTGATGCCATTAAGGCTACCTAGTTAAAAAAAAACTTATCGTCACCTTTTTGAACGTGATTATTAGACACCCGTTAAATCTCAACCGAGGTTTCTTGAGAGATTGTTCAGCGAGCGAGTAATAAAAAATTACTTCGCTTCCAACCTCTGCTGTCACTGTAAACTCGGACGTGATGTTCTGCAGATGTGCAGTGTGCCTTTCCTCTTGTTGTATTCAAGAGTACTCACTGTGTGAGCTCCTTACTGCGTGTTCTGTACTCTACTGTGATTTAATTTAGATAATTAAGTGGAGTAGAGTGACAAGATCTACTTGAACATTTTCGGTTTGTGAAATGAAACACTAAATACACTACTGTAAATACAAGTAATGGACATTTAAAATAACCACAGTAAAGCTAGAAGAGTGAAAGATAAAAGACTATTTAGAATGACATTCACGATAGACTTATGAACACCACATCCACCCGAACAGGAACTTGAACCCTGGGCCCTCAGCTTAAATGTCTGATGCTCTACCGATTGAGCTATCCGGGCTCTAAAAGCAAGATGACTCTGTCGGGATCCTCGCAAGTCACGTGTCTCTTGTGCCGAAGAGCAGTCATACCTGACCCGTCTGGAATGACCACTGACAGACTTTATCCAGAAGCGACGGCACCACTCCCCCTAGAATGAGAGAGAAATACAGCATGACATGGAGGGTCAAGGGCCTCCCACAATCCATCTTTCCTCACATTACTGATTTTTTTCAATAGCATTTTGACCTTTTTTTACATTCAGATTTTTTTCACATTTAATAAAATCTTTTAATCAAATACATTAAAAATAAAACAAATTTAAAGAGCATTTCTGTAGAGAACAGCCTTGATGTTAAGCTTAGGGAGCCTGTCTTTTAGAAATTCTATTTCTTAACACCTTGCACAGCCTCCCGACAGACTAACAAATATTTTTTTGGGAGAAATTGACTCACACACCGGAAGACACTAACGTTTATTTACGTTAGAGTATTTGAATAACAGTTTAATTTAACAGTATAAATCGTGTGACTTTGGAGTATTGGAAACTGACATGTTAAGAGATCAACTTGTGGAAAAATGTGCACGTCAGAGACTATAAATTGCTGCAGGAGGAAGGGCTGACTTTAAAAAGAGCTCTTACAGTCGCTAGAATTCATGAAGCAGCTCAAGCAGAATCAAGAATGCTTTCTGACCACAGTGACAAAGTGACACTGAACGGGGTGCTCGCTCAAACTTTACAAACAAAAGCCGAGCAGCAGGACGCAGAAATAGAAGAACAGGGGACGGCTGACATTACATGTTACAGGTGCGGACTAACAATGCACAAAGCAGATGAATGCGGAGCGTGAACAGCAAAATGTCTACACTGTAAGAAAACAGGACATTATGCACACGTCTGCAGAACATCACGTCCGAGTTTAAGGACAAGTATCTCTTTTATTGTTGTTGCTGCCTCCAGGCGATGTAAACCAGATTCAGAAAAAAATAATTTGAACAACATTATTCCCACATTTACTCGAAGGCGCGGTGACCAAGTGGTAAGGCGTCGGTCTCGTAAACCGAAGAGCGTGGGTTTAAGCCCCACCCGTGCCTGTTTCATTTGTCACCGCTTTCCTTTAGTTTCAAAGTCTTAAAAAACTCGCAATGTAGGGGTCTCAATAGTAAGAGGACATAACTGTCTCCAGTAATTAGTATTCGTGCATATCCTGCTTTGTTTTTCAGTCGACAAAGCTTGTCTCTCTTCACACCCATCTTCTGAATGATCGCCACAGCATTGGGAAGGAACATGCGCTTGGTACAGCCCCCCACTCCATGGTCTGATCACAAACAGATCGGGTGAGCTGTCAGTCCAGGTTGGAAGTAACGTTCGAAAGCACTTAAAATCTGACTTTGGAACGACAAGACCGTGTTTTTTTAAACGAGTAAACGATAAAATAATATACTGCCTGCAAGACTATGTCAAGTTCAAGTTCAAATTCAAGTTTATTGTCATTATACTCATATACAGGTATATGGTATAACGAAATGCTATTTAGCTAGCTCTCGGACATAAGTAGTACAAAGAAAAAAACACAGAGACAGAGACAACAGCCGATGTGCAAAAAACATCAACAGGCAGTGTGCAAAACAACAAAAAGGTAACAGGTTATGTGCAAAAACATGCATCAAAAGAATGAAATAAAGGGATAGAAATGATGGGGAGTGAGCTTTTGACATGTATGGTAGAGATAGATTTTCAATGTGTGTTTGGGTTTTTGGTAAGAAAGAAGGCACTGTGAGGTTCAGATCATAGGTGATAGGTGAGGTGAGAGTGAGAGAGGCTGGGAGTTTAACAGTTTGATAGTGCGGGGGATAAAAACTGTTTCTGAGTCTTGTAGTCCGGACCCGAATGCTCCGGTACCGTTTTCCATGTCATGCTAAACGTCACAAATTGTGTTCGTCCAGTCGTATCAATCGTCCTAAAATTACGGAAAATCGGATGCGACTGGTGCAATCACTACCCATTTCTTCAGGATAGTCGAGTGGTTTAAAACAGCAAATTCACAGATTCGTGTCTTTTAAGCTTTGTGTTTCGCTCTCCAAATAGAGGCACGGGTTCAAATCCCACTCCCGACAATCAGGCGTTTTACCCTGTCTTTTTTACCTGCCTTTACACTGTTTCAGTCTTGTTGTGCTCGCTGACAATCACAGTACGAGGGAAACGGAGAAACTGCTTAGCGGACAGAAAAAAGCTTCGTAAACAGGTGAATGTGATTAGCAGCAGTAAGGTATGCATTCAAATGTTTAAGGCTGATTTATAAAAGCAGCAGCAGAAAGGTGCAGCCTTTGTAAGAATTCGCGGGTTTTTATGCTGCTTGGACTTCTTTCAAACCTATGAAGTGACCCCCGTTTTATTTTCATTTTCAAACTTCAGAACCGAATAACGAAAAGGTTTCATGTGTGACAGCATTCCGTTGCAAATACCGTTTCCACGATGTATTCAGCGACGGGAATGAAATGTTTTAGTGCTGGCTCAAATGCGAGGAATTTCAGAAAAACCCGGAAAAGCAACGCTTGCAGTAAATGACAAATTTAAAGCGTGTAGTCAGCATGAACGGAACAACGCAATGCTCTGTAAAAACGATCTGAAGCCGCAATTACTCTTTTATCTCGGGCAGTTCATTCCGATACGATGTTTCCGCAGGATAAATGAAATGCCGAACTCCAAACATGTTGTTGCCATTATTATTACTCCTGCTGCTGTAGTTTTAAGCTTTAATCAGTGGGTATGTAATGTTGTAAAGGGGCTGGACTACTTTGTTCAGTCCAAATTCCATTATGTGAATTTATGCTTTTTTAATATAAGCATTAACAATACAATGCGTGCTCAAAAACTGTTACTTATTAGCTTAAGAAGCGGCAGTGTTTTGACAAAGTGTGGTATTCGAACAGAAAATGCTGAAGTGTTTAATACTTGCTTGTGAGCAGATCTCCCTCGATTTAGACAAACTCTTGTTCGGCCGATGATTTCAGATCAAAATCTGAATCAAGTGGAAAGAAAGCTGAATTACGCTGGATACTGGGTATCACTGTTACGCCATCAGGTCATGCTAGGAGGATTGGGGGGATCAAATTGACACAGAGGGACCCAATGTGGGGGCTGAACCCACAGTTCTGAGATTAAGAGATTCATGCTTTATGGACTGCGCCTACATTATATAACTCTTGTGCTACAGCAGTAATGTTTCTGGGTGTGGATGAACATGACATAATAGGCTGACAGCAGGAACACGTGGCCCACAGGCAGTGACAGTATCACTATCACATTTGGCTGCAGTATATTGTGTTGAGAGCAGCAATAACTTTCCTGCAGAGATGGGAGTGCCTTTAATACAGCTCTTTCAATCGGACAGAGTAACAGGAACTGACCTAAAGTTTCGGCTGTGGATCCATCTCCACATGGGGGAAAGAGACAGTAAAATAGCGATGAAGAAACAGAAAGATTTGTGCTCGCTGCAAAGTAGGAAAGAGGTGGTCAGACACATAAAACAGCTTGGTGATAATTTGCAGCGACAGTTTTATGTTATTTAGTACACGGATTTCTCTCCATGTTCCTTAAGATGTGTAATTTGTATGTTGGTTGTACAGTATGAGAACAGTTTTAAAGTCCTGTCAATTGACAGTGGAGAGCTAGCTGGTGCACATCTTCAAGAAGACTCTCTTTAAGGCGATTACAAGTTTCTCGAACAAATTTGTGTCATATTTTTAAAATAGTTTAGCTAATGAGCAACGAGAGTATAACTGAATTCTCCCACCCTCCATTCGAAGATAAAACGCCATAAGCGAGTCTAAGTTTCCTTGAAGCTACTGATGTTCGCCATTATTGGACATTCTCGGATATTGACTAAGGAGCTCAATTTTTACTTGTTGTAGTTCAACATGTGCAAAACATTCGATCCCCTGCAAATATCGGCAAGGTCAGTGATATTCTCAACAATTTGTGCCATTGCAATTCGTGCAATTCGTGCCATACTTTTTCGAAATGTATTCTGACATGCCAGGATCAGGGGGTCATATTTAAAAAACTGGTGCCTTAAAATGTCTTTTACTTCAGGATTTTGATAGTCTGTTACATTGTCTTTCACACGTCGGTGACAGAACTGTGAGACATTTTCATAATCGGGGGGGAGGCCGTAGAAATAAGCAGAAAGTGCAATCACCTTTTCCCAGTGTAAGTCCGTGTTGTGGTGAGTTTTTAAAATTGGTTTGCGATTTTCTGAAATATATTTCATACAAAAATATAGTTTGGACAGTCGCTATTTGGATATTCCCTTTCAGTGAAGATGTCTACAGTTTTCCAGCCGGATTAGTACTGATCGAAGAGACCCATCTACAGGCGAAAGGCGACATAACATCACAGCAGCAGCATTTAAGGTGGGACGAAAAACACGCATAAGAAGCTGGCGAATAAGAAGCCAACTTCAGCCTCGTAGCAGACCCTGGGAGGCACGCTCAAAATAATCATCTTTCCCAGTACTTCAGAGTCTTATTTAGATCGCTTCACTGCAATTTTATTTGATTGATTGGAGATGTGAAGCCATCGAGCCTGAACTGCGCTTCACATTGAAAATTGAAGCCATTTCTCATGTTCTCTCAGTGTCGGGGAAGCAATTGCGTGTAAAGGAGGCGACTTGAAAATGAAACGTGTAATCACCTTACAGAGGGTCTTCACGACGGGGTGCGTCAGCTAGTTCTCCATTATTGTCACTTTACTGGACGTCTGAAGAAACCTATCTACAACGAAAATACAAACTGCACAGTTTAAGGCACATGAAGAGAAATCCGTGTGCCGATTGACTCAAAAATGTCGCTACAAACAATCTACCAGGCTGATTTACTTGTCCGACCACCTCCCTCCGTCCCCCTTTGCTGTTAGCACAATTCTTTCAGTTTCTTTTCTTGTATTCTCCTTGCTATTTCAGTGTTCCCCATGTTAATGGATCCACAACCGAAACCGTTTTCACCCTGTGTTTCTGCAGCGTCAGTCTGTATGAGGAGCACACTTTGCACAGCTCCAGTGGCGCAATCGGTCAGCGCGCGGTACTTATACAGCAGTGCACAGCGAAGTTATGCCGAGGTTGTGAGTTCGAGCCTCACCTGGAGCAGCGTCTTTAGCTACTGAAAGCAACTGTCAAGTTTAGATATTATTAGGTATCTGATGGAGATAAATTAACATCAAACGAAGAAGTAAAGGTTTACTTCGAGTCACAATCAAATAAGGCTCCACAGCTGAAACATTGTGTTTCCTTCTCTTTTCAGCATGGAATAAACCTTGACTTTTTCCTTTGAAGCCCATGCATTCTGACGCAGCTCCCTACTTAAATTACCATCAGCTGTGTACCTCCAGCTGACCTGTACACAAATATATGAGAGAGGTCTACTGAGACGAGAGGAGCACTGAAGACTTGAAAAAGCTCTCGCATTAGACTCTGTGTTTTTGTTGTTCCACAGATTTGTTTTTAATGTTCTTTTTCTTTTGAAGTTGTTGCATTTGTTTTTTTTTTTTTTTTTTGTAGTTGTTAGACTACTACAGGGATTTACCTAGGTTCCTGGAAGACTTCTTGTTTTGTGTTTGTTGTGTTTTCGGGTTACAATTTTTTTTTTCTATTTATAGGACCCCACGCATTACTATGGGAGTAGATAACTTTAGTTCTTACATTGTACCTGAAATTACCACATAAACTACTACTCTGTTTCCCTTTTTTTAAAAGGCACAAGTGAAGTTTGTTTTTCCTTGCTGCTGATTGGTAGCTACAATGGGTCAATTGCAATAAACCCATATACAATAAACTCCACTGAAATTTGTCAGCAGCTCTGTACTAAACCTGTTCTCAATTGCAACAAACCTAAAATAACAGCTGCTGCCCGTTAGATGTTACTGCATTAGGAGTCTAGCTTAAACCACCTCTTCATAGGTTTTAAGCTACTTAGTAGCGGACTAAGCAGAACAATCGATCACATTAGAACTGTCTTGAATGTAATGGAAATAATGTACTCATTAAGTAACAAGCTTATGCACCACTTGCTTGAAAATTATTATTATATTTAACTAAAATTGCTTTCCAGACACCACAAATATTCACAATGAATGTTATCATTACACGTATTTACTAATAAAAGTGTTATTTATTAATAATTAAGTTCCATGTATATTTTTATTAGTAGCTGTATTACAAGTAATGCATATACAGTCTTTATTATAGTTAGTTTTCAGTTATCCTGGGGAGGGAAGAGAATGGAAATTAAGGAAATAAAAATTTAAAGGGCTTTTAAGTCTTCAATGTGTTCTGTCATAGCTGTGTGTTGTCATATCTGGGTGTTAGTTTAGTATATTTGTTGTATTATTTATTGTGATTTAACACTACACTTGTGTTTCTCAGGAGAAAGCAGTAAGATTTTGTTTTATTTGAGGGTACAGAAAATTGTATTGTACGGCCAAATGTAAGGTTACGTTAAGAAAGCATTATTGTTACCTTTTGCCATGTTATTTATTTAAGATGGTTCTTCAGAATAGTGTCCCTTACGTATCTGTGACTGTGGTCCAACAATAACGGTGCTGAAATAGCCGTAATGTGTGGGAGGAAGATGGAGATGGAACAGGAGGCTTATTCAGTCAATAGAAAGGTTGTGTAGGACTGAACACACTACGGTTATGGTACTGGGTTTAAGAGCATTACGATCCTACAGTCTCCTGATCCATAATCAGATGCGTTATCCAATGTACCACTGGCCCTTGTACCGCATTCCTCAAGTGCACCACTGTGAGCTTGCGCCGCTACAATAATACATCGCCCCAGTCCAAATTTTCTCAATTAGGTGCACGTTTTCTATGTGTATTTAGTTAATAAGTCTTTCATTTTGTCTGTTTTAAAAATTGCATCTCTTTAAAACAGACAAACGAGTTTATGTGTTGTGCTGAAATTCACACATGAGGGCATTCAAACGAAAGAAATCACAGAAAAGATATCGCGCTTAAAAAGAAATCAGAGTGGAGACGCTGGTGATAGAAAACAGAGCTTCATACGATGCATGAGATGCTTTACCTCTGAACTAAACTTGGCTCTTTAATCGTGTTAGGAAGAGTGTATAGTCAACAGTGTACATTTTAAAAATCAAAGCAAGATAATGAGACACGAATTGAATTTGGAACACGAGCCTCTCCTTCATTGTTTAATGAGCTTTTGATGAACATCTAAGTGAAAGACAAATTCACTATTTTCACTTTGTGATTAAAAAACACTTTTATCACACGTTAAGCACTCCTGATGGTGTCGAATAGTTCTCTTTTCTACCCTCATCATTTTTGAGGATCCCCAGCTAAAATATCTTTTTAAACTACAACAAAATTGCAATATTTTGAATACTATTTAAGTTTACATAGTCACATTCCCAGTGATATTGACTTAGGCGCTCAACTATTAACTTCTTGTAGTTTGACTTTAGCCAAAAGTTTGAAATCTCTGCAACTATCAGGATGCTTAAGGACATCCAAAGAAACCCCATCACATTTAGGGGAGACGGTGTTGAGGTCCGATTAATTTGAAATGCGTCTCTGGGGACTTTTGATTTACCAACGTTATGTTTAACTGAAGGATATGCAGACTGACCGTGCCATAAAAACTAACGCACATCACCTTTTTTCTACATTCACAGGTTTTTGGCTAAAGACAAAAAAATCGTTTTTGTTTCCTTGCCAGCTGGCAGTAATTCCTCTGCACTGACAAAACAGATGAGTATTTTATCTTTCGCAATTTGTATGGATTTTTTTAAAAACAAGTTGTTCCAAAAATTAAATGAACACTTCCTTTAAATTAAATGTAGAAGCATGTTGCTTTCCAAAATGATAAACTGTGTGGCAAGACAGGCACCACTGAGACTCAACCCCAGGATCTCCTGTTTACTAGGCAGGCACTTTAACCAACTAAGCCACAGCATTCTCTTAGCCTAGTGTTAATCCCGCATCAGCAGGGTCAGCTTGTCGGCACGCCCATCTCCATTTGGTGGTTTGAGCTGACGTTGCCATGACGTTGCCATTAAATGCGACCGAGAATACTCCAACCGGCACGCCGCTACGCCTGACGTCGGAGAAATAAGCCATGGCACTGGCATCAAATATCCCTTTTACAGCCACTTGGACACATCTCAATTGCTCTGAGACACCTGCATTCAGTGTGCGCTGAGCCTGCTCGCTGGGCAAGTGACGAGAAATGGCTTATGTCCAAGGAGCTCAATATGCTTTTTATGTTCAACGGGGTGTCCACTACAGCTAACACTGAAGCGCAGCACAGGCTCTGTGGTTTGACATCTCACAAGGTAAATGTTGAAATTGTAGGTGGAAGAGGAAAATTACCCTTGAGTATGGGGAAAGAGGCAACTCATGTCCGGAGGGGGCTGAAGTGTGTATGGAGGTGGCCTAGTGGTTAAGGCAATCTCCTCTTAATACATGATACTCTGCACAAGTAGGTTTGAACCCCATTCTCCTCGAGGAAGGGCTTTGACACATTTTGACCTTTTTAAACTTGGTGTGCTTTCGTTTTGTTTCTTCGCTCCTGTACTACAGCAGTAATATTTCTATAGGTGTATGATCATGGTAGGCTGACAGCAGGAACACGTGGCCCACAAGCAGTGACAATATCAGAGGTGTCTGCAGTGTGTTGGTTTGTAAGCAACGATAAAATAACTTGACATGGAAGCAGGTGTGCCTGCATTAATACAGCTCCATCGAGAGGAAAAAGTAACACAAGAACCGACATAAATTCAACAGCACGTTTCTGCAGCTGAAAACGGAACCTACTCCACGTGATGATTGAGCTCACAACCTCGGTATAACTCCACTATAAAAGCACCACAACCTGACCAATTGCGCTACTGGAGCAGCACAGCACAGTAGCACATTTTCCTCAGTGCACTCAAACAGTGCTTCTTCCCTAGCCTACCAGCTTCAAGACTTTTTTAAATTGATCAAAGACTCATTGGAAAAGGTTTGTTGATGGGTCAGGTGGGAATCACACCCAGATTCACTGCTTGCAAGGCAGCTATGTTCACCATTATACCCAGGACTGGCGCCAGGGGAATGATCTGTAGGGGGGGGGGGGGTCTGAAATCCTGAGGGGGGTAGTGATATTTCGGTTTAAACGGAGCCATTGCAACCATCCAAGTGAATTCTCGCAGGCATGCCACTGATTAGTATTTCATGTTAGAAGATAACGACAAGCAATCTGGTATTTAGTGATGAAGAACAGTTCCACGTTCATCAGAACTCACGTGATTATTTTTGCCTGGAGCATCAACCATATGTGTTCATTTTTGCAACAACATCAACGGTAATGAGGTTCTGAATCATTAAGAAATCATTGTAAAACCAACAGAAAGTACAAACTTCTATAACTACAGTCCTAGTTATATAACGATTGTAAGTATAAGGATAAACTACTGCAAGGCATTGGTCCACCTGAGCAAATAAGGTCATAATAATGTTGACACCCCAAAACATAGACACTATGTAACGTGCTGTTCCTGGACAGATAGCCCTCCTGCACATCAAACAGTCTGATGTAGTAACTGTGAATTCGGGGTTAGTGTAGTTATCTGACCATTGACAAAGTACAACTATTTTTTACGGCTCAAGTTAAGTAAGTGAAAGTGTTCAAAAACTTTTTATCCAAACCTTTTATCCAAAACTGAGGGGGGTGGGACTGTTCAGTTGAGGGGGCAATTTTGGCATGCCAGTAACATTTTGACAAAACGTCCAAGAGTTACGAAAACACTTACTTTGTGTATAAAGTATATTGTGTACACACTGTAAGTTCAGAACGTGAGAAATACTGCTCAATATGGGATCCTGTCCAGGAATATCAGGGCTGTAAGGGGGTCAGATCTATAGATGTAGTAAACACATTAGTGGAGACAGTGTGTCTGCTCTCTGTGTGAGAGCCGGACAGGAAAAATAATCTGTGTTCTGGGAAGAAGAGACCCTCGTTGGAAGAGCGGCGCTTCTCACAGGAGAGAATGAAAAAAAAATATTTTTCTCCTTGGGGGAATTAAAAGCACTTATGGGGAGTGGTGTGATGGTAGTGCATCTGATACCACATCAAAAGGTTGTGTGTTCAAATCATGTTGAGATCGGATGATGTATGTTCAGGTTCAGCTGGTGCCGAACCCAGGAATTAGACCTTGCAGTTTGGTTTTATCTGTACACCACATAGATAATCTAAATGAAATAACAGAGCAGTACAGGACACGCATTCAGGAAATTACACAGCAAGTCATTTTGAACATGACAAGAGAAAAGGCACACTGCACATCCGTGAAACATCACGTCCGACTTTAGAGACAGTTACATCACAGAATGGAAGTTTCAGGCCCCTTTTTCATTACAGGTTCAAACTAACCTGAAAGTTACAGAGTTTTAGGTCACTTTTGTATTAAAATGTGTCTGAAGCCTATAAATATAATTTGCCCTTTTTTAAATTGTGGATGAAATCCAATCCCATGTACCAAGACCTTACAGTATATTCATGTTAATTAAAATGACTAATGCTATTGGACATTAGCTGGTGCTTTTTGTAACGATTTGCTATTTCATGCTGGAAAGAAGGAAACCCGACCAACGTTTGCTTTCAGGTGCGGTTCATTCACATAATGGACATCTATTTCTGAGTAGCCTGATTTAAAAACACACGAACCCGGTAGAAATCGAACCTCCAATCTCATGATGCAAAATCAGACGCATTATCCATGAAACCACTGGCCAATCATGTAACTGAATTGCACCATGGTGAGTTCAGCACTGCAACTAGTAATTACTAGTAATAGTAATAATCCCATCCTAAATTTCTAAGTGAGAAACGTGTTTTCTACATTTTTATCAGTTTTAAAATATCATCTCTTTAATACAGACAAAGGGTTTGTGTGTCACTTTGAAATTCTGATTGATTTAGAATTCAAAGAAAAAGATGTTTTCTTCAACAACGCAGTGCAATTATGACATCTTTCACTCTACTTCTCTCTTGTAGTAAAGCAGACCTTGCAGTGTGAGCATTTACTCTAGTAAATTAGGTCATGTATCATGTTAAATCACTTCTTCAAAACAAAACATTTCCTGGTGCACGTTTTCTCCATGAAAAAAATACATTTTTCCCTTACATGATTTCTCTTGTAAGTGTCGCAAAAAAACTCCATCGCCCTTGGGAGATGTCAAGCTCATCGGATATGAAAAGTGCCCAATAAAAGCAATTTCTTTTCATTTATCTTAGCGTCGGGGCTGCTATTGTGTGTAGAGGAGGCAACTTGCTCAGCCAGCAGACTCACCGCTTACTGAATACAGGTATGTTTTGAGTGTCATGCTGATCGTCTTATAAATGCAAAAGAAACTTTTAAAGCTGATAAAGTTTTCCATTGTAATTTGCATGTAGCTACAACGTCCCTGGAAGAGAGATTTTATCAGTTGCACGTAATCAGTATTTTTTACTTTTTTTTTAGTACTGGAAATATATATTTTTAAATTTTTCTAAAGAAGATCTCAAGAAGTATTGCCAGGACCTACCTTTAGCACTCAATAGCGATATTAATGGAGTAGAAATGTAAGGTAAATTGGTGATCTGAGCCAAAATAGTCCTTACACGCCTCCTGGAACAGTGTTCGTATTCATAGCAAGTTATATTCTTTTTCAACCCCAAACGTTGCTATTGCATTAAGCTTTGTGTGACCATTAGAGGTTTCGGTAGCTTCTGGAGAGCGCACTTTTCCAAACTGAAACCTATAAGAACATTATTCAAGACGCACCATGTCCCAGAATCATTCATCGGGACTAGGATTAATATCAATGGAAAGTACTTCAAAATAAAAGATTTAACTGAAATATTAAAAGAGTAGGAAAGCATTTAAAGTAGAAAAAAATCAGTTCAGATGATATTTAATTTTTTGAGAAATGGGCACATACATCAGCTCAGTGAGCAGTGCGAGGTGCTCTTCTGGAGATGATGTTAAATTAGTTAAAATCATGTGATAGTTAAAAAAGCTTAATACTTAGTTAAACAGCCAGCACAAATGGTTGCGTTTGTGATTATGTCACTTCTCTACTACAGCAACGTCGGTAAAAGACCCTCTGAAAGCAGTAAAGCTCTGCACAACTGAATTCGTTGCTATTTGGAGAAATCCACAAACTCGTGTTTTTCATGTGCTTTAAAAGACAGCCATACTCACCGACAAAATAAAGACACTGCTGCTGATTTTTTCCAAAGCACAGTTGACCTTTCTGAGCCAATTGATGAAGCTCACCCAATGAATACTATAGCAGAAGGTGGAGGAAAGTGCAACTTTGTAACTATCGCAACCACAGGAACAACTGCAAGAAGTAGAATCAATTTCCCATCGAATGGTGGTGTTGTTTGAGGTACGCGATGTGAACGTGTGCAGAGAATCCCACAATCTCTTCAAAACTTGGACAAAGTATTTCTGATAGAGCGCTGTGCACAAAGATTGAATAAGCTTTGCTCCTGCCAATGATTCTGCGTGAAAAAGCACAGCATTCAAGTTTCACAGACAAATGCACCATGCCTACTGTAGCGGCGAGGCTTATTAATAAGAAAGAATTAAGTGTTCTGAGCCTTCCCAAATGAGGCCCCATTTCTCTGTTCATCTCTGTGGTGCAGCCACAGAGAAACTATTCATGCAGGCTGATTTAAGGTTCCTGATAAGGACAGCTCCCAAAGGAGGATGCACTTAGCTAAGCCTGGCTATCATGATCAATGGTCATCCATTGGTGCCTATCTGTCTAGGGAGTGCCAGTTGGACATCTGGACTGCATTCCTAAGTGTCAGGAGTAAGTGACTCATATCTCACCTTGATCAACCAATCAGGGGCTGGTAGGGCTGAGTAACCCACGTGGGACTCTGATGCCCATGGAACTTTCAGCCAATCAACGAGCTGAAGTTCCTCCAGGTAAAAACAGGCAACACAGAGATTCAGGGAGATTCAGTGAGATCAGTAAGATTCTGGAGAGGATTCTGTGGACTGTTCTAAAGGGAATTCAAAGGAGAATTCCAGGGCAGGACGGCCCAGGAGCAGAAGGCTCCCAAGGGCAGGACATTCTCGCAGCGTGCCTCCTGACCATCCTGAGACTCAGCCCGGACAACCACGGAACGGCCAGTGTGTCCGAGTGCCAGAACTTTCCTTTGTTCTTAGAGTCTAGAGTGGAGGTTGCCAGAGAGTAACCAGCAGCAGGCCTCGTGAACAGGTCGGAACTGTGGACAGCTGAATCACTATTCAGAACTAGCTCTTCATCAGGAATGAACCGGTCCTCTTCCTGACTTTCTGGGACCCACAGTCATCTTTTCTCCTGTGCACAAACTTTGCTAGTTAAAGCCAACAGTGAGCATCAGCAGTGCACCGTCACAAGCCGCACAGCACAGCCTGGCACCGAGCCAGAGAGCGCGGATTGGACAGCAACAGCCTGCAACTGTTTCTTTGTGCCCGCAGGAGATCTGAATCCCCAGAAATTGGATGAGTATTCAACTTCACTGCATTACAGCTTGAGAATTCAATTGTTATCCAAACCAGTTGATATCAATTTAATTCCTAAGAGTTATGTACTTGTTTTGAGTATCTAATGTAGAAGTTGTAACCAAGTTCACTTTACGAAACGGTCTAAATGAATGATATACTGAACGTATGTCCTCTTGATATGTGTAACACTTTGTAACTGATTGAATATATACCTTTTGTATTCTGATAACCCTCTCGATAAGATCTGTTAGGTTTATAGGCATATTCTATGTATTAATAAATGTATCCTCGTGTATTAGCACCTGTGTGTGTGCGTTGTTTGAGTTATGTCGCATGGTTGGACTCTAAAGCCATCAAAAGAATCAACTTTGTGATTTACTGCTACAATTAATAATTGTCTCAGTAAATGCCCAAACCCTACAGAACTGGTGCCTTCAGAGAGCCACTACAGTTACATATTTGGCGTCCCTGAACGGCCGGTTTTTCTTACACTACAGAACCAATTTTAAAAACAATTGCGGCACACTACGATTCACACTGACTCAAAAGTGATCACGGCAGATGTTGTTCCCTGCATAATGCTGAAGGGACCAAAGAGCATTGCTGATGCTTTTTTATGCCTTGATGTTAAGCTGACAAGGACTATCTTGAAACACCTAGTTCAGTCTCTCGACAGACTGCCAAGCAAAGCTTTTACCCATTGACGTCGCAATAGAAGGAAGGTCTTAACCCACCAACACTTAGCAGCGGCAAGATTCAAACCTAACCCAGTGAAGAAAATGGAGCACAAACCCAGCACTTAGACCACCCAGCCACACTCCTTACACCTTACTCTTTTGGAGAAAGTCGGGTGGGTTCAGCTCTTGTTGTGCGACGCGTGGAAATGACTGCATCTTCGTTTTCCGAGATGTTTCCTATCACATCTTTGTCAGCTCTGAATATAGTGCTTCTTTGGAGCAGGCTTCAGACCTTTTATTTTATTTATAAAGGAGGGCCATTCAGAAACATGTAATTCCTGTTTTAGAAATGCTTTGGGCGGTGTGTTTTATATAATGCACAAACAGTATTCTGATTGTATACTGTAGACCTGTGTAGCAATCATACTGGACGTGACTGGGATTCTGAAATGTTTCTTGAAAAGGTATTCAGGGCTGCTTGAATCTATAATAAAAAAGTGACCCGAAACTTCCAACCTTCCAATCACTGATGTCGCTCTCCCTAAACCTGTACGGGATGTTTTGCTGATGTGCAATGTGCCTTTACTCCTGTAGCGGCGAGGCTTAATAATAATGCAGAATTAAGGGTTTCTGAGCTTCCCAAATGAGGCCTCATTTCTCTGTTCATCTCTGTGGTGCAGCCACAGAGAAACCATGCAGGCTGATTTAGGGTTCCTTTGATAAAAGACAGCTCCCAAAGGGGGATGCACTTAGCTAAGCCTGGCTATCATGATCAATGGTCATCCATTGGTGCCTATCTGTCTAGGGAGTGCGAGTTGGACATCTGGATTGCATTCCTAAGTGTCAGGACTAAGTGACTCATATCTCACCTTGATCAACCAATCAGGGACTGGTAGGGCCGAGTAACCCACGTGGGACTCTGATGCCCATGGAACTTTCAGCCAATCAATGAGCTGAAGTTCCTCCAGGTAAAAACAGGCAACACAGAGAGCCTGGGAGATTCAGATTCAGATTCAGATTCAGAAGGGATTCTGGAGAGGATTCTGTGGACTGTTCTAAAGGGAATTCAAAGGAGAATTCCAGGGCAGGACGGCCCAGGAGCAGAAGGCTCCCAAGGGCAGGACATTCTCGCAGCGCGCCTCCTGACCATCCTGAGACTCAGCCCGGACAACCACGGAACGGCCAGTGTGTCCGAGTGCCAGAACTTTCCTTTGTTCTAAGAGTCTAGAGTGGAGGTTGCCAGAGAGTAACCAGCAGCAGGCTTCGTGAACAGGTCGGAACTGTGGACAGCTGAATCACTATTCAGAACTAGCTCTTCATCAGGAACGAACCGGTCCTCTTCCTGACTTGCTGGGACCCACAGTCATCTTTTCTCCTGTGCACAAACTTTGCTAGTTAAAGCCAACAATGAGCATCAGCAGCGCACCGTCGCAAGCCGCACATCACAGCCTGGCATGGAGCCAGAGAGCGCGGATTGGACAGCAACAGCCTGCAACTGTTTCTTTGTGCCCGCAGGAGATCTGAATCCCCAGAGATTGGATGAGTATTCAACTTCAATGCATTACAGCTCGAGAATTCAATTGTTATCCCAACCAGTTGATATCAATTTAATTCCTAAGAGTTATGTACTTGTTTTGAGTATCTAATGTAGAAGTTGTAACCAAGTTCACTTTACGAAACGGTCTAAATGAATGATATACTGAACGTATGTCCTCTTGATATGTGTAACACTTTGTAACTGATTGAATATATACCTTTTGTATTCTGATAACCCTCTCGATAAGATCTGTTAGGTTTATAGGCATATTCTATGTATTAATAAATGTATCCTCGTGTATTAGTACCTGTGTGTGTGCGTTGTTTGAGTTATGTCGCATGGTTGGATTCTAAAGCCATCAAAAGAATCAACTTTGTGATTTACTGCTACAATTAATAATTGTCTCAGTAAATGCCCAAACCCTACAGAACTGGTGCCTTCAGAGAGCCACTATGATTACATATTTGGCGTCCCTGAACCGGTTTTCCCTACATTATTTGGCGTCCCTGAGTCGGCTTAATCTACACTCCTGTATTAAAAACGACCTCTGTTGTTGGGCGGAGTTGAAGGAGAACTAACTGCACAGAAAAAGTACGTAACGATAAAATATTTCTGCGCGTGAAACACATCAATCGTTCAGCATTTCTAAAATGTTTAATTGAATTGACAAAGAAATCCTCTCCTTAAACTTCGAAAAGGATTATCTGTTGAGCTAGCAGGCGTAACACTGCAGTTGCCCGTTTCTCACAGGTGTTTGAAGTTGTGGATAACATTTAGCAGGTTTGGCACCATGGCTTAGCTGGTTAAGCCGCCTCACTAAAAACCAGGAGACCCTGGGTGTGAATCCCAGTGGTATCTATTCGTAGACAACAGGCCGCTCATTGTCAATATTTATGGAGCTTAATTTAAAGACAACGGGAGAAGCATGAGTTACAGCTTTCTGTAGCTGTTTTATATAGCGATGTATTGGTTGGCTCTGTGGCGCAATGGAGAGCGCATTGGACTTCTAGGCTTTGATAGAATGAAGTCATTCAAAGGTTGTGGGTTTGAGTCCCACCAGAGTCATGTATCATTTTGATTCAACCTTTCAAAATCCTCTAGGGATTAGTGTTGATCAAGTCAAATAAAGGACTTCTTAAGAGTCCACAGTTGAAAATGAACCAGCAGCCCCAAGAAAGAAATTAGCACTGGACTGTGATCACATTACTCCTGTCCTGGACTCCTTGCACTGGCTTCCTGTCAACTTCAAAATCCTCATGCTCACCTATAAGGCTCTCCATGGCTTGACACCACAGTACCTGTCTGGGTTATCGCCCTACTCCCCACCTCACAACCTTGCTCTTCTAATTCTGGTCTCCTATCTGTCCCCCAGTCCATCTACACTCTATGGGTGACAGGGCCTTCTCCTGTTTTGCACCAAAGCTCTGGATCTTTATTCCCAAGGATATCAGAGAGTCACCTTCTCTAAACTCCTTCAAATCCAGACTCAAAACCCTCTTCTTTAGAAGAGCCTTTAATGAACTATTCTTTACCCCTCTGTTCCTACTGTATTTAATACCACCATCTATTGTCTCCTCTAACTGTGTATTCTCATCCTGCTTATCTTGTGTATTTTTTAACTTTATTGGTTTCATTCTGTAAAGCACTTTGAAAAGCCACCTTTAAAGGCACTATATAATGTATAGATTATTATTATTAATAATAATAATGAACAGCGCATTTAACACTGAGCACATGCGGTCCTTCTTTGCAAAGGATTGCAAAGGTTGGGAATTAGCCTTTCACTCGTGTTGTTGAAGACCGTATCCTGGCTTTGTTGCAGGAAATGTCTGGATGCCATCACCGGATCAAGGAGAGGATCAGGGTTTTGGGAAGTCTTTTTGATGCCTGACACTGTGTGTTTCCTGGTTGTAACGGGTGTCATTCTGGACCTAAACAACAGAGAACACCGTTGAAATAGCTGAACTGCCTAGCGGACACTTTGTCGCCTTCTTCTGACCTGTATTTAATGCGATTCTCTGAAAACTTGGCACGTTATATCTGTGCTACCTTTATGGAGGGCACACTCATAAGAATCATAGATTCGATCACAAGCATCTAAAAATGAGCATGAGAAAATGACATCACGCTATGAGGCTGAATGGCACAAATTCTCCTGTTACTTCTGCAGCAAATGTGTGTTTTTTGCTTCTTAACACTGAGATAGTTGGAGATATTTGGCAGCAGTGGGATTCCAACTCACACCCCCAAAGAGACTAGAGCTTTAATCCACCTCTAAATTAAAAACTAGGTGACTTGTAATGGCTGGTAGGAGAGGAAAGGTATAAATGCTTCTTTTTTGGACAAAGTCTTTATCTTTTTTTTCACCAGTTGTTTTGATCAAATTATTGTAACGCAGTACCATATTAAGGTATAATATGTACATGAACGTCATGTCTGAGTCGATGATGGCAGCTGAGTATCGCTGGAGGACAGTTCATCATGAGTGGGTAAGCCTGCATAATGAGGGAGAAGAGATCGGCCTCTCTGACGCAGTGTCCAGTGACACTAACCTTCTGTCCTACTGTTCTCTGCTAATGTAGATGGTGAATGTTTATTTAGGTGAATGTAAGGTTTCATTCTTGTAAAATATTTCCGAGCACTTTTTTTGTTGCTGAAAATTAATCCTGTGCATTTGAATGAATTCCGATATTGTCACCTAATTCCATACATTGTTTCATCAAACTAGAACATTTAGAGGAGGTCAATTGCATTTATGAATTGCATAGTGATAGTATTTCTTTCCATTTAAATACTTCAGTCAAAAATGTAGAGAAGGTGCTCCTGTTTTCACCATTATAAGAACTGTGATGCACCAGTAATATTTACTCTCATAAAAGTATTGTAATTGTATTGTTCTGTTCTGTAACAATCTTGAGTGACACAAACCTTCTGTTTTACTGCACTACACTTCTCCAGAGGCCAGTTCAGCACACAAGGATCCTCAGTCAAACAAACACTGCAATCGCTTGATAAACGCCATTTCTCATCCTTTCTCTTAGTGTCGGTGCTACTATTGTATGCAAAGGAGGCGACTTGACAATGAAATCTTAAAGAGAGTCTTCATGAAGGTGTGTGTCGGCAAGCTCTCCACCTGGCAATTGACTGGGCTTGTGAAGAAATCAATCTCATTCAACAACCATACAAATTGCACAGCTTAAGGCACATGAAGCGAAATCTGTGAGCTGATTGACACAAAACAATGTCACTTCACATTATCTGCAAAGTTGTTTTGCTTGTCTGACCACCTCTTCCTACTTTACAGTGAGCACATATATTTCAGTTTCTTTCCCCCATGTGGAGATGTATCCACTGCCAAAACTGCTGTCTGATTATTTAAATTATCTGTAAAACTGTTACATGACTTCATCTAATTGTAAATTTATAAGACGGTCTGTGAGACATTTGTGAGAGTAGCTGAATCCCAGGGCTGGTATGGAATCACACAGACAGGTCTTCTGTGTGATCTGAGTCCCACTGCTCAGAGCTACAGACTGGTCAAATGGTCACTATTGTAGACACGACCATCGGACCATCGGCTACAAATAATCAATATACCGATCATAGTGTCACTACTGGTGTTTATTACATAAATACTGTATATAAATAATAAGATAATTCCACACTCATAAAACATTTATAAACATTTTGGGAGGCTGACATACAGTAAAGAAAGTAATACTGAAGGGCTGGAAGTCCTGGAAAGCGTTAATAGATCCTTCTTGCTTTCGACCTGGAACAGAGCCCACAACTGCCAGATCAGTGACCCCTGAGCCCAGTTCACAGAGAGGAGAACCAGGAGCTCTTCTATGTCTCTAAGAGGGCTGGGAGGAAAGATAAAAGGGGGAAATGTGACATGAGTCCAGGCTGTTCTGTCTGATATTGTTCATGTAGCAGCACTGATTGTCTGAATATCTTCTGGTTCTGGATTGTGAGGATAGAGAGCAGTACGGAGTTGAGATCCTGTCTGAGTGTGAGTCTGAGCTGTGAATCTGACTGAGAAGAGAATAATGATTTTTTATTCTGCCTGAGAATTTTCCTGAGAATTTTTTTCTTTTCCAAGTGGTGTTACATCCCCTTCAGATACTCTGCACAGACTGCCAGAGAGAAGAGGAGAGAGAGATGGACAGATAAGAGCACACACAGCAAGAGACACCGACATCTTGATTTACTTTGAAGCAAGTGTTAATTTCTTTTCTGGAACAAGTTGTTTCTGAACTTCAAGAAATTCATACAACTTCTGAAAGATAAAATACAAATCTTGCTTCTCAGGACAGAAGAAATGCTTCCAAAAAATGCCAGTGATTTTTTTCTCCTTTTAACGAAAAGTGGAGAAAAACAACAGCAGTGCAACTCCGTCGGCTTGATTTAGCTTAATACAAGTATTCACTTCCTTTTCTGTAGATTACAGCCTGCGAAAGATGAAATGAAGTTCTTGGTTACTCTTGGTCAGTGCAGAAGAAATACTGCCAGCTGGCAGGAAAATGACAGTATTTTATTTTCTTTAACTACAAACATGTGAGTTGTGAAAAGCAACGGGAATGTGTCCCTGTGCAGCTGTTAAACAAAGGGCTGGTGGGTCAAACGTACTCAGGGACGTGCTTCAGATTGTGATGATGTAAACAAAATCTCCGCTAAAAATTGAAGGGATTTCTTCGCAAACCCTCTTGAATGTGGCAGGAAATCTTCGTGTTTTACTCGTGTGCAACTACAACAAGTAAACAAATAAGTACCTAAGTCAATGTCCAAGAAAACCATCTTCACGTGTGGAATTTTTCTTTAACTGGCTGTTGGGAGAATTCATTTATACACCAGTTGTATCCTTAGCAAAAATATTTTAAAATTAGAACACAGATTTGTTGGAGAACTTGACAATCCTTGACAATCATTATTAAATGAGCATTATACAAATGTGCGTTGATATTTTTAATATGTACCTTAATTGTAATATATATATACATAATTGCTTTGATATGGATGTTCATTTGAAGGAATTGAGGAAACTATGAAGGATCGCAGAACAACCAAAGATACATTTGGGCATCTGCTATTGGTAAAGATGAAAGAGTACCTTAAGTGTGAAGCTTTCATACACACGAGAGAAAAAAACAGTTTTAATGCACTTCATTAAACTGATGGTATGCTTATCAATCGTGCATAAAGTGTACATAGCAGAGGATGGTTTCGATCCATCGACCTCTGGGTTATGGGCCCAGCACGCTTCCGCTGCGCCACTCTGCTGACAGCTGTTATAATGTGATTCAACACAACTGCTCTATCTTTGCTTTCTAAAAGTGCGCCCGAGATGAAAAGTCTAAACGGTAAACGCAGACGTCACTTTGAGCACTTGGTCTTTTATAGCACAAATCATCACCCGCTGCTCTACATGGGCGTGTCTTCAATATCGTTGAGAACCAAACCTTCTGCTTTCCGAGGCAACTGATTCTTTCGTCGTTAATTCCCAAATCTTCAATGAGAATCAGTGAAACGAAAATCAAACACATGTACACACTCGCGTCCTAACCTGAAAGAAAAATCTACACCCACTTTATAATACTGAAAATGATTCAGGAAGTACAGCAAAGTTCTAAAACCAGCGAATACATCTGCATACAGTACATAAAATGTCAATTTTTCAAAAGTAAAATCTTCAGCTTTGAAAGATTACCATCCATATATTTTCGTTTTTCTCTTTTTTTACATAACACGCTTTCGAGAAACAAACTCTTTTAATTAAGGTTTCATTAGAAAATGTGTATCTTGGTTTGCCAAGTTAAAATCGGCACATCCCAGTGGGCAAAAGATGTAGAATATACGACTATTAAACGCATACCAGACGTGTAACTGTGCTCCGTAACTGGTCTAGAATGAAATTCTAATATACGTATATCGTTATACGTCAATTAGACATCTATGATTATATGTTTATTATACATAAATGGTTGTAGTTCTATTATACGGATAAATTTAGAAGACTACTATACATATATAGTTAAAGGTCTATTATACATCAAAGAAAGATTTTTATAGGTGTAGAAACTAGTAAATAAAGCCAATGATTTATTTTAGAAATTTATTCTTAAAATATACAATTATTCACACCTGAAAAATATGTAGTTCAAATTATACATTATATACAATATTGTAATCAACAAATGTCTAACCATCATAAAAAAACACAACTAGTAAACTTCAGTTACAAATTCTAGTAACATGGCAATATATATATATAGTAATGACAAACACAAACTAATTACATGAACACGCTAATATTTAACTCAAAACCACATTTCGAAACTTCTTTATTTCCACGAAAATATTATTAATGTAGCACAAACGCTACTTTCTAATAAAGACAGAAAGAAACTGTTTGTTTTGTGTCTCATGGTGATCCTCCTCTCGATACTAATGAAATGTTTAATATGATCCCTCGAGAAAAAAAAAGAGTCAATTTCCGCCTGGAATGATTGATGCCCCATCAAACATTTTGTAATATCCCTGGAAGTTTATACAGTAGAATCCTGGTTCGTGGCTTAAATTCAAGGTAAACAAGACTAAGGAAACGAGTTGGAAACTTGATGTCGAAGTGGGATTTAAATCACCCGGAACATTTCACTACATTGGGCAGTATGTGCTAGGGAGCATTGCTTGACATCCCTTCGATAGCTCAGTTGGTAGAGCGGAGGACTGTAGTGGAGTCATTAGGGAATCCTAAGGTCGCTGGTTCGATTCCGGCTCGAAGGAAGGTGCTTTTTGTGTACTTTAATCAAAGAGTTAAAAAAGCGAATCTGTTTCATTCAGACATTTATCAAAAGTTCAATAAACGACGAAGTAGAGGTTCCTGTTCCGAATTCAGCCCACGTCTGATTGTCTTGTTTTGGCCAAGATCCGATCTTTGAATTAAGGGACTACTCTGTCTGCTTTGTAATTCAAAAATACATACAAATGTCAAGTTTTTTGTAGATATAAAGGTGTTCTCTGTTTTCAAAGGATAGGTACTTAATTGGCATAATGATTTGGTATTGATTTTGTATCGTTGTATTATGAAGTTTGTGCTTTCTGTGTTTTTATCGTATTGTGAACTTATTTTTTAAACAAATGCTTACAAAGGCAAACACATCTGATATTTTAATAATTATTATTTTAATAATTTGATCAAATTGAGGCCCAGGATCCAAATCTTCAGTTCTGATTTTTTTAAGTGATATCTTTCCTTCCTGTCGTGGAAGTCACACGATGTGAGCAATTATTTTTTTTACGTTGCGATCCAAAGATCCTCAGGCGCACTGTAACCAAACCAGGATGGATTCTGCTCGGAGCCGGACTGAGCTCATTCTCACTCCCTGTGCTAAAAACAGAATTAGCTCTTCCCCGAACATCGTCTACAGCTGCTGGATGGTGCTCTGCGTCTTACTGCTCCGGCAATTACTTTGACGAAAGACAGATCACTTGTGCGCTTTTAAGCTTCTCGCAGCTACAGCTATAGCCCTGAAAAAAGCATTAGCTTTATCAGTTTTTATATTAATCTATTTTGAATCAAAGTTTGATATTTTTTTATTTTTTATTGCATTTTACATTACAATAATAATAATAATAATTATTATTATTATTATTATTGCGCACACTTATATAGCGCTGTTCTGGATACTCCACTCAATGCGCTTTACAGGTAATGGGGACTCCCCTCCACCACCACCATTCTCCTGAATGATCACAGAGGGCCTCGGTTTTACGTCTCAGCCGAAGGACGGCACCTGTTTACCGTTTAGGGTCCCCTTCATTGTACTGGGGTATTAGGACCCGCATGGACCGCAGGGTGTGCGCCCAGCGACAAAAAACAGACGTGTGTCGGGCTCGGCTGCGAGCAGGACAATGACATCACAGGGACAAAGCAAAGGAAATCAAAACGGTTCTATAAAAGACCTGTGTAAGCTGTTGGTTTGCAGTCTGGACTCTAAATCCTCCGATCCGATTTTAAATCTCTCTAATACCTGAGCTGCGGCTTCTACCGAGTATTTATTCGTATACTTATTATGTGTAAGTGTATAGATGAAACCTTTCATATATTGTTCAGTTTAAATCAAAATGCTTTACTAATACAAGAGAGAAGTATAGTATGAAGGATGTGACAAATCTATGATTTCTTGGAACAAAACGGTTTTTATTTGCATTCGAAATGAAGCGGAATTTAAGCGCGACACACAAACCCTTTGTCTTTTTTAGAGTTTTTAGAGTGAACAGACATAAATGTAGAAAACATGTTTTTTTAGCACTACAATAGCAGGGTCAGTGGCATAATGAATAACGCGTCAGGCCTCGCGTCAGAAAATTAGAGGTTCGACTGCCGTCTGGCTTGTTGCGTTTATACCACTTACGTTCTTTTATATAAATGAACTCCACCTGAAAGCTATAGAAAACACTTTGGGTAAGTTGTCTGCAGCCTCATGCGAATTTCGACAACTTACCCAAAACACTGTACTGTCTGGAGATCAGCTCCAGCTCTGAACTCAATTGCAATGAAAAACCATGCGTAACAAAACTGGAGAACAGCTGAACTTGTGTTCAGTTCGGTGATGAGGGATCAGAACTGTCCTTGTTGTAATTAGCACGAACTGCACAGGCTCTGAATCAGACCATGTCAATTAGTCTGATCAATGTAGGACACGTTAATGTAGAATTATTAAAAGGTTTATTAGTTAGTTAGTTAGTTCAGGTTTACCCACCTGAACTAATGTAGAATTATTACTTGGTCTGTCTCTTGTTTGTATATAAATGAATGTCTCTGACAACTTAATGTTAGTTTTACGATGTAGGTCAGGCGTTGACATATGCACGAGTATACTAAATGTCTCACTCCTGATTCAACTCATGTTCTATAGGAGATTGGCGATTCCTCCTGTTTCTCATACAACCATATCAGAACAGAAGCCCGTGTCACCCAGCTCTGATTCAAGATCGACTTGCATCTTTATCCCTTTTTTGTTCGTGATCATTATTTTCTTTAGTTATGATCAATATTGAACTTTTTCTAAATGAAATGACAATAATCAAACATGCAGGCAGATTTTTGAAAAGTATTCGGAATTGACAGGGTGCCCCTTTGGAACAATCGTCAGAAATTGTGAGAAAATGAAAGTTATGTAAGCTCTCACACAAAGCATTGAAGATTGGAATCTGAGTGTAAAAAAGCTACCCGTCTCCCAATGATAGGCAGGGATACACACCATGACTCGAATAGACTCAGCGAATTTTAACATCTATGATATTACGAGTGCTTTGCACGTGTCGAATTTCAAGAAGGAACTACTACAACAGTTGTGGACATAATTCAATACCACCGGCAAAGTCCAATTCCGGCAACATCTGAGAAAATAATGTTCACTCATGGAATTTGGTCTTTGAATGGCTGGCGGGAAAATTCATTTTTACTCCTGTTGCACCCTCAGCTGAAACATGTTAAAATAACAACGCAGATTTGTTGGAGAACCTGACAAGAATTATTGGGTTAGCACTGTATGTATTCTTGTATATTTACTTTAATTTTAATATAAATGTAAACATGCATGCTGTATAAGCTATTGTAATTTTAAAATATGTTAGCTGAGGATGCGAAGGGGGCTATTATACCTTGTGAAACATGCAAGGAACTGTAAAAAAGACTGGTATTTGAATAAAATTGGCGATCACAAGAAAACCACAATTTATGTGGTATTATCATCAATATCCTTCAAAATCTACGTTCAAATGAAGGATTTGAAGAAACTATGAAAAAAGCAACAGTAATAGCAGAGGATTTTGATTTTTGCTCTTCAAGTCAGCAGATCACCGTAGAGTTGCACCCCTACAAACAGCACAAAGGATGAATCCCACCACCTTCATTATTGCTGTGTTTGTGCCAGTGAAAGTAGCGTTTGTGTTATTGAAAGCATCTCGGAAGATGAAGGTGCAGTCTCTTCCACATGTCATGATATCATTAGATCTGACGACAAGAGCTGAAGCCCCCCCTAGTCCAAGCCAGCAATGTGAGGAAGATGGATATGGAGGAAGGTAGCGTGGCTGAGTGGTCTAAGGTACTGGATTTAGGCTCCAGTCTCTCTGGGGGCATGGGTTTGAATTCCACTGCTGCCAAATATTAATGTTTTAAGACCTGCAATACAATCAGTAAAAGCGCTTTTTGTTAGGCTGCGGGAAGTGTTTAGAGATAGACTTTCTAAAAGACAGGCTTAACATCAAGGCAGAAAAAATATTTTGTTTTCTCAACAGAAATTCTCTTTGGCACGTTCAGCTTTATGTAGGGAACAACATCTGCCGAGATCACTTTTGAGGCAGTGCACATGATAGTGTACCGGCAAGTACATTTAATATTGGCTGTGGTGGTGAGCTGCTTTTGTCTGTGAAACTTTTAATTCTTCACGCCGAATCATTGGCAGGGGTAAAGCTTATTAAATCTTTGAACATAGCGCTCCATCAGAAATACTTTGTTCGTGATCAAAAGAGATCAGAGGATTAACTTCATGGATTCACATAGCATACCTTACAGGAAAGATTTAAAAGGGGAATTGATTGTGCTTCCTGATGTTGTTCCTGTCGTTTCTTTGGATACAAAGGTGAATGTTCTTTGACGTTCTGCTAGACTATCCACTGGGTGGGCTTTATCAATCAGCTCGGAGAGGTCATCAGTGCTCTGTCTCTGGAAAATAATCAGCACTGTCGTTTTTCCCTGTGCTGTCTTTTAAAACATATAAGATCACGAGTTTACAGATTTCTCCAAATAACAACTATACATTTTAACCCAGCGGTTAGCATTCCTTCAATCCAATAGTTTTACTCCGGGTAAAAAGCAGCGAAATATATAGAGAGATTATATTCAAATATTTCAACGTTCTTATTGGATTACCTGTATGGAGATATCGCTCAGAATTCCTAATATGATTTTGAGTTCAGTTTTGCTTTACTACTTTCAGAGTCTTTTATTGACCTTGCTGAAGCAGAGAAGTGACATAATCACAAATGCGACTTACCTGTGCTGCTGTTTTTGGTTAATAATGATTATTGCGAGGAAAAAAAAACAGCTCCTTGCATTAAGAGCAAGAGCAACCAACACGCTCGCTTGTTGAGTTGGGTTTTTTTTCCGTGGTGCTCTTCCTCAGATGTAAAGTTATTTGGCGAGCAAGGACCTCTGAGAAGGAGCCTGAATCCATCAAGAACTCAGAAATTCTAATATCGCACTACTGTCTTGTGTACAGAGATCTGCTTCTTCCTTTTTGAGTGTTTTGGTGTTTAAGAGCACGCTTCCTACCTCGAATGTTAGTTTCAGGAGATGTGCTACCGGATAACAGATTATCTTGAAAAGTTTTGGGGATGCACTGGCCGGGATTAAAACCCGGCTCAATTATTTGGAAGTCACCTGTACTACCAACACACTTCTAAGAAGCACCCGCACATTTTAGCAATCCTCTCTCTCACCTACAAAGTTATGAAGACACAGACGACCAATGAAAACTAATTTGATTCACTCAAGGCTTCACTCTTCTGTTGTGATGTTGTTTTAATTAGTGTTAGCTGTGATGAGGTGTTGTTTCTGTCTCTTAAAGTTTAAGAGTCTGCTCCTTTCTTCCTGGTATAGAAAAAAACATGTTCCATCTTTGTTTACAAACACCACTGTAAATTATTTGTCCATCTCTAAAGCCTGTGTGTATTGACAAGGCAATTCAAAAACACATATTAAATAAGAACACGATCCTTCTTGTTACCATTCCCGTGGTTGGAGCGTTGTTTCGCCCTTTAACGTTCTTCTACAATATTTACAAACAGGGCTTTATCACTGGAGTTGTGTGCATCAGTCCATGAACATCAACTGTACTGCTGTTTTTCTATGCGTAATTTAATCGCAAGCACTTAAAAGATGCAAAAAGATTTCAAAGAAAACATAATTGAAAGACAGTCGAGTAAGGAGGAAGAAAAACGCTCTCCCCCGTTGAAGAATCAACCACCGTCGCCCATGTGACTGGATATAAAAATAAATTATTCATTTCAATTATTCATGAAGGGTGGATTGTGGTCAGTGAACATATGCACATCTTTAAGTCAGTTCCACCATCTGTGCCATAGGGGATGTAGTTCAGTGGTAAAGTGCATGCTTTTCATATATGAAGTTCTGAGTTCAATCCCTGGCATCACCAGATGTCTTATATTATTGTGCTCACATCGCAATCTTCTGTTGAGTGAGAACTCTTTGCTCGTGTTCATAGAGAGCCAGGTTTACACAATTAAATTCAGTCACACACGAAGTGCTACAGTGTTGCTCTGCTGTTTTAAATGTACCTCCAAAGCATTTTGTTCTGTTAACTACCAAATGATTTGAACTAATTTTACATCATATTCAGGAAATCCAGAGAAGGTCATCAGACTTTTAGTGGCTGTTGAAGAAAACACCTGTTGAATCTCACCAGGGATTTCTTGAGAGATCATTCAGCAAGCGAGTTAACAGGGGTTAACGTAGAGAGTGGCGGAGGTGGGATGTCAGGGCTTGACGTCACTGCTTTATGCAAAGAATGGAGGGGTGGTCGTCAGGGCTATATGACTGTGCTTCACGCAGAGAGTGGTGGGGGTGTGATGTCAGGGCCATACGACAGTGCTTTACACAGAGAGTGGCGGAGGTGGGATGTCAGGGCCTGACAACACAGCTTAACGCAGAGAGTGGATGGGTGGGTGTCAGGGCCATACAACACTTCTTTACGTAGAGAGTGGAGGGATTGGTGTCAGGACCATATGACACTGCTTTACACAGAGAGTGGCGGGGGTGGGATGTCAGGGCCTGACAACACAGCTTAACGCAGAGAGTGGAGGGGTGGGTGTCAGGGCCATATGACACTTCTTTACGTAGAGAATGGCGGGGGTGGGATGTCAGGGCTTGACGACACTGCTTTATTCAAAGAGTGGAGGGGTGGGTGTCAGGGCTATATGACAGTGCTTTCCGCAGAGAGTGGTGGGGGTGGGATGTCAGGGCCATATGACACTGCTTTACACAGAGAGTGGCGGGGTCGGGATGTCAGGGCCATATGACACTGCTTTACACAGAGAATGGAGGAGGTGGGATGTCAGGGCCTGACAACACAGCTTAACGCAGAGAGTGGAGGGGTGGGCGTCAGGGCCATACGACACTTCTTTATGCAGAGAGTGGTGGGGGTGGGATGTCAGGGCCTGACGATACTGCTTTTCGCAGAGAGCGGTGGAGGTGGGATGTCATGGTTATACGACAGTGCTTTCCATTGAGAGTGGTGGGGGTGGGATGTCATGGCCATAAGACACTGCTTTATGCAGAGAGTTGAGGGATTGATGTCAGGGCCATACGACAGTGCTCCACTCAGGCCTCTGCTTGAATTTGTACTCCTCCTCTCTCACTACCTCTACCTCTATGATATTTGCACTTTCTGGAGAGGCGATTTTCTCCACTTCAGTAGCCCGATTGCGAATATTCTTTTGTCCATATCTTCGCAACGGAAGCACAGAACGCCTTCAAACCAAATGCATTTTAAAGACCACGACATGTGGATATTTCCACAGCCTCTACATCAAAGTATCAGTGAGCTAATGATCTTTTTTTAAACCTCCGGTTTTTCATCGATGCGTAATTACGCACTAACTGGAACCCGGGGGACCGCTGTATACACAAGTTCACAACGCGACAAATACTGTTCAATACGGCTTCATGCGAAAAACTTGTATATGACCATAGGCAAAAGAATAGCGCAGTCTCCAATTACTCAGACTGTAAGCAGGGGAATAAAGCTTTGTCTGAATTCTGAAACCCTTCCTTTATGTCCTGTTTTCATTCAGGTAAGAGTCAACTATATTCACAATACTACTGACAGCAGGAATATTAAAATATTCTTTACTCAGCAGCTTATTAAAAACAGCTCCCATGATGTTCAAACCGATTTTTTACACAGAACACTGACACAGCTTTGCATTCTGAATCTCTTTTTCTCGTGCTTTTATTTAATGTGGCACAATGCACTGGGATAGGGGTATTCTGTTCACAAACCAATAGCATTTAAACCACAGCACCCACAATGCTGCAAGTAAGTGTTTTGCACACTAAGCAGAGAGCGATGTCTTCCTCGTTAGTATAGTGGCGAGTATCCCCACCTGTCACGCGGGAGACCGGGGTACATCAGGACGGCCACAACGCAAAGTACTGACCTCTATACGATCATGGCAAGTTACCGATACACACGTGGCAGGGCGGAAAAGGCTGTGCTCTCTTCGTGTGACATAATTCGGAAAAGTCCTGACGTTGCATTTCAACTGAGCCCCAGTATACATCTACCCTTCGACACTCTGAGTGACAACTCTCTTGCGTGTTTTCTCATATTTATGTAGTTTGCTTGCATGATGCCCGGAACAGCGGGGTTGTGTGCTCCCATATGGTCTAGCGGTTAGGATTCCTGGTTTTCTCCCAGGCGCCCCGGGTTGAAAACTCCATACTCCCGGTATGGGAATGTGTCAGTTTTGCCTCCTGCTTTCCAAAAGATCAGCACCGTGTACGAAGGAGCCGCATTAAAACCACTCGAACGTGCAAAACGCGCGAGAAGAGGAGGCGCTTGTTTCCAACAGAAGACTTCTCGCGTGTGAGACGAGCTGATCATCGCTGCAGGAGGTGGGAGGGTTACTCTGGTAGACAGGGCTGACCTTCGGCAATAGGATTTATACTCTCCAAGATGATATTTGCACTTTCTGGAGAGGCGATTTTCTCCACTTCAGTAGCCCGATTTCGTCGATTGCGTGGAGAGGGCTGTAGAATGTGGCGCCGCCTTTCCTGCTCCATCCATGACAGGCGTGCTGGTCTCTGGAGAGAGAGCACGGTCCATCAGCGCACTCCAATAAAGGCACTGGAAGCAGCTGAAACGCATTGGCGAAGCTCAGCACTGGGCCGCTGGGCACGTCTTACCACTGTTTCTGTAGTGTAGTGGTTATCACGTTCGCCTCGCATGCGAAAGGCCCTCGGTTCGAAACCGGGTGGAAACAGACCGGCTTCTTTTGTCGCATACAAATGGGTTGTACAACTTTTAACTAGCAAATGGAAGAGGGCTGAAGTAAGAGACAAGATGTAAATAGGGTTAACTTAAGTCAGTTCTGCCTGAAAATTAGACTTCTAAGCAACAGGGGTTTATGGCAGGAAAGGGGGTTAACTGATAAGGATTCCAGATGCGAGGGGGCATAATCTTAAACTGACCATTTGGCCAGGGTCTCTTAACTGGCCAAATACCACGACCCCCCCCCTTACCATAACACCGAATGACGTCTGAAGCAGCAAGGAAGGACTATATAACCTAAAAGTTTGTACCGGCACATCGAACAATACTTCGGTTTTGTTGTTTCTTGTGGGAAACAAGACTTCGGCTTTATTGTTCCTTGTGTCCGTCGTGGCAGTGAACAGGTCCTGGTTACAGGATCTCTAAAAAAGGAAATAAAGACTGAAATCAGATCCGACCCGCCATGCTGCCACGGTGACGGTGCACTGCCCAGTGAAAGTGGCAGCCTGTCCCTGGACTGTGGGTGGAAACTGGAGCACCTGGAGGAAACCCCCACAGACCAGGGAGAGAACATGCAAACTCCACACAGACAGCACCCACACCCCAGGTCCAGCACTGTGAAGCATGCCCGACGATGCGGAAGGGCTTTTACAAATGAGTGTGTAACTCACACTGGTGCCCAGGATGGCCTGCTACCGGAACGCAACCTAATTTTCTTAATACAGTTTGTTCGAAGCGGTTCGCAGGAGCTGGAGGTGAGGACTGAGCTGGGGTCCAGTGTGCGAGAGTGACTACTGATGTCGTGTGTGTGTGTGTGTGTGTGTGTGTGTGTGTGTGTGTGTGTGTGTCTGGATCATTGTGAGCGCCGTCAGGTTTGTGTATTTGTTTAAACAAGAGGACGTGTCTGTGCGGGTCTGACTCTGTGTGAGGGTGCAGCTCTAACTGTGCGCGCGCGGGCCTGTCTATCTCTCTACACTGCATGAGGGGCTAAATCTGCCTCCGAGAACCCGACTTTTCAGAAGAAAAATCTATGAAAAGGCACGACCTCTTCTCTTGCTCTCGACGTACAACACACTGGGGGATGAAGCTGGTGTCTTCAGCTGTAACCCTAGCTATTTATGCAAACAGCTCTTTTATGAAAAGCAGCTCTAGGCCTAGACAAGAGGAACAGATTAAACAAATCTTGGATTTATGGCTTATTCAAAGCAGACTGAGCGCTGCTATACTGTATGTAGGAGCCAGAGATGAAGAATGAGCTATTTAAGGAAATCAGGAGTGTGAGAGAGGGACTGTGTGTTTTTCCTCCCAAAAGAGAAGGCTTGTGGTTCTTTATGCTTTTCTGCACAGGCTGCCAACGAGAGTACGTGTTGGGTTCTTGGTTTGAATGCTCGAGTTGTCAGGCTTGCGTTTTTTGTTCCTGTTGGAGCCCATAATTGTGAACAAGGCGCTTGAGGACGTCTCTGTGCGGGTGTGCGTTTGTAATGACGTGTGTGTGCCTCTCTGTTTCAGTATAAAAAATGCATTTAAGAAATTCAGCCTTTTCATGTTCCTAATATTCTTTCCTTCTCGACAATAATAACTAAGGTGGCTGCTGGAAGAGGTGTTAATGGGGCCAGCAGGGGGTGCTCACCCTGCGGTCTGTGTGGGTCCTAATGCCCCAGTCTAGTGATGGGGACACTGGACTGTAAACTGGCGCCGTCCTTCGGATGAGACGTAAAACCGAGGTCCTGACTCTCTGTGGTCATTAAAAATCCCAGGGTGTTTCTCGAAAAGAGTAGGGGTTTTACCCCAGTGTCCTGGCCAAATTTCCCATTGACCCTTACCAATCATGACCTCCTAATAACCCCCATTTATGAATTGGCTTCATTACTCTGCTCTCCTCCCCACTGATAGCTGGTGTGTGGGGAGCGTTCTGGCGCACTATGGCTGCCGTCGCATCATCCAGGTGGATGCTGCACATTGGTGGTGGTGGAGGGGAGTCCCCATGTCCTGCAAAGCGTTTTGAGTGGAGTGTCCAGAAAAGCACTATATAAGTGTAAGCAATTATTATTCATTATAATGTAATAAGTCCATTATTTCTCACCCCTCCATTGCAAGGCATACACAACACAAACACCAGGAACAATTATCTCAGAAGCCAGTTAACCTCCCAGAAGAAATAAAAGGTGTTAAAAGTAAGTATCTCCTTTAGGTGAGGACAGACTGGATCAAACAAAAACAACATTTGAAGTGAATTGCAAATGTATTGAGTTGTGATGCAACTGTAACTTGAACCTAACATGACTGGGGCGTGCATTTTTGAAATTGCATTTTCACAGCTGAAATACAAAATGAAGCTGATCGCAGTCCAAACTCAAGGTATTGTTGTAAAACTAAATATTCAACATGTTTCTACCTGTCCCTTTTCAGCTCACTCAGAAGTCCACAGCTTGCAGCCTGGTGCCTCTCTGTCTCTCCCCCTCCACACTGCTGGTCCAGTGGAGGTGCTGTTTGATCCTGCAGGATCTGTCCAGTCTTGTATAGTCTTACTGAGCAGCGCAGGGCTCCCTGGCCCCAGGTACGAACAGTGAGTGTCAGTGCAGAACAGCTCTCTGACACTCCGCTCCCTCACTCCAGCTGATCAGGGCAACTACACAGTGAGGGACCTTAAGGGAAGCAGTATCAGCACTGTGATCGTCACTGTGGGTGGTGAGCAGGTCTACAGTAGGGTCACTAGAGGGCTCCATATTCTTGACAGAGTGTGTTCTTATATCATCCTCTGTCCTGATTGTCTTTCAGCTCACAGAGACACTGTCACCCTGCAGCCTGAAGCCTCTCTGTCTGTCCCTCTGTTCACTGGAGAGCCAGTTGAGGTGCTGTTTGATCCTGCAGGAGGTGGAAACTGGACCTCAGTGTGTTCTGTCCAGAGCAGCACAGCCAGCTGTGTCCCCCAGTACAGTTTTTTTTTTTATTTTTGATGATTAGCCATATGTTGACTACAATATTGTACATAATGTATAATTTGAACTCGATATTTTTCAGGAGTGAATGATTGTATATTTTCAGAATAAATTTCGAAACCAAATTATTGTCCCTCGATCTCTGTCTCTCTCTCGCCCTGCTGTCTGTCTGTCCCTGCCTCTCTGTCTCTCTCTTTCAGCCCCGTCTGTCAGTCTGTCTGTCCCTCGATCTCTGTCTCTCTCTCTCTCCTTCCTCTCTCTCTCTCGGTTTGTTTGTACCTCAATCTCAATCTTTCTCTTTGCCCGCTGTCTTTCTGTGCCTTCATCTTTGTCTCTCTCTCTCCTTCCTTTCTGTCTGTCTCTCTGTCTGTCCTGCGTTGTCCCAGCTGGGCCTGTCTCCCCGGCTCTCTGCCTTCAGCTCTGTTCGCCGATGTCCCGCCAGCCCGTCCCTCTCTCAGCCTGTCTCTTGACTTGCAGGAGGAGGAGGAGGTGGAGACAGCTCCTCCGGCAGGAGAGAGGAAGGAGGTCAGTGCTGGTCCCACCCTGCCTCCTGTCCTGTCTGTGGTGGAGTTTCGCCGTCTTGTCTGTCCCTGGGTCTCAGTGTCTCTCTCTCGTTCAGCCCTGTCTGTCAGTGTCTCTCTCCTCCTCCTCTCTGTCCTCAGTGTGTCTCTCTCCTCCTCCTCTCTGTCCTGTGGTGTCCAGTCAGTGTGTCTCTCTCCTCCTCCTCTCTGTCCTGTGGTGTCCAGTCAGTATGTCTCTCTCCTCCTCCTCTCTGTCCTGTGGTGTCCAGGCAGTGTGTCTCTCTCCTCCTCCTCTCTGTCCTGTGGTGTCCAGGCAGTGTGTCTCTCTACTCCTCCTCCTCTCTGTCCTGTGGTGTCCAGGGGGTCAGTATTAGTGGGCTACACCCAGGCTCACTCCCTGCGAGTGTGATCTCAGCAGAGTCTCTGTGCTCTTGGGACACTTGACTCACCTGTCTCTTCCTCTCCCTGTGCTGTCCCTCTCCTACCCCCTCTCTCCCTCCTCGGACTCCAGCTGGAGGAGGTCCAATCACCACCTCCTGTGAGATAGAAGAAAAAGAAGGTGGGTAATGCTCTGATCCTCTCTTTACTCCTGTCTAGTGTCCAGTCAGTGTCCAGTCAGTGTGTCTGTATGAACCCCTCTCTCTCTCAGTGCAGTGTTCATGTACTGGAGTGTCCAGTCAGTGTGTCTGTATGAACCCCTCTCTCTCTCAGTGCAGTGTTCATGTCCTGGAGTGTCCAGTCAGTGTGTCTGTATGAACCCCTCTCTCTCTCAGTGCAGTGTTCATGTCCTGGAGTGTCCAGTCAGTGTGTCTGTATGAACCCCTCTCTCTCAGTGCAGTGTTCATGTCCTGGAGTGTCTAGTCAGTGTGTCTGTATCAACCCCTCTCTCTCTCAGTGCAGTGTTCATGTACTGGAGTGTCCAGTCCGACTCTTAACGTGACTCTCCTGTCTCTGCTTCAGAAGCGCCGATGCGTCTTTTTGAAGTCCCTGAGCTGCGTGTCAGTGGAGACAGAAGATCAGGACGAGCCGATGGAGGCGGCGGAGACCGTAGCTCAGGAGAGGAAGAGCGAGGGAGAGGAGGAGCAGGCTGCCGGGAAGGACAAGAAGAGGAAGAGGAGGTGCAGGTGAGCAGACGGGGGCGCCGCCCGGTCGTGTCTGTGATTCAAGGAGGAGTCTCCTCTTGCTGTTTGATGTCATGGTGACGTCTGTGTCTGTGTCCCTCACACCTGCAATAACAATATTCTTTCCAGGTTCCTTTCCTGGTTCTGTGCCTGCTAAGATCTGGACTGGACTGGACTGGACTGAATTGGACTGAACCGGAGCTGAGGGACACCAGACGACTGGACTGCAACCTAGGGACACCAGACTGGACTGGACCGGAGCTGAGAGACACCAGACTGGACCGAAGCTGAGGGACCCCAGACTGTGCTGGACCGAAGCTGAGGGACCCCAGACTGGACTGGACAGGAGCTGAGGGACACCAGACTGTGCTGGACCGAAGCTGAGGGACCCCAGTCTATGCTGGACCGAAGCTGAGGGACCCCAGTCTGTGCTGGGCCGAAGCTGAGGGACCCCAGACTGTGCTGGACCGAAGCTGAGGGACCCCAGACTGTGCTGTTCTGAAGCTGAGGGACCCCAGACTGGACAGCACTGGAGCTGAGGGACACCAGACTGGACTGGACTGGAGCTGAGGGGCCCCAGACTGGACTAGACTGGAGCTGAGAGGCCCCAGACTGGACTGGACCAAAGCTGAGGGACCTCAGGCTGTGCTGTACCGAAGCTGAGGGACCCCAGACTGTGCTGGACCGAAGCTTAGGGACCCCAGTCTGGACCGAAGCTGAGGGACCCCAGTCTGTGCTGGACCGAAGCTGAGGGACCCCAGACTGGACCGAAGCTGAGGGACCCCAGTCTGTGCTGGACCGAAGCTGAGGGACCTCAGACTGGACCGAAGCTGAGGGACCCCAGTCTGTGCTGGACCGAAGCTGAGGGACCCCAGACTGTGCTGGACCGATGCTGAGGGACCCCAGTCTGGACTGAAGCTGAGGGACCCCAGACTGCACTGGACTGAAGCTGATGGGCCCCAGACTGGACTGAAGCTGAGGGGCCCCAGACTGGTCTGGACTGAAGCTGAGGGGCCCCAGACTGGACTGATGACCTTTTGTTAAGCATCAATACATTTTTTTAAAAAAAAATCTGTTTAGCTTTTGGTTTTTTCCCTCCCCCCCCCCCCTAAGGTTGCTGCTGGGAGAGGTGTGAGTGGGGCCAGCAGGGGGCGCTCTCACCCTGCAGTCTGTGTGGGTCCTGATGCCCCAGTATAGTGACGGGGGACACTGGACTGTAAACAGGCGCCGTCCTTCGGATGAGACGTAAAACCGAGGTCCTGACTCTCTGTGCTCGTTAACAATCCCGGGGTGTTTCTGGAGAAGAGTAGGGGTGTTACCCCAGTGTCCTGGCCTGATTCCCCCCCTGGTCTTGACCCATCATGGCCTCCTTATCACCCCCCTCTCTGAACTGGCTCCATCCCTCTGCTCTCCTCCCCACTGAGAGCTGCTGTGTGCTGAGCGGACTGGAGCATCATCCAGGTAGGGGCTGCACACTGGGGGGGCTGGAGGGGATCCCCCTGACCTGGGAGGAGCTCTGAGTGGAGAGTCCAGACTTATTAATTATTATTATTATTCGTGCTGCACTGGTCTTCAGTCCTGGCAGTGAGAGGGGGACTCTGTGATCAGTACAGATACTCATGACTGTCTAATAATACACGATACAAATGGAAAACAGGGTAGCGCTGTAGTCCCTTCGAAACGTTTTGAACTGCCAGAAGAAGTTTTCACAACCCGGACTCGTGAAGGTACAGGTCTTCTCCCTTCGTCCGGAGTAAGGTGAGAGGTCACCCCCTCGGGGCGCAGTATCCCCGATGCACCCCCCCACCACCACCCAAAACGATACACACTTCTGTGACGATTGGGAGACCCCGGTTCGACCAGCCCCTGCGGTGGAGGAAACGACCCGCTGGAGAGAACACGCAGACTCCACACAGAAGGGTCACCTCGGCATTTATTCCAACAGCAAAACAACACCAGAGAGAAACGGTCTCCGAAAGATAAGCGCACACCGGGAAAAACACGACGGGGTCATTACAAATGGGAATAGGAGTTCTTTTTTTCTTTTCCGGACGTCAGTTGTATCGTGTCCTGGTGATTTCTCCCGTTTCGAACGGAGTTTAATGTCGCGTTTCTACTTTATTAGAGAGAGGCACTGAACTTTGGGGAACGTGACATCCACCCAGTATTACTAGTAGGTTGATAAATATAAATGTTCTTTTTCCCCCCGTATGATACCTCGCGAAATATAATGATGGCCAACTCCTTAAGTCAAAATTTAAACCCTTCTCACGCTACAAGACAGTCCGTCAACATCGCCGCGGCCCGAAGCGCGACCTTCGGTATGACGTTGGCGGAAAAGGGGGTAGGGTAAGTACGTCACAGCCGGGGGAAGCCCCTATCACGTGAGAGGGGTGCGGCGGGCGACGAGCCCCCGGGGGCGAAGAGAAGTTGATTTGCGTGGGGTGTGGAAACACTACACGACCGGGCAAGCGAGCCGTTTTTTTTTTGTTTTGTTTTTTCCAGAACATCAGAACAACCGCAGAGATGACCATCGATCCACCTCCGGACGTTTCCTTTTTTGTCCTCTTTGACCTCCAAAATAAAATAAAAAACTGGGATCCATCATGCCGTTGCCAAATTAAAACGTCAACCACTTTTCGGGCTTTCGTGCTGTCCATGATGAAACCGTCATGGTTGTGTAAGCATACGTTACGTCACAGACCGGCGGCGCTCGGACGTGAGGAGTGTCGTTACGTTTTTGAAATGGCACGTCAGACAAGATCTCTGACAAGATCTCCGAAAAACCCAAACCTGTAAGATTCAATTTCAATTCAGTTTTTTTATATAGCGCCTTTCACAACAAGAATGCCCCAAGGCCCCGAACAAAGGAGTTGTTCCACACCCCCACCACCCTCTGTGTACAGTAGAGCCCCCTGTACTGACTGGAGGAGCTCACCCAGCTGTGTCTGGAGAGAAGCCGGGGTATCGGCTTCAACCACAGGGCTGGGCGGCTTGTTCCCCACCCCCACCCCCTTCTGTGTACAGAAGAGCCTCCTGTCCTGACTCCAGTAGGAAATGTCACCTGGAGGCAACACACCGGCTTCTTTTAACAGATCACCTCGGGAATCGGGAACAATGGAGCTGTGTGCGGCCGTCTGTACGGAGGGGTTCAGCGCGGGGGGGCTCCGGGCTCGGGTCTGGACCCGGGGGGGGGGCTGTCTGTGTGGAGTCTGCATGTTCTCCCTGTGTTCTCCGGGTCCAAAGACAGGCTTTTGGGCTAATTGGCTTCTGGGAAAACTGGCCCTGGTGTGTGTGTGTCCTGTGATGGAGTGCTGTCCTGTCCAGGGTGTGTGAGTGAGTGTGTGTTTGTCATGTGATGGACTGGTTCCTGTCCAGGGTGTGTGAGTGTGTGTGTCTGAGTGTCCTGTGAGGGACTGGTGTCCTATCCAGGTTGTGTGTGTGTGTCCTGTGAGGGACTGGTGTCCTGTTCAGGGTGTGTGAGTGTGTGTGTGTGTCCTGTGAGTGACTGGTGTCCTGTCCAGGGTGTGTGAGTGAGTGTGTGTGTGTCCTGTGATGGACTGGTGTCCTGTCCAGGGTGTGTGAGTGTGTGTGTCTGTGTGTCCTGTGATGGACAGATGGTACCAAGCCTGGACACCCATGAGACACTGGCTTCCTCAGAAGACTCTCACGGAGGGCACACTGTCCCTAACCCGGGTCCAGAAGAAACTACAGTGATCTATAATTCCTGCGCCTCGGAAGGGTTTATGACGTCTATGTCCGGCACCCGCGACCGTGGACCGGCGGTTTGGCGTCGCGCTCCGCAGCTCGAGCTTCGGTGCGAGGCAGGGCGGGAGGGAGTCGATGTGGCCTTGGCGCCATCTTTGCTGGTGAGTCAGTTGTGACCGTTGCGGTACAATAAACCATCAATAAACCTTTTCCCACCCCGTCCAGTATTTCTGTCGCGGCCCACGTCCCTTACAATCGAAAAAATATAAAAAACAGTAGCCCTTCGCAACATTACACGCCATTTTTTTATTTTAAACGTCCGCTAGATACGCAGGTGGCTCGATACCTGTCTTATCCTCGCCGGAGTCTTTATACCGGCAAGTGAATTTTATTTGGGGTCCCTGAGAATTGTGACAGAAATGTCAGTGAACCACAATAAAAAACGAAACTTTTTTTTTAAAGGCGGTGAATGGATTTTCTGAGTAACCGTATAGCGACTAACGTAAGGAAAAAAAAGTTGTCTTTCCCTACGAAGACGTTTTGGTACAGGACTTTCTTTAAATATCAGTTGTGCATAGCGTTTTACAAAAAGTTGATGATGATCTTGGAGATAATTGCAAAGGAAAATTGAGATAACTACCAAAACATTACGTGTGAAACGACAGGACAGAACTGTCACGGACGTCCAAAGGGACTAACCGTGGGGAGCAGGAGAGCAGAAAAAGACCCATATGCGTAGCGGCGAGACGGGAAAAAGGCCCGGGCTCATAGTGCAAAGAGTTCAGGAATGCCGAATAGAAACCTATGCCCTCAGGGAGCGGACGTGGGGCGCCCTGGTGCTAGGCGGGTCTCAGGACATCCAAACATCAATGCTGAGCGAGGACAGAGTGCAAGACCCGGAAATATATAGCCCAAGGGAAAGAGAGGGACAGGAAGGACAGCAGACCGGAAACTAGGGACAGGACAGAGAAGGAGCGCCCCCTGGCTGCAGAGGGCGTGACAAGAACTTTGAACCCACAAAGAAACAAAGGTATGAAATATTGCCTCGTTATGGGGGGTTGATAATTGTAGTAAGTGTTCCTAATTTTCGTAAAGAAATGTATATTATGGGAGTCACACGTGAGATTTAGTGTATATACGTTTCATATTGTGCATATATACGGGGTTAAAAAGTGGAATGAGTATGATTATAAACTCGTGTGTCCTATAATCAGATAATTTTTGAACAAGCTTTGATTAGACAGGTGAAAAACAACATCAGATCCTTTTTTTAAATATATTCTCACGTCTGAATATCAGCTTCTCCCCTCTGGCCAACATTTCAGGGCTCCCAGGTGTAGATCCCAAATTGAAACAAATATTAATTTGTTACCCAGTTAAACAGTTAATAGAAGTGAGTGACCAGGGTAAATAAAGGTGGGTCAGTGTAAACTGTTTATTCTGGACCAGACTTCGTCATGTGTGATATGTCATGACTTCTTATATTAAGTTTTATCTTTATATTTAGTTCTACATGTGTAATAGATGCGATGTGTGTCCATAAAAAGGTTTCTCCAGGGGAAAATCAAGTTGGTTTTAAAACCGTGTTTCCTTTTTAGGGTACGTTTGCATTCCAAGTGTGGGGTTTTTGCCTTTTTATCATATTTTGGATGTGAATCCGTGGTATTTTTGCTGAGACAAGTTGCCTTTCTTATACGCGGAGGGATCTGCTCGTGAGATGTCCGCTTGGGCCATTTCTGAGCTCAGTATAAGGTGTAGAAAGCATGACTGTCATCATAACCCGCCTCTCACCCAGGTGTGGAATAATGTTGTGACTATTGCTTCAGCAATAACATGCTGATTGCATGTTTCTAGATGGGTATAACAGAGTTCTTATTGCTTTGACATCTGAGCTCTGTGGAAAACGATCTCAATACAATTCTGAAAAACGCGACTCTCCGAACGCCAGCCGAACAAGTCTCCACAGCCGAAGCGCTGTGTCTCTTTTCAGCTGGCGATAAACCTTTCCTCGATCCTTTGCGGACTTGTAAAACTGTTCATGATCAGAATAAAAAACGCTCACGCTAATACACAAGCACCCGTGTCTGGCCAAAGCTGACAAATAAACAGACGGACAAGCCGCACTGCACGTGTGAACAGGGGAATGAGCGAGCGAGCGGGGATAGGGCGCCTCCTGCGCTTAAAAGCTTACAGCACCTGGTATTCCCAGGCGGTCTCCCATCCAAGTACTAACCAGGCCCATCCCTGTTTAGCTTCCGAGATCAGACGAGATCAGGCGTGCTCAAGGGGGGTGTGGCCGTAAGCGAGAGCAAGGCTCGCTGGCACCCTTCTTATTGAGAGGACAGCTCCGTCACCTCTTTTACGACGCTGCTTTTTTTCCCTTGCGTTTTTCTCTTCTTCCCACGTTCTCTCTCTTCACTGCCTTCGTCCCCACTCTATTTCATTTCAGCTTTTCACTCTTGCTTTCTTCCAATGAGGACGGAGCTGCGGGAGAAAGGGCGCTATAGAGGATCGCTGTGGAGAGCTGCTGCTGTGCTTTGACATCTGAGCTCTGTGGAAAACGATCTCAATACAATTCTGAAAAACGCGACTCTCCGAACGCCAGCCGAACAAGTCTCCACAGCCGAAGCGCTGTGTCTCTTTTCAGCTGGCGATAAACCTTTCCTCGATCCTTTGCGGACTTGTAAAACTGTTCATGACCAGAATAAAAAACGCTCACGCTAATACACAAGCACCCGTGTCTCGCCAAAGCTGACAAATAAACAGACGGACAAGCCGCACTGCACGTGTGAACAGGGGAATGAGCGAGCGAGCGAGCGGGGATAGGGCGCCTCCTGCGCTTAAAAGCTTACAGCACCTGGTATTCCCAGGTGGTCTCCCATCCAAGTACTAACCAGGCCCATCCCTGTTTAGCTTCCGAGATCAGACGAGATCAGGCGTGCTCAAGGGGGGTGTGGCCGTAAGCGAGAGCAAGGCTCGCTGGCACCCTTCTTATTGAGAGGACAGCTCCGTCACCTCTTTTACGACGCTGCTTTTTTTCCCTTGCGTTTTTCTCTTCTTCCCACGTTCTCTCTCTTCACTGCCTTCGTCCCCACTCTATTTCATTTCAGCTTTTCACTCTTGCTTTCTTCCAATGAGGACGGAGCTGCGGGAGAAAGGGCGCTATAGAGGATCGCTGTGGAGAGCTGCTGCTGTGCTTTGACATCTGAGCTCTGTGGAAAACGATCTCAATACAATTCTGAAAAACGCGACTCTCCGAACGCCAGCCGAACAAGTCTCCACAGCCGAAGCGCTGTGTCTCTTTTCAGCTGGCGATAAACCTTTCCTCGATCCTTTGCGGACTTGTAAAACTGTTCATGACCAGAATAAAAAACGCTCACGCTAATACACAAGCACCCGTGTCTCGCCAAAGCTGACAAATAAACAGACGGACAAGCCGCACTGCACGTGTGAACAGGGGAATGAGCGAGCGAGCGAGCGGGGATAGGGCGCCTCCTGCGCTTAAAAGCTTACAGCACCTGGTATTCCCAGGTGGTCTCCCATCCAAGTACTAACCAGGCCCATCCCTGTTTAGCTTCCGAGACCAGACGAGATCAGGCGTGCTCAAGGGGGTGTGGCCGTAAGCGAGAGCAAGGCTCGCTGGCACCCTTCTTATTGAGAGGACAGCTCCGTCACCTCTTTTACGACGCTGCTTTTTTTCCCTTGCGTTTTTCTCTTCTTCCCACGTTCTCTCTCTTCACTGCCTTCGTCCCCGCTCTATTTCACTTCAGCCTTTCACTCTTGCTTCCTTCCAATGAGGACGGAGCTGCGGGAGAAAGGGCGCTATAGAGGATCGCTGTGGAGAGCTGCTGCTGTGCTTTGACATCTGAGCTCTGTGGAAAACGATCTCAATACAATTCTGAAAAACGCGACTCTCCGAACGCCAGCCGAACAAGTCTCCACAGCCGAAGCGCTGTGTCTCTTTTCAGCTGGCGATAAACCTTTCCTCAATCCTTTCCGGACTTGTAAAACTGTTCATGATCAGAATAAAAAACGCTCACGCTAATACACAAGCACCCGTGTCTCGCCAAAGCTGACAAATAAACAGACGGACAAGCCGCACTGCACGTGTGAACAGGGGAATGAGCGAGCGAGCGGGGATAGGGCGCCTCCTGCGCTTAAAAGCGTACAGCACCTGGTATTCCCAGGCGGTCTCCCATCCAAGTACTAACCAGGCCCATTCCTGTTTAGCTTCCGAGATCAGACGAGATCAGGCGTGCTCAAGGGGGTGTGGCCGTAAGCGAGAGCAAGGCTCGCTGGCACCCTTCTTATTGAGAGGACAGCTCCGTCACCTCTTTTACGACGCTGCTTTTTTTCCCTTGCGTTTTTCTCTTCTTCCCACGTTCTCTCTCTTCACTGCCTTCGTCCCCGCTCTATTTCACTTCAGCCTTTCACTCTTGCTTCCTTCCAATGAGGACGGAGCTGCGGGAGAAAGGGCGCTATAGAGGATCGCTGTGGAGAGCTGCTGCTGTGCTTTGACATCTGAGCTCTGTGGAAAACGATCTCAATACAATTCTGAAAAACGCGACTCTCCGAACGCCAGCCGAACAAGTCTCCACAGCCGAAGCGCTGTGTCTCTTTTCAGCTGGCGATAAACCTTTCCTCGATCCTTTGCGGACTTGTAAAACTGTTCCTGATCAGAATAAAAAACGCTCACGCTAATACACAAGCACCCGTGTCTCGCCAAAGCTGACAAATAAACAGACGGACAAGCCGCACTGCACGTGTGAACAGAGGAATGAGCGAGCGAGCGGGGATAGAGCGCCTCCTGCGCTTAAAAGCTTACAGCACCTGGTATTCCCAGGCGGTCTCCCATCCAAGTACTAACCAGGCCCATCCCTGTTTAGCTTCCGAGATCAGACGAGATCAGGCGTGCTCAAGGGGGTGTGGCCGCAAGCGAGAGCAAGGCTCGCTGGCACCCTTCTTATTGAGAGGACAGCTCCGTCACCTCTTTTACGACGCTACTTTTTTTCCCTTGCGTTTTTCTCTTCTTCCCACGTTCTCTCTCTTCACTGCCTTCGTCCCCGCTCTATTTCACTTCAGCCTTTCACTCTTGCTTCCTTCCAATGAGGACGGAGCTGCGGGAGAAAGGGCGCTATAGAGGATCGCTGTGGAGAGCTGCTGCTGTGCTTTGACATCTGAGCTCTGTGGAAAACGATCTCAATACAATTCTGAAAAACGCGACTCCCCGAACGCCAGCCGAACAAGTCTTGAAGTGGAAATCTAATAAGTAAATTGATTCTTAAAATGTAGAGAGCTTTGCAAATAAATATATTGGGGCTTTTAGATAATATATTTCAAGGATGTAATTGCTGTGCTACAGTACGTGCAGAATTTTAGAAAACAGTGCGTCAAGTACACTGTCAAGTACACTGTTTAGGTTACTTTAGAAGACAATTTTCCAAAACAATATATGCTGTCTGGGTCGTTAGAATTAGCTGAAAGTAACTGAAAAGCTTTGAATAACATATCTAGTGCTTCTTCTTTCGCTTTTTGATGTAATCTGTTTTCTCTTAGGGAAAGTGGAAGTTTTAGAAGGGACAAAGCGCTGAGCTTTTTTCCAGCGCAACGTCTTATGAAAACCCTGTACTGCCTGTAACAAATTGAGTCTCTGGTTGCTCCCAATATTGAAATAAAGACCTTACTCAGGTGAGAACTCTCTCTTGTGGCTTCCTTGATAGTTATATTTCCATGACACCGGTTTTAATGTCTGTAGATTGTATCTTATTTTTATTTTTTGTTTTGTTTCATGTTCATATTATGTGTTTTCACCCAGTTGACTCCAGTTAATAACAGTTCATCCAGTTAATAGCCACTTTTGATGCGCGAAAAACGGGTGATCTTTCTATCTCGTGATCAGCTTAGTATCTTTCTGTAAATTTTTTTCTGCTTAATTAAACGTTTAAAATACATGAATTTCATAAAGACAACACACGTTTCGAACAGAAAAAAATCATATTCTGTTCTCTTCCTGGTATGTATAACAGATCAGCAGGTCTTATTTTCCCAATTGCTTTTTTCCACTGTATTTATCATAATGGCTAGCCAATGTCTTCTCTTAGCTAGGTAATGTTACTTGTGGATGTGCTTCTGCGTTGCGCAGAGGCACATGTATCCATAGAAAGTATATTATACTACTATTTGAGCTACAGTACATAAAAATAATTATATCGTTATTAATTTCTTTAGGTACGTGATTCCATATTATATTCCCTATTAATCAAATTCTAAAAGTATGCTTTTGTTTACTCCGATAACGAGCACATTCACAGAAAATGTTAATATCTTATGACTTTTCACAAAGTATATAAAGTTAAGATGGTCAGAAGGAGCATGTAAAAACGTTTCCGAAACGTGGTAAAATCTTACTACATGTAAGACTTTGATGCTTAAAATGTTTAGGAAGAAAGTGGAATACTGGTGTGTATTTTTTCTTTAAACTACCAATACCAGCCATATACAGTTTACACTATATGTTTATGTTCCTAAATTAATATAGTTTATGGTGGTGTATCATGGTTGTAGAGGTTTGATGGGTTTACTGAGACAATTATTAATTGTAGCAGTAATCACGAGGTTGTTCGTTGTGGCTTTTAGAAAATCAATCGTCAGAACAACTAACAACGCACACACACGGGTTCAATACACGAGATACATTTATTCATATAAATTGTGCACCAAACATATACTAGTCTGCCTGGATACGAGCGGCAGACCTTACTGTGAGGGTTATCAATATACAAGGTATATAATCTCGAAGAGATGCCAACACAAAGAGATACACAACAAAGAATATATGTCAATATATATCATTCGGTTACCAAATCGCTAATCAGTGTTATTACCCACTGTTACTCTAAACTCGGAAGTAAATACATTACTCATGAATTAAATTGATAACAACTTGTGTTGAGGTACAATTGAATTCTCGAGACACAATGTAGAACATGGGGTTTACTTATCCACTGTGTATGGATTTGGAATCTCCCGGCACGAACACCAAGTCACTCTTTTGCCTGGGAAGAAGCTGGTTCGTTCCTGGTCCAGCGCTGCTTCTGAATAAGCTATTCAGGTTGTCGATGAGGGTCCAACTGTAGGCTGCCGTTGATCAAGCGGATCATTCACGTTGGTAGAATTCTGAGTACGTATGGGATCCTCGGCCTCGCGCTTAGAACAAAGTCCAAGTCCCTTTGCAGACAACAGCAGTTGTCACGTGATTGTCTCTGAGGATACGCGAAAATGGCCAAGGAGAGCCCCGATCTGAGCTTGCGCTCCCTTTTTGACCAAGACATAGATGTGTGCTGATTGGTTGAGAGTTTGGCGGGCATTAGAGACCCACGTGGTATTACCACGCCCTGCCAGTCCCTGATTGGTTGGTCATGGTGAGATATGAGTCACTTACTCTTGACACTTAGGAATGCAGTCCAGATGTCCATTCGGCACTCCCTAGACAGATAGGCACCAATGGATGACCATTGATCATGATAGCCAGGCTAAGCTAAGTGCATCCCCATCTGGGAGCTGTCCATTATCAAAAGAAAACATCTTAAATCAACCTGCATGAATACTTTCTCTGTGGCTGCACCACAAAGATGGAGGGTGAGATGGGGCCTCATTTAGGACAGAATACCACCGCCTAATTCTGTCTTATTAACAAGCATTGCCGCTACAACGGCATCTCTCCTGTCAAACTTCCTCCTGACGTGTTTGACAGGATCTGGGCCGTGGTGAACAGTGGGAAAGACGCCCTGTGGAGAGTGAGGAACATGGGGCTGTTCAAAGGCATCGAGGTCCCAGTCAAGGCAGCAGGTAGCCTGGCCCTGTTCATCACCTGAGAGAACTATTACCTCAGAGATCTGTGGAGAGAAGGGAGGGAGGAAGCAGAAAATCTGTGGGAAATTGAGAGCATAGGTCAATATCTCAAGAAACTGTGAAAAACATTATCATGTTTAAGTAAAGAATGTGATTTGCACCAGAAAAAAATAAATTGTTGCTATATAACTGGTACCGTGTCAATATGTAATGAGATGTGATTATATATACTGTTTTAAGTATGTATATTAATGTAAAGCTTTCTAATTTGTGATGTCCTGTATTTTTTTGTGAAAAGAAAATAAAGTTCTTAAAAAATCGATTCACCCAGGGCGAGGCTCGGCCATTGCACTCCGGCTGTGCTGACCCCTGCGAATTCCCCAAATGTGGGAATCTCGACTGCATAATTTCTGGTAGTGGGGGACTGCGTTCGCGCTCTCTCCTGATGTGCTTGGTCCAATATCAGATACGGGAGAGTTAGGACACCACGAGCTGCGATAGGATCCCAGTTCGAAAGGAGTCGATGCCACTGCTGGTTCCCGGTTTCTTTTAGTTAGAGGTCCGGAGAAGCATTTCAAGCTCGTTACACTACTCCTTCCGGACATTCATTCCCTTTTCAAAGTCAGTCGTTTTGCTGTTGTCTGCATTATTTAGGCTGATTATCGAGGTTAGCCTTTATTTGGTCATGGGGGCCTCGGTACTGTATGCTAATTCTCAAAACAGTTTCACCCGTTTTCTGATTGCTAGGTTCTGTACCAGTGCAGACATGTCAAACAGTGAATGGCTGTACCTCTATTGTATCCGTGCTCAATGAATGAAATCAGTAATAAATGAATATATGTATAGTTATACGAAAAACAAGTGGTTTATCGACTCATCTTCTTTTGCAGATTTAGAGGCAGCTTCGATATTCGGGGGAGGCGTAAAACATGGTGCTGATCTTTGGAAAGCAGGAGGCAAAACTGACACGTTCTCATACAAGGAGCTGAAACCAGGCCACCTGGGTGAAGATCAGGTATCGTAACCGCTAGACCATATGGGAGCATACAGCCATGTTGTGCGTGCGTCATGTAAGCAAACTGTAATTGCTGCCTTCATGACCTGCTTGATGGAGAAAACACACAAGAGAGTTGGCACTCAGAGTGTCGAAGGGTTGATGTATACTAGGGCTCAGTTGAAATGCAGCGTCAGGACTTTTCCGACTAGTGTCACACAAAGAGAGTACATCCTTTCCTACTGGCTGTGTATGTCTCGGTAACTCGCTGTGATCGTATAGTGCTCAGAATTTGTGTTGTGGCCGCAACAACCCCGGTTCGAAGCCGCATACTGGCAGAATAGGAGGAGTACTGCCTGACTGGATCGTTGATGAACGACAGAGGCCACTCCGACCTCTTCTTGGTTTTCTTCAATGACTTACTAAGGATCTTCTTCACATTCGCCCATGCAGGGGAAGCCAGTTACACCAAAGCAAAAGCAGGAAAGTGCATTTCAAGCAGAGACCAGGAGGGACTTGTTTACACCGAGAGTGGTCGGAGAATGGAACAATGCGCCCAGCCCTGTTGCTGGAGCCGATTCTTGATGAGATCTTGGGCTCACTAAGAGGCCCCTGCTGGATGCTAATCTTTCTGTTGTTCTTGCAGGTCCTGCGCTGCTTTTGAGCTGACAGAGCTCGTCCTGGTCTGTCGGCATAGCCCAATTGCAAATCATCGGCTCCATGTACAGAAGGAACGTGCGTTTGGTACAAGAGTGCACGAAGGCACCGGAAATACATTGGGAACAAATGACCGGTCGTTCAAGACCTCTGTGAAGTACAGGAGCGTGCAAAACGAGGCTGCTTCCACCCGGTCTCGAACCGGGGACCTTTCGCGTGGTAGGCGAACGTGATAGCCGCTACACTACGGAAACCTGCAGGGACCGCTGCTGGTGTCTTGCTTGCATTTAGGGCTGAGAAAGGGACGCGTCACTTTAGGCAGGGTGCGCTGGAGAGAGGAACAAAGGGCGCGATGAAACAAAATACCAAAACCCGGGATCAAACCAGGGACCTTTAGATCTTCAGTCTAACGCTCTCCCAACTGAGCTATTTTGGCGGTGCGCAGAGCCCACAGCCACCTGCTCCAGCCTTCCTGTGTTGCGGCATGAGCGCACCAAGAGTAGCGGGAGAGTGTTGCAGGAACGTCACTCTGAAGGAAAGCCACCCAGGTGCGCCCTCTGAGCTCTGTCCAGTGCATCTTCCTCGCATGGACTCCTGCCTGCGACGGGCAGGAAACAATTAGCAAGAACAGAACGACACCCCATGGGTGTCTCATGACCACACCTTAGGTTGTGACACGTGCAGGTGTGAGGGGTTGCCGGGCTACTTTGGAGCAGAGCTTGGGCGGAGGGGGGGCGGGAAAGCAGACAAAGAGGTGACACCTCAAGGTCTGCACGATCACAGCTCTACGCCTCCCCAGGCTTCCGCTTGATAAGCTACTGGACACACCCGCCCCTCCTCACACAGACCGTGGAAAAGCCCCCGAGTGGGAGGGCTCTCTCTTCCTCCCAGGAGCTCTTGGACACGATGCACAGACAGGGCGCAGCGAACTGCCGCCTGCAAACACGGCTCCAGGCAGGACTCCACTCCGCAGGAGCCGCAGAGCAGAGGAGATGGGGGCAGCTTAGCTCCTGTGCAGAGACCTGAGCTGTTGTTGTTGCGGACGCTGTCTTTTCTGCACTCGGGGTAGGAGTGAATGTTGAGTTGCCCTTAGAAATGAAGCAGAGCACTTCAACGGCACGGGTGTGTGTGTGTGGGTGCGCCCTGGTGATTCTGGGAGACAGATCGAACCTGGGCTAAAAGAGAGGGGGCTTAGCCCTCTTCCATTTGCTAGTTCAAAGTTCTACAACCCATTTGTATCTGCTAGGTGGCGCAGTCGTCGTGCACAAAGAACGCTTTGAAAAGCGTCAAAGGCAAGTCATTCCGAGTTGGTCGCGAAATGCTGAAATGATCTCTTGGCTCCTCGGTTGTCATCCCTGACATCCCAACCCCGCCACTCACTGTGTAAAGCAGTGTCGTATGGCCCTGACATCACACCCCCACCACTCTCTACGGAAAGCACTGTCGTATAGCCCTGACACCCACCCCTCCACTCATTGAATAAAGCAGTGTCATCAAGCCCCGACATCCCACCCCCGCCACTCTCTACGTAAAGAAATGTCGTATGGCCCTGATATCCCACCCCCACCACTAACTGCGTAAAGTAGTATCTTCAGGCCCTGACATCCCAATCCCGCAACTCTCTGCGTAAAGAAGTGTCGTATGGACCTGACACCCACCTGTCCACTCTCTGTGTAAAACAGTGTCATATGGCCCTGACATCACACCCCCACCACTCTCTGCGTAAAGCAGTATCGTCAGGCCCTGACATCCCACCCCTGCCACTCCCTGCGTAAAGCACTGTCGTATAGCCCTGAAACCCACCCCTCCACTCTCTGTGTAAAACAGTGTCATATGGCCCTGACATCCCAACCCCGCCACTCACTGTGTAAAGCAGTGTCGAATGGCCCTGACATCACACCCCTGCCACTATCTGCGTAAAGCAATATCGTCAGGCCCTAACATCCCACCCCCGCCACTCTCTACGTAAAGAAGTGTCGTATGGCCCTGACACCCACCCCTCCGCACTCTGAATAAAGCAGTCTCATCTGGCCATGAAAATCCACCCCCACCACTTTCTGAATAAAGCACTGTCGTATGGCCCTGTCACTCTCTGCGTAAATAAGTGTCGTATGGCCCTGACACCCACCCTTCCACTCTCTGCATGAAGCAGTGTCTTCATGCCCTGACATACCAACCCCGCCACTATATGCGTAAAGCAGTATCGTCAGGCCCTGACATCCCACCCCTGCCACTCTCTGCGAAAAGAAGTGTCGTATTGCCCTGATACCCACCCCTCCACACTCTGTGTTAAGCAGTGCTGTCAGGCTCTGACATCCCAACCCTGCCACTCTCTGAATAAATAAGTGTCGTATAGCCCTGACACCCACCCCTCCACTCTCTGCATTAAGCAGTCTGGTCAGGCCCTGACATCCAACCCCCGCCACTCTCTGCGTAAAGCAGTATGGTCAGGCCCTGACATCCCACCCACGCCACTCTCTGCCTAAAGCACTGTCATATGGCCCTGACACCCACCCCTCCACTCTCTGCATTAAGCAGTGTTGTCAGGCCCTGACATCCCACACCCTCCACTATCTGCGTAAAGCACTGTCGTATGGCCCTGACATCCCAGCCTCGCCGCTCACTGCGTTAAGCACTGTCGTATGGCCCTGACACCCACCCCTCCACTCTCTGCATAAAGCAGTGTTGTTAAGCCCTGACATCCCACACCCTCCACTATCTGCGTTAAGCACTTTCGTATGGCCCTGACATCCCACCCCCGTCACTCTCTGCGTAAAGCAGTATGGTCAGGCCCTGACATCCCAGCCTCGTCGCTCACTGCGTTAAGCACTGTCGTATGGCCCTGACACCCACCCCTCCACTCTCTGCAGGAAGCAGTGTCTTCATGCCCTGACACCCACCCCCGCCACTCTCCACGTAAAGAAGTGTCGTATGGCCCTGACACCCACCCCTCCACTCTCTGCATAAAGCAGTGTTGTTAAGCCTTGACATCCCACACCCTCCACTATCTGCGTTAAGCACTTTCGTATGGCCCTGACATCCCACCCCCGTCACTCTCTGCGTAAAGCAGTATGGTCAGGCCCTGAAATCCCAGCCTCGCCGCTCACTGCGTTAAGCACTGTCGTATGGACCTGACACCCACCCCCTCCACTCTCTGCGTAAAGAAGTGTCATATGGCCCTGATACCAACCCCTCCACTTTCTGCATTAAGCAGTGCTGTCAGGCTCTGACATCCCAATCCTGCCACTCTCTGCGTAAAGATGTGTCGCATGGCCCTGACACCCACCCCTCAACTCTCTGCATAATGCAGTCTCGTGAGGCCCTGACATCCCATCCCCGCCACTCTCTGTGTAAAGCACTGTCGTATGGCCCTGACATCACACCCCTCCACTCTTTGCGTTAACCCCTGTCGTATGGCCCTGACACCCACCCCTCCACTCTCTGCATAAAGCAGTGTCGTATGGCCCTGACATCCCAGCCTCGCCGCTCACTGCGTTAAACAGTGTCATATGGCCCTGACACCCACCCCCTAAACTCTCTGCGTAAAGAAGTGTCATATGGCCCTGATACCAACCCCTCCACTCTCTGTATTAAGCAGTGCTGTCAGGCTCTGACATCCCAACCCCGCCACTCTCTGCGTAAAGAATTGTCGTATGGCCCTGACACCCACCCCTCCACTCTCTGCATAAAGCAGTGTCCTCAAGCCCTGACATCCCACCCCCGCCACTATCTGTGTAAAGCAGTATCGTCAGGCCCTGACATCCCACCCCTGCCACTCTCTGCGAAAAGAAGTGTCGTATGGCCCTGATACCCACCCCTCCATTCTCTGCATAAACCAGTGTCTTCATGCCCTGACATCCCACCCCCGCCACTCTCCGCGTAAAGCAGTATCGTCAGGCCCTGACTTCCCACCCCCGCCACTCTCTGCGTTAACCCCTGTCGTATAGCCCTGACACCCACCCCTGCACACTCTGCATAAAGCAGTGTTGTCAAACCCTGACATCCGACACCCTCCACTATCTGCATAATGCACTGTCGTATGGCCCTGACACCCACCCCTCCACTCTTTGCATTAAGCAGTCTCGTCAGGCCCTGACATCCCACCCCCGCCACTCTCTGCGTAAAGCAGTATGGTCAGGCCCTGACATCCCACCCACGCTACTCTCTGCCTAAAGCACTGTCACATGGCCCTGACACTCACCCCTCCACTCTCTGCGTTAACACTGTCGTATGGCCCTGACATCCCAGCCTCGCCGCTCACTGCGTTAAGCACTGTCGTATGGCCCTGACACCCACCCCTCCACTCTCTGCGAAAAGCAGTGTCGTCAAGCCCTGACATCCCACCCCCGCCACTATCTGCATAAAGCAGTATCGTCAGGCCCTGACACTAACCCCTCCACTCTCTGCATTAAGCAGTGCTCTCAGGCTCTGACATCCCAACCCCGCCACTCTCTGCGTAAGGAATTGTCGTATGGCCCTGACACCCACCCCTCCACTCTCTGCATAAAGCAGTGTCGTCAAGCCCTGACATCCCACCCCCGCCACTATCTGCGTAAAGCAGTATCGTCAGGCCCTGACATCCCACCCCTGCCACTCTCTGCGAAAAGAAGTGTCGTATGGGCCTGATACCCACCCCTCCACACTCTGCGTTAAGCAGTGCTGTCAGGCTCTGACATCCCAACCCCGCCACTCTCTGCCTAAAGAATTGTCGTATGGCCCTGACACCCACCCCTCCATTTTCTACAAAAGCATTGTCTTCATGCCCTGACATCCCAAACTCACCACTGTCTGCGTAAAGAAATGTCGTATGGCCCTAACATCTAACCCCCGCCACTCTCTACGATAAGCAGGATCGTCAGGCCCTGACATCCCACCCCAGCCACTCTCTGCATAAAGAAGTGTCGCATGGCCCTGACACCCACCCCTCCACTCTCTGCATAATGCAGTCTCGTGAGGCCCTGACATCCCAACCCTGCCACTCTCTGCGTAAAGTTGTATGGTCAGGCTATGACATCCCACCCACGCCACTCTCTGCCTAAAGCACTGTCATATGGCCCTGACACTCACCCCTCCACTCTCTGCGTTAAGCAGTGTTGTCAGGCCCTGACACCCACCCCTCCACTCTCTGCATAAACCAGTGTCTTCATGCACTGACATCCCACCCCCACCAATCTCTGCGTAAAGCAGTATCGTCAGGCCCTGACATCCCACCCCCGACACTCTCTGCGTAAAGCACTGTCATATGGCCCTGACACTCACCCCTCCACTCTCTGCGTTAAGCACGGTCGTATGGCCCTGACATCCCAGCCACGCCGCTCACTGCGTTAAGCACTGTCGTATGGCCCTGACACCCACCCCCTAAACTCTCTGCGTAAAGAAGTGTCATATGGCCCTGACACCCACCCCTCCACTCTCTGCATAAAGCAGTATCGTCAGGCCCTGACATCCCAACCCTGCCACTCTCTGTGTAAAGCAGTATCGTCAGGCCCTGACATCCCACCCCCTCCACTCTCTGCGTTAACCCCTGTCGTATGGCCCTGACACCCACCCTTCCACTCTGCATAAAGAAGTCTCTTCATGCCCTGACATCCCACCCCCGCCACTCTCTCCGTAAAGCAGTATCGTCATTCCCTGACATCCCACACTCGCCACTGTCTGCGTAAAGAAATGTCATATGGCCCTAACATCTAACCCCCGCCACTCTCTACGATAAGCAGTATCGTCAGGCCCTGACATCCCAACCCTGCCACTCTCTGTGTAAAGCAGTATCGTCAGGCCCTGACATCCCACCCCCTCCACTCTCTGCGTTAACCCCTGTCGTATGGCCCTGACACCCACCCTTCCACTCTGCATAAAGAAGTCTCATCAGGCCCTGACATCCCACCCCCGCCACTCTCTGCGTAAAGCACTGTCGTATGGCCCTGACATCCAACCCCTTCCACTCTCTGCGTATAGCAGTATCGTCAGGCCCTGACATCCCACCCTGTCACTCTGTGCGTAAAGAAGTGTCTTATGGCTCTGACAATCACCCCTCCACTATCTGCATAAAGCAGTGTCTTATGGCCATGACACCCACCCCTCCACTCTCTGCGTTAAGCAGTGTTGTCAGGCCCTGACATCCCACCCCCACCACTCTCTGCATAAAGCAGTGTTGTCAGGCCCTGACATCCTACCCCCGCCACCTTCTGCCTAAAGCACTGTCATATGGCCCTGACACCCACCCCTCCACTCTTTGCGTTAAGCAGTGTTGTCAGGCCCTGACATCCCGCCCCCTCCACTCTGCGTAAAGCACTGTCGTATGGCCCTGACATCCCAGCCTCGCCACTCACTGCGTTAAGCACTGTCATATGGCCCTGAGACCCACCCCTCCACTCTCTGCGTAAAGCACTGTCGTATAGCCCTGACATCCCAGCCTCGCCACTCACTGCGTTAAGCACTTTCATATGGCCCTGAGACCCACCCCTCCACTCTCTGCGTTAAGCAGTGTTGTCAGGCCCTGACATTGCACGCCTGCCACTCTCTAAGTAAAGAAGTGTCGTATGGCCCTGACATCCCACCCCCGCTACTCTCTGCATAAATCAGTGTCAAGTAATAGGTTTATTCCATGCTGAAAAAAAGAAGAAAGAGAACACAACGTTTCGGCCGTGGAGCCTTCTTCAGGTGTGAGAGAGACAGGGCAGTAGGCAAAGGTAAAGTAGCGGGAGAACAAAGGTTGAGAGGGAGGAGGAGTGAGAGGTGGGAGCAGGGGACAGAAAGAGAGGCCAATCAAGAGGTGTGAAGTCAGATTGGGTGCAGAGAGGTGTGAAATGAAACTTCCAATGAATGGAGAAAATTTAAAAGAACAGTAGTCTGTCGTTAAGGGAAGGGAGAATGTGTGATCCTAGCTGCAGAATAATTTTAGTTTCGGTGGTCTTTCTGATGTATGAGTTTCTGCAAACTGTCTTTGAGAACACATACAGAGAGATTAGAGTGGTTGTGGCCGTCAGAGGTGAAATGAGAAACAATGGGCTTGGAGAGATCTTTAATCTTCACAGCCCTGACGTGTTCTCTGAAGCGGTCTTCGAGTCTCCTTCCTGTTTCTCCAATGTAGATGGCTGGGCATTTACTGCAAGAGATACAGTAAATAAGGTTGCTGGAGGTACAAGAGGCTGTCTGGGTGATCCGGAAATTGTCCTGAGGGGCCTTGAATGAGTGTGGTGGTGGCTGTGTATTTGCAGGTGATACAGCGAGCTCTGTTGCAAGGGAAAGTGCCTGGTGTGGATGGTTGTTGAGGGCGGTCAAGGGAGCTGTGAACAAGGAGGTTACGCAGATTAGGTGGTCGGCGATATGAGATGATAGGGCGATCAGAAAAGAGGGCCCCAATGGAGGGATCATCCTGTACGATGGAAAAGTTCTGGTTAATGGTCCTGGGGATAGGAAGTGTGTTAGGGTGGTAAGGAAGCACCAAAGGAATGCAGTTTTTACGGCGGGAGTTCCTGATCGGGTTGATGGTCCGGGGGGTGTTTTTGGCTCGGGCAAGGGCCTTGTCAATCACACTGCTGGGGTATCCTCTGTTGATGAAAAATGAGTACATTTCGAGGGCTTGGTTCTCGAAGTCGATGTCGTCGCTGCATAATCGTCGTAACCTAAGGAATTGTGAAAAAGGAAGAGAGTTTTTAGTGTGGTTGGGGTGAAATTAGCTGTACAGGAGGTAGCTGTGTGAATCCGTGGGCTTGTAATAAACTGAAGTGGACAGTCGGGGGTAGTTGATAGACAAGTGGATGTCTAGAAACAGAAGAGTGGTGGAAGATATGTTAACCGTATATTTGAGGGACGGGTGGAAGTTGGTGAAATGGTGCAGGAAGAACTCAAGCTGATCGTTGGAGCATGTGGTGGCACCGACGCAGTCATCAATATATCGCTTGTAGAGGTCAGGGACATAGCCAGTGTAGGAAGCGAAGAAGCGTTCTTCTACCCAGCTGACAAAAATGTTGGCATAGCTGGGTCCCATCCTGGTGCCCATGGCAACTCCACTGACCTGTTGGTAAAAAAGATTATTGAAAGAGAATGCGTTCAGTGTGAGGACCAATTCTGCACGGCGTACCAGGGTGTGGGTGGGTGGATCAAGCACTGTGCGTTTGTCCAGCGTGTGCTTGAGGGCTGTAAGGCCGTCATTATGGGGAATGACGGTGTACAGAGATGTGATGTCCATGGTAAAAATGTAGCATTCGGTACCCTGAAATTGGAAATCATTAAAAAGTTGGAGCGCGTGGTTGGTGTCTTTGATGTATGAGGGAAGATCTTCAACCAGCGGTCTCACGAGGCTGTCGAGAAAGGCTGAGATGTAAGTAGTTGGACAGTTACATGCTGATACGATGGGGCGTCCAGGGGTGTCCGGTTTGTGGATTTTGGGGAGGAGGTAAAATTGAGATACCTGTGGATGTTCCATGATGAGCCGGTTCGCCTCCTGGGGGAGCTCGTTACTGCTGATAAAAAGGGAAATGGTGGATACCACTTCCTTTTGGTAGTCAGTGGTAGGGTCCTGTTGGAGAGGGAGGTAGGCAGAAGTGTCAGTTAGTTGTCTAGAGGCTTCAAAGATATATAGATCCTTACGCCACACCACAACAGCACCTCCTTTGTCCGCTGGTTTGATGACAATATCATCCCTGTTGCGGAGAGACTGGAGCGCCTGATTTTCTCCTTGGGTGAGGTTAGACCTATGTTTACTGGGTATAGGGAGTGCCTTGGGAGCTTGATTAGTGCATTGGTTGATGAAATAATCAACTGGTGGAAAACGGCCAGAGGAGGGAATCCAACAGCTCTGTTTGGGATTAATGTTGTTAATGACATCAATAACCGGGTTGTTATCAGCTGCCTGTGAAGAGAAATTGTCGGCAAAATGTGCTCTGAGACGGATCCTGCGGTAAAAGCGGTTAAGGTCGACATTGGTCTGGGTGATGTCCAGTTTCCTGGGAACTGGTACAAAACTGAGCCCTTTGCTGAGGAGGGATCGCTCATCCTGTGAAAGGGAAAGGTCAGAAGGTATGGTGACAACAAGGTTAGGGTTGGTGAGGGTGTTCGGGGTGTTGATAGTTTTCTTCTGTAGAAGATGACTGAGTTTTTTGTCCTTCTCTGTAGTGAGAAACTGGTAGAGTTTAGAGTTGAGAGATCTAATGAGGTTAGTTATGAAGGGAAGATGATGTGGAGCTGTCAGCCGTAGAAATTCCTTAGCCTCTTTGATGTTGTTGTCGGAAAGGATAATCTGTTTTTTGAGGGAGAAAATGGTAGAGAGCATTAGTTTCCTAGAAAATTGTTTTAGAAGTCTCTGAGTGTTACTCTGGGTGGTATCAGAGTCAAAAGAAAAGGTATTAAATTTAAGGCGAAATCCTTTAGGGATGATATTATGTCGACGACATCTGTAAAGGAATAGAAGGTGGTTAGAAAGCCTGGTCTTGGAACAGATAGCTGTAAAGAGACGGAATGCTGGTTTAGTGAGAGAAGTGGGCAAGTGGCCCAGGGAGGAAGAGAAGGTAAGACGAAGAGATCTAGAAAAAGATTTGGAGGAAGGCATAGTGGGTCGCATATATTTTCGTTTTTCTCTTTTTTACATAACACGCTTTCGAGAAATAGACTGTCTTGTAATGAAAGCTGCATTAGAAAATGTGTATCTAAATTAAAATCGGGAATATGTCTTTTGCGTTATTCAGCTTTCTTAGCGCTTGGGTCTCGATTCAGATATTGCAATGAAAGCAACAGGGGAGTAAGTTTTCCTTTTCTAAATCAAAGGTGATCTGCTCACAAGGAAGTATAAAAACTTCAGCGTTTACTTTTTGAAGACCGCAAATTGTCGAAACACTGTTGCTTCATAAGCTAATAAGTAACATTTCTGAGCACACATTGTATTACTAATGCTATTATTAATTAAAAAAAAGCTTAAATTCACATAATGGAATTTGGACGGCTCAAAGTAGTCTATTCCTTGTACACCTTTACTTGCCCGCTGAGTAGAGTTTTAACCAACGGCAGCAGAAGTAGCAGTAATAGCAACAACGTGGTTAGAGTGTCACAATACACTCTATGAAAGAATTGCGGCTTCAGATCGTTTTGTTCTGTTGAAGCTGCCTACAGGCTCCGATTTGCTGACATTGGCTGTGATCTTTTTCATGAAATTCTTCACAAATTTGAAATATTTAATTCGGGTTCGCCTAATACACGGTGCAACCCGTACCTGCAGCAGAATGCTGTGGCACATGAAGCCGTTTTGTTTATCGGTTGTAAGGATTGAGGAGCGTACTACAAATCGAGCAAGCGAAAAGAAAATTAAACAGGAGTCAGGAGTTTTTGGATTGCTAATCCATTGTGCTCTGCTCATCTAGGTTCAAATTCCATTCTTGTCATGGTTAAGGCCTGAGACGTGTGTGTTTTTTCTAAACGGTGTTTGCATTTGTTTCCTCCTTTACTCCTGTAAACTCAGGATTTTTTTTTCCTTGGTGGCAACAATACGCTTCTGCAATACAGTAAATGGTAGACTCTGCTTTCAAATTAGCTGCACCAGGCATTCGGATACAGAAAAACACAGGGATTTAAAATTCAGGAATATGAATGGCCAATTGCTTACAGCTAGGGTTTTTACGTTTTCTTATTTAGCGATTTGTGTATCAATCTTTTAACAATTCATTAAAATGCTAACAATATGTAAAATCAAAACAACAGCACCTTTAAATGCTGGGGAGACAGGTAGTTGTTTTTTTCATCAGATGCCAATCTCTAATGCTGTGTGTGAGAGCTTACGTACCTTTCCTTTTCTCACATTTTCTGACAACTATTCCAAAGGGGCACCCTGTCAGCTCCTAATACTTTTTAAAAGTCTGCCTGCATGTTTGATTATTGTCGTTTTATTTAGAAAAAGTTCAATATTGATCATAACTAAAGAAAATTAGGATCACGAATAAAAAAAGGGCTGAAGATGCGAGTCGCTCTTGAATCAGAGCTGGGCGACACGGGCTTCTGTTCTGATATGATTGTACGAAAAGCAGGAGGAATCTCTTCTCTCCTATGGAGCATGAGCTGAATCAGGAGTGAGACATTTCGTATGCTCGTGCATATGTTAACGCATGACCTACATCGTAAAACTAAATTAAAAACTAACATTAAGTTGTCAAAGACATTCATTTATATACAAACAAGAGACACACATAGTAATGATTCTACATTAACTTGTCCTGCACTGATCAGACTAATTGAAATGTATGAAAGCCCGTTTCCGCCAGGGAGTTAAAAAAACGCGCTATGGTATCGCAGAATTCCGGCTAAGTAACTCAGAATTGCGACTTAGTAACTCACAACTCCGACTTTATATCTCACATTTGCAACTTCGAAATAGCCCATATTTCATTGTCTGTCCTTTTGTTATTGTAACGGATTCGGGTTCTAGCCAGCAAGACCTGGGTTTGAGCCAATACGGGGTTTGAGGCACGAAGTAGGGTGGGAGCGGCGAGGGCACAAGCCCTAGAACCCGAATCCGTTACAATAACAAAAGGACAGACAATGAAATATGGGCTATTTCGAAGTCGCAAATGTGAGAGATAAAGTCAAAATTCTGAGTTTTTAGGTCGCAATTCTATGATTCTAAGTCACAATTCTGAGATACCATAGTGCGTTTTTTTTACTCCCTGGCGGAAACGGGCTTCCATAGGTTCTCAGTGCTGCGAAGCAAAAGCAATCTCTGGAAAATCAGACAAATTATTATCAGATCATGTCAAAAGCTGATCAGTATTTCTTTACTGGGAAGCAAAGAAATGCTTGTATTACACATTTTAATATGACATGCAATTACACATGAAAAATAGTAAAATTATTTTCATTGCGGTACGTGTTGATAGAACAGCCCCCTCGATAAAAGAAAGTGTGGACGGACGTGTCGCATGTTCCGTACTCTGTCTGACAGCGAGTTTAACACACTTTCCTCGGAAATTAGAAACTAATTGAACAATAAATTAATCTGAGCAAATTTTACACGTGTGGGTGATTTAATTCTGTCGAAATTGCGTGGAACTCCTCCGCTGAGGTCAGATACACACGGGAAAGTGTTCAGGCGGCTTCACGGAGTCCCGCCTCAGACTGGAATCAGGTTCTAATTAGACGCTGAGAACAATCCGGGTCTCTGTGTGTAATTGATTGTGTTGATTGAGCGGTAGTGTGACCAGGTGTGCGGTAGCAGGTCCTGCCAGTATAAAAACCTAGTCACCGCGTTCACACTTTATGCTTTCTTGCTTCAACACGGTTTTGTGGTTTACTTATTTTACTCCTGTAGCAATTAAGCGGGACGTTAATTTGGCGATGCGCTCGTTTCTCTTTATGCTGTGCCTGTGCGCAGGGGCCGGGCTCCCCGCACTGATCTCCGCCGGGCCGGCTGGCTGGGACTCTCGGGAATTGGCGCTCCAGGCCGACCTCCCGGCTCCTGAAGATGCAGCCCAGTTGGAGGACTTGAACCTGGCAGATGCGCCCTCCGAAGACCTGTCTGCAAGCGAGCACGACTCGCAGTCCTTGGCCCCCGACTTTCGCCGCCTTCCCGTGTCCAGAGACGCGTACTCGCCCTACTTCGACAAGGAGAAGATGAAGCCGGCAGCCGCCCCTTACCCGCCTACATCAAGAGCGTCCTGTTTCCTCCCCAGCGAGGGCGGCAGCCGGCTCGCCCGGCCATCGGGGGCACCCGAGGAGTGGCTGTGTGGTGCGACTCCAGCAGGATGTACGTGAGGGTCAGTCGGCTCCTGTTCGGCTTCAGCTGTCGGCCATCGGAGGTGACCTTGGGCAACTGCAGCGTCAGCCGAACCACACGCCATTACTTCTACTTCATCTACGGGCTTCACGAGTGCGGTACCGAGCGGTCGGTAAGTGGGTCTTCATCTACAGGCAATGTATCGATGTGAACTGTAGGGCTAGTGTCGGGGTTGCCTTTCCTGGGAATACCCCTTCCTCTGTGACCTTGCAGGTTGTCCAGGGCCGCCTGGTGTACTCCAACACTCTCCACTATGCCCCGCCCTCCTCCAGTGCGCTTGTGCATCACTTCATTCCCTTCTCTGTGCGGGTCAAGTGCTCCTACAACAGGTAGGCAGGGCTCTGCTGCTGCTGGGAAAGTGTCCAGAAGCCCCTCATCCCCTCTGTCCTGCAGGTTCCACTACTCCTACAAGGTTGGCTATGTCCCCACGTGGGCCAGGAGAAGGACCTTCTTCAAGGACCTGAAGAACAAGCACAGCTTTGTCCTGCTCACCACCAACTGTAAGCTCCTTGAGCGAGTGGCTCCTCCTGGCAGCAGGGGGTGCTGTGTGCAGGTGTAATGCTGCCTCTCTCTCTCCAGCCCACTGGGTCTGGCTCTCTCCTAAGGATGAGTACTTCCTGGGTCAGCCCATGTACTTCCAGGCCACTGCCTACTTTGCCACAGCGGAGCAGAGGCTGTACATCCACTCGTGTTACGTAACCGAGAAACCGGACCAGCACTTGCAGCCCTGTTTCCCTGTGATCGATAACTTGGGGTACGGCCCCTTCTGGAAGGACAGGTGGGCAGGAGCCCCGAGAGCCTGCAGGGGTTCATCCTTGTCCCCAGGTGCATGGTGGACAGCAAGGCAGATGGCTGCCTGTCCAGGTTTGTCCCCTCCAAGCAGAAGGATGTGCTCCGCTTCACGATTGATGCCTTCCTCTTCCAGAAGAAGCTGTCCAGGAAGGTACTGCTCTCAAAGGCTGCTCAGCCTTCCTGCTCTACTGATCCATGGTCTGCTTTCACGTCCATGATCTAGATGTGAACCAGACTGTGACAGCTGTAGTGCCTAGAGCTGCCAGCTTGCCTTCACTGATGGCAGAAGGTCCTTCTCTGTCCCTCTATTGGCCTTGATCCCTTAATGCTGTTGACCTTCCCTCTTGCAGCATGAAGTGACTGAGCTGTACATGCACTGTCATGGCTGTGGCTCCTGCTAAAGCAACACCAGGGACCAAGTCCTGCAACTACAACAGGGAGGCTAAGAGGTACTTCTGCAAGGAGCCTGCTGAGGGTGCTCTGGGACATGCCAGGTGGAGGCCTCACCTGTCCTCCTCTCCTCCAGGTGGGAGGAGCTGTATGGTGACCATGAGGTCTGTGCCTGCTGTGAGTCCAGGTGTGCTGGCAGTCAGAATGAAGGTGGGTCTGGTTCTCTATCCCTTGTGGATGCATCTCTGCCCAGGAGACAACCATGCTTGGACAACTGAGGAATGATCCCGTGCCTGACAAAGGGACTGTTTAGATGAGTAGACTGTGGGTCTCTGGGTATAGCAGATCCCTCACTCCTGGGTGTTACTTGTCCACAGGTACCAGGAGCCTGGTGACCAGCAGTCGGGTGGCTGTGGCACCAGTAGAAGCTCCTCTGGATGTGGGAGCTGACTGGACTGAGGATGAGGAGGGAGACCCTCAGATCTCCAGTGAAGATGCTGAGAGCACCAGTGAGGATGTGGAGGGAGCAGAGGACTTTGGAGATGTTGGCCAGTGGACAGGTAGGGTCTGGCAGGAGGAGCTCCTGTAGGGGTGGGTGTCCTGCAGTTCAGCTGCATTGTTCTCCTTCTTCCTCCCCAGGTGCCTGAATGAAGGCTCCAGCCTGGCCCTTGTGACTCTCCTGCCTCCACTCGCCTTGTAATGGCAACATCTCAATAAAGCTGTGAAAGACCCTTCTGCCTGCCCTTGTTTCTTTATGGTTTATAGGTTTGAATGGGGTGGAGGAATTCAAGGGAAGTGAGACCCATTAATCAATGAAAGTATTTGTGGGGGTTCCCCTGTCAAGAATGCTTCCTGTCTTGCTGCCAATGAGGACTGAAAATGGCTGGAATAACAAAGCGTTGTACTGGGGGAAGATGGCTGCACTGTTCCTTGGGCAGGGCAGTGACACTCTTTACTGGGGGAGAGACAGAGGTGTTCAATATACTGGCAATCCTCCCATTTCCGAGAGGGGTAGTGCTTATGGAGTGTGAGTTGCTACTGTAGTGCCCAGTAAGAGTGAGATCTGATGTCCTATTCTAGGCTACACAAACTGATTAAAAGAAACACAAGGAAGGAATTGTCAACAGGGGCTTGGTATAAAGTAGGCCTTCCCTTCCTCACCAGAGGAACAATACTGGTGCACAAACATCAGTGAATAATGGTGCAGTTAGAATCTCGGAGGTCTTGTCTTATGGGTGTTGGTTTCACAGTAGTGGTAGTGGACAGTCATGGGAAGTATTAGGATTGAGACTGGAGATCCCAGTACTAGTCTGGGAAGACAAGTGTTCACAACCACCTCTACCAGCAGCACAGACTGCGTAGATTGAGACTGAACGCTTACTACATAAAGCCTCTCCCCTGTTTCGGTGTCCCATGTCATGAATTTCAAGTGAATCCTAGTCTCTTTGTGACTACCTATAATTTGCACAAATCCTGCTGGCCCACTAACACTGTTAATTTTTAGCCCTACTGCACTGCCCTAATAAAGCTTCAAGGATCTAGGATAAACTATTTTATATAATGGTTCCTGTCATGGAAATATATATTTTTTTTTCAAAGCTCTCTACATTTTTAAGAATCAATTTACTTATTAGATTTCCACTTCAATTCCCTCCTTTTTATTCTTGAAAATGATTAAAAGTTAGATTCTTCATATGGACTCCCAGGAGGCTCCCATACTTCGGATTCTTGCGTTCTTACCAGAACATACTGATGCGCAAACATTCGTTACCATATTTCAAAGCATTGGAATAATATATTTTGTACAGCAACACAAAAACAGAAAGACAAGTATCACAGCTACTATAATTGGTGTTAGTAACTTAAAGAAAAACATTCCCCCTGGCCCAAACAGTGATTCTAACCAGGAGAGAAATGGGTGAGGCTGTAGAATGAGGCATTAAAGCACATACATAACAAGATGCATTAAATTTCTTTAACTTTACAGTATGATTTATAAATTTGTACCACAAATTACTCATATCCCCCTCATTATCAGTTTCATTCAGCCAGTTTGTATACAAAGAGGCTTCGCGTTTAGATTCTTCCTCTTTCTGGGCTTCTGGGTGACAGGCTTCCACATAAAAAGGAAAAAGGCTGTGCACATCAGTCCCAAGCATGTGATCCCCATCTATCCCTGTGGAGACATCACTCCTGCTCTTTGCTCAGTTCGTTTGTGACCTTTTTAAAATGGGAACCATGAATTCAGGGCACCTGGCACGGCCCCCTCCACCTGAGCGAACACCTCTTTTTCCTGTCTTTCACCAGAATCCAGTCTCCTTATTCACGCATTAGTTCTTACAGCACAGGTAAATCCCTGTGGGCTGGAGCCCAGCATTTTTCTTAGGGGTTTTTTACAAGATTGGTCAACAGCTGGGTAATAACTCTTAGAAAAATCTACACATTGTTCCACTGCCTCAGCTGTGCCGTTTTGCAGAACAATTCTAGCTGAAGTTGTAAAATTTCTCTTTGGTCCGTTCCTGCAAAACATCTTATTATAAACAAACAAACCATAATAATAATGTGCATCTATGGGAATCACTCCCAAGGGTAACCCCCCCTAAAACTATATTGGTCTACCCATCAGGTTCTGCCACTAGATAAGAGAACCTTTCCCATGAAATCATTTTTTGACCTTCATGATCCCTTCAGGGCATACAATTAGCACAGAAGCAGCAGCTTTAGTCCACATGTTTTTCAAGCAGGATATTAACAGTATGATCATAACGAATAATACCAGACCCACAAATATGTATTGAACCAGAGACCCTCTCCAGGTTCCTAGCACAGACTGTAGCCATGCACCAATGCCCCAATCATCTGGATTATAATTATGATATATATTTTTCTTCATCATAGATGTGCTTTGCTAAGTCCTAGCAACCTACAATACTACAATAGAGAATTAGCAAATTCAACAATCCATTAGCTAAATTCGTCCCTCCAGGAAGTTTCATTGATTGGCCCGTGATGATATCAAACAGGCTCTGTTACACAGTTCTGTTTGATCCAGCCTGCATCCCATGGCGTTCCTTCAGTCTGATGTCTAGTCGATCTTTCAGAGATCTGTTCCTTCATTCCACTGTTCCAGCAGACTGAGGATGATCTCAGTCCATCTCACTCGGAACAATGCAGCCACAGCCTGACACACCTTCCCTGTGAAGTGTGTTCCTTGATCATAATACAAGGGGCAGGGCAGTGCCCACCGAGGGCTTATCTCTGTTATCAAGTGTTTGGTAGACACAGAGCCAGTGGCAGCAACCCACTGGGAAAACAGATTATAAGAGCCCAGGTTTCCCTTTACAATTGTCAATTTGCCAGGTTTGAAAGGTTCCTCAGGAGCAGGCCTTTTGAGCTGTAGCACCCTCACCTGAACTGTAGTTGAGTTCCTTTGATAACAAAATTACATTGAGATACCACATAAGTGGCTACTGCTTCAAACCCGGTTCTCACCCAGTTTTGGGTAACCGGCACACCTTTTGATTCCCACCTGGGTGTCCGACAGAGTGCATTTGTGGGGCTACAAAGGGCATTAGGCTGTGAGGGCATGCAGGGCGTCCAGTGTGCTGGCAGCACCACACCCCATCATCATCAGCCCCGAACGCTTTTCTAACCATGTCCTTTTTTGTTTTAGAGGCCTCAGCCTGAATGTCCTGTGGCTGTCCCCTTTTCACCAACAGAGGTTTCACAGGGGTCTCAGACTCCTGTTCTACAAGTACTGCTCACCTGACAGTTGCATCTGCAAAGTTGTTCCCTCGAGTTACTGGAAACATTTCTTTAGAAAACAGGGGAGGAATGTTGGTTTTGCTTAAGGGGCGGGGCTATGGAAATGAGGTCTATTTGTAAATCTGGAGTTACATGTTCTGGCTGTTTGTGAATTATCATTGTTGAGTATGGAGTGTTGAGGTATTGATTTTGTGTAATGCTTTATGTTGAAAACTGAGGTGGATTTTGTTTATAATAAAGAGGATAAACTGGGATGGGAGGAGGGTTTGGTTTTGCTAAAGGGGCGGGATTATGATAAGAGTTTAATGGTTTGATATATTTGATTTTGTATTGTGGTTGTTAACTATGTTTTTGGTTGGTATTATGTTTATATGGTTGTTTTTGTTGGTTGGTCGTTATTATGGTTATTAATAATACGATCTATAGTTGAAATCTGAGCCTAAATAAAAAGAAAAAGCATTTTCAGAGAGAAATTACGCTGTGTTTATGTAGAATAAGTGATTAGGTTTATGAGCAATCCAATTACTTAAAACGTTTAAAACGCTATATAAAATAAAGTTTATTATTAATTTGCTGGACAGAGCGGTGAACATTATTATGCATAAGACAAAGATAACGATCTTGATCAGTTTAGAAATCTGTGTACGCTGTAAGGTTTTTACTTCTTAATTAAACTTTTAAAATACACGTTTCGAATAGAAAGAAATCCTCTTCCTGGTACAGTATGTATAGCAAACCAGCACGTCTTTTTTCCTCCAATTGGTGTCAGCCAATCACCATTCTGAAGCCCTACCATAATCTCTGGTATAGGGAGACCCCAGAATTCTGTCCCATTGTTTAGATAGATGATAGATACTTTTATTGATCCCGTGAGGGAAATAAAGTAAATCATTTTCATTTTAGGAAATTATTAAATGCTCGGTTAAAAGCAAAGGAGAATGTCTGTTATAGTGGACATAAAAACAAGAGTTCGCTGGCATTATATCCTAGAAGACACAGACCTAGAAGGTGCCAGACCGGGAGAATGCCCGCAGTGTAAAAGAAAATGCCTGATGAACTAGGGATTGGACAGTTTCCAAGTGCTTGTACAATCGATGGAAATGTTCAAATAAATGTGCAAAAGAAAAAAACAAAATAATCATTTATTTCTTTATCATATTGGCTAGCTAATGTCCTCTCTTTGCTAGTTAGTGGCTGTGTTTCTGCATTGGGTAGCAACGGGTGACTGTTCTCAGGCGGAAGATGTAAACAGCTTAATTTTTGTGTTAAATATTTGTTTTAAATTAAAATTTATTTTATACAGCAATCGCATATTTGGGTACCGTTTCATAAAACTTTCATGCTTAAAATGTTTAGGGAGAAATGGAAGACTGGTGTGTATTTTTTCTTTAAACAACCAAGACCAGCCATACACAGTACAGTTTACGTACATACATTAATGTTTATGTTCCTAAATTAATATCGTTTATGACCTTCAGATGTGTTATGCTCCTCTTCTTTTTATGCTCAGCTACTAAAATTTCCCTTTAGTGGTAAAATTCCATATAAATATTCAAAACTAAGCGGATTAAAATGTGCACAGTAAAGAGATTAAATGATTAAATCTTTTCACTACCAACCAGCCAATCACTTACCGCGGTGCCCTGCGGTGGCTTGTGGGTAGTTTACCGTACCGCGGGTTTGTACCGTGCATTTTGAATGGCTGCATCTGTACATTTTAAAATTTATATTTGAATCAAAATGTGGTTTTGAGTTAGTGTGTTAATGTAATTAGTTTGGGTTTGTCATTACTATACTGTATACAGAATTTGTAGCTGAAGTTTAAGACTAGTTGTGTTTTTTATGATTGTTGCCCATATGTTGATTTTTGATTGATTGTATACAATGTATAATTTGAAATACATATTTTTCAGGTGTAAATGTGTATTTTCAGAATACATTTCTAAACCAAATCATTGGCTTGCTTTACTAGTTTCTACACCTAAAAAACCTATCTTTGATGTATAATAGACCCCTAACCATGTATGTATAATAGTCCTCTAAAGTTATCCGTATAATAGATCTCTAACCATATACCTATAATAGTCCTCTAAAGTTATCCGTATAATAGACCTCTAACCATATATGTATAATAGTCCTCTAAAGCAGTGGTTCTCAAACTGTGGTACGCGTACCGGCAGTGGTACGTGGAGTGCCGCCAAGTGGTACGCCAAATGACCCTGGAACTGTGTCATGTGCGCTGAAAAATCGGGATCGGTTTTCATATTTTGTATTTTAATACGTGTCGAACACGCAGCCTACGTACTACGATACAGTGCGCGCTAATACTTCAGTGGACACAAGAGATACTCTGTAATTCTATACCACTCTATAGGAATGCGTGCTACGGATGCAAGTGACCAATTGTATTTAAAAAAAGCTACTGCATCTCCAGCAAATAGGGAGAACAAAGAATGTACGTGATTTTGGAACTATGCCAACGTTCTAAACACAGGAATGCATAGAAATACGTGCTACGAACGCCGGTAATCTTGTGAGCACACAGAACTGTTCTAATTTGAGAAAAATACACCGAGCGTCTCTGTGTTTCGCTCCCATGCGCATGAAATAAAAACAAATAAATACGGAAATAAAAACGGAAACGCGGAAAAATGCAAGCTTGCGTATTGCTAAAGCAGGTAAGCTACACTATTTTTGAAGAACCTTATTTACCGTTGGCAAAAGAGCTGACACGTATTATGTGTGGAGAAAAAGCTGCTAAATAGCTCGACCTGCTGCCCCCCTCCCCCTGAACTCATTCATAGAATTATTGAAATGAAGGATTATAATCAAAAGTACACTGATAGAGCGCGTTAAGAGGAGCAGATGTTTTTCACTGCAATTAGATGAGTCTGTAGTCGATTTGGCCAATTTGCTCGTTTACGTTAGATACGAGTTTGAGGGCATGTCCCATGAAGACTTTCTGTTCTGTAAACCGCTACCAACAGGAACTACAGGAGAGCACATATTTCAGCTTCTGAATGTATTTATCGAAGAGAATGCCCTCGACTGGATATAATGCGTCTGAGTTTGTACAGACGGTGCTAGAGCAATGACAAGCCGACATAACGGTGTAATTGCACGAAATAGAGAGGTTGCTCCAGAAATTAATGTACGCATTTCAACATCCACCGCGAGAACTTTGCCGTCAAGAAAATGCCTGACGATTTAATATCTGTTAGACTCGGTTGTGAATTGTATCAAGGCTCGAAAATTAATTCACATCTGCTTTGCTCAACTTAACAGGCTCACCCCTCTCACTGAAATGGTGCTTTTTTATTAGTTGTTGTTAATGTTTTTTTTTTTCTGTAAAACACTTTGAGAAGCCACCTTTAAAGGCGCTATATCAATTAAAGTTTATTATTATAATATTTATTATATGTATGTGTGAGTGTGTGTGCACGCACGCTCATGTTGGTCATTGAGAATTTCTGGGGTTCCTATGAGATGATGACTTGTAGGTGGTACATGGATGCTTTGGTTGGATTAGGGGTGGTACTTGGTCCAAAAAGTTTGAGAACCACTGCTCTAAAGTTATCCGGAACTCCAACCGTATATGTATAATAGTCCTCTAAATGTATCCGTTTTGTACCCGTTTTACTGCTTGTTTCAATGTGTTTTCATTCTTTACATTTCATTAGTGTGAAAGACGCAACCCTGTACTGGATACAGTGCATAGAAACTGGACGGACCTCTGTTCACGACTGAAGACACTCAGGATAAAGAGTGAATTAATTGTAATTAATGTCATGAGCTGTAATGAGTCCCGATGTTGGAGTAACTGTACTGATAACAACACATACTATTATATAAGTGAGAGTAAGAGTCAGGAGATCATATCTCTTTCTAATAAAATTGGACATCACCCGACTAATCCATTTCTGGAAATTTTAAATAGTTTTCTTGAGACTGAAGTAACGGGACACTTTAATCAGAAAGTGTGGCTATAAAAAGCGAAGTTCAGGGTTTTTATACTCGTCCAGAAACTGTCCCCGCTCTGACCTCTCCTCCAGGTAACTTCTAATGTGTCTGTTCTGGCGGGTTTCTGTCTAAAAACACGTTACAGGACTCCCATCTCCTGTGGAGACACATGTAGGGTCTTGTCAGTGCAGAAATCCCATATTGTAAACCAGTTTAAACTGGGACGGGGTACAACTTGGATCAAGACAAGAACTGAGAGATTCATCAATCAGCCTCAGGACTCTCTCCCACTGGTGTCCTTTTCTCTCTCTCTGTGCTGTTTCCTAAAAACCCCTCTAATACTCCGTGTACAAAAGAAGACTCGCTCGTCACTCGTGTTCTGTCCTGCTGTCGCAGTAACTGGGACTGAAGCAGACGGAGAGGAGACGCGCACTTCCAGAACTTTCCTTCCCGCTCGGTTCTTCCAGCTGAGCCCCAGACGGACTTTTCCCCTCCTGAGGAAAGAGCATCTTCCCACACAAACAGCCCGTTTCTCTCAGAAACACCAGCAGCTCACAACACACACAGCACAGGGAGCATTTTTACCAGCTGCGCCGCCACACGGACACCAGGACTCCCCTCGTCTGTGTCAGGGAACCTATAGGTAGAATTGGAGGATCCTTATGCGTGACCAGAATCCCACAGAACACAAAGTAGCAAAGGGACGATCCAAAGACGAAATCCAAAGGCTGGGTCGATAAGGGAGGCAAAGGGTCCGGTAACGATATCCAAAAACAATCCAAAAGACAAAATCCAGAAGGCGAGGTCAAAAGGCAGAGGCAGAAGATTCATAACAGGAGATCAGTCAAAAGGCTTGGAAACACGCACTGAAGAATACTACAAGAGGCTTCTCTATAGTGAGCGTGGGGATGCGTGTGTGAGGGGAGTTTAAATACTGAAAGGAAAGGGGTGTGATTGGATAATTGGTTAGGGAGTGAGAATTTGAGGAATCTGGTCCATGTGAGAATGTGATGGGTTCAATCAGGGATGAGATTATGAAACAGTGGTTCTGGGAATGCAACAGCGTTTGCGAGGGAGAGTGTGGGGTGTGACAGGGATAGAACAGCGTTTTGGAGGTAGAGTGTGGGGCATGACACCATAGAAATTAAAGTAATATATTATTCTGCTTACTTCTCATGCAGTCTTCTCAAGTCTTTGGAAGGACTGTGAATTGGCTTTCCCGCAGATGAAATGAAAAACTTCTTCGTCTCCCTTCACAGCTGCTGACCTGGGCATTACAGCTTAGTTTAAGATTAAACATCTGATAAAAAAGAAAGGTACATTCCAGATTTTCTCAAAATACTGTACAACATGGAAGCTATGGAGGTGGAGGTCTGTTGTTCTGTATTGACATGGATTTTAATTGGCTTCTGTGAAAATTGGCCGTGGTGAGTGAGTCCTGTGATGGACTGGTGTCACATTATCTGTGATAGTGCTTTGCACCCACTGCTTGCCAGGATTGTTCCAGTTCCACCACAACCCTGAATCGAGTGGATGGGTATATTAATGTATATTAATCATCTTACATGTTCCTGTTCTTTACTCTATAGGCATCCTCTCACGAGGCACCAGTAAATTTAGGGGTTTGAGCTTAACTGGGACAATTATTAATTGTAGCAGTAAGTCACAAAAATTATTCTTCTGATGGCTATTAGAATCAACCTTGCAGGATAACTCAAACAACGCACACACGCAGATACTAATACACGACAATACATTTATTAATACATAAAATGTGCATAAACATAACAGATCTTATAGAGGGGGTTAGCAGTATACAAAAGGTATATATTCAATCACGAAGAGTTACAAACCAAGAGGGACATACATTCCGTAATATCATTCATTTAGACTGTTTTGTAAATGAACTTTGTTACAACTTGTACATTAGATACTCAAAAGCCAGTACATGACTCATAGGAATTAAATTGCTATCAACTCAGGTTGAGGTAACAATTGAATTCTTGAACTGTAATGCAGAATGTTGAATACTCATCCTCTCTGTGGGGATTCAGATCTCCAGCGGACACAAAGAAGCAGTGGCAGGCTGTTGCTTTGTCCAATCGGCACTCTCTGGCCCGGTGCCAGGCAGTGCTGGTTCGACGTGAGAGAAGGAGAAGGAAGAGAGAGATTTCTGCTGCGGTGCGCTGCTGATGCTCTCTGAAGACCGGCTAGTTAGTGTTGGCTGAAACTAGCAGAGTTTGCACACAGAAAAATCTTTAGACAGGAAGAAGACCGGTTCGTTCCCGATGTAGCGCGAGTCCTGAATACTGATATTCAGCTGTCCACAGTTCCGACCGTAGTTCACTCGTTGATCAGGTGAGCGTTCGCGGTGGGCTCACGAGGCTTGCTGCTGGGCTAACCTCGGGTGGATCCTTTGGTTACACGCTGGCAACCTCCATTCTCGACTCTTAGAACAAGGGAAAGTCCTGGCACTGGGACACACTGGCTGTTACGTGACTGTCTGAGCTGAGTCTGAGGATGTCCAGGAGGAGCTGGAGTTGTACCTGGAGGAACTACGGTCGCTCATTGGTTGAAAGTTCCATGGGCATTCGAGAATCATTTTGTGACTTACTGCTACAATTAACAATTGTCCCAGTAAATGTACAAACCTCTACAGTTATTGGTGCCTTGTGAGAGGATGCCTACATTTATTGGTGCCCCCTGTGAGGATGAGTAACCATGAACTCTGACCTTGGGGTTGTAAACCACTTGGGATGAGACTCTCCCTTGGAATCTCCCAGACAGTGAGGCACTAGTGATGACCATTCACGTGTCTCAGCTTTGGGAGTTGTTCCTTATCAGAACACTCTTATCAGCTAGAAAAACACCTTAAATGTGAACCAAATAGAATGGCCTCTCTGTATCAAGCACCACTTGAGATGAGGGAGAGAGAGACTGGCAAGGGAGCAGCAAACTTAATTCCTGTATTTTAATAAACCTTGCCGCTACAATGGTCTCTCTCCTGTGTGAATGTGCTGGTGGATAATTAAGCTACTTGAGTGACTAAAACTCTTCCCACACTGACTGCAGATGAACGGTCTCTCTCCTATGTGACTGCGCTGGTGGGTTATTAAGTTACTTGACTTACTAAAACTCTTCCCACACTGACTGCAGCTGAACGGTCTCTCTCCTGTGTGACTGCGCTGGTGTGATTGTAAGTGGTTTTTCCAACTAAAACTCTTCCCACACTGACTCCACATGAACGGTCTCTCTCCTGTGTGAATGCGCTGGTGTAATTGTAAGTGACTTTTCTGACTAAAACTCTTCCCACACTGACTACAGCTGAACGGTCTCTCTCCTGTGTGAATGCGCTGGTGGGTTATTAAGTTACTTGACTGACTAAAACTCTTCCCACACTGACTACAGCTGAACGGTCTCTCTCCTGTGTGAATGCGCTGGTGGGTTTTTAAGTGACTTGACTTACTAAAACTCTTCCCACACTGACTGCAGCTGAAAGGACTCTCTCCTGTTTGAATGTGCTTATGCCTTTTTAAGTGACTTGACTTACTAAAACTCTTCCCACACTGACTGCAGCTGAATGGTCTCTCTCCTGTGTGAATACGGTGATGTCGTTTTAAGAGGTGTGATTGACTAAAACTCTTTCCACACTGACTACAGCTGAAAGGTCTCTCTCCTGTGTGAATGCGCTGATGCCTTTTTAAGTGACTTGACTTACTAAAACTCTTCCCACACTGACTGCAGCTGAAAGGTCTCTCTCCTGTGTGAATGCGCTGGTGGTCTATTAAGGTACTTGACTGACTAAAACTCTTCCCACACTGACCGCAGCTGAACAGTCTCTCTCCTGTGTGAATGCGCTGATGCCCTTTTAAGTGACTTGACTGACTAAAACTCTTCCCACAATGACTGCAGCTGAAAGGTCTCTCTCCTGTGTGAATGCGCTGGTGTAATTGTAAGTGGCTTTTCACACTAAAACTCTTCCCACACTGACTACAGCTGAACGGTCTCTCTCCTGTGTGAATGCGCTGGTGGATAATTAAGTTACTTGACTTACTAAAACTCTTCCCACACTGACTGCAGATGAACGGTCTCTCTCCTGTGTGAAGGTGCTGATAGGATTGTGAAATGCCAGACTGACAGAAACGCTGCTCCTCCCTGTGCCATAATATCAGTTTGTCCACTCCATCTGAGCAAGCCCTTGAGTGATTCTTCCTCATCCTCTGATCGTGCTGGGGTCTCTTATTCTGCAAATGCTCCATGGAATGGTCTTGCTCTGTGTGCTGAAAGTCAGATTTGTTTTCTTCATTATGTCCCTCAGTGTGCTGCTCAGTAGTGTGAATCATCTGGGACTCCATCTCCAGCTCTCTGAGACTTAAACCATCCATTTCATTCAGTTGTTCCTCTCTTTGCCCAAGAACAGACATACTCTCCAGTTCATTAAAACTTTCAACGATTTTCTCAGTAACCAGATTATTAAACCTGTGTGTTAAGTCATCAGATGCTAAGGGATTACATGATTGTTTGAGACTGTGCAATGACAGTCTCTCCACTTGAACAGAACAAGGCCTCATTATTATCAAGCCCTGTAGGAGTTGCTGTTGCTGTTGCTCCTCCCTGTACTCCTCCCTGTACTGACTCTCCTCTCGGTGCTGTATCTCAACACTGTTCTCTTCACCAGGTACATCAGTCTGCTGCTCTGCACAGTCAATCAACTGGGGCTCCATGTCCTGCTCTGTAAGATTAAAGACATCCAGTTCTTCACTGTGCTCTTGTACAGAGACACAGCCCAATTCATTACAACCTTGTGTAATATTGTTCGAGTCCAGATTATTCATCTTCTCTATAAAATCATCACATACTAAGAGCCCAGGTGTCTCACTCTCAGGGTCTGTCTTCATCGTGGGCACAGAGTCCAGATCCTTGACACTCTGTCTGCTCTCTGTGTGCTGCTCCCTGAGTTTCTCTTTCTCTTGTGCGGCAGTGAGCACTGTCTCCGGCATCAGACTGGAGCCCCAACTCCTCCTCACTGTGCTGCTGTTCAAGAGGAACCCTTTCCAGAGCTTCAGAGAGAGTACTGGCCTCTGAGCCTGTAAACACAGGACAAGAAAACAAGACCTTTATAATAATAATAAAAAAACTATTTTATATAGCACCTTTAAAGGTGGCTTCTCAAAGCGTTTTATAGAATGCCAACAACAAAAAATACACAAAATTAGCACGATGAGAATACACAGTTAGAGGAGACAGTAGATGGTGGTACTAAGTACAGTAGGAGCAGAGGGGTAAAGAACAGTTAAATAAAGGCTCTTTTGAAGAAGAAGGTTTTGAGTCTGGATTTGAAGGAGTTTAGAGAAGGTGACTCTCCGATATCCTTAGGGAGAGAGTTCCAGAGCTTGGGGGGATAACAGGAGAAGGCCATGTCACCCATACAATGTAGACGGGCTTGGGGGACAGTAAAGAGACCAGAATTAGAAGAGCGAAGGTTGTGAGGTGGGGAGTAGGGTGATAACTCAGACAGGTACTGAGCCATGGAGAGCCTTATAGGTGAGCAGGAGGATTGTTAAGTCGACAGGAAACTTGACAGGAAGCCAGTGCAAGGACTCCAGGATAGGAGTAATGGGAACACTTGCACTAGACCTGGTCAGGATTCTGGCTGCCGAATTGTGGACATACTGGAGTTTGTTCAATGGGGATTTAGAAACCCCAGAGAGTAGAGCGTTACAGTAGTCGATTCAAGATTAGACAACACTTTTCAGCCACAGTTAGTGATAACACAGGGCGTAGTCGAGGAATATTTCTGAAGTGAATGAAAGATGTTTTGACAACATTCTGCGCATGTGAGTCGAACGTCAAATATCATCCCCTAGTTTTTCAGTTTAGACTGAAGCTCAACTACAAGACCATCTACAGATAGGGTTTCTTACTGGTTTTATAAAGTTGATGGGTGGTACAAATAACCATGGTTTCAGTCTTGTCACAGTTAACATGAAGGACATTTTGAGTCATCCAAGTTCTTATGTCAGAGATGCAATTAGAATAGAGACAGCCACATCAGCATAAGGTTTGGTATGGATGTATATATCAGTAACATTACCATAGTAATGATAGCTGAAGCCATGTGATCTTAAAAGCTTCAAGCTAAAGCTGTAAGCTTTAAGCTACACAAACACACGTCTAGTATTCTCGCAATCAATTTGGGTTGTTTAAGCATAGAGGAATAATAGAGTTTAAATGGGTTTCTGACAATACGTGATTTGAGATATACAAGCTTTGTCAGAAACCTTATTACCGTGTAAAAAGTAAGAATACAGTAATAATAATACATTACATTTACATTAACACTGCACTGAGAAAGAGAGGGGTTAATACAGACACACTGACTGGACACTCCAGTACATTAACACTGCACTGAGAGAGAGGGGTTAATAGACACACCGACTGGACACTGCAGTACATTAACACTGCACTGAGAGAGAGGGGTTAATACAGACACACTGACTGGACACTTCAGTACATGAACACTGCACTGAGAGAGAGGGGTTCATACAGACACACTGACTGGTTAATTAGCTCCGTAAAGTTGCCCCCCTACAGACAGTACAAACGATTCGGGGTCAGACATAACTCAGCCCCCCTACAACGTCGTAGGGGAACCGGACCGGTCTCAATCATTAGTGCTGCGTTTGTGCCGGTTTGTTGAAAGTAGCGTTTGTTTCATTCCTGAGATATAGCGCCTTGTTTTTCTGGTGATCACGTGACCATGCACAGTGACTTTGACCTCGAGTAAATCCATCAACTGAGTTAAAGCACTCTGTTACCAGTGCGAGAGTAACAATTCTGCAACTTTGTTCCTCTGTTTGCCCAGGTACGGGGGGGCCGTGGTGGATTTTGCATTTAATATCATTATCTTCTATGTGTTTGTGTGAACAGGAAAATTAAATTTGTCTCCAATATCATACCCGAATCAGAGGAGTTGCGGGTGTAGACTTAAAAAGTGAACATTAGCAAAATTGTATATTCTTACAAAGAGGCTTTAACAAACAAGTCTTAATACCTCATAGCATTGTCCTTTTTTAAAAATCTGAAGAAGTAATCAGTTTCATACTGTCTCCTTCTTAAATAAAAAGGCATCAAGGGACGTGTGAAGATTTGACCTGTCTGTGTAGCCACGTATTTAAAAAGACTTGAATTTGCAACTTTCTGAACCATTGTTGTTTTTTTTATGCAAAGCACATTTGCCAATGTGAAAAGGAACCAGGACTTCAGGACTTTTTTTTCTTTTTTTAAGGGGCACTATGTACAAAGTTTACACGGTTCATAACACATCTGAGAAACAAGAGTCTATCATCTCACACATGAACACCGCGGCAATATTGGAAAATATTTTTATTTTCACAGAACAGAAGTGAACATATATCTAGGTTCTTTGAAAAACTGGCATTATCCACGTGTTTGTATTAACAGGGGTCTTATGCACAAACATGAAATGATTAGCTCAGTCCTTTTATCTGTACTTCTGGTCAGTCCTTGGTGTAGAATACAGCATGAGGGCACACCTTGACCTCTGAATACACAGATATGACTACAAGGACGTTTACAGGTACCAACACACTCAGTACTTAAATTACTGGATGTGATGAAAACAATGAATGCAATTTGTTTTCCGACTCTGTCTGGTCGGGTGGGGGTGGATGTTTTACATTTTAATATAGTGCCTTCTTTTTCTGTCCGTGACGTCACTCTGTGCCATCGGCACCATACAAAACCGCAAGTTCAAGACCACCAGATCTTTCAATTGTGATCTCTTGATCAGCTGACCCCAGCCTTTGCAGTTGATGTTTGATTTATTATCTGCATCTCTGGCGAAGACCTCTTCTTCCAAATCGTAAGTTACTTTACAAACTAGAAATGCTATACTGTAATTATGATACTACGTTGACGTTCCCATGAATTTATTTTAAAGTAAAGATATTTGAGAAACTTGTTTTACATCGCGGGGAATACTACAAAAATTAGTAAGCTTCATTTGTCATTATCATGATATTTCTACACATGCAAGTGAAACTTGAAAGGATTTGTCACACTTCTGAATTTAAATTATAATGTTTTGTTTCTGTAAGTGTTACAAGGAGAACTGAACCCCAAAAAATCTCTGACATGTTACAAATTGCTGATGTGAAAGCTGAAATGATTAAGTGGTGAATGCAATGCTTTGAAAACATATCATAAACGAAAGAAGTGGTGATGGGCCTTGGTATTGCAGTTAACGTGAGTAGGCAGGTCTAAAAATATTAATTTATCAATTTCTATCTACATATACATAGACTTTTTGATGTGCACTTAAACTGTAATCCATAACAATGTAAAAAACTTAGTTATTTTCATTTACGCGGTGGAGGGAAGTCCCCATTACCTGTAGAGCGCTTTCACTGGGGTTTCCAGAGAAGCACTATGTAACTGAAAGGATATTATTATTAATCACGTAAAAATTGGGAAAAAGCACAGTTTAAGCCAGGTTTGGTGAAATTCATTTTTTGTTACATTTTTGAGTGTTAATCGGACTTCTCTATACTTTGCATTAAACATTTCCCATAATACCCAGGCCATGGGTCTAGCTAGGGATTCGGCCATCACATGAACACTAAGATTAAAGGGTGACATCATGGAGCTAACAAAAGAGAAGTGTAAAGCTCGCCACGATTTGTTGTTTGAGACTTCAGTTCTAAGCAATATACAGTGTTTTGCATTCATCCTTATTTCTTTCTGGGGATTTAAACTACTCATCAATTGCTTGATTTTTTTTAAACCTTGAGCGGTCTGATTCCATGTACTGCACTACATATTTGTGATTTTTGATTGTTAATTCTTAATTGTGTATGGAAGTAGATATCAGACCTACTGCATAAAATAGGTTATTAAGGAGCTGTTGCCTTTCCATTGTTGCATTACCTGTAGAGGGGGAGAGGGGTTTATAATGTACATTAAAGTACCTGCCTCTTTGAAGTTCTGAGCATGTTTTAATCTGAAATTTTATATACAAAGATTTTAAAGTCACAAATAGAATAGAAAAGTACAATAGATATTTATCATTAATCATAAATCATATTTATCATTAAAATCTTAAAATCATTCACTGATGATAACTTCTCAGTAATATGTATATTATATTGACCTTTATATTGGTTATACATACATATCACAGCCTGTTAAATATTCACTTTAAATTCATGAGCTCTTAAGCCCGTAGTGGTAGTGAGGACGAATCAGATGTTAAATCGAGGAAGGGAGACAGTAGATTGAGCCCCACCCCCCAGACAGACTGAGAAAGGGTTCATTGTCACACAGATGAGCACATTTGCAAGACAATTCGAGGCTCCGAACCACAGCAGCCACAAATCCTGCTCCTGTGTCAATGTTAAGAGGGTTTATAAGACATTCAACACACATTTATTGATTCATGGCGTAACTTGTCTTCCCTATTCACTAACATTATAAGACCATGTCCCAGTTTTCAAACTGTACACTAAGCCCTTTCTCCAGGTCCACACCATGACGCAGCGTAAGAAGTGTGGACTTCAAGTACATGAGGATTTGAGGGGGCACCATTACAAAAAGCGGGGCATGGGACACACCCCCAAGTGACGTCACCGGTTTGTTACGCAGGTCAAAACGCTTCCTGTGGTCGCTGCTGCTTTTGCAGTGAGTGAGTGCATGTGGACAGAATTTCTTAAAAATGTTTTTCCTTCCTCCATTCGCAGGCTGATGAACTTGAATCTCACCGTGTCTATCCCTGAACGGCAAAACAGAGCACAAAGCAAGAACTCATCGTAGCAATTAACAGGGTCTAGGAGGAGAAGCTTATCGAACAAAGTTGTAATCATTTTCTTAAGACTCTTTTGTGCTCTCCAGAAGATTGAAAAGGGCAGCAGAGGACAATCGGGGATTTTTCACGAAAACATTTGTTCTGTCTAAATTGCCAGTATTTAACACACTGACCGGACACTCCAGTACATTAACACTGCACTGAGAGAGAGAGAGGGGTTAATACAGACACACTGACTGTACACTCCAGTACATTAACATTGCACTGAGAGAGAGGGGTTAATACAGACACACTGGCTGACTGGACACTGCTTTAATGTACAATGCGGTACATTAACACTGCACAGAAGAGATAGTTACCGCCACGTCGATAAATAATCTGCCCACAAACATATTTTCAAGACTCCAAAGTCTCCTAAATTGGTTTTCACATAAAGAAAGTGTATCAGTTGATGACAAATTCAATATTACTCAGACAAAACCGAGTTTCTGTCCACATTCAAAGAACAGCAATAACCTTAATGAGAATTTAACTAGACCAGAACTAGTTCAGTTCGCAGAAAAGAAACCTCTCCTACTTCGCTCTGCATCTCTCCACGACAGTTTCAACAGTGAGGACGTTAAAAACACCGTTTTTAAACACAGACATTACTACATAAAAGTCTTACTTACCCGACGGCTCCGTTTCTTCATTTGTTTCTGCAGTGATTTCACAGGGAGGCATGAGTCCAACATGATCTGTCGCTCCCTGATCTCCTCCTGCTCCCGACTCCTTCTCCCACAGCTGCAGTCGCACTTTAAAGGTCTCGTTTTCCTTCATTCGCGTTATTTCTGTCCCGAAACTGTCCTCCACACACTGTGTGATATTAATCACGGCCCGACTCACCAGGATCTGGGAGACGCTGCGGAGTTTGTCTCGAAACGAGTCGTGGGAGTCAGACATCCTGTTTCGGAAAACTTCTGAAACTTCATACACGAACGATTTGAGCAAAACCTCCATGAAACAGTGAAGCTCGTTTTCCTGCTTCATTTGCGCGATTTCGACCCCGAAACAGTTGTCGACAGACGTGATTTTAATCACGACCTGTCTCGCCAGAACCTGAGAGATCCGGCGGAATTTTTGTTTAATCGACTTCTCGGAATCATCTGTCCGGTTTCGGAAAACTTCCGAAACTTTATGCACGATCGATTTAAGCACAATCTCCATGAAAGAGTGCGCCTCAGTTTTCAGATTAAGCAACAGATTCTCCATTTCTTCAGAGTCGATCCTGGAAGACACAGACAAGTCCTGCAGCTGCAGCGGCTGTAAACACGTGGGTTTGAACACACGGAAAGCGAAAAGTGGTCAAAGAGAGGACTTCCGGGTTATCAGATGAACTTCCTTAGTGACCGTTGCTATAAACCACAAAAATATTATTCGAATAATAAAAATCTGAAAAAAATAGTCCAGAATAGATGTTTGCGTTATATTATAGTGTAACGTATACGGTCGACATTTTTTTATTTTTATTAAATGTGTAAATAATTTACAAATACAACTAGAGGAGCAGAAACAGATACAAGAGAAAAAAAACACGAACAGAAAAAAAAAAATAACTGGCAGAGGTAACGAAGTAAATTATATTTTTTACATATATCAAATGTTTTCCTTGCTTAAGCATTTTTTTCATTTTTATAGAATTTAAATAATATTTCAACTCCATCTGAAAAGTACTAAAAAGGGGAGTATTACTGGACCATTTTGATTTATGAATGTGAAATTTACTCAGAATGACTAATAAATTTGCTATAAATAAATTCTTTTTAAAGAAAGTTCTCTTACACAGTACAATATCAAAGTCCTTAAACCTAAAAAAAACACCTTTAAATGCCTACAAACAAAACTCTGCAAGTCCGTCCAACTTCACAAACACACACCTTACAAGTAAATGTACCAAACATTCCCTTTCAACCCGACAAAAAACGCACAAATCATCCTGCTCATGCTTAAATTTAGACAGTACTTATTTAACTGGATAAAACCTATGAACAATTTTAAATCATATCTTTTTAGCTTTATTTGTAATACAATATCCATCAGGAGTTATCCAAACTAACTTCCAATTTATATTTTCAAATGGTGCACTCCGAAAAGATCAACTTGACACGCACACCTTTCCTGTATAAAATAAAAATCATCTCTCATTTTTTTTACAAAACAAATTGGTTTTCTTTTTACAACATTTCGAATACCGTTAATTTAATAGAAACATCTACCTTAATTTCTTATTTATTCCGCACGTCTGCAGTCACTGTTTACATGTCTGCATTGTTTACTTGTACGTTGTCTACTGTTTGTACAGTATATTGTCTTGATGCACTGTCTGTACTTTGTGTAAAGTATCTATATCTATGTTCTCGCAGTCTCCTTCCTCACCGCTCCTGCTCGCTCGACACTCAGTCTCTATGCCTGGGCTCGTTGAATCTCTGTCCAAGTCTTTTGGATCTTAATGACTATATGAACAAAAAATAATTTCAGGTTTACAAATTTGACAATATAATTTCACCTATAAGGCTCTGCATGGCTTGGCACCTCAGCACCTGTCTGAACTATTATCGCCCTACTCCCCACCTTGCAACCTTCTGTCTTCTAATTCTGCTCTCCTAACTGTTCCCCAAGCCCATCTACATTCTGTGGGTGACAGGGCCTTCTCCTGTTATGCCCCAAGCCCTGGAACTCTCTCCCCAAGGATATCACAGAGTCACCTTCTCTAAACTACTTCAAATCCAGACTCAAAACCCTCTTCTTTAGAAAAGCCTTTACTGAACTGGTCCACGGTCTCCTCTATATATTGTAATTGTGTTTTATCTTGTGTATTTTTATTTATTGTTGTTGTCATTCTGTAAAGAGCTTTGAGAAGCCACCTTTTAAGGCGCTATCCCCATGTACCCCATGTATTAAGAAGACCCCCCTATTCCAGTATATTACCTGTAGTGTTATATTAAAAAAAATCATAAAAAATAAAGAATACTTTCACAACCCAAAGCAAGGTTGTATGAGGTGAGGGGGGCTGTCTGCTGTGTAAAACACTTGGTTGTAGCATTGTGAATGTTGTGCTTCAAATGCTATTGAGTCATGAAGAGGACCTCCCTATCCCAGTGTATTGCGTGTCTAATACAGTAGGTGCCGTATTGAAAAAATCATAACAAAAACTGAAAGAGGTTTCACAACCCAAAGCAAGGCTGGGAAAGGTCAGAGGACCTGCTTAGTGTGTAAAACACTTACTTGCAGCGTTGTGGGTGCTGTGGTTTAAATGCTATTGGCTTGTGAACAGCATCCCCCTATCCTAGTGCACAGTGCCACATTCAATCAAACCATGAGAAAAAGAGATTCACAACCCAAAGCTCTGCCAGTCTTCTGTGTAAACAATCATGGACATCATGATTTGAACATCATGGGTGCTGTTTTTAAAAAGCTGTTGAGTAAAGAATAGGAATTTTCCTGCAGAATGAAAACAGGAAATAAAGAAAGGGTTTCAGAAATAAAACAAAGCTTTATTCCCGTGCTGACAGTCTGGGTAATTGGAAACTGCTGTTCTGCTTCCTATGGTCATATATGGGTTTTTCGCATGAAACTCTATTGAGCAGTATTTCTGCGTTGTGAATGTATGTATGTATACAGCGGTCCCCCAGTGTTCCAGATGGTGCGTAATTGCGCATCAATCAAAACCCTGACTGTCAGAAAAGGATAATTAGCTCACTGATATGTTTATGGAGGGGTTGTGAAAATTTTCAAAGTCGTGGTCTTTAAAATGCATTTGGTTTGAAGGCGTTCTGTGTTATATGATATGTGATATGGACACAAGAATATTCGTGCGTGGAATAAAAAGACAAACTGAAGGCTGTGAGAACATTCACAATGTACTTTATACACAGAGCAGTTGTATATACAAAGCAATTGTTTCATAAAAACGCTACAGGCGTGCCAAAATCGTTTTCGAACTTCAAGCTAACTTTACCCCGGTCAAAGTGATGAAGACACAGACATTTAATGAAAACGAATTTGATTCACTTAAGGCTCTGCTCTTTTGTTGTGATGTCATTTTAATTAATGTTAGCTGTGATTAGGTGTCGTTTTTGTCTCTTTTAACTTAAGAGTTAAAGAGTTTAAGAGTCTGCTCCTTTCTTCCTGGTATAGAAACAACATGTTTCATGTTTACAACCACCACTATAAATTATTTGTTCAGCTCTAACGCCTGTCTGCGTTGACAAGGCATCTCAAAATGACATATTAAATAAGACCACGATCCTTCTGGTTACCATTCCTGTGGTTGGAGCGTTGTTTCGCCCTTTTTCGTTCTTCTACAATATTTACAGACAGGGCTTTATCACTGGAGTTGTACAGAAGAAGTGTGCATCGGTCCATGAAAACCATCAGTACTGCTGTTGTTCTATGCGTAGTTTAACCGAGAGCACTTAAAAGATGCAAAAAGCTTTCAAAGAAAACAGAATTGAAAGACAGTAGAATAAGGAGGTAAAAAAGCACTCCCCCGTTGAGGAATTAACCACCGTCGCCCGCGTGACTGGATATAAAAATAACTGATTCGTTTTTGCCCAGTCTCTGGAAGCTTCAATGCGATTATTTTTCCTTCCTTATTTCTTCATTCCCATGAATTTACTCTGTAGTAGAGGAAACACGAAAGTGGGAAATTGCAGGCATTCTCCATGAGCACCCACCACTGGGGATGTAGCTCAGGGGTAGAGCGCATGCTTCGCATGTATGAGGTCCCGGGTTCAATCCCTGGCATCTCCACGTGCTTTATATTATTGTGCTCACATCGCAATCTTCTGTTGAGTGAGAACTCTTTGTCGGTGTTCATAGAGAGCCAGGTTTACACAATTAAGTTCAGTCACACACGAAGTGCTACAGTGTTGCTCTGCTGTTTTAGATGTACCTCCAAAGCATTTAGTTCTGTTAACTACAACAAATGATTTGAACTAATTTAACGTCATATTCAGGAAATCCAGAGAACGTCTCCACACTTGTCGTGGCTGTTGAAGAAATCACCTGTTAAATCTCACCCGGGATTTCTTGAGAAATCATTCAGCGAGCGAGTCCTCCCTCTGGACTCCGCACTAAACTGAAAGCTGCGCGAACTCCTCACTGCGTGTCCTGTACTGTTACAGGTGCTCTCGTGTAGATGTGGAGCACAGCCATAAGGACACTTGGAACTTTTTCCGTATGTGAAGGAAAAGGCAAAAGAGCATGAATAGTATTAATCGTTTATAATATCCATGGTACAACTCGAGAAAGTACTGAAGGACTAAACAACGACTTTTGATGATTACAAGAGATTCAAGAAACACAACCATCCACACACGGGCTTGGATCCTGAACGCTTAAGTTAAGACAAAGCGAAGGATACGAACTGTAAACTCTCTTCACGTCTTACCGTTTGTGAAATAAAAAAAATTCTTACTTTCTTAATAATTTCTTACTGCTGATAGACGATTTATTGCATTTTAACAAAATCACAATTACAAACATTTTGGGTTAAACTGTTATTCACACACTCTAACAAAGATAAACGTTAGTGTCTTCCGGTGTGTGAGCCCATTTGTAATAAGAATAAAAAATAAGTTATATAAATTTAATTGTTCTACTTTTTATACTTACAGAGTCTTATTGATATTTCAGTTAAATATTTTCTTCTGTAGTAATACTAGTCTCGATTTACAATTTTTGGACATGGTGCATCTTAAATAATTTTGTTATTAGTTTCGGTTTTGGAAAATCACGCCCAAAAGCTACCAAAACTGGTAATCTTCACAAGATGTGTAATGCAATAGCAGCCTTCTGGGTGGAAAACAAAAAGTATTTCTTGGTATGAATCCTAGCTCATTTATAGGCGGCATTCTAGGACTTCTCGCTTCAGAAATCCTGTCAACGGATCGTACGTTTCTACCCCATCAATATCAGCAGTGTTATCACTACCAAACGCTAAGAATAGATCCTGGCAATACTTCATGAGATCTTCTTTGGAAAATTGTTTATTTTATTTTTAAAAAATATTTTCAATACCATCCAAAAAGTCAAAAGTTTCAATTGCATGCAACTGATGAGATCTCTCTTTGATGGAAGTTATAAGTACATCCAAAACACGTTTCTTGTGGATCCAGAAGAGGATCATTATGAGGCTCAAAACATGCCTGTCTCTTCTTTTTTTGAGGACGAATTGATTATTGAGGTGTAATCATTGGTTCAAAACCCAAACATCTGCTATTGCTGTTGTTTCTTTGATAGTTTCTTCAAATCCTTCAATTGGTCTTCGATATCGAGAGATAATATCATACAAGTTGTGGTTTTCTTTTAATCACCAATTTTATTAAAATTTCACCTTCTTTTACAGATGTCTTGCATGTATCACAAGATATAACAGTCCCCTTGCGTCCTCAGGTAAAATGTTTTAAAAAGTACAACAAAAGTACAATATACTATACAGCATTTATGGTTACATGTATATTAAAATGAAGGTACATATACCGAGATATTAAAATACAATTGTACAGTCCAAACCTAATAATGCTTGTGAAGTTCTCCACCAAATCTGCACTGTAATTTTGAAATGCAAGGTGAGTATGAAATTCAAATTAATTTCTTGGAAGCTGCTGATGTTGGTCGTTATTGAGCATTCCAGATCATATTCACTTAAGTACTAAATTGATTACTTCTTGTAGCTTGAAACGTGCACAATATTTGCATTTCTTGCAAATATCAAGGTGTTTTAGGTGTCACTGAGAACAATAATCGAGTTTGAGCAGATATTATGCTTACATGGGAATCACAAGACGTGCTCCTCTAGGTGGGCTTGAAATACCAATCTTCCGCTTAAGAGAAAGAGTAACAAGAACCAATGTTTTGCCAAGTAATTTGAAGACCTAGATAAAGAAACGTGGTGCAGAATAAAGAAGCACGGACAGGGTTTGAACCCTCATAGCCAAGATGTCCACCTACTATACGATGTTAATGGAGGCATACATGTTTCCATGGGATATTTACTCCTGCTTCCAAACCAATATGCTGCAGCGATATCTGATAATGGTACTGTCACTGCTTGTGAGCCACGTGTTTCAGCTGTCAGCCTACTATACCATGTTCAACCAACGCTAGTAATATCACTGTTGTAGTAGAGGAGCAAGAGAGGTGCAGTCGGTAGAGCTGGTGACCCTTAAGTTCAGAATTGTGGATTCAAGGTTTGTTTGTGTCCTTTTTGATCCCTCTAATCTTTTAGTAGGACAGTGCAAGCAAAACATGATAGCGTACAGTGACAACCCAATGTCTTATGTGCTTTGTGTAATTCAGCTTTCTTACCACTTTGGGGCCCGATTCAGATATCGTTGTTATAGCAAGGGGCGAGCAAAGGCTTTCCTAAATCAAGGTTGGTCTGCTCACAAGTAAATATAAACACTTGAGCGTTTGCTGTTTGAAGACCGCACTTTGCGGTTTCTTAATTTCACATAATGGTATTTAGACGGGGCAAAGTAGTGTAGCCCTTGTGCAACTTTGATTAGCGTTTGTTATTCGGTTTTGAGGTTTGAGGAGCGTAATGCAAATCAAATTGGTGAATAGAAAATGAAACAGGAATCACTTCTTGGGCTAAGAAATCCAAGAAGCATGGAAACCTGTGGATTTTAACACTACAGAACACTCACAAATCGCAGTGTTGCTGCTTTTACAGTGCCTTGCGAAAGTATTCGGCCCCCTTGAACTTTTCAACCTTTTGCCACATTTCAGGCTTCAAACATAAAGATATAAATTTTTTATTTTATGTGAAGAATCACCAACAAGTGGGACACAATTGTGAAGTGGAACGAAATCTATTGGATTTTTGAAACTTTTTTAACTAATAAAAAAATGAAAAGTGGGGCGTGCAAAATTATTCGGCCCCTTTACTTTCAGTGCAGCAAACTCACTCCAGAAGTTCAGCGAGGATCTCTGAATGATCCAATGTTGTCCTAAATGACTGATGGTGATAAATAGAATCCACCTGTGTGTAATCAAGTCTCTGTATAAATGCACCTGCTCTGTGATAGTCTCAAGGTTCTGTTGAAAGCGCAGAGAGCATCATGAAGACCAAGGAACACACCAGGCAGGTCCGTAATACTGTTGTGGAGAAGTTTAAAGCCGGATTTGGATACAAAAAGATTTCCCAAGCTTCAAACATCCCAAGGAGCACTGTGCAAGCGATCATCTTGAAATGGAAGGAGTATCAGACCACTGCAAATCTACCAAGACCTGGCCGTCCCTCTAAACTTTCAGCTCAGACAAGGAGAAGACTGATCAGAGATGCAGCCAAGAGGCCCATGATCACTCTGGATGAACTGCAGAGAACTACAGCTGAGGTGGGAGAGTCTGTCCATAGGACAACAATCAGTCTTACACTGCACAAATCTGGCCTTTATGGAAGAGTGGCAAGAAGAAAGCCATTTCTCAAAGATATCCATAAAAAGTCTCGTCTAAAGTTTGCCACAAGCCACCTGGGAGACACCCCAAACATGTGGAAGAAGGTGCTCTGGTCAGATGAAACCAAAATCGAACTTTTTGGCCACAATGCAAAACGATATGTTTGGCGTAAAAGCAACACAGCTCATCACCCTCAACACACCATCCCCACTGTCAAACATGGTGGTGGCAGCATCATGGTTTGGGCCTGCTTTTCTTCAGCAGGGACAGGGAAGATGGTTAAAATTGAGGGGAAGATGGATGCAGCCAAATACAGGACCATTCTGGATGAAAACCTGTTGGAGTCTGCAAAAGACCTGAAACTGGGACGGAGATTTATCTTCCAACAAGACAATGATCCCAAACATACAGCAAAATCTACAAAGGAATGGTTCACAAATAAACGTATCCAGGTGTTTGAATGGCCAAGTCAAAGTCCAGACCTGAATCCAATCGAGAATCTGTGGAAAGAGCTGAAAACTGCTGTTCACAAACGCTCTCCATCCAACCTCACTGAGCTCGAGCTGTTTTGCAAGGAAGAATGGGCAAGAATTTCAGTCTCTCGATGTGCAAAACTGATAGAGACATACCCCAAGCGACTTGCAGCTGTAATCGCAGCAAAAGGTGGCTCTACAAAGTATTAACGCAAGGGGGCCGAATAATTTTGCACGCCCCACTTTTCATTTTTTTATTAGTTAAAAAAGTTTCAAAAATCCAATAGATTTCGTTCCACTTCACAATTGTGTCCCACTTGTTGGTGATTCTTCACATAAAATAAAAAATTTATATCTTTATGTTTGAAGCCTGAAATGTGGCAAAAGGTTGAAAAGTTCAAGGGGGCCGAATACTTTCGCAAGGCACTGTATATTTCGGTCTTTGACTTTTGAATGCACACCTTACCGGAAATCTTTCTTTACTTACAGACAGCTCAAAAAGTTCTTAAGGCAGAAATTGGAGCCCATCTAAAAGTTCCTTTCTGCTAATCACATTTAAGTGTTGACGAAGCATTTTCCTGCCCATCATGTTCTTGATAAGCGGTTTCTCTGTTTTCCTCCTATTGTCATTGTCAGCACAATAAGACAGGAACAATACACAAAAAATAAAAAAGTAGCTGTCAGAAGTGGGATTTAATCCCATGTTTCCATTTGGAGACCAGAACACCCAACCAAGATGAAAGACATCAGTTCTCAAGTCTGACACCTTAGACAACTCAGCCATCCTAACAAGTGATGACAAAACTTGTGCTGAATTCACCAGTAGTTCACTAAACTGAGTTTCTTCCTTGAACAGATTTGCTTGTCTACAGAGTAAATTGCAAAGTCCAGGTGTGCAAAGCTCATGGAGACTTATTCACAAACACTTACTGCTGTAATAAATGTAAAAGCATCTTCCACAAAGTATTAGTTGGGGGAGTTCACACTTATGCAACCAGGGTGTTGTAGGTTTATTAGTTTCAATTTTTCCAAAATTTTTCTCTTGAATTTTGTTGGTGGCAAGGTCACATTAAGGATGGAAAGACATCTGACATGATTTATCTTGATTTCTGGGTTAACATCACAAAAACCTGCAATTTCAATAAGAGTGTGTAGACTTTTTATATCCACTGTACAGTCACTTCCTTTGTTAAGCGCCATGGGGCAACCTAGTTATTGTGAAAGGCGCTATATAAAAATAAATTTAATTTAATTTAATTAATCCAGAGCATCAAGGCACTTTACAAAACATGCATAGAAAAGTAGAGTATAAATTTGTAAAACCTTAGTTTCTGAAGTAACTGCTTGGATAATCCAACTGCCACTGTTGTTACTGCTTCTGCTGCTAATACTACTACTGTTACTACTACTACCACCATGACTTCAGATTCTAATACTAATTCTGATACTAATACTCCTGCTACTATTACTGCTGTCATTACTACTAATAGTGATAAAAACAGGGCACTCACAGATCTGTGGATGTGGGTCTGGACTCTAGAAAGTGGTTCCATTCGCAAACAGCTCTGGACCTCAACACCTGTTGATGGATCACTTCTGTTAGACACACCAGTGGAGCACAAGTCCACCTACACACACACTCACACACACTGACAGACACACATCCAAACACTCACACACAGACACTACACAGACTCACAGACACACACATAGACACTACGAATACTTATAGACACACATCCACACACTCACAAACACAAATTCACACACTGACAGACACCACACACTCCTCACAAACACCACACACTCACAAACACATACACTCATAACTACAAATATACTATAAATAACACTAATACAAATACCAATTATATCGCAACAGTAACACTATCACTAAGACTTACACTATCATCATCACCAACACTGACACAAAATACTACCACACTTATAATATTAATAATAACAGTAATGCTATCACTAAAACTAACATGACTACTAGTGTAAAAAATCTAACCTTATCTATATAATTATCATTAATATTAACAGGAAAACTAGTATTAAAACAATCAGTAGCACTATCATCATTAATACTCACATGAACACTAGCATTAATGTTAAAACTACCGATTGTACTTACACTAATATTAACATGAAGACAATATTAGTATTAGTTGCTATCCGTGACGTCACACCGCTCTTTGTGACGAAGGCGAGACACCTAGCAGTGCACAGTGACTTGGCGCCTGTCGCCGTGGTTACCATACTTATGATTTGTAAACAGTGGAAAAATGCATTTCAGCTTTTACTTACACAAATTTATCAACTTGGAATACAGTTTTTAAGAATTTATCAACTTGGAATATAATTTTTAAGCTCTAGCATACAATTCCTAAACAATCATTTGAATAATAATTCTTTAATTTCTGATTGAACATTATTAACACTAAAGACGCTATTGTAATTGATCGATAGAGGCTGTATTGACTGTTTTCTAGATATTTAAAACAGGGTCAGTACTCACCAATCAGTGAAGTTAATCGATTATTCTACGGTTCTTCAGTTGAATTAATTGGTTGTCGATAGATAAGTGATCAATAAGTCTCCGTGCGCTCCGCGCGCCTCCCGCGGTCTCGCTCTCTGATCCCGGCGCTCTGGCTGGTGTCTGTGACGTCACAGCGCTCTTTCTGACAGAGCAGAGCGCGTCTCCGCTGGAGGAGACTCCTGTCCGGTGCCCGGGGGGCTTTTCTTACACATTTAACATCTCCAAAAATAAAGGCGATTCATAACAGCTGGAAATGGAGAGCGACAAACCGAGGAATACAATTTATGAAACAAAAAAATAGTTTACTTCACAGACTAATGCGTTGTATAGCATACTCCCGTAGAGCAGAAGAGAAAGGGCACAAGTCCCTGTAATAAGCGCTTTTAAGCGTTTTACACGAATCTCCACAGAACAGAATCCAGGAGGATCAGACTCCTGATCCTGGAGGTTGAAGAGCATCTCCTGGTTTTATTTCCACTCGAGCTCTCAGTTCCTCAGCCAGTTTGATGATTTAATTAACTGTATCACTGTTATCAGACTCTGTTTAACTGTATATAAGACTCCGTGAGAGACTTGTGGGAGACGCTGTATCCCAGGGCTGGTGTGGAATAACACACAGACAGGTCTTCTGTGTGATCTGAGTCCCACTGCTCAGAGCTACAGACTGGTCAACTGGTCACTATTGTAGACAAGACAATCGGTCTGCTTCTGCTGATAATCATATTACACTTATAAGAGTAGCAATACTGCTGTTCATTAAATCAGTAAAAAATAATAATAAGAGATAATCACATATTGCTCAATTTTCAGTCAAACACTTCTGTCTCTAAGAGGCTGTGAGGAAGGAGAAAAGGGGGAGATGTGACCTGAGTCCAGGCTGTTCTGTCTGATATTATTCATGTAGCAGCACTGATTGTCTCAATGTTCTCTGGTTCTGAATTGTCGGGATAAAGAGAAGGATGGAGATGAGCTTCTGTCTGTTCAGGAGGGAGGAGTTTGGGTAAAGTACTGAGGGACCCAGAGCTCTGTGTGTGAGTCTGAGCTGTGAATCTGACTGAGAGGAGATACTTTTTTTTATTCTGCCTCTGAGAAGTCTTTTCCTTTGCCAAGCAATGTTACATCCCCTTCAGATACTCTGCACAGACTGTCAGAGTGAGAGAAGAGGAAAGAGAGATGGACAGATAAGAGCACACGCAGCGAGAGAGTCAGGAAAGGGGAGAGAGAAGAGAAAGAGCAGGAAGACAGTGCAGGTGTTCAACCACACTGTGACCACAAGAGACAGGAGGCTTTTCTCAGCTGCTGAGGAGCTCAGTGCTCATGGCCACTCAGGCTCAGAGGCTCTGACAGCAGTCAGGTCTGAGGGCTTCTGCTCATACTGACACTGGAGCTCTGAGAGTCAGCCTCCATTCTGACAGGAACAGCCCCTCCTGTTCAGCCCTGAGAGACACACAGAGAGAGCTGTGTGGGGAGAGGACCTGTCACCCTGTAGAGCTCTGAACACTGGATTCTCCAGTGTCTCCCTGTGCAGCACTAGAGCTCTGAACACTGGGCTCTCCTGTGTCTCCCTGTGCAGCACTGGAGCTCTGAATATTGGGCTCTCCTGTGTCTCCCTGTGCAGCACTGGAGCTCTGAACACTGGGCTCCCTGTGTGTCTCTCTGTACAGCTCAGCTCTCAGCTGCCTCATCACACTGACACCCACAGCCTCACAGTACAGCCTGGCTTCCTGTGCTGGAAGAGCTCGGAGGAGCACAAACCACATTCTCACTGCAGAGCCTGACCTGTAGCTCTAGTACAGCTCTGCCTTAAATCACCACTGTATTAACAAGGACTGAACTTTTTTTTTTCATTATTTTGTTGCTTTTTCAAATTTGAAACTGACTCCTGCTCTGTGGCTCCTGCTGCTGCAGCTATTATGGTGAAGCTGTAACACAAGAGCTCTGCTATATTGAACAGGAGAGTTTAAATACAGCATAACTGCTAATACTACTACTGCTACCACAACTGCTGCTGCCACTGCTACTACTAATATTTTACTGCTGCTCCTACTGCTGCTCCTACTACCTATAATAATAAGGAAGAGGATGTGAGCTGTGCCCTCACACTGTTCAGCCCAGTGGTGCATCAGTCTATCAGTATCAGTTCAGCTCCACTGTGCTGTTAGAGAGTCTCAGTCACACAGTCAGCTCCACACAGAGAGACACTGGGGCCACAGCTGGAGGGGCTGGAACATCTGTGTGGACTGGAGCTGCGCAGAGATAGACTGAGGGTCTGAGGGAGTCAACTGGAAGAGCTGCTGTCAAACAAGCTCAGTACATAAGGGACAATCACTGCTGGGCTTTTCTTTCTTTTTCATTTAAATTATTGATCACAGTCACAGGACAGCCAGTTCTTATTCAGTCCACCTTGTCTCTGTATTCCTGTGCTGACCTGAGTGACCTCACTGCCACCTTGAGCACAGGCTCTCCTCACACTGCCCTTGACCATGACCAGAAGACATTACTGTCTGGAGACACAACAACTCTGTGAGTCACTGCAGGACACCAGTCACTGGACACTGCCTGACACAAACAGCAAGACAGGACCATATTCAGGACACCAGTCACTGGACACTGCCTGACACAGACAGCAAGACACACAGGACCATATTCAGGACACCAGTCACTGGACACTGCCTGACACAGACAGGAAGGCACACAGGACCACATTCTGGACACCAGTCACTAGACACTTCCTGATACAGACAGCAAGAATTACAGGGCCATATATACATGATTGATTATCTTGATACTGATTTAAAAATATAATACTTGTCTACAATTTTTTTAGTTTAATATCTGATCTCTTCCTGCCCCTGTAGCACCTGCGGCCCTGCTGTCTGTATCTGTATCTGTGTTTCCTCCAGTGAGACACAGAGCTGCTCCTGTCTCTCCTCTCCTCCGCACTGCTGGGAGTGTCTTCAGGGAGAGGAAACAGTGATGTGTCTCTGATATATATGGAGAAGACTGAAAGGGCCCTGTGTGATTGGCGTCCCGCCTGTGTGAGAGGTTCCTGCTGTCAGTCTGAAAAGGCAGTGCTGTGTGTGATTGGCGGGGCGGGGGGCTGTGTTGTTACTGGGGGTCCAGGGTGCGGAGCAGCAGCTCAGTTGCCCTGTGGGCTCAGGGGTGAAGACAGGGGTCTCAGCTGCGCTCTGTCCTGATGACAATGGAGAGCTGCCTGTCCATCTTCTCTCTCGCTGTACTGGTGCTGCACAGCTCAGCCAGTAAGTGACCAGTCTTCTCCTGTACAGACAGACAGACAACAACTGGAATTAAATTAAGTAAAGTTTTGATGGAAATGGAGCAATAAGTGGGTTGAACATTTTTTAAATGTTCATTTTACATTCAGCTTTGTGGGTATTCATCAAAAATATTATAACTGTATTTTATCTTGGTCTGTAAGTAAGGAAATATAATTAGCTGTGTCTAAATTTAATTAGTTGCTTTTAATTTTTATTGGATTTTTAAAAAATATTCTTAAGATTTCTAAACATTAAATAACAATAATGTTATAGATGGATAGAGCAGAAGCTGGCCATTATCACCCTCTATTGATAATTTATGAAAACATGGAGTGTATAAAATCTTTAAAAAGTTATTTAACTTACTTGTTACTGTAATAATAAACTTTATATATAAGTGATAATTTGAGTGATATGCTGTGACATGTGAAAAAGTCTTCATCTACTCGAAAACAAAAAAAGTGTGAGCAATAAAAAATGTTTCTAGAATAATATCATATTATACAGGATGATTCAGAAATACCCTGGGTTGTTTATTGTTTTATTGTGTTCAATTCTGACTCCTCTGTATTGTCTTATTACAGACTGGTGCATTAATAGAGATACACGTGTTTTTAAATAGTGAATTATTATTGAGACTGATATTAAATTATTACAGACTGATGTATTAATAGATATACAGTAAATATGTTATTAACACCTAAAGTGTTTATGCTAGAGAATTAAGACTGGAGTTTTAATGCTGCCATTATATCTTTGGTGTATTCAGACAGTCCAGGTTTCTATCGTTAAGCTGTGTGATATTCAGTTGCTGTGAAAACAAGTAGTTCCTCTAGGTGTTATAAGAATATGTGTTCCAATATGATAGGAAGTTATGAATGTGAATTCTTCATTTTAAAGACATACAATTACATTTTGAAAATGTAAAACATTTTCAGTCATAGGACAATTAGCTCTTGTATTTTTATATTTATGTGAAAATAAAATTTGTATAACCTGTAAGACCAGGTTTGCTTGTTTTCACATTGAAAAGCACAGGCTGATAAAAGTTACATTCATTATTGGTTTAAGCTATAAAATGAAAAATATTAACAAAATTGTGGAAATTCTTAGTATTGTAGGTGTATTATTATTAACTGGGGTCTCATCAGAAACTGAGGTGTAAAATTAATAATTTAACAACTACAAGACATTGTGGCATTACAGGAAGAATTAAAAAATGGTAGTTGTGTTTTGTGTTTATACAGGATTTGTCTATTATTTAACAGCTAAATAATTTAATTTGTGTTTTTAGGTTAGTTATCTAATGACAGTTTTTTTTTTGTAAATTGTGAAGTTTTAATAAGAATGCTTTATTGTTTTTGACTACATTCGGAATCTGAAATTATTATCAAATGCAATTATATAAGTATAAGTAATACAAATTAAATATTTAATTACATGTTATCATACAAATGTAATATTTAAAAATTAATTAGTAATCACAGGACTCAAGTTTAGATTTTTGAGCAGTTGCTCAGGACAACATCACAATAAATGTAACTGTGCCTATATGTTAAACCTGTTCAATTCAATTCAATTCAACTGTATTGTCATTAAACTTACACAGGTGCATAGTATAATTAAAAGTGTTTCTCATTAGTCACTCAGGTGCATTATATAAATAGGACAGAAGATAAGACAATAGACAGTAACACAGTAGCAAAAACAGTAACATGTAATAACATAACATAAATAACATGTAATCAAGTAATCAAAACTGTGCAAACTTCCGCAAACAGAGAAAATATAACAGGACAAAAACAGTGCAAGGTAATTCTTGGAAAAGTGCAAAAATAGTATGGTTAAAAATAGTATGGTTAATTAATAAATATTAAATATTATTACGACCGGTACAGTTTTACTGGGCTGTCTGGTATTTTTAAAAAATGTCTGATGATCATGTGTTAAGTTTAGATGTTGGCAGGTAAAGGCTAGAAAATCTTTGTCAACAATTCACATACAGACAATGGGAATATACACCTCACACACATTTCAGCACAACATGTGAAGTACCTGTCAGCCTCTGACCACTGTTGTGACCACAGGTCCCAGTAACACAGAAACACTGGTCCCAGGACTTGGAAGCCACAGAGTTAGTACTGTGTCCAGTATAGTGACCACAGTCTCCTGGAACCCAGGACCAGCCATCTGAGGTTCTACAGTCATTACAGCCACTGCCCGCCGTAGTGACCACAGCATGCAGAAGCGCTTTTCTGTTTAATTTAAAACTCAGCTTTATGGATATTCCTTAAAATTATAATTGATTTTATTCTGGTGCTATAAATAAGGAAAAATAATAAACAATTTGCAGTATTAACAAGAATTTCACCTCTACAATTAATCATAATATTAATTCAGCTTATATGTTTTTTAAATTATTTTCTATTAATGCTGTATTAATAGTTTTATATGCAGTTATACACTATTACACACAACACAGACTTAAAATGTTTTTTAAGTACTAACATATAATTATTATAACTATTAATATTGTAGATATTTAGCAACCTTATCACAAATGTTGTACAACTTGACAATCCCTTATCTATTACCACAATAATAAAATACAAAATTTTGGTTGTAATTTGGGTCATGTGCTAGGACTTGTGGAAATGTTCCCATTTGCAAACAAAATGGAATATAAATGTTTTAACAATAATACAACGTCTTCGAAATATTTACCAGGGGTTGTTTATTTCATTGTGCTCAATTCTGCCCTCTCTAACAGGTATAATAACAGACTAGTGTATTAACGGAGATCAGTGTGTTTTTAAACACTGTTGTATTGATCGGACTGATATTTTATTTTACACACTGATGAATTAATATGTTTTATTAAAGTAATGAACTGATGTGTTATTAAACACTGGAGTATTTTTAGACTATTATTGAGACTCCAGTATTATTACTATTGACACATTTTGTATTTACTGTATTATTAAAGTAACATTAATAATAATAACATTATAACATTATGGAAATGTTATTTAAAAATAGAGTATTTAGAGAGAAGGTGACAATTTTAGTGCAAAGAACTATTACAGACAGGTGATCAGAGATAAAAGTATATTTAAGGCACGTTTCCGATTAACAAATAATATTAGTAACTATTGCAGGTGAATGTGCTAATACAAATAGGAGTACTGAAGGTAAATGTATTAAAATATTTTTGATCCATGGTTATTTTTGAGAATGATTACAGTAGTTTTAGATACTATGGTAATTATATTACAGAAGGATCTAACATTGTAACACGATTGAGGACAAGACATATAGTTGTGTTTATTTGTTATAACAGTCACATTCAGGTGGTAGGTATTTGTATTGCAGTGTGTTGTAGTTTTCTGACCTGAATCCATACTGGGTGCTTTTAGACAACAATGTCCAGTTTCAGTAACAACACAGGAGTCCTGAGGCAAATCTTGTAGTTTTTTCAACTTTAAACAAAAGTTTGGGATCTGTTCAGACTGGAGTTTTATTTGAGAAATGTGTCTATTATGTTGGAAGAAATGTGTATTTGACCCGGAAGTCCTTCATTTTGAAGAGAGAAAGGTTTAATTATTTTTCCATGTTTATTCTGAATTTGACTGATACTTCACAGCTAAATGAATTGTTGTTTGTAAGTCTTAGAAAACTAATGATAGGGATAATTTTTCTTACATTATGGAATTAAAAAAAAGATTAATAAAAACAACCTGTGCACTGTGATTCTAGAATATATTATTAAGTGCAACTATAATTCAATCTGTGAATTATGTACTAAGATCTTGAGAGGTAAAAGCTAAAACACATTGTTCCCATATTTATCATGTAAGCATAGCAAAAAATACATGAATAAAAAGTAGTATTTAAATGAATTGTAGCATATAGTATGTAATGGAAAAAAAATATTTCAAACTCCAAACTGAAGGTGATTGAAAATTTAATCAAAAAGAACAAATCTAGTTACTGTAAATGTGCCCTGGACAGTAAGTATACACACTTCACGTACAGACTGGGCTGGGACTGACTCACGTCAACAGTAACATTCCCTCGAGCGCTCACCCTGTCATTCAGACTGGGTCAGGACGTCTTTCAATTAAACCTTCAGTCTTTCATTCAGGCTCCCAGTCACACTAATCACCTCTTTATTTGAAACTGTTCAGAGCACCGAATCTCCATCATTAGAGCTAAATCTTGTGAACCTAGCAATCGCATTCCTCTCATAGTCAAGTTTATCACTCGGTTATTTTAATTTCTCACTACTCCTGCTCTTCGATCCTGAAATATTTTCTCTGTTTTAATTCTTTCCTTTTCCTCGCTGACTCTCCAGCCTTTCTTTTCTTTATTTCAGCTGGGAGACAGGTGTCCCTCTTTATTTTTTCTTTCTGTTCACCTTTTTCATTCAGCCCAGCAGCCTGCATTCGATCTGTTACTCCCTGATCATTCAAACTCTGAAAGAGCTCAAAGTCCTGCGCCTGGGTTTCAATTATATCTCCTGCTGCAGATTTTCCATCTTTCTGCAGCATTACACTTCACATATTTCAGCACAAGTTGTGAAGCATCCATCTATTAAGAAAATATTTTTATTGATTCTGTTTTGGATTTTATAACTTATTTTCAAAGTAGACCATTAAAAAGACTTATCAGTGTTTAAATCAGTGTCTGATACAGACGTGTGGTCAGTGTGCACTGCTAAGTACATGTGGGGCCTGAGACCCAGATACACCAGATACACCAAACCTGGTTTCAGTCATTCAGCCTTCTGACACCACAGCCACTGTCCACTGTACTGACCACAGCTTCCAGAAACCCAGAACACCGTCAGTACAGTCAATGTCCACTATACTGACCACAGCTCCCAGAAACACAGGAACACCGTCATTACAGTCACTGTTCACTGTACTAAACACAGCTTTTAGAAACACAGGAGCACAGTCATTACAGCTACTGACCACTGTACTGACCACAGCTTCCAGAAACACAGGAACACACTCATTACACCCACTGTCCACTGTACTGACAACAGCTTCTAGAAACACAGCAACACAGTCATTGCAACCACTAACCACTTTACTGACCACAGCTTCTAGAAACACAGGAACACCATCATTACAGCAACTGACCAATATACTGACCACAGCTTCTAGAAACTGAAGAACATAGTCTTTACAGCCACTGTCCACTGTCCTGACCACATTTTCCAGAAACACAGAAACACCGTAATTACAGCTACTGACCACTATACTGACCACAGCTTCCAGAAACACAGGAACTGTCACGCCCTTTACAGCCAGAGGGCGCTCCTTCTCTGTCCTGTCCCTAGTTTCCGGTCTGCTGTCCTTCCTGTCCCTCTCTTTCCCTTGGGCTATATATTTCCGGGTCTTGCACTCTGTCCTGGCTCAGGATTGAGGTTCGGATGTCCTGAGACCCGCCTAGCACCAGGGCGCCCCACGTCCGCTCCCTGAGGGCACAGGTTTCTATACGGCATTCCTGAACTCTTTGCACTAATGAGCCCGGGCCTTTTTCCCATCTCGCTGCTAAGCATTTGGATCATTTTCCGCTCCCCTGCTCCCCACGGTTAGTCCCTTTGGACGTCCGTGACAGGAACACTATCATTACAGCCACTGACCACTGTACTGACCACAGCTCCCAGAAACCAAGGAACACAGTCATTACAACCACTGTCCACTGTACTGACCACAGCTTCCAGAAACACAGGAAGACCATCATTACAGCCACTGACCACTATACAGACCACATTTTCTAGAAACACAGGAAAAAAGTCATTAGAACCACTGTCCACTCTACTGACCACAGCTTCTAGAAACTGAGGAACATAGTCTTTACAGCCACTGACTACTGTACTGACCACAGCCCCCAGAAACACAGGAACATAGTCTTTACAGCCACTGTCCACTGTACTAACCACAGCTTTTAGAAACACATGAGCACAGTCTTTACAGCCACTGTCCACTGTAGTAACCATAGCAGAACAGCCCTCTGCAGTCACACAGTGATATGGACAGAGAGATATATAACAGGAGCTGGACACAGGTGTGTGGAGGGAGAGGTAAGATGGCTGCTGGTGGACTTCCTGTCACTCCACTGTCTCTTGTTCCCCATGGGAGAGACTAGCAATCCAATCAAACAGGTAAAACAAAATAAAAATTCTAGGTGTATATCTAAAATGTCTTAGTATAAAAATATTCTGTAGACGTGGTGAGAGGTATTGTTTCTCTCTCTCTGCAGGCAGTGCTGATGTGAGGCTGGTGAATGGTGCCAGTCCCTGTGAGGGGACAGTGGAGGTGTATCATGGTGGAGAGTGGGGGACAGTAACCCAGTTTGGTTGGGATCTCAATGATGCTACAGTGGTGTGCAGACAGCTGGGCTGTGGATCTGCTGTATCAGCACCAGGAGGAGCTCACTTCGGACCAGGGTCTGGATCAGTCCTGCTAGATGAAGTTTCCTGCAGCGGCTCAGAGTCTGCACTGAGGGACTGTGGAAAAGATGAAGTGAAACAGGAAGGCTATCCTCACATCTCTGACTCTGGGGTGAGGTGTTCAGGTAGGAGACACAGACTCTCTCCAGTCTCCAGCACTGAGGAGAATTAAAACTCCTCGATTTATCTAGAGTCCATCATCAGGATCCATCTGTCCATCCTCTCATTCCCACTGCTACTGTCCTGCTGAGAGCTGTGACAGCACCCCTCAAAGTCACTGTGTCTTTTCTCCTTCTGGATTGTATTTTCTGCAGTGTGTAGAAAAGATATTGAAAACTGTCTGAAACCCCCAACCCCACCTGTATGATTCCTGTTAGGTTTTACAATTGACCAATAAAGAGGCCAAAGGACAGTGTTTGATCATAAGGCTGTAAATCTACAAATAAATTTACAGTATGTGACCGATAGATCCGTATAAACAAATTTATTCTTGGTCTTGATTTGAAAACTACTGTTTGTCCTCCATGTAAATCACCAGCATCATTTTCACTTACAGTTCTGCTGTGTCTCTCTTAAGTCTCCCTTTTCTCTATTTAATTCAGATTCAAAGAGCTGTATTGATCAAAGAATGACAGCATTGACATTGAACATCAGTTGCTTTTCTCTGATATATTTACAAACATAACAACAATGACCACATTCTGTGAGATTGAGTGAAACAAATTAGTTACAACAATATCTAAAAACTATAGAAATAAAAACTATAGAATAAAAACAATATGACTGATATGTACTCTCAAAATTTAATCTATTACAAAGTAGAGGAGATCTCTCAGCTTCCTGGTCCATTTGGTAGTCAGTATTGATCCAAGGAACTCATCCACTGTTTCTTCAAGAAAGCTGGGATATCTGGGTAACCTGTTCCATATTCCTACAATCCTTTAGCAAAGGTGCCCTCAGTTCTCAGTGTACATATGTAACCTTTTTTAAATAGATAATGAATACAATCACATTCTTAGAAAATAACTAAAAAATCTGATGTAACATCTCAGTTTTTCTAGGGGAAAATGTCCTTCTCCCTCTGTTCCATTTCTTCCAGGGTTCAGGTTTCAGAAAACAAAAACGCTTTGTAAGTTAGTGTCAAACCCAGAAGCCAGCTGCTATAAACAGGCAGCTCTTTGGATGAACACAAATACAGCCTTCATTTCCAAAATAGTGTTTAATTATTTACAGAACAATAAAAAACAACCAGAAAACAAAAAACTAAAGCTAAACATTTGAATGAGCATCTTCACATGAAGGAATACAACAGGCAGTTAAGCTGCTTACCAGCTCTTTAATATCTTTTTCAAAAGTGATCAGTCCCTTCCTTCTGCTCCCATCTCATCAGGGTGAACTGCTTCCTGCTTTTAAATGTCACCTTACAGGTGACTGAGGATGGCAGATCAATCTTCATGGGTTTGACAGAAATCACAATCTTGTCTTGTGTCCACATACTCATCCCTTTACAAATTAGAAAATAATATGTAGGCACTGTACCTGAAATAAGTTTACATATGCACACCTCCATAGCCAATATATACTGTAAATACATGAAGAATAATACTGTTTCTATTAATCTTAATAGAAGTGAGCTTCGGTAATTGAGCCTATACTTCCTCAGGGTCTGTTTCTCTTTACTGTGTCTTACCCTCAGCTAGTGTGTGTTGTCATATTGTCCAGAGTGTCTGTCAGTGCCCAGGTCAGACAGTCCTGCTCCAGCAGTGCCAGGCTGTGACAGTCCTGGTCATCTCCAGAGTATCTGTCAGTACCCAGGTCAGACTGTCCTGCTCCAGCAGTGCCAGGATGTGAGATCTCTGTTCCTTGGGTTTATAACGCCTGGAGTGACACGCTGCTCTTCTTTTGTGAATTAGATGATAATGATCAGCCATTTCTTCTGTAGTTATTAATTTCATACCTCTGGCTCCACTGAACTGGAAGAAGCAGAATTCATGGATGGATTTGTTATCACTTTCTGTTTTGATTGATTTCACAGCAGTCTGTGTGCAACATGTAGCACTACTGTCAGCGCTGTAGTAATAGTTATGGGCATGTTGAGCAGCTGGAATGATAGTGATAATTTGGGTACTTTGTAATGTTCCACAAACTGATCAGTTTGGTGTCTGTGAGTTTTATTTGCCCCAGTGTACGGCTAATAATGCACTGAGTTTCTTCAGAGACACATTTTAGAGAACAGGTGGAGGTGGAGGTGGAGATAGGTGATTTAGCCTCTTTGATCTTAATATACATCTAAAATTATTTGATTAACATATATCTACATTATTTCTGGAAGAAATTAATCAATTTTACATTCAGTTAAAACATTCAGCCACAAAATATTTTTTGGTTTAACTATTTGACGTTGACCTTTCAGATTTTCTTCCAACACTCCTCTCTTTCATTTAATTTTTATATCCTATTATCTACTTTCTTATCTATATCTATCCTATTATCTATATTCTTATTGAAAGCACTTTGCATTATTGTACAATTGATTGTAATAGTATATGCATTTATAAAATGTAATTTTCTACGCCTAATCATAGGTGTAAATCTGTTTATGAATGGAACAATAAGAAGTCAAGATTTAAATTGAGAATCTATGATATCTATTTTTCACATGAAGGTAATTTATTTTCATAGGGTAGTAAGTTTAATTTTCACAGACGCCAGTGTCACGCCCGACATCCCTCCCTAGAGGGCGCTCCACTGCTCCCATTATTGTCCGTGTGATTAAGCTCTCCAGGTGTGCCCTTTTAGTGTTATTATTTAAAGACCAGCTCCTCCAGTCCTTGGGGCTCATCATTAGGGTAAGATGTCGCGAGGCCCGCCTAGCACCAGGAAACCCTACATCCGTCTCCTGAGGGCATAGGCCTCATCCCTGACACCTCCCGTTTCCTGAGCCCGGGGTCTGGAGGATCTCGCCCCGTTACCCTTGGACCTCCATGTTTCGTTTGTCCGTGTGCTCCCCCCTCCCGGGGGTTTTAACTTTGTCTCGTCCCAGGATGGATTCCTTGTTGATGGACTCTCGGACTGTGCATTTGACCTGCCCTTGGAGCCGTTTGGATTTGGATGCCGTTTTGTTTTCCCCGTACACTGTCTCACAGATTGTCACTATTATTTTGTGCACCATTAAACCCCTGTGTGTTCCCTTTTACCACGCCTCCTGTATTCTCCAGCTCTTACCGCATCTCATAGGGTCTTCTATAAGATCTGACACGGATTTCAGTCCGTGTTCGTGACAGCCAGGTTCAATGACAGTGAGCAATGCGCTGCACTATGAGAGATTACCTGCTCAGACTGACAGCCTGTAGTTCTCTATTGCAGGTTTCCTGAGGCTGGTGAATGGACACAGTCTTTGCTCCGGGAGAGTGGAGGTGAATCTCAAGAACACCTGGACCTCAGTGTGTGACTTTGACTTTGACTGGCAGGATGCAGAGGTTGTCTGTCGGGAGCTGGACTGTGGGGCTCCTTCAGTGATACACAGAGGGGCTCATTTCGGACAGGGCCAGGGTCCAGTTGGGTCAGAGCAGTTCCAGTGTACAGGACAAGAGTCCAAGCTACGGCACTGCCCCACTGCAGCCAGGCCAGAGCAGAGCTGCTCCCAGAGCAGAGCTGTGGGTCTGACTTGTACAGGTAAGGTTGTCACAATGTTTTCACTCATGGAAACAATCGTTATAGAGTCATAAATGATACATATTGTGATTGGGTGATCTCTGATGTAGACTGAGTGATCTCCAGGGGAGAGTGGGTGATCTCCTGAGGAGTGTCGAGTGGGGCAGCACGCAATCGGCAGGTTCTAGGCAGGGTCCCAAGCACACACCCCACACACTAGACTTAATTTAAACCAGTGATTTATTAGCTGGAACTTACAGTTTATGATCTGGACCTGGTGCACTAGACATAGTAGCTTGTTGTTCTTGAGGATGTCGGTTGGCTGTGTTGGTGTTCCGATCGGCACCCGGTGTGGAACTGCTAGGGGAAGAAAATAACACAGGTGGTTCAGCGTAAGAACTGAGGGGATGGTGCTTTCTGCCTGGGCTGTCTTGTGAAACGTGTATCTACAGCCTGTGCAATGGCGAAAACTGCCCTTCAGCCTTGAGGCTTGGAAAACGAATCAGCCTAGGCTGTGCCAAAGCCTGTTTTAATAGCAGCAGCCTACCCTTCAGCCCACTCAGACTGTGTGGGAAAAAAGTACAGTTAGCAGGTAGTAGGTAGATTTTTCAATTGTAACAAAGCTCCTCACCAATGAAGCTAGGAAAAGTAAGGTAAACAGCCAGTGTGATGGCAAGGACTGTTACAGAAATATCAACGCTATTCTTCAGGCCTAAGACTGGAATTGTAGAGATGAAAATATAAGTGAAAACCTTCATCTTGGGGACAGTTTATTAATACTTTATTTCAATATGTGCCAGGCTGAGGCAATTATTGGGGAATTTTTCTGTCTTCTCCAAGTCCTTCCTGGTTTTATGTGGCCTAGAGCAGGGTGCTAATTGTCTCCTATGAGCTGCACATCGTTATCTTACGTATGGGGAAAACTTGGAAAAATGAGTCCCCAGGGAAAGTAGCACCCTTTGAGGAAACAATCCCTTATGGCATCACAATATCTTATTCTATGCCTGCTATTGGTTTCTCACTCACTATGTGCTGGATCTTATAGTTTTTTTTCACTGTATTGGTACTTTAATTTGTTGTATTTCTTGTGGCCTGCTGTGGTGTCATGCTGGTGAAGTTCTCTCCTATCTGCAGGATACACAGGGTTCAGGCTGGCGAACGGCTCTGACTCCTGCTCTGGCCGAGTGGAGTTACAGTGGCTCTTCAAGGACTGGGGGACAGTGTGTGACCTGTACTGGGATCTGAGAGATGCCAGGGCTCTCTGCCAGCAGCTGGACTTGGAGAGGCTGTAGCAGCACCAGGACAGGCCAGGTTTGGACAGGGCAGTGGACCAGTATGGGCTGATGTGTTTGAGTGCAAGGGCAATGAGAGTCGTCTCTCACACTGTGCTGTCTCTTCGTGGGGGAGAGCAGGGTGCTCTCATGGACAGGACGCAGGAGTCATCTGCTCTGGTGAGAATTGTGTATTTAAAACACAGTGACACTCCCTCTGCTTACACACAGAAGCACACTGTTTTCATGATTGAATATCTGCTCTGTTACACACTGCCAGTCATGTAAGAGATGCAAAGATGAAAACACATATTCCTTAAAACGTGAGTGTGTTTTAAACATGTCATATCTATCTCAAATATTCCCTCAAGGTGTTATTAGGTTGTTATTTTCTTTCTGATGGATAGATGCACAAATACACTGAGGACTAAAGCTCAGTTTTATATTTATGTTGATATCAATGCTCTAAAAGATTAAAGAAAGTTATGTACCTCAGTATCCTGTAATTAACATCTGACCTGCTTAATTAGTTTAATTAATAGAGCCCAGTTAAACAGGAGCCTGAAAAGAAAGTGAGTCTCAGAAAGTCAAAGTTTACAGATGTTATGTGCAGTTGAGCCCCACACACAGCTGACATTCCACTGGTGAAACATCACTCCAGTGGACAGAAATGAGCTCCTTTCTTCTCTTTTACAGACTCAAATATGACCAGAGATTCACCTGGAGCAGGTAAAGAGAGAATGAGGACTGTCTTAATCACATCAGTGCTGTTTTATTTGTAGTTTCATTTCTGGTGTTAAATTGCTCCTCTCACACAAGGTTAACAGTCTGATTTCTCTCTCTCTGTTTGTTTCACAGACTTCCTTTCTTCAGCTCTTCCCTCTTCCAAAACACCAGGTATGAATTAGCCCCTGTTCTGTATCTCCAGGGCTCTCAGTGTGTGCTGATGTCTCTGTTGCTCAGTGGAATCCCAGATCAGTCAATGAGGCAACAGCTGTGTGTGTGCAGTTTTTTCTGTGTGTCACAAACACACTCGGGTCTTTGGGCTCTACAGCAAACACATCTATCTGAATAATGCAATTTGACACTGGTGGAGCTATTGTCTCTATGCCCAACAGTGGGTCAGAAAAAATAACTTATCTGGTATACTGTTTATGAACAATGTGGAATATGTTAAACTTACTGTATATATTAAATATATATATAATATAATAATATATATATATATACTGCTTATGAACAATTTGTTACAATAAGTGTAAATATTAAATTAATCAAAAGTCAAGAAACACTGTACTTGAACTGTATCTGCTGTGCCTAGTGGGCCAACTTGTAACAGGAGGTCATGGTGATCTCTAAGAACTCCTGATCTCTGACCCCTGACCTCTAATTTTCTGGTCCTAGATCAGCTATCCCTTAGGCTGGTTGGGAGAGGAGATGATTGTGCTGGGAGGCTGGAGGTTTATCACAATGGCTCCTGGGGGACAGTGTGTGATGACTCCTGGGACGTGGCAGACTCTGAGGTGGTGTGCAGGCAGCTCCAGTGTGGGACGGCCCTCAGTGCCCCAGTGCCGGCCTCCTTTAGCCAGGGAACTGGTCCCATCTGGCTGGACGAGGTGGGCTGTCTGGGGAATGAGTCGTCCCTGGGGGAGTGTCCCTCAGCATGGTGGGGACAGCACAACTGTGGACACAAGGAGGATGTGAGAATCCTGTGTTCAGGTAGGGGAGATAATTAAAATTACAATGATTCAGATAATTTAATCCCACATTGTGGATATGGCTTACATCTAGAGTGCCTAGATATGTTTGACTTGTGAGGATGTGAGAATCTTGTGTTCAGTAAGTTAGTTAAGTAAAATAATCCATAGTCTTAAATTCCACATTGTGGATATGGTTTGCATCTGGAGTGCTTAAATATATCTTGTTGAGGAAAAGACTGAGCTGTATGCAGAATTAATTTTAAAATAAATATTTATATTTATGATACAGTTGTGAATGCACATCCCAGCAAAAATAAATAGAGAAAGAAACTCAAGATAAATTCCCCTCCACTTTAATGAGGATATATTAATCTCAGTCCTCCAGTAAAATCTAGGGTCCAAACTTTAAACTTCTCACATCAATAAGACCTGTTGTCTGTTTGGGTGTATTTGTCTTGGCCATGATCTTTCATGATTTTCTGCCTCAAATGTTTCATTTTGATTTGTTCCAAGAATGGCTTCTGGTCAGATCCTGATGAACCACTTGGTGTTAAATGTCACCCTGAGCCTCGTTTTCTCCACTCACAGCGCTGCACTGCTCACCCTGAGCCACGCATTCTACTTTCATGCCTCAGTCTCTTAGTTGTGCTGCTGCTGAATAGCCAAGCTGATCAGAATTACATTTTGGGTCAGAACCTGATCATGTAATGGGATTTTAAAGCTCTGTGTGATGCACTGTCCAGATTCTGAATGAACAGAACCACACACTCCTGTCACCTTCATGTCAGCTGTGTTATTGTACAGCTGTCCTTGTTTCATTACGTGAGTCAGTTATAACTGGATTAGTACAGGAAATGAGACTGGTTGCTGTTCACATTGTTTGCTGGTTGTTTCTTACCAGTTCAGATTGAAACGTTGGGCTGTCTTGTCAGGGTTTGTTTCCTTTGACTTTCCCTGCTGTCTTGGCAGATCACACTCTCCTGAGGCTATCTGCAGGCTGTTCAGGACAGGCAGAGGTTTACTACAATGGCACCTGGGGCAGCATCTGTGCCAACAGCATGACAGACTTCACAGTTGCAGTGATCTGTAAACAGCTGGGCTGTGGAGACAAGGGCACTGTCAGAGAGACAAACTCCAGGCTGAGCCCTGATCCCAAATGGCTGGACTTTGTCTCCTGTCGCAAACACGACTCCACCCTGTGGCAGTGTCCCTCCTCCCCCTGGGGTCAGAATGACTGCACAGATCGGGAAGTGGCTGAGATCACCTGCTCAGGTACAGACGGAAGAGTAATGCTCTGTGAATTAGTGTTTTGCCATTTTTAGAACAGACAAAAGCTTTAAACTGAATTCTTATTAATTTATCTCCAAACATGTATAAAATGAAATAATTATTATTAATCTTTGAAGGTCCTAGAAAAGAAGCTGACAGAAGCACTCCAGCCCCTCAGGAAGAGCAGCCACAGCAGCACTGCCCAGGTGAGTTCAGTGTGTAAAACAGTCAGAGACACTGCAGCCCTGAGCTGAGGAACAGTAACCATACAGCTCTCTTCTAGAGCCACTCAATACCTCACTAACCTCTACCACAGTCACTGAGCTGAAGACACTCAGTAAGCTCTCTGCTCTCGTCTACAGTCACAGATCTAATGACACTTGATAACCTTTCTGTTGTCTTTCAGTCCCACTGGCTCTGCGCCTGGCTGGAGGCACTAACTGCTCTGGCCGGGTGGAGCTGCGGTATGAGGGCTCCTGGGGGACAATCTGTGACGACTCCTGGGACCTGCAGGATGCCCAGGTGGTCTGCAGACAGCTGGGCTGTGGGGACGCAGTGAGTGCAGCAATAGAGGCCTCATTCGGACCAGGGAGTGGTGCCATCTGGCTGGACGAGGTGAACTGCACAGGCAGTGAGCTTCACCTGTGGGACTGCTGTCACTCTGGACTGAATCAGAGCGACTGTCGACACAAGGAGGATGCAGGGGTTACCTGTACAGGTGAGGAGAGTCTTAGAACTGTAGATAAACAAGGTAGCAGATCAATGGAGAAGTTAGACTGATGTTACCCATACTCTATCACTGCTTAATATCTAACTGAACCAACAAAGATCATCAGTCACAAGATTGGGATGTTTTGTAGCCATGTGTGTGTGAACAGCACTAGGCTTTAATTCTGAACAAGACACCATTCATCCAGCAATCCTAGATTTGACCTCAAGGAACAAATGTAAAGATTTTTTTTTATTAAGACCACTCTGGATTCAACTTGCTTTAAAACCAAAGACAAAATAATGACAGTTCTCCTATCTCTTTTACAGGTTTGTCAGAGACAACAGCCAGTCCAGCAACAGCTAAAGGTGAGCAGAAATCTTCCTTGTCATTGATAACTCCTGTCTTTCTGTCTCTTCAGATTCCCAGTGTATCTGTAGTGTCTCCTCTCCTCCTTGAGTGTGAAGATCAGTGTCTCTTCAGATTCCCAGTGTTGTTGTAGTGTCTCCTCTCCTCCTTGCGTGTGAAGATCAGTGTCTCTTCAGATTCCCAGTGTTGTTGTTGTGTCTCCTCTCCTCTCTCAGAGTGAAGATCAGTGTTTTCAGATTTCCAGTGTAGATCTTGTGCTAGTGTCCTCTCTTTCCACACTGATTTAGTGACAGTCCTGATGGGTTAGATTGGGAATCCTTAACTGTTCTTCATTGATCTTGGGTTCACCCTGAAGCCATGAGAGCCACATATCGGAACAGGAGGAGAACAGGACATGTGTCGAAGTGTATATGAGCCCAAGAGCACCTCTCCTGATCCCTGTTCATCCATTGTCTCCCCCTCTCTCAGGCAGAACCAGGACAACACCCCAGACACAGCCACTGGGAGGCCTGTCTGCCTCGCCCCTGGTCCTCCTGCTGCTGGGGGCTCTGCTCTTCGTGGTGCTGGCCCTGTTAGTGGGGCAGCTGATCCAGAACAGGAATCTGAGGAAAGGTAGGGAGGGAACTCTCCATCCACATAGTGACCTCTAGTGGTCAGTTCTGTCACTCACATGGAACTTATATTTACATAATTACCTTGAGGAATAATTCAATTCAATTCAATTCAACTTTATTGTCATTAAACTTACACAGGTGCATAGTATAATGAAAAGTGTTTCTCATTAGTCACTCAGGTGCAGTATATAAATAGGACAGAAGATGAGACAATAAACAGTTACACAATAAGACAGTTACACAATAGCAATAATAGTAACATGTAATAACATAACATAAATAACATGTAATCAAGTAATCGAAAACTGTGCAAAATTCCGCAGAGAAAATTTAACAGGACAGAAACAGTGCAAGGTAATTCTTGGAACAGTGCAAAAAAACAGTGTGGTTAAAAGTAGTGTGGTTAATTAATATTGAATATTATTATGCCTGTTACAATTTTACTGGGCTATCGAGGGGACAGTACAATTTTGACTTACGTGTGTGTGGTGGTGTAGGAGTACAGTGGTTGTGGGTACAGGAGGATGTTAGGAGAGATCATAATAAGGTGGAAGGGAGTGGGGGCGTCACCAACTTGACAGCTCTGGGGAAGAAGCTATTTTGGAGTCTAGTTGTGTGCGACTGGAGTGACCGGAACCTTCTGCCAGATGGTAGGGGAACAAACAAGTTATGACCGGGGTGAGTGGGGTCAGACATAATTTTGGTGGCTTTTTTCAGACTCCTGGTGTTGTATATTTCCTGGATGGATGGTAAGGCACTGCCGACGATGTGTTGGGCAGTTTTGACCACCCGCTGTAGTGCCTTACGGTCGGATGCGGTGCAGTTGCCGTACCAGACTGTGATGCAGCTGGTCAGTATGCTCTCCACCGTACATCTGTAGAAGTTGGTGAGGATCTGTGGATGTAGGTGTATTTTCTTCAGCCTTCTCAGGAAGTACAGCCGCTGTTGTGCCTTCTTGATGAGACTGGAGGTGTTCAGTGTCCATGTAAGGTCCTTAGAGATGTGAACGCCGAGGAATTTGAAGTTATTCACCATCTCCACCGCAGACCCTTCTATGTAGATGGGGGAGTGAACTTTTCCTTGTCTTCTGAAGTCAACAATCAGCTCTTTGGTTTTGCTGATGTTGAGACATAGGTTGTTGGTTCGGCACCAGTCTGCGAGTTGTTTTATCTCCTCTCTGTAGGCAGCCTCATCGTTGTCAGTGATCAGGCCCACGACTGTGGTATTGTCAGCATACTTGGTGATGGTGTTTGTGCTGAACTTAGCAGTACAGTCGTGGGTGAACAGGGAGTAAAGCAGTGGGCTGAGCACACAGCCTTGAGGGGCACCGGCTGTGCCCTGGTAGAGACCTGGTAGAGAAAACCATTTCAAGTTTAAAAAAGATTATCAACAATTACAGATGGAGATATCAGGAAATTTGCAAATCCAGAAGCATAACATTTATGTGCTGTAATGTCCAAAGAAGGTTTAGTAGTCAATGTTTGATCTTGTACTCCTCTCCCTGCATGTTAACCCTGAGTGTCTATTTTCTCACACAGCCCTATCTAAGGGAGCACTCGCACCCTATCATGATGCCGTTTACGAGGAAATAGAGTACAAACTGGCCAGAGAGGGAACCAACAGCGCACCCAGGAGAGGTGAGTGGAGAGAGTCTTCAGGAGTGATTAGTCTCCATCTTCTGAGGAAGATCTGAGGACTTAACACTTGTAGAAAATCTCACCATACTGGTTTTAAATCTGTAGAGTTTTCTTTCTCAACTGCTGTCAAAGTAAGTGAAGAAAAGCATCATAAACTCTGTGTTTCTGTTGACAACCTGGCTTCTCTCCCAGTAAGAGACAGTGCTGATTGACTGTAGGATTGTTTTTTCTCAACTGGTGTCAAAGTAACTGACACCACAGTTCACAGTTCCTGATCTGCCTTATACACACAAACTCTGAGATACTGTTCACACCCTGGCTTCTTCCACAGCCAGTGGAAGACAATGAGTCTGCTGTCTGACTGCAGGTAATATTGATCTGTCCTCCTGTTCACAGGGAGATTCCTCTCTGACGAGCTGCCCTCTGGATACGATGATGTGGAGGACAGTGAGGGAGACCCAGTACCAGGTGAGGGGAGATGGAGTCAAGGGGCTCAGTGTGGGAGTGAGGAGGTCTTCAGTCCAGTACTCACTCTCACCTCAAACCAGGCTGACGTTTAGAGAACTTATGTAGAAAATCCTGAATTATATAAATATAACCACACGTGTTTCTTCAGTGTTGCCTCACACTAGCCTTATCTCAGTGTAGTGGTTTGATGGGTTTACTGAGACAATTATTAATTGTAGCAGTAATCACGAGGTTGTTCGTTGGGGCTTTTAGAAAATCAATCGTCAGAACAACTAACAACGCACACACACGGGTTCAATACACGGGATACATTTCTTAATATAAACTGTGCACCAAACATATACTAGTCTGCCTGGATACGAGCGGCAGACCTTACTGTGAGGGTTATCAATATACAAGTTATATAATCTCGAAGAGATGCAAACACAAAGAGATACACAACAGAGAATATATGTCACTATATATCGTTCGGTTACCAATTCGCTAATCAGTGTTATTACCCACTGTTACTCTAAACTCGGAAGTAAATACATTACTCATGAATTAAATTGATAACAACTTGTGTTGAGGTACAATTGAATTCTCGAGATGCAATGTAGAACATGGGGTTTACTTATCCACTGTGTATGGATTTGGAATTCCCGGCACGAACACCAAACCAGCTGACAGGCTCTGTTGCAGCCTCTGTTCCAGCGGTTGTCCAATGGGCGTTGTGTCGGCGTCCTCTGGCTACCGGCCAACCAGTCAAGGTGCAGCTCGGAGTAGGACGGGCGGAGGAATCTGACTGCGGCGCGCAGGGCAGTCGTTGCTCCGAGGGGATCTACCAGCAGTCCGGCTGGCTAGTAGAAAGTCTCTATGCACAGAGTGTGACTGCGAGTCCTCACAAGTCACTCTTTTGCCTGGGAAGAAGCTGGTTCGTTCCCGGTCCAGCGCTGCTTCTGAATAAGCTATTCAGGTTGTCGACGAGGGTCCAACTGTAGGCTGCCGTTGATCAAGCGGAGCATTCACGTTGGTAGAATTTTGAGTACGTACGGGATCCTCGGCCTCGCGCTTAGAACAAAGTCCAAGTTCTTTTGCAGACAACAGCAGTTGTCACGTGATTGTCTCTGAGGATGCGCGAAAATGGCCAAGGAGAGCTCCGATCTGAGCTTGCACTCCCTTTTTGACCAAGACCCAGATGTGTGCTGATTGGTTGAGAGTTTGGCGGGCATTGGAGACCCACATGGTATTACCACGCCCTGCCAGTCCCTGATTGGTTGGTCAAGATGAGATATAATTCACTTACTCTTGACACTTAGGAATGCAGTCCAGATGTCCATTCGGCACTCCCTAGACTGATAGGCGCCAATGGTTGACCATTGATCATGATAGCCAGGCTTAGCTAATTGCATCCCCGTCTGGGAGCTTGTTTCTTATCAAAAGAAAACATCTTAAATCAGCCTGCATGAATTCTTTCTCTGTGGCTGCACCACAGAGATGGAGGGTGAGATGGGGCCTCATTTAGGAGCATACCAACGCTTAATTCTGTCTTATTAACAAGCATTGCCGCTACATCAGCAAATCATAGATGCCGAGCAAAACTAGACCTGGTCAATACTGGGGTGCTCTCATTGGTTTTGATAGAAAAGGAGACTGCGGAACAGCATGCTGTAAAAACGGCCTTTCAGATTAGATTAATCAGCGACCCTAGAGTTTTGGCTTAACTATACACCACAAAACATTTAAAATCACACTTTCCAATTACTTTGCAGCTCTATGGTCAAAGTAAGTCTGAGTCCTGAAGTGTAAATTCTCTGTCTCTCTGTGTGGTTCAGGAGACTCAATAACCTCTCTGAAAGAAGAGATCCCAGAGTACTATGATGATGCTGTAACTGTACCTCAGAGTCCAGATGCCTTGTCAGGTGGGTTATTTCAGTCCAATCACATGGGGAAACTCTGCACCAATACACACAACATAAACATACAGCATGCAATTACAAATTTGCTAACAAGGTGTTTTAGACACCTACATCCTAAACACCCAGAAAATCCTCAAACTGCTACCAAGTATTCAGCTTTTACAGAACACCTACATAAAAGAAAGAGATAAACCAAACCTTCTAAACCAAAGACATTACAACCTACAGTTAAATCTCTCTCTTTGTGAACCCAATTGCTACAAAATAAATGGGAATAAATGGGAACCTATCTCCCTGTTCTAAAGATGCTCCCACTAGCCAGGAGAGGCACTTTTTAACTAAGGGATTATATAAAAAAGAAATAAAAGTTTCTAAAAACAACAGAAAGGCAAGCTCTCTTTATGAGGTTCAAAGACTAAACTCCAGTCTGGACTCCCACAGAGTCTGAATCTCTCTACTCTTTCTTGGATCTCAGCCTCTGAATACGGAGTCTGTACTATTCTGTACCAGTTACATGAATCTGACTCTCTCTCTGTGATCTCAGCCCTGCACACTCAATCTGGGTCACTGCTGACAGTGTCCGGCTCCTCTTCAGTATCTCATAGGGTTCACATCACCACCCTCTCTGTCCAAATACAGCCAAACTTTCTCTGCCCTGTTTTCCTTCAACATCTTATTTGAAAATCTAGGAATTGTTTTACATTTATAACAGTTGTGAATAGGACTGGAAATCAGGTTCCCCCTGATCTCCTGTACTTAGAGCCTGGAGTTTTAGATCCTGTGTGATGTTCAGTTAATCAGTGTGTTCTGATGAGCTCCAGCAGTCCTGTGCTCTAGATAACTCAGTGTGCTGATGTGTGACAGTGAAGCTGTGCTCTGTGTGCTTTAGGAAAGCTGATGTCCTCTGTGAAAGAAGAGGCCCCTGAGTACTATGATGATGCCATCACTGTGCCCCAGAATCCAGACACTGTGTCAGGTGAGTTATTATAAATAAGACTAAGGAGTACCCCCTGTACCAGCCCACAGTAGCCTTTGTCATTAGAAATTAGTCTCAACCTAATTTCATATCTTCAAATAAACACTACCTAGAAGAAAAGAGGTCTCTGACAGGCCAGTCTGTATCAGAATGACAGAGCCATTACTGACCTTCTCTTCTGTTCACAGGGAGACTCCTCTCTGATGAGACACCCTCTGGGTACAGTGATGTGTTCAGCAGTGAGGAAGACCCCACTTCAGGTAAAAGTACAGCCAGGGGGCTCAGTGTGGGTTAGGTATTTCAGGGATGGGAAAGATAACCTCCAGTAATCCATCTCTGTTGCACTGTCATCCAAGACAGGGGGGAATCAGGCATTTTGCAGTAGCAGTAGCTTCACTCCATGTCCTACAAGGATCAATAACAGCCAATAAAGACTGAGTGACCTGAATTGTACAAAGTTAGATCACAAAGATCACAGTGTCACTGAAACCCACCTACTGACACACCTAGCCAATCAGATTTAAATTAATTTAAATTGATCAGCAGCTTTAGATTCCCCAAGACCAGGAATTCTGTTCTCTGACTGCAGAGAGAATTACATTGATACTTCATAAGTATAAGTTAATTCTACACTGAATCATCAATTCTTCCAAAAAGATACAATTTAATTAAAAAAACCTATGAAACGCTTTTGAGTACAATATTGTAACATCTATTCTGTATACTATAACTGTTAGCCCACTAATAGCCATTGATATCAAAGCAGAGTACTTCTCAGATACAGTATGTTCTATTATGCTTATTGTTTGTTATGCAAATTATTATTATATCAATAAATTGTATATTGTCTGGTTAGAATACATGTGTGAGACTATAGATTATTATGTTTGATTAGTTCCTAAAAGTCTACAAGTACTCTCAAAATATACTGCTATAATTTCTGATTGTTACAGAAAATTAAAATCCCCATTCACTACACTATTGTGACTATGTAAGTGTTTTAAAAAATCTAGGTACACCTGGGTAATGTCATCAATTCCAATTCCAATTACAGTACATGGCTAGGGGCTGCAAAGCAAGGAGATGTTTGCTGAGATGCTGAGGTGTGAGATTCAGAGATCAAAGCAACCATAAAGTTCTGGGTAAATGATTGTCAATCAACTGTCAATGATAGAAGGCGAGAGCTACTTCTTGCTTTTACTACTTGTCCAGATCAACTGGAAAGACCGGACTGGAGTTTAGTCTTTGAACCTCATAAAGAGAGCTTGCCTTTCTGTTGTTTTTAGAAACTTTTATTTCTTTTTTATATAATCCCTTAGTTAAAAAGTGCCTCTCCTGGCTAGTGGGAGCATCTTTAGAACAGGGAGATAGGTTCCCATTCATTTTGTAGCAATTGGGTTCACAAAGAAAGAGATTTAACTGTAGGTTGTAATGTCTTTGGTTTAGAAGGTTTGGTTTATCTCTTTCTTTTATGTAGGTGTTCTGTAAAAGCTGAATACTTGGTAGCAGTTTGAGGATTTTCTGGGTGTTTAGGATGTAGGTGTCTAAAACATCTTGTTAGCAAATTTGTAATTGCGTGTTGTATGTTTATGTTGTGTGTAGTGTTGTTAACAAATATTTAACTAATTGTCTGAACTATTACTTTTTTCAATAAAGCTGTTCCAAAGAACAAATCTCTTATGTGCCTTTAACTATACCAAATGCTTGGGTATATTCTTGGCAAAATCTTTAAAAGTTGGGGGTTATGATTAATTTATTTTTTAATTTATCTACTCAGTCATTTTTGATATTCACAATTTCCATAATCCTAATATGTAACAATATTATTTCAATAACTGGCTCATTTGACAAATCATGAGTCTGTCTCTCTGTCAGGTGTCCTCCAGCCTGGCCCTGGAGTGGACAGGGTCCTGCCCACACTGCCCTCTGAAGAAGGAGCCCCTGCCCCTGACAGGACTGACTACGATGATGTTGGGGATGACTCTCAAGGAGAGGATGGGTGCTGTGAGACTGACAGAGCTGTCTGGGAGAACCTCCTCCAGCAGGTCTAGACACAGAAGAGCTTCACCAACAGAGTCACACAGTCTTACAACAGTTCTGAGCACTGAGACTGTCTGTGACCTGAGTCCACTTCACTCCACTGCTTCCACACTGACACTGTCTGTCACCTGAGAGCTCTGACCAGTGAGTCACTGTCCTCATTGACTTTGTCTACAGGACCTGCAGTTTGTGTTTTAAAACAGGGAGACCTTAAAGTTCCCTATTCCATTCAGTCTTTTTTCTTGTACAATATGATATGTTTCTGAAATAAAACTATTAATTGATATAGAATTCTGGATGTAACATTTCTGATGTGCAGAAATGTATAGACATTTTCTTAACGTTTCCTTTTTAAAAATAAACTTTTTAAAATCATTTTGTCATTCATTTGTAATTTCTTAATTTTGTACAATTAAAGACTTTTAATTAAATATATAAGGAACCTTTGGCCACTCACAATGATAAAATCAACCCCAGAAGGAGAGAATGCCTAAATGTTTGTGACCAATTCATAAGTATGATTTAATCCACACAAGGAACAAAAGGCACTGTCGACAGAGCCAGATACAACACAACCAAAGAGACAACCTGGCTGTTATTTACATTCCCTTCAAATCAAAAGGTTAAGATAGATAGATACTTTATTGATCCCATGAGAAGAAATTGCATCTATCTATCTAAGACTCCTTGTCCTGCCTTCAGGAGCTGCTCAATTTAAAACGCAGCATCCCACAGCACTAGAGACACCCCAAAATTCACTTTATACTGCACCTCAAACCATAGGTATTTTATAGCACCCAGATTGACCAGTACAGAGCACTAGATACAGTAAAACATCTTCATATTTGAAAGAAATGTGAGTGTTTTGCACATTTCAAGCTACAACAAGTAAACATTTGAGTACCTAAGTCAATATCACCTGGAATGATAAATAATGACCAACATCGGCAACTTCCAAGAAAATCATTTTCACACATTGAATTTGATCTTCATACTCACCTTGCATTCTCAGCTATAATACTTCAAAATTACACTGCAGATTTGGTGGAAAACTTCACAAATCTGTACAATTGTATTTTAATATCTTGGTATGTACTTTCATTTTAACCATAAATGCTGTTCAGTATATTGTACTTTTGTTGTACTTTTTAAAACATTTTACCTGAGGACGCAAGGGGACTGTTATATCTTGTGATACATGCAAGACATCAGTAAAAGAAGGTGAAATTTTAATAAAATTGGTGATTAAAAGAAAACCACAACTTGTATGATATTATCCCTCGATATCGAAGACCAATTGAAGGATTTGAAGAAACTATCAAAGAAACAGCAGCAATAGCAGATGATTTGGGTTTTGAACCAATGATTATACCTCAATAATCAATTCGTCCTCAAAAAATGAAGAGACAGGCATGTTTTGAGCCTCATAATGATCCTCTTCTGGATCCACAAGAAACGTGTTTTGGATGTACTTATAACTTCCATCGAAGAGAGATCTCATCAGTTGCATACAATTGAAACTTGACTTTTTGGATGGTATTGAAAATATTTTTTAAAAATAAAATAAACAATTTTCCAAAGAAGATCTCATGAAGTATTGCCAGGATCTATTCTTAGCGTTTGGTAGTGATAACACTGCTGATATTGATGGGGTAGAAACGTACGATCCGTTGACAGGATTTCTGAAGCGAGAAGTCCTAGAATGCCGCCTATAAATGAGCTAGGATTCATACCAAGAAATACTTTTTGTTTTCCACCCAGAAGGCTGCTATTGCATTACCAGTTTTGGTAGCTTCTGGGCGCGATTTTCCAAAACCGAAACTAATAACAAAGTTATTTAAGATGCACAAGTTATTTGGACATTTACCATGTCCAAAAATTGTAAATCGAGACTAGTATTACTACAGAAGAAAATATTTAACTGAAATATTAATAAGACTATGTAAGTATAAAAAGTAGAACAATTCAATTGATATAACTTATTTTTTATTCTTATTAGAAATGGGCTCACACACAGGAAGACACTAACGTTTATCTTCGTTAGAGTGTGTGAATAACAGTTTAACCCAAAATGTTTGTAATTGTGATTTTGTTAAAATGTAATAAATCGCCTATCAGCAGTAAGAAATTATTAAGAAAGTAAGAAATTGTTTTATTTCACAAACTGTAAGAGAGTTTACAGTTCGTATCCTTCGCTTTGTCTTAACTTAAGCGTTCAGGATCCAAGCCCGTGTGCGGATGGTTGTGTTTCTTGAATCTCTTGTAATCATCAAAAGTCGTTGTTTAGTCCTTCAGTACTTTCTCGAGTTGTGCCATGGATATTTTATACGATTAATACTATTCATGCTCTTTTGCCTTTTCCTTCACATATGGAAAAAGTTAAAAGTGTCCTTATGGCTGTGCTCCACATCTACACGAGAGCACCTGTAGCAGTACAGGACACGCAGTGAGGAATTCGTGCAGGTTTCAGCTCAGTGCGGAGTCCAGAGGGAGGACTCACTCGCTGAATGATCTCTCAAGAAATCCCAGGTGAGATTTAACAGGTGATTTCTTCAACAGCCACGACAAGTGTGGAGACGTTCTCTGGATTTCCTGAATATGACGTTAAATTTGTTCAAATCATTTGTTGTAGTTAACAGAACTAAATGCTTTGGAGGTACATCTAAAACAGCAGAGCAACACTGTAGCACTTCGTGTGTGACTGAACTTGTGTAAACCTGGCTCTCTATGAACACGAGCAAAGAGTTCTCACTCAACAGAAGATTGCGATGTGAGCACAATAATATAAAGCACGTGGAGATGCCAGGGATTGAACCCAGGACCTCATACATGCAAAGCATGCGCTCTACCACTGAGCTACATCCCCAGTGGTGGGTGCTCATGGAGAATGCCTGCAATTTCCCACTTTCGTGTTTCCTCTACTACAGAGTAAATTCATGGGAATGAAGAAATAAGGAAGGAAAAATAATCGCATTGAAGCTTCCAGAGACTGGGCAAAAACGAATCAGTTATTTTTATATCCAGTCACACGGGCGACGGTGGTTAATTCCTCGACGGGGGAGTGCTTTTTTACCTCCTTACTCTACTGTCTTTCAATTCTGTTTTCTTTGAAAGCTTTTTGCATCTTTTAAGTGCTCTCGGTTAAACTACGCATAGAACAACAGCAGTACTGATGATTTTCATGGACCGATGCACACTTCTTCTGTACAACTCCAGTGATAAAGCCCTGTCTGTAAATATTGTAGAAGAACGAAAAAGGGTGAAACAACGCTCCAACCACAGGAATGGTAACCAGAAGGATCGTGTTCTAATTTAATATGTCATTTTGAGATGCCTTGTCAGCGCAGACAGGTGTTAGAGCTGAACAAATAATTTATAGTGGTGGTTGTAAACATGAAACATGTTGTTTCTATACCAGGAAGAAAGGAGCAGACTCTTAAACTCTTTAACTCTTAAGTTAAAAGAGACAAAAACGACACCTAATCACAGCTAACATTAATTAAAATGACATCACAACAAAAGAGCAGAGCCTTAAGTGAATCAAATTCGTTTTCATTAAATGTCTGTGTCTTCATCACTTTGACCGGGGTAAAGTTAGCTTGAAGTTCGAAAACGATTTTGGCACGCCTGTAGCGTTTTTATGAAACAATTGCTTTGTATATACAACTGCTCTGTGTATAAAGTACATTGTGAATGTTCTCACAGCCTTCAGTTTGTCTTTTTATTCCACACACGAATATTCTTGTGTCCATATCACATACCATATAACACAGAACGCCTTCAAACCAAATGCATTTTAAAGACCACGACATTGAAAATTTTCACAACCCCTCCATAAACATATCAGTGAGCTAATTATCCTTTTCTGACAGTCGGGGTTTTGATTGATGCGCAATTACGCACCATCTGGAACACTGGGGGACCGCTGTATACATACAAACATTCACAACGCAGAAATACTGCTCAATAGAGTTTCATGCGAAAAACCCATATATGACCATAGGAAGCAGAACAGCAGTTTCCAATTACCCAGACTGTCAGCACGGGAATAAAGCTTTGTTTTATTTCTGAAACCCTTTCTTTATTTCCTGTTTTCATTCTGCAGGAAAATTCCTATTCTTTACTCAACAGTTTTTTAAAAACAGCACCCATGATGTTCAAATCATGATGTCCATGATTGTTTACACAGAAGACTGGCAGAGCTTTGGGTTGTGAATCTCTTTTTCTCATGGTTTTATTGAATGTGGCACCGTGCACTAGGATAGGGGGATGCTGTTCACAAGCCAATAGCATTTAAACCACAGCACCCACAATGCTGCAAGTAAGTGTTTTACACACTAAGCAGGTCCTCTGACCTTTCCCAGCCTTGCTTTGGGTTGTGAAACCTCTTTCAGTTTTTGTTATGATTTTTTCAATACGGCACCGTTTAGACATGCAATACACTGGGATAGGGAGGTCCTCTTCATGACTCAATAGCATTTGAAGCACAACATTCACAATGCTACAACCAAGTGTTTTACACAGCAGACAGCCCCCCTCACCTCATACAACCTTGCTTTGGGTTGTGAAAGTGTTCTTTATTTTTTATGATTTTTTGAATATAACACTACAGGTAATATACTGGAATAGGGGGGTCTTCTTAATACATGGGGTACATGCGGATAGCGCCTTAAAAGGTGGCTTCTCAAAGCTCTTTACAGAATGACAACAACAATAAATAAAAATACACAAGATAAAACACAATTACAATATATAGAGGAGACCGTGGATGGTGGTACTAAGAAAAGCAGAGGGGTGAAGAATGGAACCAGTTCAGTAAAGGCTTTTCTAAAGAAGAGGGTTTTGAGTCTGGATTTGAAGTAGTTTAGAGAAGGTGACTCTGTGATATCCTTGGGGAGAGAGTTCCAGGGCTTGGGGGCATAACAGGAGAAAGCCCTGTCACCCACAGAATGTAGATGGGCTTGGGGAACAGTTAGGAGAGCAGAATTAGAAGAGAGAAGGTTGCGAGGTGGAGAGTAGGGCGATAATAGTTCAGACAGGTACTGAGGTGCCAAGCCATGCAGAGCCTTATAGGTGAGCATGAGAAATTTCATGTGCATTTTTTCCCCTCTGTAACAAGAAACATGTGCACTCTGAATTGAGTAGGTGTCAAATTTGTAAACCTGAAATTATTTTTTGTTCATATAGTCATTAAGATCCAAAAGACTTGGACAGAGATTCAACGAGCCCAGGCATAGAGACTGAGTGTCGAGCGAGCAGGAGCGGTGAGGAAGGAGACTGCGAGAGCATAGATATAGATACTTTACACAAAGTACAGACAGTGCATCAAGACAATATACTGTACAAACAGTAGACAACGTACAAGTAAACAATGCAGACATGTAAACAGTGACTGCAGATGTGCGGAATAAATAAGAAATTAAGGTAGATGTTTCTATTAAATTAACGGTATTCGAAATGTTGCAAAAAGAAAAGTGATTTGTTTTGTAAAAAAATGAGAGATTATTTTTACTTTATACAGGAAAGGCATGTGCGTCAAGTTGATCTTTTTGGATTGCACCATTTGAAAATATAAATTGGAAGTTAGTTTGGACAACTCCTGTTGGATATTGTATTACAAATAAAGTTAAAAAGATATCATTTAAAATTGTTCATAGGTTTTATCCAGTTAAATAAGTACTCTCTAAAGTACTTATTTAAGCATGAGCAGGATGATTTGTGCATTTTTTGTCGAGCTGAAAGGGAACCTTTGGTACATTTAGTTGTAAGGTGTGTGTTTGTGAAGTTGTTTTGGACGGACTTGCAGAATTTTGTTTGTAGGCATTTAAAGGTGTTTTTTTTTTAGGTTTAAGGACTTTGATATTGTACTGTGTAAGATAACTTTTTTAAAAAGCATTTATTTATAGCAAATTTATTAGTCATTCTTAGTAAATTTTACATTCATAAAATCAAAATGGTCCAGTAATACTCCCCTTTTTAGTACTTTTCAGATGGAGTTGAAATATTATTTAAATTCTATAAAAATGAAAAAAAATGCTAAAGCAAGGAAAACATTTGATATATGTAAAAAATATAATTTACTTACTTTACCTCTGGCAGTTATTTTTTTTTTCTGTTCGTGTTTTTATTTCTTTTATCCATTTCTGCTCCTGTAGTTGTATTTGTTAATTATTTACACATTTAATAAAAATAATAAAAAAATGTCGGCCGTATACGTTACACTATAATATAACGCAAACATTTATTCTGGACTATTTTTTTCAGATTATTATTATTCGACTAATATTTTTGTGGTTCATAGCAACGGTCACTAAGGAAGTTCATCTGATAACCCGGAAGTCCTCTGTTTGACCACGTTTCGCTTTCTGTGTTCAAACCCACGTGTTTACAGCCACTGCAGCTGCAGGAATTTTTTTTGTTTTTCAGATCAACTCTGAAAAAAATGGAGAATTTGTTGCTTAATCTGGAAACTGAGGCGCACTCTTTCATGGAGATTGTGCTTAAATCGATCGTGCACGAAGTTTCGGAAGTTTTCCGAAACGGGACAGATGATTCCGAGAAGTCGATTGAAGAAAAACTCCGCCGGATCTCCCAGGTTCTGGCGAGACGAGTCTTGATTAAAATCATGTCTGTCGACAATGTTTTCGGGGCCGAAATCGCGCAAATGAAGCAGGAAAACGAGCTTTACTGTTTCATGGGGGTTTTGCTCAAATCGTTCGTGTCTGAAGTTTCAGAAGTTTTCCGAAACACGATGTCTGACTCCCAAGTCTCGTTTCAAGACAAACTCCGCAGCGTCTCCCAGATCCTGGTGAGTCGGGCCGTGATTAATATCACACAGTGTGTGGAGGACAGTTTCGGGACAGAAATAACGCGAATGAAGGAAAACGAGACCTTTAAAGTGCGATTGCAGCTGTGGGAGAAGGAGTCGGGACCAGGAGATCAGGGAGGGACAGATCATGTTGGACTCATGCCTCCCTGTGAAATCACTGCAGAAACAAATGAAGAAACGGAGCCGTCTGGTAAGTGCAGTGACTTTTAATTAGTAACGTTTGTGTTTAAAAACGGTGTTTTTAACTTCCTCACTGTTGGAGAGATGCAGAGCGAAGTAGGAAAGGTTTGTGATGTTGCCGAGGGATTCTTTTCTGCGAACTAAACTAGTTGTGGTCTGGTTATATTCTCATTAATGTTATTGCTGTTCTTTAAATGTGGACAGAAATATGTCGTCAATTGATACACTTTCTCCATGTGAAAGCCAATTTAGGAGACTTTGGAGACCTGGAAATATGTTTGTGGGCAGATTATTTATCGACGTGGCGGTAACTATCCCTCTGTGCAGTGTTAATGTACTGCATTGTACAGCAGTGTCCAGTCAGCCAGTGTGTCTGTATGAACCCCTCTCTCTCAGTGCAGTGTTAATGTACTGGAGTGTCCAGTCAGTGTGTCTGTATGAACCCCTCTCTCTCAGTGCAGTGTTAATGTACTGAAGTGTCCAGTCAGTGTGTCTGTATTAACCCCTCTCTCTCAGTGCAGTGTTAATGTGCTGTGGTGTCCAGTCAGTGTGTCTGTATTAACCCCCCTCCAGTGCAGTGTTAAATACTGGCAATTTAGACAGAACAAAAGTTTTCGCGAAATTACATCCCCGACTGTCCTCCGCTGCCCTTTTCAATCTTCTAGAGAGCACAAAAGAGTCTTACGAAAATTATTACAACTTTGTTCGGTCAGCTTCTCCTCCTAGACCCTGTTAATTGCTACGATGAGTTGCTTTGTGCTCTGTTTTGCCGTCTTCTGAATATAGTCTGAGGAATACCCAACGAAGAAGTGATGTAGCTGGTGTAGTAAAGCAGGCTTAATTATTATAGAACCACTAATGTCAAGACAGCGCTTGCTTTCCCCCCACAATTGGAAAGTAAAATATTATTTTTTACGGTTTTAAAACTTGTATATTTTATGTAAAACAAAATTACATAAAGTAGTTCAGGTGGGTAGCTGCGTCAGCATGTGTAGGCTGCAAAGGAACAAGTAATAGGTTTATTCCATGCTGAAAAAAAGAAGAAAGAGAACACAACGTTTCGGCCGTGGAACCTGAAGAAGGCTCCACGGCCGAAACGTTGTGTTCTCTTTCTTCTTTTTTTCAGCATGGAATAAACCTATTACTTGTTCCTTTGCAAAATTACATAAATTCGACTACCTTCGGTTCGGGAACAAGTAAAGGTTTATTCCCTGCCGGAAAGCGAAGATACAACATTTCAGCTGTGGAAGAAGGTTTTGACGCCCGAAGAAGGCTCCACAGCTGAAATGTTGTTTTTTTTCTTCTCTTTTCAGCACAGGAATATACCTCTACTTGTTCCTTTGCAGCCTACGCATACTGATGCAGCTCCCTACATGAACTACTTTAGGTATTCATGCTGTATGTATTATTTACATCTGTAGATTATGTATTACTTTCAGATTCATCCTGTTTGTGTTCTAGGTACAATTTTTTGACGTACAGATTTGATTTCGCCACCCCATTTTGGTGAATATAATATTGGTTAACCTGCAGTATATTTTGTAGATGGAATATTTAATAGTAGACATATTCAATAGTCCAAAGCTTTGAGGTTCAGCCTAGTTTGCATTGAAAGAAAGCGAATGAATGATTTTCCTCCTACTGTCATTTGTGTACTGGGATAGTCGAGTTGAAATGTCTTAAGTAACACAAAGCCGCGGATAAACAGGGCGGTATCACCAAGTTTTCCCTTCTTTACTTTGCCTGTTTGGAGTCGAGTCTGCTGAACACGAATGAACACAACGAACACAATGAACACAACGCGTCACTCCCTTTTGGTTCAGGGATAGACGCGGTGAGATTCAAGTTCATCAGCCTGCGAATGGAGAAAGGATAAAAAACATATTTAAGAAATTCTGTCCACATGCACTCAATCACTGCATTGATTCATCCTCACTACCAGATAGGGCTTAAGAGCTCATGCATTTAAAGTGAATATTTAACAGGTTGTGATATGTACAGTGGTGTGAAAAAGTGTTTGCCCCCTTCCTGATTTCTTATTTTTTTGCATGTTTGTCACACTGAAATGTTTCAGATCATCAAACAAATTGAAATATTAGACAAAGATAGCACAAGTAAACACAAAATGCAGTTTTTAAATGAAGGTTTTTATTATTAAGGGGAAAAAAATCCAAACCTACATGGCCCTGTGTGAAAAAGTGATTGCATTATACATTTGTATAAAAAAATTCAGATTAAAACAAAGATTTTGCATATTCTTTGTTGTATGTATATATAGTTCAGCCACAGAACCAGGAGAATATGTCTCCTTCTTATAATAATTATTGTGGTTTTGATTTTGTTACTGAGAGATCTTGCTACATAGTATATATATAAAACTATTTTCTGTTGCAATTCAAGGTTCTGGATCATACAAAAAATACTTTTCCTTGCTGAAAGTCTAACACACAAGAGAGAATGGTGATATACATAGGAAAATAGGTACCAGATGATAATTTGTAGCAGCTTCTTGAATATTTATCTCGCAAGAGACCCTTTTTTTGTGGAAACTATCAGGTTTTGATTTACTATCATGTGAACTCTTGCTCTTAAGATGGTAAGAGATTGCATCTGGTATTGCATGTTATTAAATGGTAATTATTTTATTTGCTCTGTTTCCTTTATTGGGAAAATAAAGTATATGCTCAGTAGAGGGGCAAAGTTTTGAGTAGTGTCGTGGGAATTTTCTCTAAACACTTAAACAAACAAGCAGATGGAGATTCTTCATTCAAATAGTAAGCTCAGTGAATTTGCCCCCCCTACAGACAGCACAAACAGTGAAACTCACCTCATTTGTTAGTGCTGGGATTGTGCTGGTTTGTGCCGTTGAAAGTAGCGTTTTTGCTGCTTTCGTTCCCGAGATATAGCGCCTTGTTTTTCCGTTGATCACGTGACCATGCATGGTGACTTTGACCTCCAGTAACCCCGTCTGCCGAGTTCAAGCGCTCTGTTACCGGCGCAAGAGTAACAATTCTGCAACTCTGTTCCTCTGTTTGCCCAGGTAGGGGGCGGCGGTGGATTTTGCATTTAATATCATTATCTTCTATGTGTTTGTGTGAATAGGAAAATTACATTTGTCTCCAATATCATACCCGTATCAGAAGAGTTTCAAGTGTAGCCTTAAAAAGCGAACATTAGCAAACAATTGTATGTTCTTACAAAGAGGCTTTAATGAACAAGTCTTAATACCTCATAGCATTGTCATTTTTAAAAATCTGAAGCAGTAATCAGTTTCGTATTGTCTCCTTCTTAAGTAAACATAGGCATCAAGGGATATGTGAAGATTTTTATCTGTGTTTCTGGTCAGACCTTGGTATAGAATACAGCGTGAGGGCACACCTTGACCACTGAAGACACAGATTTGATTGTCTTTGTTAGATCATCAAATTTATCCCAGATGAAGTCATGTCTTTTGCAGTATGCAATGTAACGACCCAGGACATGTTTGCTGGCAGGTTGGCAGAACGCAGTGACACCTCTTAATTTGAAGGTCTTCCCATTTAATTCCAGGTTATGTGGAAAATCTGAAAGTTGACTCTCAAAGATATTTTGAGACTGGACAGTGTTTTCTTCATGACTCAGCCAATCTCCCATGTCACCAATTTGAGAGAGACATTTGGATTGGCTTAATTTAATTTGTTTCTGTACAGCCTCCTATAGCCCTGTTACTCCTCTTGCTCTCAGCGTATTCAAATCTACAGAATCAAATGGGATATTGCGTGACTCCACAATGGAGGGGACCACTTGGCGATGAGCGCCGACTCTGCTACCACACTAGGCACTGTTAAGAACACTTTTGCTATGATTTCTGAAATGTTACATTCAGCCCTCACTTGTTGTAGCCCTGACTATTTTCGTTGCACCAAAAATGTCCCTCAAAATTTTAGCTCTTAGAACATAAACATCTTTGTGCACACCTTTCTGTGCCAAATGTTTCACCAGTTGTAGATGCTATCTACAGCCTGATTAACATAGCTGCTAGAAGTCCTGCTGTCACAATAGGCACTGCATAGGCACTGACATCAAAGGCACAAGTGTTCAGTACACTCACAGTGTCTCCACTCACCTTTACTGGGGGCAGGTCTCTGCTGCTTCAGTTCCTCATCAGAGCCACTACATCTTTTTTCACAGGAACAGAATAATCTATGTGTAACCACTCAGAATGAGGCACAAGATAAAAAGATGGTTTCCGTTTTTTAGGTGGTGCAGCAAGCCCTCTCCAATTTTCCAGGCAACTCAGATTTGATGGATACACCAGTTCTTTGTCCTTTTTGAGCTCTGTCTGTTTTTCAGAACTCATAACAAGTGTTCTGCTCTGCTGTTCTAGAGAGCTGGATGTCTCTGCCTCACAGGTGGTAGCACTGATAACGGCCCTCTCACACTGCTGGGAAACACCATGAGCACCCGTTGATATTCTCATACCTCCTATGTGTGCTAGGTGCTTCATAAGGAACCTGTCAACTCGCATTGGCAGTGTCATGCTTCAGCACTGATTGTATTAGGTTTTTGAAATCCGCTTCCTCATTGGCTGAGCTTCCAGTGATGTTCACACTTTTGAAAAGTGGAACCATTAAGCCAGTCCAGAGTGGGAGATAGCAAGCAAGCCTGGTGAGATGAGGAACAATCTCCGGTAGGAAATGCAGGTTATGTCTATCACCACTGTCCACAGCAAGCAACCTGCATTCTTCACAGATTTCTGTTACCCAGTCTTCCAATGCTGTCGGGCATGCATCAAGGGTACAGCTTGGCTCTTGGTCCCCGGCTACACCTATTTCTTCTAGAACTTCATCAGAAGAAAAAGCATTGTATCCTTCTGCTATTTTTTTGTTCTAAGTGTGATTTTATAGTTTGCAGTTACGCTGTTGTAACTCTGTTGTAACTCTGCATGTATACATTGATTCTTTGTTACCTTTGCAGCCCTTCAGCACTTGGGTATATTCTTTTGTCAGGTTTTGTCTTACAGCACAGCCTGAATGTTAGTACTGTTAAGTTCCTACCCTCCTAACAGTGCCTGTAGGTGATAAATCCTGGAATGAAGGGCAAATATGTAGAATGAGTACTATGGTGCAACAACATACATTGTTTAAAATACAAAAAAACAAATCCTGTCCTCACAGCGACTTTCGTAACCAAACAATGTGTAAAATGTTTAACAATGTCAGAATAACAATGAACAATGCAGAGCTTTAATCCAGTACATTTCTTTGGTCTCTTAAGTGTGGTAACAGTGTAACACACCAAATGATGCAATTTTATACCAACTCTGTACTTCCTTAATATACTTTGTTGTGTGAGGGTATAACTTAATAAAGCTCACAAAACTCGTTTTATACTGTTCTATGCTCTGTGAAGGCAGACCTTAATCTATTGTCAAATGGTTAACTCTACTACATTAACTACAATAGTGGAATCACCAGTTTCGTGCCTGCTGCCTCTGGGACATGATACAATCAATGTAAACTTTGCAAACATTCCCAAAGATGCTCAGAACTTCTGAGGCAGGTACTTCAATGTATATTATAAACCCCTCTCCCTCTCTACAGGTAATGGAACAATAGAAAGGCAACAGCTCCTTAATAAGCTATTGCATGCAGTCTGTCTGATATATACTTTCATACACAATTAAGAATTAACAATCAAAAATTACAAATATGTAGTGCAATACATGGAATTGAAAAGCTCAAGGTTTAAAAAAAATCAAACAATTGAGTAGTTAAAATCCCCAGAAAGAAATAAGGATGAATGCAAAACACTGCATATTGCTTAGAACTGAAATCTCAAACAATAAATCGTGGCGAGCTTTACACTTCTCTTTTGTTAGCTCCGTGACGTCACCCTTTAATCTTAGCGTTCATGTGATGGCTGAATCCCTAGCTAGACCCATGGCCTGGGTATTATGGGAAATGTTTAATGCAAAGTATAGAGAAGTCTGATTAACACTCAAAAATGTAACAAAAAATGAATATCACCAAACCTGGATTCAACTGTTCTTCTTCCAAATTTTCACGTGATTAATAATATCCTTTCAGTTATATAGTGCTTCTCTGGAAACCCCAGTGAAAGTGCCCTACAGGTAATGGGGACTTCCCTCCACTGTGTAAATGAAAATATAACTAAGTTTTTTACATTGTTATGGATTACAGTGCACATCAAAAAGTTTCTGTATATGTAGATAGAAATTGATAAATTAATATTTTTTAGACCCACCTACTCACTTTAACTGCAATACCAAGGCCATCACCACTTCTTTTGTTTATAATATGTTTTTAAAGCATTGCATTCACCACTTAATCATTTCAGCTTTCACATCCGCAATTTGTAACATGTCAGAGATTTTTGGGGTTCAATTCTCCTTGTAACACATACAGAAACAAAACATTATAATTTAAATTCAGAAGTGTGACAAGTCATTTCAAGTTTCACTTGCATGTGTAGAAATATCATGATAACAACAAATAAAGCTTACTAATTTTTGTGGTATTCCCCATGATATAAAACAAAATAAGTTTCTCAAATATCTTTACTTTAAAATAAATTTGTGGGGACGTCAATGTAGCATCATAATTACAGTATAGCATTTCTAGTTTGTAAAGAAACTTACGATTTGGAAGAAGAGGTCTTTGCCAGAGATGCAGATAATAAATCAAACATGAACTGCAAAGGCAGGGGTCAGCTGATCAAGAGATCACAATTGAAAGATCTGGTGGTCGTGAACTTGTGGTTTTTGTCACAGAGTGACGTCACGGCCAGAAAAAGAAGGCACTATATTAAAATGTAAAACATCTACACCCACCCTACCAGACAGAGTCGGAAAACAAATTGCATCCATTGTTTTCATCACCTCCGGTAATTTAAGTACTGAGTGTGTTGGTACCTGTAAGCGTCCTTGTAGACAGTCATATCTGTGTATTCAGAGCTCAAGGTGTGCCCTCATGCTGTTTTCTACACCAAGGACTGACCAGAAATACGGATAAAAGGACTGAGCTAATCGTTTCATGTTTGCGTATAAGACCCTTGTTAATACAAACACGTGGATAATGCCAGTTTTTCAAAGAACCTAGATATATGTTCACTTCTGTTCTATGAAAATAAAAATATTTTCCAATATTGCCACGGTGTTCATGTGTGAGATGATAGACTCTTGTTTCTCGGATGTGTTATGAACTTGTGTAAACTTTGTACATAGTGCCCCTTAAAAATAAAAGTCCTGAAGTCCTGGTTCCTTTTCACGTTGGCGAATGTGCTTTGCATAAAAAAGAGCAACAGTGGTTCAGAAAGTTGCAAATTCAAGTCTTTTTAAATACGTGGCTCGACAGACAGGTCGAATGTTCACACGTCCCTTGATGCCTGTTTATTTAAGAAGGAGACAATGTAAAACTGATTACTTCTTATGATTTTTAAAAAAGGTCACCGCTATGAGGTATTAAGACTTGTTCGTTAAAGCCTCTTTGTAAGAATATTCAATTTTGCTAATGTTCGCTTTTTAAGGCTACACCCGCAACTCTTCTGATACGGGTATGATATTGGAGACAAATTTAATTTTCCTGTTCACACAAACGCATAGAAGATAATGATATTAAATGCAAAATCCACCACCGTACCCTCACCTGGGCAAACAGAGGAACAGAGTTGCAGAATTGTTACTCTTGTGCTGGTAACAGAGTGCTTGAACTCGGCAGACGGTGTTACTGGAGGTCCAAGTCACCGTGCATGGTCATGTGATCACCGGAAAAACAAGGCACTATATCTCGGGAACGAAAGTAGCACAAACGCTACTTTCAACGGCACAAACACAGCACTAACAATTGAGACCGGTCCGGTTCCCCTACAACGTTGTAGGGGGGCTGAGTGACGTCACCCCCTGAAAAAGAAGATGTTATATCTAAGGAACAAAAGTAGCTGGGAAGTTACTTTCAACGGCACAAACCGGCACAAATGCAGCACTAACGAATGAGACCAGTCTGGTTCCGCTACGATCTTGTAGGGGGGCTGAGTGATGTCACGACCCCGAAAAAACAAGGCTCTATACCTCGGAATTGAAAGCAGCACAAATGCTACTTTTAACGCAAACGTTACACTAACGAATGAGGTGAGTTTAATCATTTGTGCTGTCTGTAGAGGGGCCAACTTCACGGAGCCAATTAACCCCACTCTCTCAGTGCAGTGATAATGTACTGTAGCGTTTGGTCAGTGTGTCTGTATGAACCCCCCTATCTCAGTGCAATGTTAATGTACTGGAATGTCCAGTCAGTGTGTCTGTATGAATCCCTCACTCTCAGTGTAGTGTAAATGTACTGTAGTGTGCAGTCAGTGTGTCTGTATTGTGTAAATGTAATGTATTATTATTTCTGTAGTCTTACTTTTTACATGGTAGTTAGGTTTCTGACAAAGCTTGTATATCTAAAATTACGTATTATCAGAAACCCCCTTAAACCCTCTTATTCCTCTATGCTTAAACAACCCAAATTGATTGCGAGTATACAAGACGTGTGTTTGTGTAGCGTAGAGCTTACAGCTTTAGCTTGAAGCTTTTAAGATCACATGGCCTCAGCTATCATTACTATGCTATTGTTACTCGTATATACATCCATACCAGACCCAACGCAGATGTGGCTGTCTCTATTCTAATTGCATCTCTAACATAAGAACTTGGATGACTCAAAATGTCCTTCATCTTAACTGTGACAAGACTGAAGCCATTCTTATTGGCACCACCCATCAACTTTGTAAAATCAGTGTGAAACCCTATCTGTAGATGGTCTTGTACTTGAGCTTCAGTCTAAATTGAAAAACTTGGGGATGATATTTGACGTTCGACCCACATTTGCAGCGTGTTGTCAAAACATCTTTCATTCCCCTCAGAAATATTGCTCGACTACGCCCTGTGTTATCACTAACTGTGGCTGAAAAGTGTTGTCTAATCTTGAATCGACTAATGTAATGCTCTACTCTCTGGGGTTTCTAAATCCACATTGAACAAACTCCAGTATGTCCAAAATTCAGCAGCCAGAACCCTGACCACGTCTAGTACAAATGATCACATTACTCCTATCCTGGAGTCCTAGCACTGGCTTCCTGTCAAGTTTCATATCCACTTAAAAATACTCCTGCTCACCTATAAGACTCTGCAAGACTTGGCTTGGCACCTCCATACTGGTCTGATATCACCCTACTCCCTACCTTGCAATCTTCGCTCTTCTAATTGTGTTCAACTATTTGTTCCCCAGTCTGTCTTCACTCTATGGGTGACATGGCCTTCTCCTGTTTAGCCCCAAGCTCTGGAACTCTCTCCCCAAGGATATCAGAGAGTCACCTTCTCTAAACTCCAAATCCAGACTCAAAAACTTTTTCTTCAGAAGAGCCTTTATTTAACTGTTCTGTACCCCTCTGTTCCTACTGTACTTAGTACCACTGTCTACTGTCTCCTCTTACTGTATTCTCATCATGCTAATTTTCTGTATTTTTTGTATTTGGCATTCTGTAAAATGCTTTGAGAAGCCACCTCTAAAGGTATAAAACTATAAAATAGTTTATTCTTATAAAGGTCGTGTCTTTTTGTTCTGTCTTTACAGGCTCAGAGGCCAGTGTTCTCTCCGACGCTGGGGAAAGGGCTCTCCTTGAACAGCAGCACAGTGAAGAGGAGTGGGGCTCCAGTCTGATGCAGGAGACAGAGCTCACTGCCGCAGCAGGGAAAGAGGCACTTAGTGAGCAGCACACAGACAGCAGACAGAGTGTCAAGGATCTGGACTCTGTGCCCATGATGAAGACGGAGCCTGAGAGTGAGACACCTGGGTTCTTAGTATGTGATGATTTTACAGAGAAGATGAATAATCTGGACACAATCAATATTACACAAAGGTGTAATGAACTGGGCTGTGTCTCTGTACAAGAGCACAGTGAAGAACTGGATGTTTTAAATCTTACAGAGCAGGATATGGATCCCAAGTTGATTGACCCTGCAGAGCAGCAGACTGATGTACCTGGTGAAGAGAACAGTGTTGAGATACAGCACCGAGAGGAGAGTCAGTACAGGGAGGAGCAACAGCAGCTCCTACAGGGCTTGATAATAATTAGGCCTTGTTCTGTTCAAGTGGAGAGACTGTCGCTGCAGAGTCTAAAACAATCATATGATCCCTTAGTATCTGATGACTTTACACACAGGTTTAATAATCTGGTTACTGAGAAAAGTGTTGAAAGTTTTAATGAACTGGAGAGTATGTCTGTTCTTGGGCAAAGAGAGGAACAGCTGAATGAACCGGGTGGTTTTAGTCTCAGAGAGCTGGGGATGGAGTCCCAGATGATTCACACTGCTGAGCAGCACACTGAAGGACACGATGGAAAAAACAAATCTCAGTTTCAGCACACAGAGCAAGACCATTCCATGGAGCACTTGCAGAATAAGAGACCCCAGCATGATCACAGGATGAGGAAGAATCACTCAAGGCCTTGCTCAGATGGAGTGGACAAACTGCCATTACGGCACAGGGAGAAGCAGCGTTTCTGTCAGTCTAGCATTTCAAAATCCTATCAGCACCTTCACACAGGAGAGAGACCTTTCAGCTGTAGTCAGTGTGGGAAGAGTTTTATTCTATCACATGACTTAAAAACGCACCAGCGCATTCACACAGGAGAGAGACTGTTCAGTTGCAGTCAGTGTGGGAAGAGTTTTAGTCAGTCAAGTATCTTAATAGCCCACCAGCGCAGTCACACAGGAGAGAGACCGTTCAGCTGCAGTCAGTGTGGAAAGAGTTTTAGTCAGTCAAGTAACTTAATAACCCACCAGCGCATTCACACAGGAGAGAGACCGTTCAGCTGCAGTCAGTGTGGGAAGAGTTTTAGTTGGTCAAGTGACTTAAAAACCCACCAGCGCATTCACACAGGAGAGAGACCTTTCAGTTGCAGTCAGTGTGGGAAGAGTTTTAGTAAGTCAAGTCACTTAAAAAGGCACCAGCACATTCACACAGGAGAGAGACCATTCAGCTGCAGTCAGTGTGGGAAGAGTTTTAGTCGGAAAAACCCCTTACAGTCACACCAGTGCAGTCACACAGGAGAGAGACCGTTCAGCTGCAGTCAGTGTGGGAAGAGTTTAGTCGGTCAAGTAACTTAGTAACCCACCAGCGCATTCACACAGGAGACAGACCGTTCAGCTGCAGTCAGTGTGGGAAGAGTTTTAGTCAAATAAGCCACTTACAATCACACCAGCGCATTCACATAGGAGAGAGACCATTGTAGCGGCAAGGTTTATTAAAATACAGGAATTAAGTTTGCTGCTCCCTTGCCAGTCTCTCTCTCCCTCATCTCAAGTGGTGCTTGATACAGAGAGGCCATTCCATTTGGTTCACATTTAAGGTGTTTTTCTAGCTGATAGTGTTCTGATAAGGAACAACTCCCAAAGCTGAGACACATCAACCACCCTAATGAATGGTCATCTCTGGTGCCTCACTGTCTGGGAGATTCCAAGGGAGAGTCTCATCCCAAGTGGTTTACAACCCCAAGGTCAGAGTTCATGGTTACTCATCCTCACACGAGGCACCAATAACTGTAGGGGTTTGTGCATTTCCTGGGACAATTGTTAATTGTTGCAGTAAGTCACAAAATGATTCTCGAATGCCCAACGAACTTTCAACCAATGAGCGACCGTAGTTCCTCCAGGTAAAACTCCAGCTCCTCCTGGACATCCTCAGACTCAGCTCAGACAGTCACGTAACGGCCAATGTGTCCGAGTGCCAGGACTTTTCCTTGTTCTAAGAGTCAAGAACAGAGGTTGCTGGCGTGTAACCAAAGTATCCACCCGAGGTTAGCCCAGCAGCAAGCCTCGTGAACCCACCGCGAACGCTCACCTGATCAACGAGTGAACTATGGTTGGAACTGTGGACAGCTGAATATCAGTATTCAGGACTCGCGCTACATCGGGAACGAACCGGTCTTCTTCCTGTCTAAAGATTGTGACTTTTCTGTGTGCAAACTCTGCTAGTTTCAGCCAACACTAACTAGCCGGTCTTCAGAGAGCATCAGCAGCGCACCGCAGCAGAAATCTCTCCCTCCTTCTCCTTTTCTCACGTCGAACCAGCACTGCCTGGCACCGGGCCAGAGAGCGCCGATTGGACACGGCAACAGCCTGCCACTGCTTCTTTGCGTCCACGGGAGATCTGAATCCCTACAGAGCGGGCGAGTATTCAACATTCTGCATTACAGCTCGAGAATTCAATTGTTACCTCAACCTGAGTTGATATCAATTTAATTCCTATGAGTCATGTACTTGCTTTTGAGTATCTAATGTACAAGTTGTGACAAAGTTCATTTACAAAATAGTCTAAATGAATGATATACGGAATGTATGTCCCTCTTGGTTTATAACTCTTCGTGATTGAATGTAGACTTTTTGTATTCTGCTAACCCCCTCTATAAGATCTGTTATGTTTAAATGCACATTTTATTCATTAATAAATGTATTAGTATCCGAGTGTGTGTGTTGCTGTTATCCCGCAAGGTCGGTTTTCTAATAGCCATCAAAGAATCATTTTCTGACTTAATGCTACAATTAATAATTGTCCCTGTAAATGCACAAACCCCTACATTTACTGGAGCCTCGTGAGAGGATGCCTATAAACTCCTCCAGTCAGGACAAGAGGTTCTGTCCTGTACACAGAGAGGGGTGGGACGGGGGAACAAGCTGATACTCTGGCTTCTCTCCAGACACAGCTGGATGAACTCCTCCAGTTGGGATAGGTGGCACTACTGTACACAGAGGGGGGCGGGAGGGGGGAACAAGGTGATACCCTGGCTTCTCTCCAGACACAGCTGGATGAACTCCTCCAGTTAGGACAGGAGGATCTACTGTACACAGAGAGGGGTGGGGGTGTGGAACAAGCCGATAACCTGGCTATCTCTCCAGGCACAGCTGGATCAGCTCCTCCCGTCAAGACAGGAGGCTCTATTGTACACAGAGAGGGGTGGGAGAGGTGAACAAGCTGATATCCTGGCTTCTCCCCAGACAGCTAGATGAGCTCCTCCAGTCAGGACAGGTGGCTCTACTGTACACAGAGAGGGGTGGAAGGGGTTAACAAGCTGATACCCTGGCTTCTCTCCAGACACAGCTGGGTGAGCTCCTCCAGTCAGGACAGGTGGCTCTACTGTACACAAAGAGGGGTGGGAGAGGGTAACAAGCCGATACCCTGGCTTCCCAGTGGGCAGTGATTCGTCAAATATACGTTTATATCACAGCGATAATATAGCTATACGTATATATACATTGCCACGACGTATAATCAATGTTGAATTGCAACCGTAAAATTGACGACATTAATAAATGCATATATAACGTCGAAAACACATCTAACACAGTGCCAAAGGCTTTTTATACATTGTTTGTGCCGCATCTAGGAGTATACGACAATCTGCATAGTGTACGAAGTAAATTGTTTTCGCAGTAATTAATTTATTTACACAGCTTTGCATACAAAGGTTCTGTGGAGGGGTCTTGCCCCCTGCCTGAAAAAAAAACAGTAAAATGTTTGAGCGCCTATAGAGTTTCTATTTTTATTTTCTTAAGAAAAGTTGATACCATATCCTGGACACCCCGTCCCCCATCAGAGCCGGTGCCCAGGGAAAAATCTGTAGGGGGGCGTCTGAAATTTTGAGGGGGGGTGATATTTCGGTTAAAACGGAGCTGTACGGTGCAGCTACCCAAATGAAATCTCGCAGCTATGCCATTGATTAGTGCTTCATGATAGAAGATAACGACTAGCAATCTGGTATTTGCGATGAAGTTCAGTTTCACATTTTTCGTCACTCTCGTGGTTTGGATTGCCTGGACCGAAAAGTACCACAAGCGTTCATTTTTGCAGCTACATCAATGGAGGTTCTGAATCGTTAAGAAAAAATAGTTGTAAAAACCAACAGAAAGCACAGACTGCTATAACTATTCCTAGTTATATAACGATTTTAAGTATAATGATAAACTACTGCAAGGAATCGGTCCATCCTGAGCAAACAGGATCGTAATGTTGACACACTAATGACACTGATACAGTACGTGCCCTTCCTGGACGGAGAGTCCTCCTGCACATCAAACAGTCCGAGTGACTGTTAGTGTCAATTAGTGTTGTCTGACCATTGACAAAGTACAACTATTTTATTAGGGCGCAAGTTAAGTAAATCCTTTTGCCCAAAACTGAAAGGGCGACACTCCTCCCTCCCCCCGTGACGCCAGGCCTGTCCCCATCCTATTCCATAATGTCATTATATATAATACCTTACAACAGTGACCGATCCTTACTAACTGCATGCGTTAAAAATGCACATCAGGGGGGCACATAACTGAGATGTATTATCAATGTTAAATTTCAACCATAATATCGACAACATTAATAAACGCATACGTTGAGAAAATATCTAACCAAGCATATTTTCCGGTTATATACCACAATGCATTGCTAGTATTTGTTGGTCACCATTTTGGACACGTTTTTCAATTGTAGAAGATTGAAGTATTTATCCGCAAATATCTCAGCAATCCTCTTTTGACGAGTAAGTATAAATAATAATACTATCTGAATACATACAGATCTTACTTAATATTATTTTGATTAAAATAGTATGTGAATAAGCAAAAAATGGCACAGAAAAATACTGTGAATGGGGAAGATGACACAAAATAGTTTTGCTGTTTCTCTAATTATTCTTATTTTATGTTGTACTTTCAAACTTTGGGTACTCTTTAATTAGGACAGATTGTATTGCTCAACTGCTATGATGCAAGCCAAATTTTATCTGTTTATTTCAGCTTTGAGCTTAGTAAACCTTAATGGTTCATTTTTTAGATTATACTCAAGAATATATTTCTCATCATTTATTTGAGTAGTAATATTATATAATTTTCTCCTAGCTGCGGTTTTGAAGTCCCACCCTACATCGACAGAAAAAGATATAAAGGAGCACGCAATGCGTTACTTGAAGAATGCATATGCAAGGCAGGGGGCCAGGAGATCTGGACACTGAAAATAATAGGTTTCTGGTCCTGTTAGGACAATTAGACAGGGTTTGCAAATGGTGGACAAAAATTGTCTTAACTTCCATTGTAATATTTTTTTTTCTTGGAAATATAGAAGTTTTACATTTTAAAATTTATATTTGAATCAAAATGTGGTTTTGAGTTAAATATTGTGTTAATGTAATTAGTTTGTGTTTGTCATTATTATACTGTATATTGCCATGTTACCAGAATTTGTAGCTGAAGTTTAAGACTAGTTGTGTTTTTTTATGATTATTGCCCATAAGTTGATTGTTGATTGATTGTATACAATGTATAATTTGAAATACATATTTTTCAGCTATGAATGTGTATTTTCAGAATAAATTTCTAAACCAAATCATTGGCTTGGTTTACTAGTTTCTACACCTGTAAAACCTATCTCTGATGTATAATAAACCTAACCGTCCTTCGGATCCTTCGGACATCCGTCCTTCGGATGAGACATAAAACCGAGGTCCTGACTCTCTGTGGTCATTAAAAATCCCAGGGCGTTTCTCAAAAAGAGTAGGGGTGTAACCGCGGCGTCCTGGCCAAATTTCCAATTGGCCCTTACCAATCATGGCCTCCTAATAATCCCCACTCTATGAACTGGATACATTACTCTGCTCTCCTCCCCACTGATAGCTGATGTGTGGTGAGCGTTCTGGCGCACTATAGCTGCTGTCGCATCATCCAGGTGGATGCTGCACATTGGTGGTGGTGGAGGGGAGTCCCCATTACCTGTAAAGCGCTTTGAGTGGAGTGTCCAGAAAAAGCGCTATATAAGTGTAAGCAATTAATTTTGTTATTAACCATATACGTATTATAGTCCTCTAAAGTTATCCGTATAATAGACCTCTAAAGTTATCCGGAACTCCAACCATATATGTATAACAGTCCTCTAAATTTATCCATATAATAGAACTCCAACCATTTATGTATAATGAACATCTAATCATAGACGTATAATTGACGTATAACAATAGACGTATATTAGAATTTCATTCTAGACGAATTGCGGACCACATTTATACGTCTCTAAATTGTGCGTTTAATAGACGTATATTATGTCTTTTGCCCACTGGGAAACTTCATCTGAAAGCAAACGTTGGGTCTGTTCCTTTTCTTTCCAGCATGAAATAGCAAATTGTTACAAAAAGCACCAGCTAATGTCCAATAGCGGGGTTTTTTTCAAATTACATTTAAAAGCTTCACACACTTTTTAATGAAACAAAAGTGTCCTGAAACTCCCTAACTTTCAGGTTTGTTTGAACCTGTAATAAAAAAAGAGATCTAAAACTTCTAGAGTTCCATTCTCTGATGTAAATGTCTCTAAAGTCGGACATGATGTTTAGCAGATGTGAACTGTGCCTTTTCTCTTGTGTTCAAGGATATTCGCTGTGTGAGCTCCACACTGCGTATCCTGTACAGCTCTATTTTGTTTAGATTATCTATGTGGTGTACAGATAGAACTCAACTGCATGGTGAGAATTCCGGGTTCAGTACCAGCAGAACGTGAAGCGAAACGAATCCTTCCATAATAAACGGTTCATAACAAGGGTCAAGGAGACTGTATTCACTAGACAAAGGAATAGCAGAACGGGAAACAGTCTTAACAAACCCAGCACTCTTAGGATGTTGCTGTTGCTTACGTTTTAGGGCCAAACAATCTGCAATTATATGACCTCTCTTGTGACAATAAAAACATCCACGCTCCTCTTTAGGACGTGAGGAACTAGTTTTTACTTGGAGAGACTGAGACTGGGAACTTAGAGTAGACAAAGTCTTCTCCACACGTGCAGATGTGAAAACGTTCTTGTGCGTGAGCACGAACTCATCTGCCAAAACAGCGGCTTGCGCTAAAGTAGTTACTTTTTGCTCATTCAAATACACAACAATGCGTTCAGGCAAACAGTTCTTAAATTCCTCTAAGAGCATTAACTCACGCAATGAGTTAAAGTAACTCACTTTACTGGCTACAACCCATTTATCAAAGAGAGTGCCCTTCTCTCTAGCAAATTCAACAAATGTCTGGTCTGACACTTTACGATGATTTATGAAGCGTTGTCTATAAGCCTCAGGAACTAATTCGTAAGCCCGTAAGATAGCAGCTTTCACAGTATTGTAATTCAAACTTTCTTCTAAAGAAAGTGTAGAACAAACTTCCTGAGCTTTGCCCACTAATCTACACTGCAAAAGCAGTGACCAAACCTCCTTAGGCCAACGAAGTGATGTGGCAATTCGCTCGAATGCACCAAAGTATGAATCAACTTCCGTCTCCCTAAACAGAGGAACTAAAGCAATGTGCTTACTTACATCAAAGGTGGTAGAGAGTGGATCTTGCAAAGGAGACACGCTAGAGGCCTCGGAGTGGGTCGGCTGCACAGCAGGAGCATTCTTTCGTGCTTCTAGCTCAAGCTGTCGGAGCTTAACCTCTTTCTCCGCCTCGATCTCCATCTTACGAATTGCAAGGCGCAAGTCAAATTCTGCCTGGCGTACTTGGGCTTTTTCCTGCGCCTCCATGTGCAAGCGGGCCAAACGAACTTTCAGGCGAGTATCGCTTTTTGACCTGGTGGAGACCGGAGAGAACGGTTCAAAGGGAGGCAAGGTGGCCTTGACCTCAGCCTCCGCTAAGTCTTCAGCCACCCCCTGCACCTCATCCTGTTCTTCCACCATCATAGCAGGTTTAGCACCAGCCCCAGGAGAACCGGCGTCCTTGCTCGCTAATGCAATGACCTCTAACTCCACTAACCTATCCACCACAGCTCTCTTGAGGTCCCTTTTAAGAGCTTGTGTCGAAACCTGAATCTGGAAGTGATCAGCAATTTGGCGCAATTCATCCTTCCTATACTTATCCAGCTGCTCAAAGGAAGGTTCCTCCACAAACTTTCGCAAATCAAAAGTAGCCATAATTACAGTACCTTGCCAAAACACAATCCACAAATCAAAATCCTGCACCAACACCAAAATTCTGCAACACAAAAAAAAATCCTTAGGGCGGGAATTTGATATCCCAGACGAGCCCCCAATAATGTTACGACCCCAAGTGTCTAGGGGAAAAGGGGTGTAACATTTAGGATAATTCTTTTGGAAGCAGGGGGGTTTTGGTGAGGGACTAGGAAGTATGATAACAAGGGTAAGGAACTAGAGTGGTGCCAAAGGAAAGAAAATAACAAACAAAATGGAGCTGGCTAGGACAGTGAGGGAAAGCTAATCTGACTACAAAAGAAAACCCGAAACACACGGTCTTCGGCGTCTTCAACACCCTAGCTAACCTGCACTGACTACCCAAAACCATACAAGACAAACGGCACTCACCCGTACTAAACTAGTGTACTAATACAAAATCAACTAAGTGTGTAAGTGTACCCAACAACCTAAACTAACCTTATATACAAAAGTTCACACAAAAACACAAGTGAACCAGGAAGACAAATAAGGGAAAACAAGAGTAATAAATAGGAGCAGGGTACAAAAAGAACACAGAAGTTGAACATGTAACACTGGGGCAAGGTAATGACAAAACAAGGATGAACACACAAACAAACGAAAGTACAAAGAAACTAACGTAAATCCAACAAAACAACGAAGCCGAAGCTATACGAAAATACACAAACACAAAGCAAAACAAACCAACAACGAAGCCGAAGCAATAACCAGGAGCGAAGCGAAGCGAAGCAATAACCAAAACCGAACGGGACCGAAGTCAAACGAAAGGCCTCTCCTTGCTGAAAACCTCCATGTTATATGCTGAATAAAATGTGTTCTGATCGGCTGAGGCTAATTAATGATCACATCATACTGAAACAGTGGAGGGATGGTGGGCCAATGGGGAAGGGAGAACAATCAAGGGTCAGCAGTGTGGAACAGAAAAAAACACACACAGAACACACACTGGGACGTAACATCGACGTTATATATGCGTTTATTCATGTCGTCGATTTTACGGTTGCAATTCGACGTTGATTATACGTCGAGGCGACGTATATATACGTATAGCCGGATTTTCGCCGTGAATATAAGTATATTCGACGAATCAATGCTCACTGGGACAGTTGTTCGAAAGAACATATCTGTGGCTGTGGTCCAACAATAACGGTGGTGAAACAGGCGGAATGTGTGGAATGAACTGGAGATGGAAAAGGAGACTCATCCAGTCGATAGTAAGGTTGTGTAGGACCGCACACACTAGGTGACAGTGTTGAGTAGCGTGGTTTAAAAGCTTCACAAGCCAGGCAGGAATCAAACCTACAATCTTCTGATCCGAAGTCAGACACGTTATCCATTGCGCCACTGGCCCTACTATCCCCTTACTCAACTGCACTACAATGAGCTCAGAGCCGCTACTAGTAATACTGTACATCGCCCCGGTCCATATGTTCTCAATTAGATTCACGTGTTTTGTACGTGTCTATAATTACTACGTCTTTCATTTTGTCTGGTTTAAAAAAAAAATTCTCTTTTGTCTCTTCAGACAAAGGGTTTATGTGTCTCCCTGAAATTCACACACGAGGGAAGTCACACAAGGAAGGAAAGATATCGCGTTTAAAAAGAATCCAGAGTGGAGACGCCAGCAATTGAAAACGAAGCTTCATAGAGTATGTGCGCGCTACCACTGAACTAAACTCCCGAAACCGAGTTTTTTCCGCAGGTCTTTAATTGTGTTAGGAAGAGTGAACAGTCAGAGCGCATTTTAAAGGTCAAAGCAAGACAATTAGATGTGAAGAGAATTCAGAACAGGAGCCTCTGCTTCTCTGTTAACTGAGCTTTCGGTGAACGTCAAAGTTAAAGAAACAAGAAACACCATCCTTCGAGCCGGATTCAAAACAGCGACATAATCGCCGGCTGCTTTTTTTAAACAGTTTTACGCCCTAGCAACTGAGCTATCGAAAGGTCGACTCCAAACGCACACGTTTTGCCATATGTGTATCCCAATGTAGTGTAGCGTTCCTGTTTATTTAAATCCCAGTTCGACATAAAAATACGCACTCCCATAGTCTTGTTTAGTAGAAGAAATGGACCAGGATTCTACTGTATAATCTTCCAGAGGTCTTACAAAATGTTTGGAGGGACATCAGTGCAGGCAGAAATTGACTCTTTTTCTAGTGGGATCGGGACCATATAACACCTTTCTTTTGGATTGAGAAGAGGATCATGGTGACACTCGAAACATCCCTGTTTTTGCTTCTTTCGAGGACGAATGGATTATTAAGGTGCAAACATCGGCTCAAATCAAAACTCCTACTGCAGTTGCTTCTTGGAGAGTTTCTTCAAATTTTTCAACTGAACGTCAATATTTTGTGATATTGACGATGATATCATACAGATTGTGGTTTTCTTTTGATCAAAAATTTTATTAAAATATGAGCCTCTTTTACCTTTGTCTTGGATGTTTCGCAAGGTATAATACTTTCCCTTGCATCCTCAGATAAACATTCTAAATACCACAAAGTTACAATATATGGAATAGCATTTATTTTTACATATGTTTTAAAATGCACTTTTATTTAAAGCTACATTTAGTGCTAGGTAAAGATAATGTTGCTAATACTGATGTAGTAGAAATGTAAGATGAATTGATAGCTTTATCTGAGCTAAAAAAGTCCTAAAACGCCTCCTGTAACAGGTAACTCGTAGCAAGATTCAACTCCAAACGTTGCTATTGCATTGTGCATTATGTAAACACGACCTGTTTCAGCTTCTGGTAAGTGCAGTTTTTCCACATTGAAATTAACAAAAACATTTTTCAAGATGCACCATGTCCCTAAATCGTTCATCAAGACTAGTATTATTATAAGGTGAAAGCAGTACAAAACATAAATGTAACCTAAATATTAAGAGACTATTGTCTGTCAGCTACTGCTGTAAGTCAGTTCAGCCAATGCTAGAAGTATTACTGCTCTACTACAGTAGCAAAAGTGCACAAACCCTTAGAAACAGATCACAAGTTAGAAGTACAAACTGACGAGGATGGGATTCAAACCCACGCATGCAAAGCACAATGGATTAGTAGTCCATCGCCTTTACCACTCGGCCACCTCGTCGAGAAAATCAGCCCCTTCGGACACGATTTGGCGCGCTCAAGATGATAATCTTTTTCCATTCTTGAGGGTCATTTTCCTCTTCCACCTGCCATTGCACTATTTTGCTTGAGTGATGTCAAGCCAAACGTGTGTTGTGCTTCAGTGACGGCTGTAGAGGACACACATTGATCTCCTTATTGGAATCGGTGGCTGCTGTGGGGATACAGCGCTTGTATCCCTCTTCTCTGGCTAAACACTGTCTACTGTAAAGTATAGAAATAGAGGCTAAAATGATAAAATACTTCAGTAAGGCGGAGCATATGGGAAAGTATAATGAAAACGATCTATAAATCACTTTCCCTAGATTTTCAAACTCTCTGTTCGAGCTCTGATATAATCCTCTGTGCTCCTGCCGCTGTCACTCTGCATTCCATAGGGATACAGGTTGATTTCACAATGCCCCCCATTTAATGAAATACAGGAAAAACCGCAAGGAAAACAATATGTTTTAATAAATCTTCTCCTGGATTTATATTTCGGTCTTTCACATTTGAATGCATACCTTGCCGTAAATCTTTCCTCGATCACTGGCAGCCCAAACAGTTCTTAAGGTAGAAATCTAAGCGCAATCCTGTCCATCATGTCCCCGCAAAGTGGTTTCTCCGTTTTCCTTTTCCTGCCAGTGAGCACAACAAGACGGGAAACATGCAAGACAGGGAAGAGACAGTAGCTGTCAGGAGTGGGATTTGAACCCACGCCTCTATTCAGAGACCAGAACACCCAAACAATAGAAAGACAGGAATCCTTGAGTCTGGAGCTTTAGACTTCTCGGCCATCCTGACAAGCTACGCAGATGGGTGAGCTGAAAGCACCATTAGTTCACAAAACTGAGAAATGCTTTGCTGGAGAAGCACCACGTTGCCTGCTGTAGCCTGTTGTTGCCTAAACGAATCGCGGAAATCAAATATTTGGATCGATTCAGAGTGTGCTTTACAGCCTTTTTGTAATATTTTGATCTGCTAGGGCGCAGTCGTCTTCACAATCTGGATTATTTCAGAAGAAGCGATGTCAGTGTGAAACAGTTTTCATTTTCGAGAACAGATGTTGTATTGCACATTTCTAATTGGTTTATTTTCCTGATTGCAATGCATTGGAAGCACAAAAGCCAGCTGCATAAAACTCGTGTAATTTATGACGGCGTTCCAAATAGCAGCCAGTGCAGGAGTAACGCTTTTGGAGCATCTATTATATTGTACTCTTATTTTAAAAAGCTTAAATTCGCATACTGTTATTTGGACAGCGCAAACCAGTCTGGGGTGAGTTTCCCAAAAACGATTAATCTTAGAGACGAACGGAGCAGCTTTACGATGTACGTACCTAACGTACGAGCTACTTTGTCATGCGCGTCCCAAAACCCCTCTTAATCGGTCATTTAACGAGCGAGTATAAAGTACTTCTTTGTTAATCCCGCCCCTGAAGTCGTTTAGCAAAAAGCATTACAAGTTGATTGAAAAACAATCGATTGACAATACTTTCATTATATGGTGTCGGTTTTGGTTCTTCAGTGATATGAAATAAAGTTGTGAAAACGAATATGAAGCAAACATGACATCAGAATTTAACAACCATTTAAGCAAAAGCATATAGATAGGCACAAAATGGGACTCTTACTGTTTCTAAGAGAAAAGAAAATAAATGACTGACATGCTGTAAAAGAAAACCAAGTTTAACTGTGTGGACAGTGTATGTGTCCTGCACAATGTCTTTCATTTAAAGCAATACTTTTTTGGCGCACTGCCATTGTTAAGAATAACAGTGTTTCGTTAGAAAAATCTGTTGTTATTTATAGTTATTGGGTGTATTGGAACTCAATGGAAAAAATAACTACTAAGCTTGGCATGTGTCACTCAACAAATACATGATCTATAATCACATTTTAAAACAAGTAGGTCTAAGCTTTACCATCAACAATCACGACAGAACATAAAATGGTATTCGAACTTTAAATATTGTATCGACCGCAGGTCTCGGTACAGAATGGAGCAGGCGTGGGACTCAGGGAATGGGGTTGAACAACACATTTATCAACTCGAATCGGGAAAGGTACACACACAGGGACAGGGGTTACAGTGCTGCACCTACAGTATACTAACATACACACACACGAGGGAAGAGACTGTATCCCACTATATACAGTCCCCAGGTGCTGTTCTCAGCCCGTCTTGCATGCGCATGGCTAAAGTGCCCTGCGTGGCGCTACATTATAAATACGTTAGGCCCAATGATTTAACTTAATGCATTACTGCATTTCATCATGAAAATCATATAATCTAGTCAGGTATAAAACTTAGCCTTTCTTTTTAATTAAGGGTATTGTAACGGATTGGGGTTCTCTGGGAATGTGCCCTCGCAGCTCCCTAACAAATACAAGTAGAGGAGAAAATACAGATAAAAGAAAGAAAACATAAAAAGAACAAAAAACTATTAACTGCCAGCGGTAATGAGGTAAATATTTATGTAACCAAGTTATATTTTTACATATATCAAATGTTTTCCTTGCTTTGGCATTTTTCATGTTCTTTATGGAATTTAAATACAATTTAAACCCCACCTCAAAAATACTACAAGAGGGAGTATTATTAAACCATTTGACTTATGAATATGAAATTTACCCAAGATGACTAACAAATTCATTACTGTATAAATAAATGTTCTTTTTCGAATTTCCTCTTACATAGTACAACAAAATATCAAAATCAATTTTTCTTCTTTGCCAAGTGGTGTTACATCCCCTTCAGATACTCTGCAGAGACTGTCAAAGTGAGAGAAGAGGAGAGAGAGATGGACAGATAAGAGCACACACTGCAAGAGAGACATACGTCTTGATTTACTTTGAAGCAAGTGTTCATTTCCTTTATGGAACAAGTTGTTTCAACTTCACACAACTTCTGAAAGATAAAATACAAATCTTGCTTATCAGGACAGAAAAATGCCAGTTATTTCTTCTCCTCTTAACTAAAAGTGCAGAAAAACTATGGCAGTGCATCTCTGTCAGCTTGATTTAGCTTAGTACAAGTATTATACATCAAAGATAGGTTTTACAGGTGTAGAAACTATTAAATAAAGCCAATGATTTGGTTTAGAAATGTATTCTGAAAAATATACAATCATTCACACCTGAAAAATATGTAGTTCAAATTATACATTATATACAATATTGTAATCAACATCTGGCTAATCATCATAAAAACACATAAAAACTAGTAAACTTCAGCTACACATTCTAGTAATATGGAAATATATATATAGTAATGACAAACACAAACTAATTACATGAACACGCTAATATTTAACTCAAAACCACATTTCCATTCAAATATAAGTTTTAAAATTGACAACTTCTGTATTTCCACGAAAATATTATTAATATAGCACAAGCATTACTTTCAATGGCACAAACCAGCACAAACGTAGCACTAACGAATGAGGTGAGTTTCATAATTTGTGCTGTCTGTAGGGGGGGCAACTTCAGGGAGCTGAAACAAGTACATCCGGCAGCTGCACGGTTGAAGGTAAACATGTATCGTATTCCAATGGCTTCTATTTCCATTGATGAATGGCACAGGTTCATGAGGAGATCCTTTATAGGATTAAATGAACACATCGCTATTTTGGTCTGATGTAGAGGCTACATTTGTGTCAGCAGTACTATAATTGTTAGTCTTATACACTTTCAGGGGCTGCATCTGTAGTGCTTCATCTAAGAGGTTTTTTTTTACTTTAGGGCACGGTTACATTCACCCACACAACTTATTCTCTGAATTCCCAATGGCTCAATAACCCTGTTTTCCCCTGGGAACCACCAGTGTACAGAAATGAACCCTTGTGAAAAAAGCATAGACATAGACCAGGATGTCTGAGTGGTTAAGGGCTTAAGATCCAATAGACAAATGTCCACGTGAAATGCCCCCCCCCCCCCTTATGGTAGACTCGTGTAAATAATTTCCAGTGACAAAACACTTTGAAGATTTACACTCTATTTAAATATGAATTTACTAAAGTTCAGTTCTCTTCACTCCTCGGGATAACTGAACTCTCACAATCGCATACTAAAATCTTTACATGCATTAGCTGTTTGTTTTGTGCCTCATGATGATTCTCTTCTCGATCCAAATGAAATGTTTAATATGATCCCTTGAGAAAGAAAAGGAGTCCATTTTCGCCTGGAATGATTGATGCCCCATCAAACCTTTTGTAATATCCCCGGACGTTTAGACAGTAGAATCCTGGTTCGTGGCTTAAATTCAAAGTAAAAAAGACTAAGGAAACAAGTTGGAAACGATGTCGATCTGGGATTTAAATAATCCAGAACATTTCACTACATCGGGCAGTATGGGCCAGAGAGCAGCACCTAATATCCCTTCGATATATCCCAGCTGGTAGAGTGGAGGACTGTAGTGGAAACAGCTGGGAATCCTTAGATTTCTGGTTTGACTCCGGCTCGAAGGAAGGTACTTTAATCAAATAGTTAAAATACTGAATCTGTTTCATTCAGTTGTTGATCAAAAGCTCAATAAATGACGAAGCCGAGGCTCCTGTTTTGAATTCAGCTCATGTCTGATTGTCTTGTTTTGGCCAAGATCTGACCTTTTAATGCAGCGACTACTCTGTCTGCTTTGTAATTCAAAAATACATATAAATGTCAAGTTTTTTGTAGATATAAAGGTGTTCTCTGTTTTCAAAGGATAGCTACTTAATTGGCTTTATGGTTTGGTATTGATTTTGTATCGTTGTATTATTAAGTTTGTGCTTTCTGTGTTTTTTTCGTATTGTGAACTTATTTTTTAAACAAATGGTTACAAAGGCAGACACGGCACACATCTGTTTATACCAGCGGTGAACTGTACATTTTTATTAAATGCAATCTACTGTGCACTTTTGGGAGTATAACAGTTTGGATATCAAGTGGCAAAAATATAAAAGAGGAAAATATGCCATACTGCTTGTAAAGCCCTCAGTGTGACTATTGTTTTATTTTTAGATAAAAATGGCGTACTGTGCACGAAACGTTGCAGAAACATAATCTGATATTTTAATAATTATTATTTTAATAATTTTATAAAATTGAGGCCCTGGATCCAAATATTCAGTTCTGATTTTCTAAAGTGATATCTTCCCTTCCTCTCGTGGAAGTCACACGATGTGAGCAATTGTTTTTTTTTTTCCACTTTGCGATCCAAAGACTCACTGTCACACAGTAACCAAACCAGGATGGATTCTTCTGGGAGCCGGACTGAGCTCATTCTCACTCCCTGTGCTGAAAACAAAATTATCCCCGAACATCGTCTACAGCTGCTAGATAATGACGAAAGACAGATCACTTGTGCACTTTTAACCTTCTCGCAGCTACAGGCGAGACTGAGCTGGAGATGTGAAGGCACCCGCTGGTACATCTTCTCCAAGTTTCACAATCGCGACAGACTTCTCTTTTTAAAAAAAAAGTAGATATAGCCCTGAAAAAAGCATTAGCTTTATCAGTTTTTACATTAATCGATTTTGAATCAAATATAATATTTTTATTGCATTTTACATAATAATAATTATTATCGCTTACACATATAGCACTTTTCTGGACACTCCACTCAAAGAGCTTTACAGGTAATGGGGACTCCCCTCCACCACCACCAATGTGCAGCTCCACCTGGATGATGCGACGGCAGCCATAGTGCGCCAGAACGCTCCCCACATCAGCTCTCAGTGGGGAGGAGAGCAGAGTGATGAAGCCAGTTCAGAGATGGGGATTATTAGGAGGCCATGACTGGTAAGGGCCAATGGGAAATTGGGCCAGGATGCCGGGGTTACACCCCTACTCTTGCAAGAGATGACCTGTGATTTTTAAAGGCCACAGAGAGTCAGGACCTCGGTTTTACTTCTCAGCCGACGGACGGCACCTGTTTACAGTTTAGTGTCCCCGTCGTAATACTGGGGCATGAGGACCCACATGGACCACAGGGTAAACCGCCCAGCGACAGAAACCAGATGGTACCGTGTGTCGGCAGGACAATGACGTCACGGGGATGTAGAGAAAATCAAAACGGTTCTATAAAAGACCTGTGTCAGCTGTCGGTTCGCAGTCTGGACTCTAAATCCACCGATCCGATTTCAAATCTTTCTAACACCTGAGCTGCGGCTTCTATCGAGTAGTGATTCAGGAGAACATTATGATAATCAAATAGATGAAACGTTTAATATATTCAGGTGGGTATTTACGTCAGCATGCGTATCTTCGAAGGAACAAGTAATACTGTAGGTTTATTCCATGCTGAAAAGAGAAGAGAGAAAACAAACCTGAAGAAGGTTTCACAGCTGAAACGTTGTGTTTTTTCTCTTAAGTCTCTTTTCAGCATGGAATAAACCTATTACTTGTTTCTTTAATATATTGTTCGGTTTGACTCAAAATGCTTTACTACTACAAGAGAGAATTATAGTATGGAGGATGAGACAAATCTATGATTTCTTGGAAGAAAATGTTTTTTCTGTGCGTTCTAAATGAATCGAAACTTTAGTGTGACACACAAACCCTTTGTCTTTTATATAATATAATAAGATATAATATTTTTAAACAGACAAGTATAGAAACATTTTTTTTTCTTAGAAATTTTGGCCGGGGGCGATGTATTACTAGTAGTGGCGCTGAGGTCACTATGGTGCAGTTGAGCACCGTAAGATTAGGGCCAGTGACGTAATGTATAACGCATCTGACTTCGGCTCAGAAGATTGTAGGTTTGACTCCTGCCTGACTCATGTTGCTTTTAAACCAATCAGGGTCCTCAGTAGTAGATTTCCTTTATGTAAATAAACTGCAGCTGAAAGCTATAGAAAACATGTTGGGTAAATTGCAATGAACTGTCGAACTGTTTTGCACGAAGCTGCGGACTACTTAACACTGTACTGTTTGAAGATCAGCTCCTGCTCTGAGCTCAATAGCAATGCAAAACTGCGCGTAACAAAGCTGGCGAGCAGCTGAATGTGTGCTCAGTAGTCAGTAAGGTGCTGAGGGTTCAGTACTGCCGTTGTTCTAATTAGCACGAACTGCACAGGCTCTGAATCTGACCATTTCTATGGAAGCCTGTTTCCGCCAGGGAGTAAAAAATAACGCGCTATGGTATCTCAGAATTCCGACTTAGTAACTGAGAATTGTGACTTAAAAACCCAGAATTCCGACATTATATATCGTAATTGCGACTTTATATATCACATTTGCGACTTCGAAATAACCCAAATTTCATTGTCTGTCCTTTTGTTATTGTAACGGATTCGGGTTCCAGGGCTTGTGCCCCTCGCCGCTCCCACCCTAGTTCATGCCTCACTGCATTGGCTCGAACCCAGGTCTTGCCAGCTGAGCTAAAGAAGACCTTTTTTTAAGTAAAAAAGGACATACAATGGAAATATGTAAAAAGTTTCAGCTTTTATAATTGTGAATTCTTCTGGATGTGAAGTGACTATTTCTGTATTATGTTTCATATTCTGTCTCCGTTTTTCTATTTCTGGTGTTTAAATAAAATAGAAATTTAAAAGCCCACCGTCCACTATTCCATCCAGGTACTATGGAAGCCTCACTAGCGGAAATGGGATTCCATAAAAATTAGTGTAATTTATTTGATTTTTATCAGGACACTGTACAAGACAAGTCTTCAGGCCTATAGATCCCATGATCTTGTACGATTCATCAATATAGTGTAATGGAACGGCCAACATACAATTTGTAGTTCAGGTGGGTAGCTGCGTCAGCATGCGTAGGCTGCAAAGGAACAAGTAATAGGTTTATTCCATGCTGAAAAAAAGAAGAAAGAAAATGTTTCGGCCAAAACATACCAGTAAACTTTACATTAACAATACCAGCCAACGATACGTTATCATTTCACACCAGTTTTACAGGAATCTACAGCAGAGCCCTGAGTTGACTCCCAGAGTCCCACTGAGCCCATAGAATTCCACATCACCCATCACTCCTGCACACAGTCCGCTGGGAGCTCCTGTCCATAAACCACTGGATTGAGAACGGGATCAAATAATTCCCCATTTTCTTAATTCTACATCGAAGGACTGTTAAAGGTCTATTTGAAGGCATCGATTCGTATTCTTAAACCAGATGAACGCCTGGAATAAGTTAATATTACTTTAAAAAATAAATAGTCGTGCTACAATACTCCAGTTGAAGTCACGCTTCTAGCTTTGCGGTACTCTGGTGCATCACGAATTTATGTTTGAATTTTTGTGGATGAACTACTATAGGTGTACCCTCGCTCACTTTCTTTAGCGACAGTCGTTGCTCTTCATCCGAGTGATGTATTTGCCTGTTTTTCAGTTCACTTCCCTGCAAGGAATATTTACCTCAGAGCTCTCTTTCACAGACTGCAGGCGCTATGTTTGTTAACAGGTGTTATAGTGATGACATCTTTCTGTATGATCAGGACAGGAGCTGCAGGTCCACTGTGTTGTGGCTGCAGTACAATTTTAGTGTATTATTATAATACTTTTTAACAGTGACAGATTCTTAAGATCACGAGGTGTTTACGATATTATTTCAGTATTAAGCTGTTACTGCATTCGGAATTGTCCCATAGGATTCAGTGTTCCATAGTTTAGCACTAAACTGCTTAGTCTATTGCAGGAATTGTACTTAGTCCTGTCCTGTAGTGTCCTCTAGAGGGCAGCAGCTGTTACCTTGGGCTCATTGTGATTACTAAGCAGGGGACTAAAGTCAGCAGACGAGCGCGTTGCAAATCGGTATTAATCTGGCATACAGAGCTGCATACAAATCTCTGGATCATCTCCAGTTAATGTGATGCTGTTCGTACCTTGCAATTGACCCAATCTGACTACTGGCACCAACAACCCTGTTATTACAAATAAACTTCTTGTGTACCTACTGCGATACATAAGTTTGGTGGAGAGGTTTGGCAGCCCATATTCAGTCAAAGGTGTGTGTGCAGATCACTGTGATATATAGGCATCAACAAACTGACAAATACAATATTAAATGTTTAACTGATAAAACCCAAATGAACCAAACCTGTATAAATTAGTGGTGAAAAGGAGTCTTTTTATAAAGCAAAAGGTCTCTGATCCTTTGGTAAGAACGATGGGTATTGTCCTCAATATTAGAAATGAATCCTTGAGCACTGCTGTTGTACCAACGGTCCATAAAAGTGCTGCCATTACCCCCCTCCCATAAAAGCCTAGCATTACCCTTTCTTGTAGAATGTGCCGTCACATTTCAGTTGCACCTCAGTAGTAGTTTGATCTATTATCACCCTACTCCCCACCTCATAACCGTCGCTCTTCTAGTTCTGGTCTCCCAACTGTCCCCCAAGCCCCTCTACACTGTATGGGTGACAGGGCCTTCTCCTGTTATGCCCCCAAGCTCTGGAACTCTCTCCCCAAGGATACCAAAGTCACCTTCCCTAACCTCCTTCAAATTCAGACTCAACACCTTGTTCTCTAGAAGAGCCTTTACTGAACTGGTTCTATTCTTTACCCCTCTGCTTCTACTTTTCTTGGTACCACCATCCACAGTCTCCTTTGTCTATTGGAATAGTTTTATCCTGTGTATTCTTATTGTAATTCTGTCAAGTGCTTTGAGAAGCCACCTTTGGAAGCACTATATAAAATAGTTTATTCTAAATCTTTGGAACTTTAATAGGGCAGTGCAGTAGGGCTAAAAATTGACAGTGTTAGTGGACCAGCAAGATTTGTGCAAGTTATAGGTAGTCACAAAGGAAGACTAGGATTCACTTGAAATTCATGACATGGGACACTGAAACAGTGAAGAGGCTTTGTGTAGTAAGCTTTCAGTCTCAATCTACACAGTCTGTGCTGCTGGTAGAGGTGGTTGTGAACACCTGTCTTCCGGATCAAGTACTGGGATCTCCAGTCTCAATCCTAATACTTATGACTGTCCACTACCACTGCTGTGAAACCAACACCCATAAGACAAGACCTCCAAGATTCTAACTGTACCATTATTCATGGGTGTTCACGCACCAGTATTGTTCCTCTGCTAAGCAAGGGAAGGCCTACTTTACACCAAGCCCCTGTTGACAATTCCTTCCTTGTGTTTCTTTCACGCAGTTAGTGCAGCCTAGAATAGGACACCAGATCTCACTCTTACTGGGCACTACAGTAGCAACTCACACTCCATAAGCACTACCCCTCTCAGAAATGGGAGGATTTCCAGTATATTGAACACCTCTGACACCCCCCCACTAAAAAAAAAGTCACACTGCCCTGCCCAAGGAATAGTGCGGCCATCTTCCCCTAATACAATGCTTTTATTACTCCAGCCATTTTCAGTCCTCATTGGCAGCAATATGGGAAGCATTCCTGAAAGGGGAACCCCCACAAATACTTCCATTTATTAATGGGTCTCACTTCCCTTGAATCTCTCCACCCCATTCAAACCTATAAACCATAAAGAAACAAGGGCAAGCAGAAGGGTCTTTCACAGCTTTATTGAGGTGTTGCCATTACAAGGCAAGTGGAGGCAGGAGAGTCACAAGGGCCAGGCTGGAGCCTTCATTCAGGCACCTGGGGAGGAAGAAGGAGAACAATCCAGCTGAACTGCAGGACACCCACCCCTACAGGAGCTCCTCCTGCCAGACCCTACCTGTCCACTGGCCAACATCTCCAAAGTCCTCTGCTCCCTCCACATCCTCACTGGTGCTCTCAGCATCTTCACTGGAGCTCTGAGGGTCTCCCTCCTCATCCTCAGTCCAGTCAGCTCCCACATCCAGAGGAGCTTCTACTGGTGCCACAGCCACCTGACTGCTGGTCACCAGGCTCCTGGTACCTGTGGAGAAGTAACACCCAGGAGTGAGGGATCTGCTATACCCAGAGACCCACAGTCTACTCATCTACACAGTCCCTTTGTCCAGCAGGGGATCATTCCTCAGTTGTCCAAGCATGGTTGTCTCTTGGGCAGAGATGCATCCACAAGGGATAGAGAACCAGACCCACCTTCATTCCGGCTGCCAGCACACCTGGACTCACAGCAGGCACAGACCTCATGGTCACCATACAGCTCCTCCCACCTGGAGGAGAGGAGGACAGGTGAGGCCTCCACCTGGCATGTCCCAGAGCACCCTCAGCAGGCTCCTTGCAGAAGTACCTCTTCGCCTCCCTGTTGTAGGTGCAGGACTTGGTCCCTGGTGTTGCTTTAGCAGGAGCCACAGCCATGACACAGTGCATGTACAGCTCAGTCACTTCATGCTGCAAGAGGGAAGGTCACAGCATTAAGGGATCAAGGCCAATAGAGGGACAGAGAAGGACCTTCTGCCATCTGTGAAGGCAAGCTGGCAGCTCTAGGCACTACAGCTGCCACACTCTGGTTCACATCTAGATCATGGATGGAAAAGCAGACCATGGATCAGTAGAGCAAGAAGGCTGAGCAGCACCTTCCTGGACAGCTTCTTCTGGAAGAGGAAGGCATCAATTGTGAAGCGGAGCACATCCTTCTGCTTGGAGGGGACAAACCTGGACAGGCAGCCATCTGCCTTGCTGTCCACCATGCACCTGGGGACAAGGACAAGGATGAACCCCTGCAGGCTCTCGGGGCTCCTGCCCACCTCTCCTCCCAGAAGGGGCCGTACCCCAAGTTGTCGATCACAGGGAAACGGGGCTGGGAGTGCTGGTCCGGTTTCTCCGTTACGTAACACGAGTGGATGTACAGCCTCTGCTCCACTGTGGCAAAGTAGGCAGTGGCCTGAAGTACATGGGCTGACCCAGGAAGTACTTATCCTTAGGAGAGAGCCAGACCCAGTGGGCTGGAGAGAGAGGCAGCATTACACCTGCACACAGCACCCCCTGCAGGCAGGAGGAGCCACTCGCTCAAGGAGCTTACAGTTGGTGGTGAGCAGCACAAAGCTGTGCTTGTTCTTCAGGTCCTTGAAGAAGGTCCTTCTCCTGGCCCACGTGGTGACATAGCCAACCTTGTAGGAGTAGTGGAACCTGCAGGACAGAGGGGATGAGGGGCTTCTGGACACTTTCCCAGCAGCAGCAGAGCCCTGCCTACCTGTTGTAGGAGCACTTAACCGCCACAGAGAAGGGAATGAAGCGATGCACAGGTGCACTGGAGGAGGGCAGGGCATAGCGGAGAGTGTTGGAGTACACCAGGCGGCCCTGGACAACCTGCAGGGTCACAGAGGAAGGGATATTCCCAGGAAAGGCAACCCCGACACTAGCCCTACAGCTCACATCGATACACTGCCTGTAGATGAAGACCCGCTTACCAATCGCTCGGTTCCGCACTCGTGAAGCCCGTAGATGAAGTAGAAGTAACTGCGTGTGGTTCGGCTGACGCTGCAGTTGCCCAAAGTCACCTCCGATGGCCGACAGCTGAAGCTGAACAGGAGCCGACTGACCCTCACGTACATCCTGCTGGAGGAGCACCACAACAGCCACTCCTCGGGTGCCCCCGATGGCCGGGCGAGCCGGCTGCTGCCCTCGCTGGGGATGAAACAGGACGCTCTTGATGTAGGCGGGTAAAGGGCGGCTGCCGGCTTCCGGCTTCATCTTCTCCTTGTCGAAGTAGGGCGAGTACGCGTCTCTGGACACAGGAAGGCAGCGAAAGTCGGGAGCCAAGGACTGCGAGTCGTTTTCGCTTGCAGACAGGTCTTCGGAGGGCGCTTCTGCCAGGCTCAAGTCCTCCAACTGGGCTGCGTCTTCAGGAGCCGGGAGGTCGGCCTGGAGCGCTAATTCCCGAGAGTCCCAGCCAGCCGGCCCGGCGGAGATCAGTGCGGGGAGCCCGGCCCCTGCGCACAGGCACAGCACAAAGAGAAACGAGCGCATTGCCAAATTGACATTCCGCTAAACTGCTACAGAAGTAAGACAAGTAAACTACCAAACTGTTAAAGCAAGAAAGCATAAAGTGTGAACGCGGTGACTAGGTTTTTATACTAGCAGGACTATGCTACCACACACATGGTCACACTACCGCTCAATCAACACAATCAATTACATACAGAGACCCGGATTGTTCTCAGCGTCTAATTAGAACCTGCTTCCAGTCTGAGGCGGGACTCCGTGAAGCCGCCTGAACACTTTCCCGTGTGTATCTGAGCTCAGCGGAGGAGTTCCACGCAATTTCGACAGAATTAAATCACCCACACGTGTAAAATTTGCTCAGATTAATTTATTGTTCAATTAGTTTCTAATTTCCGAGGACAGTGTGTTAAACTCGCTGTCAGACAGAGTACGGAACATGCGACACGTCCGTCCACACTTTCTTTTATCGAGGGGGCTGTTCTATCAACACATACCGCAATGAAAATAATTTTACTACTTTTCACGTGTAATGTCATATTAAAATGTGTAATACAAGCATTTCTTTGCTTCCCGGTAAAGAAATACTGATCAGCTTTTGATATGATCTGATAATAATTTGTCTGATTTTCCAGAGATTGCTTTTGCTTCGCAGCACTGAGAACCAATGGAAGCCCGTTTCCGCCAGGGAGTAAAAAAAACGCGCTATGGTATCTCAGAATTGCGACTTAAAAACTCAGAATTCTTACTTTATATCTCACATTTGCGGCTTCGAAATAGCCCATATTTCATTGTCTGTCCTTTTGTTATTGTAACGGATTCGGGTTCAAGGGCTTGTGCCTTTGCCGCTCCCACCCTAGATCATGTTTCACTGCATTGGCTCGAACCCAGGCCTTGCCAGCTGTCGGAATTCTGAGATACCATAGTGCGGAAACGGGCTTCCATACATTTCAATTAGTCTGATCAGTGTAGGACAAGTAAATGTAGAATTATTACTTTGTCTGTCTCTTGTTTGTATATAAATGAATGTCTCTGACAACTTAATGTTAGTTTTTAATTTAGTTTTAGTTTTACGATGTAGGTCATGCGTTGACATATGCACGAGCATACGAAATGTCTCACTCCTGATTCAGCTCATGCTCCATAGGAGAGAAGCGATTCCTCCTGCTTCTCATACAATCATTTTTATTCTTAATCATAATTTTCTTTAGTTATGATCAATATTGAACTTTTTCTAAATAAAACGACAATAATCAAACATGCAGGCAGACTTTTAAAAAGTATTAGGAGTTGACAGGGTGCACCTTAGGAATAGTCGTTAGAAAATGTGAGAAAAGGAAAGTTACGTAAGCTCTCACACACAGTATTAGAGATTGGCATCTGATTGTAAAAAAAAAACTACCCGTCTCCCCAGCATTTAACGGTGCTGTTGTTTTTATTTTAAATATTTATATATTGTTAGCATTTTAATGAATTGTTAAAAGATTGATATACAAATCGCTAAATACGAAACGTAAAAAATCCAACTGTAAGCAATTGACCATTCATATTCCTGAATTTTAAATCTCTATGTTTATCTGTGTCCAAGTGCCTGGTGCAGCTATTTTGAAAGCAGAGTCTATGATTTATTGCGGAAGTGCATTGTTGCCACCACGGAAGAAAATCCAGAATTCTCCTAATTAAGAAATACAAAATTATCTCCTAATTGCGAGATAGCAACGATATCATGTGTGTATATGAACAACCTGTTACATTTGCAATGGCAGTACCTACAGACTATCGAAAGGTTTGCTGGCACTGTGGGTTTAGTGTTCCTGACAATGTGCACGCTGAGAAATGCATACAGACTGACTTTCTTCTCGGAATGAAAAGGTTACCGTTTATACCTCATGTAAACACAGTTTTAACCATTATCACACTCATATATATGAATTAAGAACGAATGTGACCTGGAATCCATTGTACCGCTTCAAACTGAAAGTCAGATATTTAGTCTCAAAACTACATAACTCAAGATTTTTTTTTCCTTGATGGCAGCATTGGCTTCTGTAATTTAGATTCAACCACTGAAGAGGTTGGTTTTGTGTTTTTAGCTATTAAACATAACTGGTCATTTTAAGTCAGTTCTTGTTACTCTTTCCGCTCGAAAGAGCTGTATTAATACCGGCGCACCTGTCTCCACAGGAAAGTTATTGCTGTTCCCAAACCAATGTACTGCAGCTTGTGGCCACGTGTTCCTGCTGTCAGCCTGTGATACCATGTTCGTCCACCGCTAGAAATATTACTGCTCCAGTACAAGAGTAGAAGAGGAAACAAATGCAAACACCGTTTAGAAAAAAACACACACGTCTCAGGCCTTAACCATGACAAGGATGGGATTTGAACCTAGAAGAGCAGAGTACAATGGATTAGCAATCCAAAAAGTGACTCCTGTTTAATTTTCTTTTCGCTTGCTCAATTTGTAGTACGCTCCTCAATCCTTACAACCGATAAACAAAACGGCTTAATGTGCCACAGCATTCTGCTGCAGGTACGGGTTGCACCGTGTATTAGGCGAACCCGAATGGAATATTTCAAATATGTGAAGAATTTCATGAAACCTGAAAAAAGATGATCACTGCCAATGTCAACAGTTCAGATTCTGTAGGTAGCTTCAACAGAACAAAACGATCTGAAGCCGCAATAATTTCAGAGTGTATTGTGACACTCTAACCATGCTGTTGCTATTACTGCTACTTCTGCTGCAGTTGCTTTAAACTCTACTCAGCGGGCAAGTAAAGTTGTACAAGGAATAGACTACTTTGAGCCGTCCAAATTTCATTATGTGAATTTAAGATTTTTTTTATTAATAACAGCATGAGTAATACAATGCATGCTCAGAAACGTTACTTATAAGCTTATGAAGCAACAGTGTTTCGACAATTTGTGGTCTTCAAAAAGTAAACGCTGAAGTTTTTATACTTCCTTGTGAGCAGATCAACTTTGATTTAGAAAAGGAAAACTTACTCCCCTGTTGCTTTCATTGCAATATCTGAATCGAGACCCAAGCGCTAAGAAAGCTGAAAAATGCAGAAGTAATAAACCCGATTTTAATTTTGATACAGATTTTCTAATGCAGCCTTCATTACAAGACGAAAATATATGGATGACAATATTTAAAAGATGAAGATTTTACTTTTGAGAAATTGTCATTTTATGTATTTAGACGCTTTTCAACCGCTGTTTTTAGAACTTTGCTGTGCTTCCTGAATCATTTTCAGTGTTATAAACTGGGTGTGGAGATAGCGATCACTTTGTAGAGCAGTTGATAGGCTGGAGCTGTTCAGACTACTCTTGTTATTTCTCAAACGCTTCCATCATTTTTCTTTCATGATAGGACGCGAGTGTGTACATGTGTTTGGTTTTCGTTTCACTGATTCTCGTTGAAGATTTGGGAATTAACGAAGAAAGAATCAGTAACCAGGAAGGCAGAAGCTTTGGTTCTCAACGATCTTGAAGACGCCCATGTAGAGCAGCGTGTGATGATTTGTACTACAAAAGACCAAGTGCTCAGTGACGTCTGCGTTTACCGTTGAAACTTTTCATCTCAAGTGCAAAAGCAGTTGTGTTAAACATAGCTGAGTGGCGCAGCAGAAGCTTGCTGGGTCCATAACCCAAAGATTGATGGATCAAAGCCATCCTCTGCTATACATGTTTAATGCACGACTGATAAGCACACCATCAGTTTAATGATGTGCATTGAAACTGATTTCTTCTCTTGTGTGTGCAAACTTTACACTTACGGTGCTCTTTAATCTTTACAAATATGCAGATGCCCAAATGTTTCTTTGGTTGTTCTGACATCCTTTATAGATTCCTCAAATCCTTCAAATGAACATCCATATCAGCACAGTTATGTTTATATCTTTTAAAATTAAAGTACATACAACACAAATATCAATGTACATTTGTACTGTGCTCATTTAATAATGATTGTCAAGTTCTCCAACAACTCTGTTATAATTTTAAAATATTTTTGCTAAGGATACACAACGGGTGTATAAGGCATTCTAACTACAGCCAGCTGAAGATAAAATTCCACACGTGAAAATGGTTTCACGCACATTTCCTGCAAAGTTCAAGAGGGCTTTTAGCGGAGATTATGTTACATCGAAACAATCCGAAGCGCGTACCTGACCACCAGCCCTTTGTATAACAGCTGTACAAAGACATAAGGATTATCCCGTGCATAAGGAAATGTTGTGTTAAGGAGAAGTGAGTTAACATGATCCGTGACCTAATATACCAGAACAAATACTCACCCAGCAAGGTCTGCTTTACTACAAGAGAGAAGTAGAGTGAAAGACGTGATCATTTCACGCCGTTGTGGAACAAAACGCTTTTTTCTTGGAATTCTAAATCAATTAGAAATTCAGAGCGACACATAAAGGCTTTGTCTGCTTAAAAGTGATGATTTTTAAAAACTGATAAAAATGTAGAAAACACGTTTCTCACGTAGAAATTTAAGATGGGGGTGGGGTATTACTAGGAGCGGCGCTGAACTCACCATGGTGCAATTCATTTACGTGACGGGCTGGTGGTTTAATGGATAACGCGTCTAATTTCGGTTTATTAGATTGTCGATTCGACTTCTACCGGGGTTGTGTGATTTAAATCAGGCTCCTCAGAAATAGATGTCCGTTATGTAAATGAACCGCACCTGAAAGCAAACGTTGGGTCTGGGTTCCTTTCTTTCCTGCATGAAATAGCAAATCGTTACAAAAAAAAAAACACCAACTAATGTCCAATGGCGTTAGTCATTTAAGTAAACATGAATATACTGTAAGGTCTTGGTACATGGGAGTGGATTTCAACCACAATTAAAAAAGGGCAAATTATAATTACAGGCTTCAGACACTTTTTCAAACAAAAAAGACCAAACACTCCCTAACTTTCAGGTTTGCTTGAACCTGTAACAAAAAGGGGGTCTGAAGCTTCCATTCTCTGATGTCACTGTCTCTAAAGCCGGGCGTGATGTTTCGCGGATATGCAGTGTGCCTTTTCTCTTGTCGTGTTCATGATGATTCGCTGCATAAGCTCCTGATTGGGTGTTCTGTACTGCGCTGTTACTTCGTTCAGATTACCTATGTGGTGTACAGATAAAACCCGACTGCGTGGTGTAGTTTCCGGGGTCGGCACCAACTGCACCTGCAAACTCCTCAGCTGACCTCGACGTGATTTGAACACGCAACCTTCTGATCTGGAATCAGACGAGCTACCATTGCGCCACAAGGTCACTCGCCACAAGTTCTTTTAATTCCCCCAAAGAGAACAATCAGCGTCCCTGAAAAATATTTTTTTTCATTCTCTTCTGTGAGGAGCGCCGCTCTTCCAACGAGAGTCTCTTCTTCCCAGACCACAGATTATTCTTCCCGCCCGGCTCTCTCATGGAGAGCAGACACACCGTCTCCACTAATGTGTTTTCTACATCTATAGATCTGACCCCCTACAGCCCCGATATTCCTGGACAGGATATTTACCACCAGCCTCGTGAACTTCTCATCTTGACCTCTCCCAGGAGGAGCACAATTAACACAGAATCCTCTCTCCATTTAGCAAATAACACAAAACACTGTTTACCTGTCAAGACAGAAAACCGGGCTGCTCCAGGTGAGGCTTAAACTCACAACCTCGGCATGAGTCCACTGAATATGTCATTTTACATGGCCTGAACCAGGAAAGAGATTGGAAGTCAAGAAGTTATGGTTTTGTTTTAATACTTGCCTACTCTTAATTTTTCGGTCAAATCTTTTATTTGGGAGTACTTTCAATGGATGTTAATCTTTGTCCCGATGCACGATTCTGGGCCATGGTGTATCTTGAATAATGTTCTTATAGGCTTCAGTTTGGAAAAGTGCGGTCTTCAGAAGCTACCGAAACCGCTAATGGTTACATAACACTTAATACAAAAGCAACGTTCGGGTTTGAAAAAAAAATATTACTTGCTATGAATACAAACACTGTTACAGGAGGCGTGTTAGGGCTATTTTAGCTTAGATCATCAATTCATCTTACATTTCTTCTCCATCTATATCAACAGCGTCATCGCTACTGAGCGCTAAAGGCAGGTCCTGGCAATACAATCTTCTTTAGAAAACATTTTTAAAACTATTTCCACTATCATACATAAAGTAAAAGATACCGATTGCACGCAACTAATAAAATCTCTTTTCCAGGGACGTTGTAGCTAGATGCAAATTCCAATCGAAAATGTATCAGCTTTAAAATTTTCTTTTGGATCCACAGGACGATCAGCATGAGACTCAAAATATACCTGTGTTTGATTGTGCAGCATAGATTGTACAGCGTTTATGTTAAAATTAAGGTAAATATATAAAAATATCAACATCCAACTTCACAGTGCTAACGTACTGTAACAGTGCTTGTCAAATTCTCAAACAAATCTGCGTTGTATTTCTAAACTCTTTTAGCAGAGGACGCAACAGGAGTATAAATGATATCTCCCGCAAGCCATTCAAAGATACTTTTCCAAGGGTGAATATGGATTTCTGGGGAGTTGCGGTGTTGATCACTATTGGACTTCCCCGGTCTCAAGTGTTGTTGTTGGACACGGGCAAAAGACTCGCATTTTCTGCAAATATAAAGAGGGTTAAGGTTTCGGCTTTAGCGGAGACAGTGTTTACATTGACAATAATAAGAAGATCGTCCCTGGGTGGGTTTGAACCACCAACCTTTTAGTTAACAGCCAAACACGCTCGCCGATTGCACCACAGAGACTGATGAGAGAAGTTTTTCTCCATTCGCACTTTCCGGTCAAAAAATAAACATTGCTTGCATTTTCTTGCCAGTCGGCAATATTCCTACTGCTCTGATAGCCAAGAATTACATTTCATTTTTCACAAGCTGTATGAATTTCTTGAAAAACAAGTTGTTGCAGAAAGGAAATGCATTCATGCTTTAAACTAAATCAAGCCCTATGCGGTTGTCCAAGATGGTAGTTTCTGCACAAAAAGACAGGAAGAAAGGCACAGCTGGGATGTGGAGCCAGGATCTCCAGTTAACAAGACAGGTACTTAAACCGACTCAGCTACGGTGCCAGCAGAATTCTCCTCTTTTATAGCCGCTTGGACACACCGCTCTGAGCCATATGGGTTCACTAATCCCTGAGTCTGCCGGCTGAGCAAGCTGCCTCCTTTACACGGAACAGGCGCCCTGACCGTAAGAGAAATGAAGAGAAATGGCTTTTATCGGGCACTTTTCATGTACAATGCGCTTGACATCTCCCAAGGAGGACAGAGTTCATTAACGACACTTTTCCTTTCTTTCTTCTTTCTGTACACTTTGATGAAACAAACGAGAAATCATGTAAGGGAAAATGTCTTTTTTCATGGAGAAAACATGCACCGGGAAATGTTGTGTTTAGAAGAAGTCAGTTAACATGAAAAGTGACCTAATTTACCAGAGCAAATGCTCACCTAGCAAGATCTGCTTTACTACTAGAGAGAAGTAGAGTGAAAGACGTGATCATTTCATGCCGTTGTGGAACGAAACGCTTTTGTCTTGGAATTCTAAATCAATTAGAAATTCAGAGCGACACATAAAGGCTTTGTCTGCTTAAAAGTGATGATTTTTTAAAACTAAAAAAAAATGTAGAAAACACGTTTCTCACTTAGAAATTTAAGATTGGGGTGGGGTATTACTAGTAGCGGCACTGAACTCACCATGGTGCAATTAATTTACGTGACGGGCTAGTGGTTTAATGGATAACGCGTCTGATTTCGGTTTATAAGATTGTCGATTCGACTTCTACCGGGGTTGTGTGATTCAAATCAGGCTCCTCAGAAATAGATGTCCGTTATGTAAATGAACCCCACCTGAAAGCAAACGTTGGGTCTGGGTTCCTTTCTTTCCTGCATGAAATAAATCGTTACAAAAAAAAAACACCAACTAATGTCCAATAGTCCAATAGTTAGTCATTTAAGTAAACATGAATATACTGTAAGGTCTTGGTACATGGGAGTGGATTTCAACCACAATTAAAAAAGGGCAAATTATAATTACAGGCTTCAGACACTTTTTCATACAAAAGTGACCAAACACTCCCTAACTTTCAGGTTTGCTTGAACCTGTAACAGAAAAGCGGTCTGAAACTTCCATTCTCTGATGTCACTGTCTCTAAAGTCGGACGTGATGTTTCGCAGATGTGCAATATGCCTTTTCTCTTGCCGTGTTCAAGATGATTCGCTGCATAAGCTCCTGACTGGTAGTTCTGTACTGCGCTGTTATTTCGTTCAGATTACTTATGTGGTGTACAGCTAAAACACAACTGTATGGTATAATTTCCAGGTTCAGCACCAGCAGCACCTGCAAACACATCAGCTGACCTCAACCTGATTTGAACACGCAACCTTCCGATTTGGAGTCAGACGCGCTACCGTTGCACCACGAGGTCACTCACCATGTGTGCTTTTAATTCCCCCAAAGAGAATAACAGTAATGCGAGAATAACAGTAGTATTAAAACTACTACTACTACTGTTAATTCTCTAACAGTAACACTATAATTATATTTAATATTAACATGAATATGAACATTAAAACTAAAACTATCAGTAGCGCTATCATCATTAATGCTCACATGAACACTAGCATTAAAACAACCAGTTGTACTCTCATTAATATTAATATGAATACACTAGTATTAGTATTTGTTGCTACCCATGACGTCACATCGCTCTTTGTGACGAACGCGATACACCTAGACGCGCACAGTGACATGGCGCCTGTCCCCGTGGTTACCATACTTATGATTTATAAACACGGGAAAAAATACATGTAAACTGTTACTTACATACATTTATCAACTTGGAATATTTTTTTTTAGCTCTAGGATACAGTTACCTAAATAATAATAAGAATAATCATTGTTTAATTTCGGTTTGAACATTTTTTACACTAAACGCACTACGGTAATTGATCGATACAGTCTTTATTGACTGTTTTCTAGATATTTAAAACAGGATCAAAACCAGAAAAAGAATCAGTACTCACCAATCGGTGAAGCTAATTGTTTATTCTACGGTTTTTTAATTGAATTAATTGGTTTTCGATAGATAAGTGATCAATAAGTCTCCTCCGTGCGCACCCTGCACCTCCCGCGGTCTTGCTCTCTGATCCAGGCGCTCAGGCTGGTGTCTGTGATGTCACAGCGCTCTTTGTAACAGAGCAGAGCGCGTCTCTGCTGGAGGAGACTCCTGTCCGGAGCCTGGGGGGCTTTTCTTACAGATATAACATCCCCCCCAAAAAAGAACACACCGGGCTGTGAAGAGAAGCGAATCATAACAGTTGTAAAAGGAGAGCGACAAACCAAGGAATTAAATTCATTAAACAGGAAAAAAAATAGTTTACTTCGCAGATTAATGTGTTACAAGGCGTACCCGTGTGGAGCAGTAGAGAACGAGCACTAGTCCTTGTAATAAGTGCTTTTAAATGTTTTAAACGAATCATCAGAGTATAGAAGCCAGGAGGATCAGGAACCTGATCCTGGAGGTTAAAATGTGTATCCCGGTTTTATTTCCAGCCTGCTCTCAGTTCCATAGGTAGTCTGATTACCTGTTACAATAATTCATCTAATTGTAAATTTATAAGACTGTGAGACACCTGTGAGAGACATATGAGAGCTGGTGATTCCCTGGGCTGGTGTGGAATCACACACAGACAGGTCTTCTTCTGTGTGATCTGAGTCCCACTGCTGAGAGCTACAGACTGGTCAACTGGTCACTACTGTAGACACGACCATCGGCCCATTGGCTACTAATAATCAATATACAGTGTACTGACCAAAGTGTCACTACTTCTGTTTATTACATAAAAAGATAATTCCACACTCACGTGTGTTATAAAACATTTATAAAACATGTTTGGAGACTGACATACAGTAAAGAAAGTAATACTGAAGGGCTGGAGGTCCTGGAAAGGGTTAATAGAAGCTTCTTGCTTCTGACATGGAACAGAGTCCACAGCTGACAGATCAGTGAGTCTTGAGCCCAGTTCACAGAGAGGAGAACCAGGAACTCTTCTCTGTCTCTAAGTGGCTGTGAGGAAGGAGAAAATGGGGAGATGTGACCTGAGTCCAGGCTGTTCTGTCTGATATTATTCATGTAACAGCACTGATTGTCTGAATGTCCTCTGGTTCTGGATTGACGGATAAAAAGAAGTATGGAGCTTCTGTCCGATTGTCTCTGAGCTGTGAATCTGACTGAGAAGAGAATAATGATTTTTTATTCTGCCTCTGATAATTTTTCTCTTTGCCAAGTGGTGTTACATCCCCTTCAGAAACTCTGCACAGACTGTCAGAGTGAGAGAAAAGTAGAGAGATGGACATATAAGAGCACACGCGGCGAGAGATACATACGTCTTGATTTACTTTGAACCAAGTGTTCATTTCCTTTGTGGAACAAGTTGTTTCTGAACTTCAAGAAATTCATACAACTTCTGAAAGATAAAATATAAGTCTTGCTAATCAGGACAGAAGAAATACCGCAAGAAAATGTCAGTGATTTTTCTCCTTTTAACGAAAAGTGGAGAAAAACAACGGCAGTGCATCTCTGTCGGCTTGATTTAGCTTAATACAAGTATTCACTTCATTTTCTGTGGATTACAGACTGCGAAAGATGAAATAAAGTTATTGGTTATTCATGGTCAGTGCAGAAGAAATACTGCCGGCTGGCAGGAAAATGTCAGTATTTTATAATTCTTTAACTACAAACGTGTGAACGGCAAAAAGCAACGGGAGTGTGTCTCTGTGCAGCTGTTAAATGAAGGGCTGGTGGTTCAAACCCACTAAGGGATGAGCTTCAGACTGTTCCACTGTAACCATAATCTCTGCTAAAGCTTGATGGGATTTCTTCGCAAGCCCTCTTGAAATTTGCAGGAAATATCTATTTTACTCATGTGGAACTACAAGTAAACAATTAAGTACCTGTCAATGTCCAAGAAAACCATTTTCACGTGTGGAATTTTATCTTCAACTGGCTGTCAGGAGAATTCATTTATACACCCGTTGTATCCTTAGCAAAAATATTTTAAAATTAGAACACAGATTTGTTGGAGAACTTGACAATCCTTGACAATCATTATTAAATGAGCATTATACAAATGTGCGTTGATATTTTGTATATGTACCTTAATTGTAATAAAATTAAACATAATTGCTTTGATATGGATGTTCATTTGAAGGATTTGAGGAAACTATCAAGGATCTCTGAACAACCAAAGATATATTTGGGCATCTGCTATTGGTAAAGATTAAAGAGTACTGTAAGTGTTAAGCTTGCACACACACGAGAGAAAAATCAGTTTTAATGTACTTCATTAAACTGATGGTGTGCTTATCAATCGTGCATAAAATGTACGTAGCTAAGGATGGTTTCGATCAGTCGATCTCTATGTTACAGGCCCAGCACTCTGCTAACAGTTGTCTTAGTGTGATTCAACACAACTACTCTATCTTTGCTTTCTAAAAGTGCGCCCGAGATGGAAAAGTCTAAACGGTAAACGCAGACGTCACTTTGAGCACTTGGTCTTTTATAGTACAAATCATCACACGCTGCCTTACATGGGCGTGTCTTCAAGATCGTTGTGAACCAAACCTTCTGCCAAACTGAATCTTTCGTCGTTAATTCCCAAATCTTCAATGAGAATCAGTCAAACGAAAACCAAGCCCATGTACACACTCGCGTCCTAGCGTGAAAGAAAAATGATGTAAGCATTTGAGAAATAACGAGAGTAGTCTGAACATCTCCAGCCTGTCAACTGCTCTACAAAGAGATCGCTCCCTCTACACCCACTTTATAACGCTGAAAATGATTCAGGAAGCACAGCAAAGTTCTAAAACCAGCGAATGCATCTGCATACATAAAATGTCAATTTTTCAAAAGTAAAATCTTCAGCTTTGAAAGATTGTCATCTATATATTTTCGTTTTTCTCTTTTTTACATAACACGCTTTCGAGAAACAAACTGTGTATCTAGCTTTGTTAAATTAAAATCGGCACATCCCAGTTGGCAAAAGATGTAGAATATACGACTATTAAACGCATACTTTAGACGCATAAATGTGCTCCGTAACTGGTCTACAATGAAATTCTAGTATACGTATATCGTTATACGTCAATTAGACATCTATGATTATATGTTTATTATACATAAATGGTTGGAGTTCTATTATACGGATAAATTTAGAGGACTAATATACATATACTGTATAGTTAAAGGTCTATTATACATCAAATAAATATTTTATAGGTGTAGAAACTAGTAAATAAAGCCAATGATTTGTTTTAGAAATTTATTCTTAAAATATACAATTATTCACACCTGAAAAATATGTAGTTCAAATTATACATTATATACAATATTGTAATCAACAAATGGCTAATCATCATAAAAACACAACTAGTAAACTTCAGTTACAAATTCTAGTAACATGGCAATATATATAGTAATGACAAACAAACTAATTACATGAACACGCTAATATTTAACTCAAAACCACATTTCGATTCAAATATAAATTTTAACATTTACAACTTCTATATTTCCACGAAAATATAATTAATGTAGCACAAATGCTACTTTCTAAAAAAGACAGAATGAAACTGTTTGTTTTGTGTTTCATGGTGATCCTCCTCTCGATACTAATGCAATGTTTAATATGATCCCTCGAGAAACAAAAAGGAGTCCATTTCCGCCTGGAATGATTGATGCCCCATCAAACATTTTGTAATATTCCCGGAAGTTTATACAGTAGAATCCTGGTTCGTGGCTTAAATTCAAGGTAAACAAGACTAAGGAAACGAGTTGGAAACTTGATGTCGAACTGGGATTTAAATCACCCGGAACATTTCACTACATTGGCCAGTATGTGCCAGGGAGCATTTGACAACCCTTCGATAGCTCAGTTGGTAGAGCGGGGGACTGTAGTGGAGTCAGTAGGGAATCCTTAGGTCGCTGGTTCGATTCCGGCTCGAAGGAAGGTGCTTTTTGTGTACTTTAATCAAAGAGTAAAAATAGCGAATCTTTTTCACTCAGACATTGATCAAAAGCTCAATAACCGACGAAGCAGAGGCTCCTGTTCCAAAGTCAGCCCACGTCTGATTGTCTTGTTTTGGCCAATATCTGATCTTTGAATTAAGGGAATACTCTGTTTGCTTTGTAATTAAAAAAAAAAAAAACATACAGTACAAATGTCAATTTCATTTTGGTTTCAAGATCGCAATTTAGTGTGAAACATAAAAGCCAGCTGGATAAGCTTTATTAATTTCCCTCACGGGATCAATAAAGTATCTATCTATAAATCTCTTATACGTCATTTACAATGGCCTTTCAACTAATAGCCCGTGCAGGGATCAAACCCTAGCTGTTGGTACACTACGAGTTGCGTAAGGCTCTAACGCGCAGATGAGAAACTAACTTCTGCTTCTTCATTATATACACAGTGAGCTATATATATGCGAGCTTACTGCCTCCTACGGGCTCTGTATTTGTTAGCGGTACAAGACCGGCCGTGGAGAAATGAAGTGAGGAGGGTGTGTACGTTAAAAGGCTCGTAGCGTCCCTGGAAGGGCTCAAACCACCACCCTTTTGGTTAACAACTGAGCCACAAAGACGCATGTACAGCTTAACACTTCTCGGTCTCAGTGAAAGTGATACACTACGTAAAATTTCCAGAGATTCATTTATTTTAAAAGGAAAATCACCAACAGCGACCGAGATCTACTGGAGTTTTTTCATTCTATACTGCGATTTCTGAAGGGTACCCTGTGAAAATACGAGTTTTGACGAGAAGGGATGGACATATAAGGTCAAAAGGCTTGGGGAATTGAACTTTAAGGTGAAGACTGCGGGTTCAGTAGCAGCAGAACCTGATCAGTATCAGTTGACTCCGATATACTGTGAAAATGAACTTGGGGATTTAGAGTCAGACGTGCTACCGTTGCACCATGGGGTACTTAATTTAAAAAAAAATAGAAAAAACAATCAGTGTTCCTGGATCTGTAATTGAGAACAACACCTGCACAAGAGCTGCGCAGGAAGAATAAAATGTGGTCTGGGAAGAAGAGACTCTCTTCGGAAGAGCTGCGCACTTCACAGGAGATTTTTTTTTTGTGAAGCTGATTTGTCTCCTTTCGGGAATTCAAAGGCACGGATAGCCGTGACTTCGTGGCGCAACGGTAGCGCGTCTGACTCCACATCAGAAGGCTGCATGTTCAAATCACATCGAGGTCAGCTGTTACTTTTTCAGGTTCTGCTGGTCCTGAACACGGAATTCACACCATGCAGTTGAGTTCTATCTGTACACCATATAGATAATCTAAACAAAATAGAGCAGTACAGGACACGCAGTGTGGAGCTCACAGAGGCTTACAGTCTCCAGCATTGGAGTGAAGAGGAAAAAAAGAACTTGTTTTTTTTTTAAGAGAAAAGGCACAGTTCACATCTGCTTAACATCATGTCCAACTTTAGAGACAGCTACATCAGATAATGGAATCCCGGAAGTTTCAGATAACTTTTTTTAATACAGGTTCAAGCAAACCTGAAAGTTAATGAGTTTCCGGACACTTTTGTTTTATTAAAAAGTGTCTGAAGCCTGAGAATGTAATTTGAAAAAAAAAAACCCGCTATTGGACATTAGCAGGTGCTTTTTGTAACGATTTGCTATTTCATGCTGGAAAACAAAGGAAACAGACCCAACGTTTGCTTTCAGGTGCGGTTCATTACATAATATACATCTATTACTGAGGAGCTTGAATAAAATTTACACGAGCCAGGTAGAAGTCGAACCTACAATCTTATTATTCGAAATCAGACGCGTTGTTTATTAAACCGCTGGCATTTCACATACCCTGAATTTCCCCATAGCGTGCTCAGCGCCGCTACTAGTAATGCACCGCTCCGTCTAAAATTTCAAAGTGAGAAACATGTGTTTTCTGATTTTTTATGAGTTTTAAAATATAATCTCTTTAAATCAGACAAGGGGTTTATGTTTCGCACCTAAATTCCGTTTGACTGAGAATTCAAAGAAAGACTGTTTTCTTTCACAACACCGTATAATTATCACATCCACCAGACTCTCCAACCTCTCCAGACCTTGCTGGTTGAGCAATTGCTCCGATAAATTAGGTCACGTATCATGTTAAATCATTTCTTCTCAACACAACATTTCCTGGTGCACGTTTTCTCTATGAAAAAAAGACATTTTTCCCTTGCACGATTTCTCGTTTTTTTATCAAAGCTACAGAAATAAAAAAGAAGAAGAAATAGTGTCGCAAAAGAACTCTGTCGCCCTTGGGAGATATCAAACGCATTGGACATGAAAATGCCAGATAAAAGCCAGTTCTCTTCGTTTCTCAGTGTCCGGGCTGCTATGTAAAAGAGGCAATTTGCTCTGAGTGCAGGTTCAGCGCTTACTGAACGCAGATGTCTCAGAGCGGTGTGTCCAAGTGGCTGTAAAAGGGGATGGTCGTCCTGTCACAGTAGCCTAGTTGCTTCTCTAGTAAACAAAAGAACCGGGATTCAAATCCCAGCCGTGTCTTTCTTCCTATCTTGTAGTACAGAACGTATCATTTCGGGCAATCACAAAGGGCTTGATTTCGTTAAATGCATGTGTTCATTTCCTTTCTGGAAAACTTGTTTTTGATGAAATTCACACAGCTTGCGAAAAATGAAATTCAATTCTTGGTTATCAGTGCAGAAGAAATATTACCGTCTGGCAAAATAAACGGAAAGAGATTTTTTTTTTAATCGAAAACTTGTGATTCGAGAGAAGACCCTATCAGTCAGTCTCTGTGGCGCAATCGGTTAGCGCATTTAGCTTTTAACTGAAAGGTTGGTGGTTCGAGTCCACCCAGGGATGGGATTCTTCTGCAGTGTAAACGTTGTCTTAAGTCAATTGGATTTCTCAGCGAAACCATAACCATTTTAATATATGCAGGAAATGCGAGTGTTTAACACGTGTCAGGGTCACCGGGAAATGTCCAATAATGCCCAACATTGCAACTCCCCAGAAAAAATTATCGTCGAATCTTCATTTATACTCCAGTTGAATCCTCTGCAGAAATATTTTAAAAATACAATGCAGGTTTGTTTGAGAACTTGACAAGCATTGTTACGATAGCACTGTGCAGTTGGATTTTGATATTTTGACATATTTACCTTAATTTTAAACATAAATACTATACAGTCTATTGTAATTTTAAAATAAGTTAGCTGAGGATGCAAAGGGGTGAAAGGGAAAGGTCAGAGGGTATAGTAAAAACAAGGATTAGGTTAGGATTGGTGGAGGTGGTAGGGGTGTTGATGGTTTTTCTCTGTAGAGGATGATTGAGTTTTTTATCCTTCTCTGAAGTGAGAAATTGGAAGAGTTGAGGGATCTGATGAGGTTAGTTATAAAAGGAAGTTGATGTGGAGCTGTTAGCCGTAAAACTTCCTAAAGTCTTTAAACTGCAGTAAGCAAAGATAAAGAAAATTATCTTTGCTTACTGCCCTGTCTTTCTAACACCTGAAGAAGGCTCCACGGCCAACATGTTATGTTTCCTTTCTTCTCTTTTCAGCATGGAATAATCCTTTACTTTTTCCTATGCAGCCTACGCATGCTGACACAGCTACCCACCTGATATATAACATTCCTATAATCACAACTATGAATGTCCACTGTGGGTATTTTTTCCATTATTATTTATTTTGGCATTGAAGCATATTTTATGTAATACCGAAGTGTCATAATCACTGAAAAACATATTTTTTCATTTAGAAAGAATTAAAAAAATATAAATCACTATGAATTACATTTAACCTGTTCTGATCTAGGTTTTCTATATACTTTAACATGCCATGTTCAGAATGTCACAACGCAGAAATGCAACAGTGAAGTTTTGTAATTACAAATGTTCGTGATGAGTGATTTTGTCTCTCTTACCTTAGTGTCAGAATACTAAGATGTTTTGGTAACGAGGAAGGAGGGAAAAAGTAATTCAGCAGAAGGGGTGCTATTTTGTTGACTATAAATCCTCACATGCCATGTTCAGAGGGTCATATTAAAAAAATGGTACAGTAAATTTTCTTATGCTTCATGATTTTCATAATTTGTTACATTGTGTCTCACACCTTTGTGTCAGAATTCTGAGATGTTTTTTTCTAAACAGGGGCCATTGCAATACAACAGAAAGAGCAATTAGCTTTTCCCTATAAATTCTCTCATGCCACATTCAGAGGGTCATATTTTAAAAATGGTACAGCAACATTTCCTGAAGTTCAGGATTTTGAGAGTCTGTTACATTGTGTCTCACACCTCAGTGGCAGAATTGTGAGACGATTTTATAATCAGGAGGGAGGGTCATAGCAATAAGCAGAAAGTGTCATCACCCTTTGCTCATCCTCCGTTAACCATATATTCTCATATGCCATGTTCTAAATGTCCCATTGTAAACTGCTATAATAACATTTCTTGCAAAATGCAAGATTTTGAGACTTTGAGAATTCACGTTTTGCTTTTGTCTTATTTACTTGTTGTCTAACATGTCAGTTTGTGTTATTGTGAGTTTTGAAAATTGGTTTTCGATTTTCTGAAATGTGTTTCATACAAAAATGCAATTTGGATAATCATTACTTACATATTCCCCTTTACTGAGGATATGTGCAGTAATCAACTCGGATTAGTATTTTTAAAAATGACTATAGAGAGCCATCTACAGGCGAAAGGCGGCATAACATCACAGCAGCAGCACTTAAGGTGGAACGAAAAACGCGAATAAGAAGCTGGCGAATAAGCAGCCAACTTCAGCCTCGTTAATGCAGCAGGATTGGGTGAGGTAGAAAAATATTTCTTCCTCTGAATCCTAACATTTTTGTAGGTGTTCTAGGACTTCTCGCCTCAGATAAAGCTGCCAATACATCACTCATTTCTACTCCATCAATATCAGCAGTGTTATCAGTACTGAGCCCTAAGTGTAGGTCCTGTCATCATATAAAAACTTGAACGTATCGACTGCATTCACCTGAAAAAATCTGATAAAATTGAAAAATACATCGGAAACAAATTTGCACTGTTTTTTTTTTCAGATCCAGAAGAGAATCATCATGAGACTCAAAACAGACCTGTTTTTAATTCTTTCCAGGAGGAAAGATTATTCAGATGCAAACATGGGTCCAAAATCAATGTACTCACCTATCGCTGTTGCTTCTTCAAATCCTTCAACTGAACGTCGATATTGAGGGATGATATCATACAAAGTTTGGTTTTCTTTTAAAGCAAATTTTATTAAAATATGAGCCTCTATTATAGTTGTCTTGGATGTTTCGCAAGGTATAATAGACCCCCTTGTGCCCTCTGCTAAAATATTATAAAATACAACAATCTTTATATATATATAGAACAGCATTTATGGTTACATGTATATTAAAATTAAGATAAATATACAAAAGTATTGAAATACAAATGTACAGTCCTAACATAATCATGCTGTCCAACTGTCTTTTTTGCTTTTCAAGTTCTCCAACAAATCTGTGTTGTAATTTTAAATATTTTAACTAAGGGTGCAACGAGAGTATAAATGAATTCTCCCGCCAGCCATTTGAAGGTCAAAGTCCGTGACTGAATACGATTCCCTTGAATGTTGGCCATGACTGGTCATTCCCAGTGATAATGACTAATGTACTCACTTGTTTACTTGTTGTAGTTCGTCACACAAAAAAACTGCATTTCCTGCAAATATCAAGTGGGTTAAGGTTTTACTAAGAAATCCAATTAAGTAGAATAATAAGAAATGGGCTCGCACCACTAACCTTTCAATTAACAGCTCCCAGAGACTCACGTGCATCCCTTTTCTCCATTTGCAAGCTTTTGGTAAAAAAAAAGACTTTATTCTTGCCGGCCTGTGATATTTGTTTTGCACTGATAAGCAAGATCTGTGTTTCATCTTTCGCAAGCTGTATGAATTTCATGAAAAGCAAGTTGTTCTAGAAAGAAAATGAAAACTTGCATTTAACAAAATCAAGCCGCACATGATCATCCATAGTGATACATTCTATAAGACAAGACAGGAAGAAAGGCACCACTGGGATTTGAACTCAAGATCTCCTGTTTAATAGGAAAACGCATTAACCAAATCAGCCAAAGTATTAACATCATGTCTGATGTCAGTGATTGCAGCTGACTATCGCTGGAGGACAGTTCACTGTGAACAAGTCAGCCTGCATAATGAGGGGAAGAGACTGGCCTCTGTGATGCACTATAGAGTTACACTAACCTTCTGCCCTACTGTTCTCTGCTGCATTCTACCCTAGCAGATAAATATTGGTTTCCATGCGTGTAAGGTTTCTTTTTTTTTGTCAAATATTTTCAAGCATATTTTTGCTGTTGAAAATAAGTGGTTTGTGGTTTTGAGTGTTGTGTTCCTCTTCCCTTAGTGTCACCCAAAGTGATACATTGTGCTTTGGCAATTCTTCAGGCTATAGTGTTAAGAGGAGCTCAGTTGAATTAGTTTGCATAGATAAAGTATTTATTTTCCTTTTAATCCTTTAAAGCATATTACATTGTCAATACATTGTATCTTTCTTCTTACTAATTGTCATCATTTTTTTTCTGGCTTGATCTCGTAATCAGATATTTCAGAATCTTCCTTAAAAACTAGTAAAAGAAGTGGGACAGATTCATGCACATTAAAAAATATGAAAGGGTAGCAGGACACAGCAACCACCAAACATCTCGTAGATTATGAATGTGCCTAAAATATTTCAGTACTTTAGAGGGTTCTGCCATTTTAGATGTTGTACTGTGCCTGTCTGATTTATCAAATGTGTCATTTAAATCTCCCGTCATTTCTATATCAGTCTTGCAGTAAAGATTGCAATTCATCCCAAAATGCCAAGTTTCCCACTGATGATACGTACAAAGAAATTAATGTACATTTTCCCCTAAAATCAACCAATTTAAAATCAAATGCATCCCTCCTCATCTGCAGTTGGAGAGAAAAATGTCAGAATAAATACAGGTTTTAGAAGTCAGGAGCATTGATAGTCCTATTTTAAAATTATGCTAAAATGCTCAATATATTAAAAAAGTTCTATAAAATGCAAAAATAATTAAAAACATATTAAAACAAGGTAAAAAGAAATGATACACAGTTATAAAGATCAGGAATTATTAATTTGTAGTTACAATCCACTTACAATATGCCAAAAATGGCAAGGATATGTAAAACAGGTGTATACATTTTTTTAAAATAAAACAAGTTAAAAATAAATACTAAATACTTTTAAAATTCAGGAATGTGATTGGTCAGATGCTTATGATGAGTGTTGTTGGTGTTTCGTGTGATTTAGCGAAATGAAAAAATATTCAATTTTAAAACGGCAAGAGCTCGTATGAAAAAAATAGTTCGTAAGTATCTTTGTTGTAACAGCTGCGCCAGAACTAGTGTATTTATATTCAGCAGAAAAGTACCTGAACTTGACTGGTTTATATTCAGTTATGTGCATTGGGAACAAAAGGGAGACTTACATGGATTTTATTAGGTTTTAGGAATCAGAAAATGTATTTTTACACGTTTATGCCTACGAGCAGAAATAACTTCCTGCTTTCAGCGCTTTTATTGTTTCTGCTTGTAATCTCGAACAGAGAAACCCAGTACTGACTCACAGAAACGCCCCGGAGTTTCTGTGTTCCTGGGATTTAAGAGGGATGTATGAAGACAGTAAAGGGGAGTTTTTTTTTTCCTGCTGTAGAAGGCGGTGTGACGAGTCTGGAGGGAGGAGACGCGCATTCCGCACGGGGAGCGCAGAGCAATGAGTTTCACCTGCAGCTCGCCGAGTCCTGTCCTATATAACCGCTGAGCCCGGACACACACAGCGTCTCCAGCCAGTGTTGGAGATGCACAATATCAATAGTTTTTTTTTGTGGGTTTTTATGCAGAAGCTGGGATTCTTTCGCTTTTGTAATAATAATAATTAGTGGATTATTGGAGTTAGTGGTTACTATGCTAAACTGGCGCGAATGGCGCTTCTATTTCTTCTGTCTGCTCAAACACTGCTGGGCAAAGCTTAAATTAAAACCCTTTTTCTGAAACATTGAGTGTGAGGGGTAACAGGTGGAGTTTAAAGCCAAATAAAGGGCTGTATTGGATGAAAGTAGTAGATTGCGTGAGTGACGAGTAACGAGCTCGATCAGACCCAAACTCCATACGTGCGGTAAAGAGAAGAGTACAGATGCAGCCATTCAAAATGGGTGGGCGTGTCTTGGTGTCACGCAGTATCACGTGGTTAATCGCGTCATTTGATGCCATGCCGGAAACTATCCGCGTCACCTTGTAAAACCGCCGGGGGGGAGCTTAACCTCTCATGTACAGCATTTGAGCTTTTAATTTTGAACTGTGTATTACAGCATGTTAATCATCAGCCATTAAAATGTTGGTATATTTTATTAAAGCAAGATTGCTCAGTTGGACAAAAGTACACAACCTACCTTTATCAGAAATATTTATGCATCAAAGCCTTTACCGAAGATATTACTAATAGTATTAATAATGAATGACTTTGGACAAGCTGTATACTCAAAGTATAATTTCTTGAGCACATTTGTACAAGCACTTGGAATCTGTCCAAGCCATACTTTGTCAGGCATTTTGTTTTACTTCAACAGGCATAAAAACTCCCTTGCTTTTAACAGGGCGTTTCATAATTTCTAACTACGAAAATGATTTAAAATGTGACACCTATCATTCAACTAGAGCTCAAAATATCACAAGGATCCTCAAGAGCACAGCAAAGACTGTATTAAAAGATACTTGTATGTATCAATGCTTTCTTTTCCGTATACCAGATTTTATGGAATCACTTCAGAAGGGTGTCAGCCAGTCAGATTCCAGGAATCAGTACTTTAAAGGAAAAATACACACCGGTATTCCATTTCTCCCTAACGATTTTAAGCATCCAAGTATTTAACTAGCATGTGAAATAGCATGTGAAAAAGTGGTAGTTTTAAGCTTTTCTGCTAATATAATATGGAATCGCGTATCTAAAAAATTGAATAACGATATGATTATATTCGTGTACTGCGACAGGGCTGTGTAGGGCTGTTTCGCCTCTCTCTTCATGTGACTTCCCTTGTAGCCTACTGGTCTACGTGCCCGATTACCAACTCAACGGTTGTGTGTTCAAATCCAGCTGGTGCTGGACTTTTCTTTTAACAAACATTTCTTTGAAAAAATAGAATAGCGATAGTATGGACAATCAGTTGACTTTTTTTATTTCAAAATATCACAACATGATCGATTCTAAGTCATTTTTGATAACAATGAATAGTCACCTTCTTGCCTTCTGACAACGGTCCCTGCTTCTGCTTCCTGCTTCTATTGTGTGTGTTTCTTCCCCGCGCACCCCAGCCGGGCGCTCTTCGGCCTCTGCCCGGGACGAATGTATATTTTGATATTTACACCCGGCGCGGCACCGAGGGAGCGTCTGCATTTATAACTTAGTTTTTGAAATTAGTCAAGCAATATGAAGCATCTCCTTTTACTTTTAAGTCCCTTAAATACATTGAGCACAGCTTTCTCACCACTTAAGATTACTTTTTGATACCATCCTTACACAAAGCAGAAACTTTCCGATGACATACAGTACAAGTGGATAGATTACAGATTTTAATCGTCTTTAATTTTGTTACGTTATACATTTTAGGAACGTTTCATCTAAACAAACACCACAAAACCATTCTCGATTGTATTTCTGAATGTTATGTTACACCTACAGTAGTTCACTGCTTTAAATACATCGAATTAAGAAAGTTATGTGTAGCACTTTAGATCTTTTTTTTCTGAACCAGGGAAAATCTGATCATGTTTCTCTATAACAATAATAAAAAAAAATATTTTACATATCACCTTTAAAAGTGGCATCTCAAAGCAATACAGTAGATTGAAAAACAGTTAAAAGGGACCAAAGTAAATACCAGGCAAATTTTTTTTTAATAAAATGCTTTTATTCATTCAGCAGAGAGACACACACACCGGTTTCCATTGACAAAATTGTTTTTTTTCAATTCCTCTTGTCTAACAGGAATGTTTTGTTTGTGGTTAGACTAGAGGAAAAGAGCGCCTTCTTCTACGAAGCATTTCGTTGATCCGATCACAAATTATTTTCCAGTCGCACGCAGTAAGGGTTGTAAAGCGCTGATTCTTATGGAATGTGTTCCGCCGGGGATTCAAAAAAAAATATTTTTTTAATCGCGTAAGGAAAATTGCAGTATAACTTTGTTCATGCACATCATTATACAGTATCTCATTTTGTATTTTGATAAAAAAAATTGTTTGCCCAGCCACTATTGTTGTTATTGTTTTTATCCTGTAAAGCGCTTTGAGGAGCACAGCTTTCTCACCACTTTCTCACCTTCTCACCACACCATCCTTACACAAAGCAGAAACTGATTGTATTTTCCGATGACATACAAGTGCAAAGATTACAGATTTTAATCGTCTTTTTTCTGAACCAGGGAAAACCTGATCGTGTTTCTCTATAACAATAATAAAAAAAACTTTATTTTACATATCACCTTTAAAAGTGGCATCTCCAAGCAATAAAGTAGATGGAAAAACAGTTAAAAGGGACCAAAGTAAATACCAGACAAACGCAAATGCGTTTTTAATAAAATGCTTTTATTCATTCAGCAGAGAGTGAGAGGGACATCCAGCAGAGAGAGACACACCGGTTTTCATTGACAAAAAGTAATTGTTTTTTTTACGTTTTGTTTGTGGACAGACTGTCCACAAATGTGAGACTCTTTCTCAGACTTACATTCCCGAATGTCCCCCGAACCGGTCAACAATCCTAGGAAGAACACGAAACAGCCTGTTAATAAAATTGTTACAATTTTATTCGGTCAGTTCTTCCTCCCAGAATTTATAGATCGCATCGATCAGTTCCTGCTTTGTGACGGGCTTAGCAGTTTTCCGAACGTAGTCTTTCAACGAATGCCAAACCATTTCTATCGGATTTAGATCTGGGGATTCGGCTGGAGTTTTCACCCAGTTCACTCCTTCTGCTATAAGCCTCGCCCTTGCTGCTGTGTGTTTCGGATCGTTGTCTTGAGAGAGACGGTGCCTTGATCCAAACTGCTCCCTGATATATGGGGCGGCATGGTGTGTGACCACGACTTCCTCGAAGAATACACGGTCCATAATTCCTTCGAAAATAAGAAGTGGTCCCGAGCCTCTTCTAGATATACCCCCCCCCAGACGTGAACCTTCAGTGGATGTTTGGGCTTTGGCTTGTCCACATGTCTCCCCTTTTTGCAAAATGCCATTGTTGAAAACTGTTCCAGAGCCACTGTTTCGTCGGTAAAAAGTACATCCTGAAATGCCTCCCCCTGTTCAATCCATTGGAGCGCTTGCTTGAGTCTTTCCTCTTTGTTTTTTAGTCTTATCATGGGGCATGTGTTGGTTTTTCTGTATCTCCATCCAAGCCTCCTGCGTACTCTTCTTATCGATGTCGGGCTAATGGTCGCACCGAGGTCAGCCCAGAGCCGTCTTTGGACTTGCATCGCCGGTAGCTCATCATTTTCATCAGTCAGTTTGTCGATAGCTCGCACAATAGGACTTGAAAAAAAAGAGATCAACAGTTAGTTTTAAAAATAATGTGTGTAGTTGTATTTACATGCAAGAAAGGTATTTTTAGAAATTTATTTACCTTTGAATCGTCCTCGGTTTAGATTCTCTTTGCCTCCTCTCCCCTTTATAATGCCTTCTCACTGTGCTTTCAGAAACGAAGATGTCCATCAAAGCCAACTGCTGTACAATGTCCCGTGTTGACTTCCCGTTTCTTTTCATCTTCATTATTTGGTGTGAGAGAGTCTTCGTGATTTTGGTCATTGTCCGTCTCCTTACCAAAGCGATACAGTGGTGCAGCTTGAATTCTGTACCTATATACTGTATGATATGGTACAGATAAAACTTACACTATACCGATGAGCTAATGCCAGGGAAAGACACTCCTATTTTATTTAAAACACAATACGCCAGGAAATGTGTCTGATGCATTAGCAAGTTAAAACAATTGGGTCGAAAACCTGGGCGTAACACCATTTCCTTTTTCTGATCACTCGCTTTCTGGATACACGTCTCACCTGTCCTGTTCTTTGTTTTCCTGGTTTGCTGATTAAGCCTGCTGCGGTCCACTCCTACCCTCACACCTAAAGAATACTATTTTAAATTTCTTGGCGCAGTTCATTAACCATTGTATGTGCTGTCCGTGCCCAAAATGCAATTTAAAAAAAGTCAAAAACCGCTCTCAAAATGCAATTTAGAGCTCTCTGGCAAGAGGAGACACCCAAATCAATGTAACATGCCACAGTTTGTGCATGAACAGGGTTATACTGCCTATTCCCTTTGATACCCGATTAAAAAATAAAATAAAACATGTTTTGAATCCCCGGCAGAACCAGGCATCCATATGAATCAAGTAACAGGTTTATTCCATGCTGAAAAAAAGAAGAAAGAAAACACATTCCATAAGAATTGACTGAGCTCCGCTCTGTACCACGCAATGATCCCCCCGGAGTCTCTGCCCTGGGTTATTTGGGTTTTTAGACAGAGGGTAAAAAACTCTCTCTCTGGCTTGACCTCCCCCTCCATAGGTATTGTCTGTTTTTTTGTTAACAAGGCTCGCCAGCTAATGTGACTCGAAACCTGTCTTTCTAGCTTTTAAAGTCGTGCGATGTGTAAACCACAATTCAACTAGAGAAAAAAGACCTGACTGACAAGATTTAAGATGTGGCTGTCAATGTTGGATTAAAAAAAAACACATTGCCCGCCCGACGTTTGTTGCATTGCTTGAAAAATAACTTTATTTCGAGAGACTGGATAAGTAATTCAAGTGTTTTTTTTTAACTTCCTGGAAAACAACTAATAATTTAACTATATGTGCAAACGTTTTATGATATGTTGCTGTTGTGAATCTCTGTGGACATGTGCTGGCTGGACAGGAGGCTCTACTGTACACAGAGAGGGGCGGGAGGAGGGGTCAAGCAGATACATACTCTTAGAGTTTGATTAATAGGGAATATAATACAAAAATATAGTACTAAAAAAAGTACTACCACTTTTAAAGGTGATATGTAAAATAAAGTTTTTTTTTATTGTTATAGAGAAACATGATCAGATTTTCCCTGGTTCAGAAAAAAAGATCTAAAGTGCTACACAACTTTCTTAATTCGATGTATTTAAAGCCTTGAACTACTGTGGGTGTAACATAACATTCAGAAATACAATCGAGAATGGTTTTGTGGTGTTGGTTTAGATGAAACGTTCCTAAAATGTATAACGTAACAAAATTAAAGACGATTAAAATCTGTAATCTTTCCACTTGTACTGTATGTCATCGGAAAGTTTCTGCTTTGTGTAAGGATGGTATCAAAAAGCAATCTTAAGTGGTGAGAAAGCTGTGCTCAATGTATTTAAGGGACTTAAAAGTAAAAGGAGATGCTTCATATTGCTTGACTAATTTCAAAAACTAAGTTATAAATGCAGACCCTCCCTCGGTGCCGCGCCGGGTGTAAATATCAAAATATACATTCGCCCCAGGCAGAGGCCGAAGAGTGCCCGGCTGGGGTGCGCAGGGAAGAGCATTACAGGAATGAAAGGCGGGGTATAGGAAGGTGTACAGTCTGGGCAGGTATAAATTACACTTTTCTAAAACGTATTTGAAAAATAAAAACGTTTACAATCTAATCCTTCCACGTTTGATCCCAAAATCCCAAGAAATATAAATCTAAATGGGTAGAAAGCTATGCTGAAAGTTTATTAAGATACTTAGAAGACAAAGATACTGTATCAATTTATGTTGCATTAGCCTGATTATGATTAAAAAACACATATAATTAAACACGCGTTCGCGATTTAAATCAAAACACGATTTAAATCAATATAAATGTTTATATTGTAACGCATACTGTCCAGCCTCCATTTCTCTATAAAAATTTACTCTATTACACACACACACACAATAGAAGCAGGAAGCAGAAGCAGGGACCGTTGTCAAAAATGACTTAGAATCGATCATGTTGTGATATTTTGAAATATAAAAGTCAATTGATTGTCCATAATATCGCTATTCTATTTTTTCGAAGAAATGTTTGTTAAAATAAAAGTCCAGCACCAGCTGGATTCGAACACACAACCTGCCAGTTGGTAGTCACACACCTAGACCAGTAGGCTACAAGGGAAGTTGCAGAAGAGGGAGGCGAAACAGCCCTTCACAGCCCTGTCGCAGTCACGAATATAATCATATCGCTATTAAATTCTTTAGATACGCAATTCTATATTATATTCCCTATTAATCAAATTCTAAAAGTATGCTTGTTGACTCCGGTATCTCTTTAGATAAAGACTTCGATGCTTAAAAGGTTTAGGGAGAAATGGAATACTGGTGTGTATTTTTTACTTTAAAGTACCAAGACCAGCCATATACTGTATGTTTATGTTCCAAAATTAATATTGTTTATGGCCTTCACACACGTTACAGTATGCTCCTATTCTTTTTATGCTCAGCTACTAAGATTTCCCTTCAGTGGTAAAATTCAATATCTACAACGGGCACAGTAAAGACGTTTACTGTACTGTAAGTCTTTCTACGACAGACCAACGGACTACGAGTGCCCCTGTCGGTCAACCAATCACATACCGCGGTACCCCGCATCATCATGCGTCACGATGCGCGACGCCGTAGCCAATTACTTCCGGTACGTGTCTGTACCGCGCACTTTGAATGGGTGCATCTGTACCTCCTTGTGATGCATCAAGAATACACAAAACTACGGAAGCCCGTTTCCGCCAGGAAGTGGAAAAAAAACGCGCTATGGTATCTCATATTTGCGATTTCGAAATTAACCCCATTTAATTCTGTCCTTTTGTTATTGTAATGGATTCAGGTTCTAGGGCTTGTGCACTTGCCGCTCCCGCCCTAGTTCGTGCCTCACTGTATAGGCTCAAACCCAGGTCTTGCCAACTAAGTTACGGCAGCGTGGGGAGTCTGGTGAGGGCCACAACTTCCCGGGGTGTGAGTGCCAGCCGCGACCGGGTGTCAGACTGGTTGTCCGGCCAGCTGGCTTATATTCTACACAAGCCAGCACGTGTGAGCTTTAAGAGAAGCAGGACGCTGGTACCTGAAATGGACTGGCAGTGGCAGGCCGACTTGGTGAACATGAGGGACTACAGTGAGTTCAACGATGGTTTCTGTTACATCTCATCACATATAGACATGTTGTCTAAATATGCCTGGGCCGTGCCACTGAAAAGTCTGGAGGTGTCGTGACAAGTGATTTCCGAAATATATTTCAAGAGGGTCGTACTCCTAAAATGCTACAAACTGATGACAGAAAAGAATTTCTTAACAGGACCTTCCAAAATTTTCTCAAATGTGAGAATATTGAACAATTCATTATGTCCAGTGATGTGAAGGTTAGTGTAATAGAGAGGTTTAACAGAACTTTTTCCACAGCACGTTTCATTTCATGTATGAGCTGATCGATGTTGCAGTAGTACCCTCTAGGTAAGGTACATGTTCATCAGCGATGAGACTATATGGACAGAAAATCTTCATCTTGATCAAACGTGTTTAGCGTATGCGGATAGTGCAGCTCGACCAGACCCACTTCAATCCCCAGGTCAATCGCCTTTGCCAGATGCTCTGTGAAGTACGTGCTGGTATTCTTTGGAAACATCTTTGAGGATGAATTACTGGCCAGCGTAACCTAGAAGACATTGGGGTTCATTTTTCAGCACCTCTATATTTCTTTGACCTTTGACTGTTGTATGAGAGCCCTGACAAGATCAATCATGTGAGAGCCCTCAACGGGTGCCCCCTTGTACACAAATTTTCTTTAATTCCCGGCTATTAATGGTTTATTGTGTGCCATAGTCTTTAACAATATCTCGGCATTTCTCTGGAACCACTGAGACGCACTGTCTAAAATATACCCAAAGTCAGCGTCGGTCGATGACGGCTGTTGTGGTAATGCGTGTGATAGATCGGCGGGTGCATTTTCGGGTTGTACAACAGTTAAAGTCCCCTCTTCAGAAACTTCCTGGCATACTAATGTCAAATACCGTTGTAACAGCTGATTATATAATTTCACGTTTTCATATTCAGGCAGATGCGAGTTCTGAAAAATGTCTCTCATTTCGTCATCCAACCTGCGGGTTGTTATTTTTCTCACATCGGTTTCTTTGCCGGACCAGTCTGGGAGTCGATCGAGCTGTTTTTGAGGTACAAGGTACATTTTTTTTCAGTGTGGTCCATTATTGGTGTTGTAGAAGCTCCGTAATCCATGGTACTACAATACTCAACAGTGTCCCGATAAAACTGCCGGACTGGTTCACCAAGAGTCTCTTTCTTTTAAGAGAAAGACCCCTTTGACTCAAAGTCTTTAAAAGCTTATGCTTTCTCTTCAGGGTCCCAAACTGCTTAGCAGGCTTAGCTATTGCCTGTACAAAATCATCTGAAGCCCCACAGAGAATAGCTTTCTGGTGACTGGGGCTGGCTTTTACCAGAAAATGTAAGTGTCAGGTTTCTCCGAACGCGTGAAGACATGACGACGGCCCGAACGTGTTTTTTCGACTGAGTCTGTGGTTGCGAGATCACCGTCTTTTAGATTCATTAAATACATAAGCCACGGGTACATCTGGGGGGGAAAGACCTGTTCACAAGCGATAGTCATCTGGGGTGTCGGCATTTAAATCCACCAACAAGTAACCGAAAGGTTTTTTAGTAGCGTCATCAAACGCTTCCCAAAAAATCTGGCTTTACCGGGATACATATGCCGTGACAGGGTTGTAATCTGTAGTTTATCTCTAGGGTTTTTAAACAGCACCATGTACTTTGTATTTAACGCGATAGTTCTACTTTTCCGGCCTTGACAAAACACATTTTGGACGATATACATGATCCTGAGGTTTCGGTGGTGTACGTATTTTGTAAAAGCTTTTTCTATCTCATTATTTTTACACGCAGACTCCATCAAATAATCAACTATAATCAAATTTACTCTATCCGGTAGCAGTAGCTGGTCATCGGAAAACGACGTCGGTAGCCCTTCTATAAACTGAATGTATGGAAATTTCACAAGCAACTCAGCGTATAGAGGTTGGCAGCAGCTGTAACACCAGACTATGTTTTCGGGTTTACGAGTCATAACGGTATCACCGTTCTCCAAGAGCTGTTTTATAAAATAACTTTTACCGCAATTTGAGGGTCTGGACAAAATGCATGAAAACGGGTGTTTTAACCTGACATCCATCGTGTTAATATCCGTAGGGCAACGATGTCAAATTTTCTTGCAGCACCCGCTTGTCGTACACCACCTTCTGGGTTTTCTTTAAGGTCCGGGTCTCAATGCGCCAATCCTTTTTAACACGCACGATCATCGGCTGTTGAATAGAAATGTGTTTAAATTCCCGGCACTCTGCATAAGGGTTAACGCCATAGTCAAAAACCAAGTCCCGCAGACTCTCAAAGTTAACTTTTTCACAATTGTTCACATTGAGCGTAATGCCTTTCACCTTTAAACAGGCTTTCCCACCAGACAGCTTGTACCCGTACGACTTGGGTCCTGTTGACACAAACTCGGTGATGTGTTGTCCAGCATTGATTTCGCTGGTCAGCTCACCCAAGTAGTCACCAAGTTCCGGATTCCACTCACCCTCCCGGCTCACAAAGATAACGGAATCTGTGTCGTGGTACAGACAGCGGTCTTGCAAAGCATTTAGCAGATTGTATAACTCCAAGCGGACATAGGTGGTTGTAAAGCTAGCGATGAAAATGTTAGTGTTTGAATGGCCTGTATAGTGGTGTTTAGTGTGTTTCCACGTAACACAGGCTGTGTTTTCATCAATAAACTCACAGGCCGACACCTCATGATATGGCATAAATAAGTACCTGAACAATTCATCGGGCTTTCTCACAATGGTGGTCTGTGGTAAATTGTCTCTTTGCCCATACTTGCCCCACAAACTGTTCAAGGCAATTTTTGAAAGCTGTCTTTTGGCCGGATTCTTCTTAATGTTGCCCGGGTCCAGTCGGACACCCTCTTTTTCATAATATCCGCTGACATATCTTTGTTGTTTCGTGACATCCGTAAACCAATCTGGAAACCCCGAAGCTTCCTGTTTCCCTTTCAGATGCAGTTTGATGTAGTCGGGGAAAAAAGATAGTGTGAGGACTTTTCGAAATGCCAAATTTCGTAAATTTTCACCCACTCTATACCCCAGATCTAAGGCCATCTGTAATTCCGTGGTGCACCAGACGCCAGTCAAGGCATGATCTTCATCACTGTGCTCGCAGTGAGTGGTCTGTTTTGTTTCAGCACATGTACGACACAGTGTGAAAAACAGTTTTTTGTCAATTTTGGTTGGAAGAACTGGAAAGTACAAATGTCTGGGTGGGTAAACTTTCACCTTCGCAAAACCAAAATACTGTTTTAAATCTCCAAAGTTGTTATAAATTATTCGGGGGGTGCCCTAGTAGGTATTTTTTAAGCTTGTTCACAAACGGATACAGACTGGTGAAATCATAGTAATGAATTTTTTCACCGGGTTGTGCAATGTAATGTAAACAAATAGCATTTGTTCTCCCCCTAAAAAGCGAATCGCGAGGTTGCAGAGGCATAACCATTTTCAACAAGCATGTCTCTGAACTCGTGCTCCCACAAAACACGCACGTTAAAACCTCTCATTTTGAGAAAATTAATTTTCACCATCGTCTTTCTGTACAACTAACCAAAAGTAGTGTTTGTCAGAGGATTAAAATCGTTTTCACAATTTCAAACGCTACAACCGTGAAAAAAGCAACCGTTGAACTCAAAGGCTGTCTGCACTCCGTCATTTACGGCATAACCATCCAGAAAATATGGCCCTACCTTGAACTCACCGGGTGTGGTTAACGCGTGTTGGATTTTAACATGCTCTGTGTGATCGATGTGCATAAGCCACTGAATGCTGGGTGTAGAAAATCATTTTTGCTGGCGGTGGTAATTGTCATGGGGTAGCAACGCTATCGTTTCTTCCTGTAAAAACATAAGTCTGAACATGGCCATGCAGAAACTAGCGATGGTCACAAACTGAAAGGGGTCGATGCACACGACGCAGACGGCCCCTGACTCAGTCACGCGTGTCTGTCTGGTCATAGTCATAGTCATAGTCATAGTCATGACCTCGTCCTGGAACCTGACACAGCCTTCTCTTAGAATTGCCACATCCAGCTGGCAGTAGCGTTTCACCTCTCTCTGTAAGTTAAACACACTTCCCTTGCATTCTTCATACCAAACCAAAAACTCAGCTTTCTCGCTCGGCAGCATGTAGTTAGCGCCAAAAAGTTCTGGCGGCGGCATCGGGCCGACATAATTTTGGTTTTCTGAAATGTTCATCAAGTGTGGAAAATGACCCTTAGCCCCGGGGAACCCCATAGCTGCTTGCAGTTTGCTTAATTTCATAGGTAGAAAGTTCAGAGAATCGATAAATCTGATGTTCAGAGCTTTTACGGTCATACACATTATCTTACCACCCTGATTAATTAGTTCAACGTCCATCATTTCAGCTAACAACTGTCTGATCACTAGGTAATTGTCATATCCCTTGCCATTGTGCGATATGAACGTATGGTTTTTGAAACATCTATCGATAAATTTACACACAAAATCCTTTAGACAAGTTTCACCATAAAATTCCCAGCTTCGTTTATTGTCAATATGAAGGGCGTGGACGTAATTTGGTATGTGTGTCCCCGTTTCTTGCATGCATTCAAAGTCGAAAAAAATGTACTTGTTTGAAATTTTGGGGTTGTCCAAAGGCGGTATGTAGCACAAATGTGTGTCTGGGGTGTCGATCACGTTGTTACAACGCGAGCACAGTTTCTTTACATTTGTGACTAGAGAGGTTATAAACCTCACATTTCTCACAAAAGACCCTGCGCTCACACTTACTAACACCTGACGCCGCATTTCGAAAGTGTCTCGCCAAACACTGAGAGCTAAGACAAAAGACCTTACAGGCCGGGCAATTCTGAATTTCTGCATCAATTTTGCAACACTGGGGATCTAAACAGGTTTTACAAGCTTTAACACAGGCGTGTGCGTTCTTGTGGCTATACGCCACATGGCAGTTTGTGCAAAAATACGCCGCCCCCACAAAAGCTTTAATATTTAAAACCCCATAAAAATGCTGTTCATGCAGTAGAACAAAAAGTATTTTAGAAATTTGGTGGTGTGGGCCCCGTTGTAAAATATTTCCAATCACCCTGGTCGTGATACAAAATTTTAATGACCACCTTTAAATGTTTTTCAAAAGCGGTAATGTCTGACAAACTAATTTTCCGATTCTCTGGAAAACCCAACTCTTTGTGCATTCGTTTAGCGCCCTGTAACATTTCCCCATCGGTACAACCTTCATTCAACAAACCGTACACACACCCGGCGAAACACAGATTACCGCCCGTGTACTGTAAGTCGATAAGGTGCGCTTTTTTCTGAACAATTACCCGGCTGTACAGAACGAATTTAAATCTTCGGCGGGCACCCCCCTGCATATTCCTAACTATCGTTACCATTAATCGGTGTCACGACCACCAGGCAGTCAAGACCAACTCATAAGTGAGCTAATCAGCCCCAGCAGCGGGTGATTAATTACAAACGCCGCCGCACGAGTTAAACCACCTGCTCACACTCACCGTGCGGTGCGCAGTGCTATTTATACCATCTTCACCTGCTCCCCGCTCCCCCCCCCGTGCCTGCGTCTGCACTGGATCCTTCGGAACAATCGGAGGCTGTCATCGTGAGAACCTCTGTGTGGCTCTGTAAGAGGTCTGAGATGTGGCTTAAAAAATCAGCAGCATTTAATTCTCCGGGTTGTTAAGGGTTTGTTAAAACCACCTGCAGTCAAACGCAGCTGTACAAAATCATTCACCCCGATGTTTGGAGAAAGTTCATCCAATATTCTCTGGACTGCACCATGCACAGTGTCTATAGCCTGTACATACGAGGCTATTCTGTGGAGATTAACAAAATGAAATTCTTCATGGTGCTCTGTTGCTCTAAAATTATTATAAGACCTGTTATAACTACGTATACGCTCCAGGAAAACTAAGGGGTCTCTATTTGCCCCTGCACCGCCACCAACCCGATTCAGATCGTTCAGTACAACCGGTTCTCGGTTAACGACATCCTGTTCTGCTACAACACCCTTGGGCCTTAAGTTATTTTCTACCACTGCATTCTCATTGCGTGGTTTGGGCGGCCCTTTGGAAATCTGATGCCTCTCTCTGAATCTTTGATGACGCAACAAACATGCTTTTGCCAGTTTAATTCTTTTATTTATGTACAAACGATGGTGGCAAGCAGTCAGTCTTTTAAACACTTTTTAGACCGCATGCTTAGTCATTTATCACCGGGGATTTGCACCAATGAAGCATGAAATATCATCATCATCATGGTCTGAAATCCTGAGCTTAGAGCGGCATCTTCTGTAGAAATTATATCCAAGAGGTTAGCGGTGAAAACCTGGATCGGTTTTGGAAACAAGGTCTGTACACCGGCTAAAACCGCTCTTAGACGCTCTAAAGCTTGTTTTTTGGACACCTCATTAGTGATTGCCGTTGATAGTGACTGTGTAATACCGCGCACTGAATCTAGCACATCACCCAACACCAAGTCTTTAGGTGGGTTATGATTTCTCTCCGCAGGCTTGACACGTCTGGCTTTGGTCAGGGTCTTGACAGCTGTCTCCAATGCAGTCACCACCTTAGGGTCCGACGTTTCCGCCACATTTGTTTCGCCGCTCGTCGATACAGCTGCTGTGTGAAAAAATAAAATACTTTTTAATACCACGCCAATGCTCCACATCTCAAAATCGGAAAACTACGCTGTGATAAAAATAAAAGACTTTTCAACACAACAATCAATGAAATCTAAACTGTCAAAATCAGAAAACTATGATAAAAACGATACACATGTGGCGCATCCTTACACAAAGGGCTGTGGGTGAATGGAACAAGTTACCCAGACATGTTGTTACACCGGTTTCCTTGACGGCGGTGGTGGCGCTAATGGGTCAAGCGGCGTGCTAACGGCCTATAGACCCTCGCACAGACCAGTCGCTTTTAACTTTAAAAGCTAAGCAGTTTTAAAATAAGGTTTTTTAACACTCCCAAACAGAAAACTACGCGAAGTAGGATCTTTCAGCGAATTAACATCCTAACAAAAGAAGTAACGTTTGCCCTAAGTGGATCATAACACATCTTGACCACGCTTAAATTATATTAACCTTTGCTTGTTGGTTTCAGACGTTTTGAGCTCGTTGACCCAGTTAACGTGTTGGCTCGTCGCAGTTTTTTTGAAGGTCCGGGGTCTGCACGGAGTGGGAAAATACCATAATTGAAAGAACTCAACACCGCAAATTACCAAAAAATAGAAAAACGGTGGGGATTTTTATTATAGACATGTTTAAATGGCCATGCTAAAAGAATGTTTTATATAATAGCGACCTCTTCTCTCAGGCGATCTGATAATATGCCCCGCACCCCCTGGTATGACGTGAACATCTGCATGTTTTTTGCGGTGGGATTGTAAACCCCAAACAAGGTTTTTTAAATGTGTAGCGACTTGTCCCTTCGCCCGCGTCTGTGGAATAGACACATACGAGTTTTGGTGTGGAGTATGTACCCCGGTGTCTTTAAGACTCACATGGTCGTAAAGCGTTATTCAAAACATTGTCGTAAATACTCACCAGTGTTGGGCTGCGCCATAACTGGCCTTTTTACAGCTGTGGTTTTCGGGGCTAGTGGAAATGAATGGATACACACAGTCACGACCACATTACGGAACAACTCCCTGGTATTTCCATTATAATAATTCAATATTACCTAGTATACAACTATTATACAACGTTTTGTAACTATAGCAAACGTGAGACATGCACCGTGACGTTGTAATTGTCTCACAAAAAGCCGGATATACATACCGCTGAAATTCGTGGAGTCTTCGTCTATCAAGTCGAGCAATGTTAAGTCTGTAAATAGAATATCTTCAGACTGTTGAAATTGATCGGCGTGATCCATTCTGACGAGTTAGGCGATAACGTGAGACTGTAAGAAATGGAATGCAGCCAAAACTTCGCCTGTTAAACCGCTGGTACTTATACACAAACCGATAAACTCTTCTAAGAAACCCCCCTACATAAAACCATTAATCTTCGGTATTGTTGGGTGTGCACGTACTGGGCTGTAGAAATTGAGAAACATTTTAGAAAACGTTTTAGTCCGATATAATGTTAAAATCTATATTTATATCTATATAGATATAGATATAGATATTTATATCTATATCTATATCTATTTTAAGGCATACAACGGTGTCTAAATTTCATAGCTGTTAAAACGTGTTGAAAATGTGCCACGGTGTCTGTGTTTGATTCACCAACAGACCGCTAAGAATATTATCAAGCAAAATGTTTTTTATTAACGCTATAAGAAAATGTATCTGTTCTTTATAGGGACGTGTTCACAAACCAAGCTTGACGTTTTGAGGTTTTATTTTTTCGCGCTGCGCTGTTATGAACATTTTTGCGTGAAATACATGTGGTGCTTGTAAATTAGAAAACTTTACATGAATTTAAAGTGTTTGTTAACTTTCCCAGGGGGTCAATTTTACCTCCCCCCTCCACTCTGCATTCCAGAGCCTTTAACTAACCCCCCCACACACCGCACGTCTCCAAAAATCACAAATTATCTCTACTAGGTAATTTTAGAACTTTAGGGGCAATCCATTAAAGTATGAAGAACAACACCCCATCAGTTGTTGCCTGTTAATACCTTAAAGACTTTTACGCTTGCGCTGTGTGGAAATTTATCTCAAGCTTTCGAAAAAGCTGTCGCGAATGTGTTATTAAAAATAAACTGTGTCTTATTACATTATTTTAAAAACTTTAAGACCAACCCCGCGTGTTTAAAATTTATTTTCTGGGAAACACAACATTTGTGTTTGCGTTCCGTGTTAATACTTTTAAAGTTTAAAACTTATAAACTGATATGTGAATACTTTTCGCTCTCAATAAAACAAGGGGGGGGGGGGGGGTCATCACAACATTGGTTGTGATGCGTTTTAAAGCATCACAACCAATTGAAAAATGTCTTGTGTTATGTAGGCGTGGTTACACCATTGGCGCATATTCTTAAACGCTCCGGACTGACAGGGTCGCAGCGCATCCTTGGAGCTGTCAGACACCGCCCCTTGTTAGGAGCTGCAGAGATGGCTTCTTTGTGTGGAGAAACAACGGGGTCTGCTACTCTACAAAGTGAAGAGATAGGTGGCTAAAATATTTTTTCTGATCGTGGAATTGTTGTATCGGTGCTTAGCGTATGTCATTTTAATACTTGGTCTTCTTTTTAGCAAAACCCGACCCCACCCTCTGCACCCTGTGACAGCGGCGGGGGTGTGAGTTCAGCTGGGGTACCAGATGTTGAAGAACTGCCGGGTGCTAGCGATGATACCACGCTACAAATGGTAAATATTAACGAAAAACCTTAGCTCAAAAGTTTTTTAAGCCTTTCTTTTCTTTTTCCTTTAATAGAATAAAGAGGATGTGGACGGGTCAATCTTCAGCCTACCGGCACAACTGAATGTTTCGTGTCTATGCTTGTGTGTTCGGCCAAATGTTAATAAAGCTGATGCCCAACCAGGTTTAGCTAACGATGTCCCTAATGAGCCTGATGTTATGCCCCAGATTGTGAAAGCAGTAGTTTATTGCATCTTCAAACACTGTTTAAAGGGGGTCCTGGTTGATGACTGCCCGGCCTGTTTGATTGACCATCCTGGGCAGCGGGGTCACACATGCCTGTCTGTCGGCTACACAGATGGGTTTGAAGATGTGAGCCTGAATTTTATCGACTGTTCTGTACACCGCCAGGTGTCTGGGTTCGTACACCATTAAAAATGACACTGAGCGGTGCATAAAACAGTTGCTGAAAAATATAATTGAGGACCGCTCCCCATACGAGCATGTACACACCATACTTGAACAGCTGGATGAAAAATTAGTAGACGTGACTTTTGATGCGTTGCAAAAGAAACACTATTCTTATTTTTACAGACGCAAAAAAAAAGATCTATGTAAAATGTGAATACAGATTTCACTCTGTTTTACAGACCCGGGTGTGCCATCGTCCGAAGAATGAAGAATTTCGAATGTATACGTCTGAATTCTTACTAAGAGTGCTTTACACACTTCTCTCTACAAAGCTTGATATGCAAAACAAAGAGTCGAATGCTAATGTCCTTAAATTTGTTAAAGAGATAGATGTGTATGTCAAGAACTTGAGTGAAATTATTGCAGATCTGATGTTTTCAGATCAGAAATGGAAGCCTGGGGTGTAGGGGAAGCCTACAGTGTGTATTCCAAAATACAGTGTGTTTTGCACAGAACCTGTGGTAACACCATCCCGCTGATTACGCAGGCAAATGTTTTTGCCCTGCTAGATCGGATCGCCCAGTGTGGTTCACATGGCTTTAGATACGGGGAGCGGAAGGGGGTTATGAATGCTTTTCTCAGCAATGTTGGGGTGGTGGTTACGTGTACCGAACTAATTGTCCACACCAACATTTAATTGTTGAATGCAAACAGGAGCCGGTAACGCGTGTGTGCTGCGTTGTTTCAGTGTTTGAAACACCTACTGTTGAAATAAAGCGGTTCACATTTCACACGCACCATTGGCTCCTGAGGGGGTGGGACATGCACAAATAACAACACGCCATTGGCTGGCAAGGGGGCGGGACAGCCAACCACCGCTGACTCCTATTGGCTGGAAAAGGGGGCGTGGTACCTGTCAAAAGTTTGACGAAAGGTGTCGCTTTATACTACTCAGAACACATGTAAGACTTACGCACAGCTTTTAATATGCTGTAGTGAATTTGCAGGTATCCTGGGGAGGGAAGAGAACTGATATTAAGGAAATACATATTTAAAGGGGATGTAAGTCTTAAATGTGTTTTGTCACATCTGGGTGTTAACTGAATGGTTTTTTAGCATTATTTATTGTGTTTTGACTCTATACTTGTGTTTCTCAGGAGACAGCAGAAATATTGATGTTTACATTTATATTCACATTCCCGGTGATATTGACTTAGGTACTCCACTATTTACTTGTAGTTTGACTGGTGTCAAAAGTTGAAAATCTCTGCAAACATCAAGATGGCTAAGGACGTGGAAAGAAACTCAATCACATTTAGAGAAGGTAATCTTTAGATCGGATTAATTCGAAGTGTGTCTCTGGGTGCGTTTGATCTACCAACGTTGTGTTTAACTGAAGGACACCCTGACTGAGTGTGCCATAGAAACTGACATTTTTTGTATTTTTTCTACATTCACAGATTTTTGGCTAAAGTAAAAAAAAATAATAGTTGTCATTTTCTTGCCAGCTGGCAGTAATTCTTTTGCACTAATAAGAAAGATGAGCATTTTATCTTTCGCAATGTGTGGATTTCTTGAAAAACAAGTTGTGCCAAAAGCGAAATGAAAACTTCATTTAAACATAATGCAGAAGCATATTGTCTGTAACAATAAACGGTGGGCAGAGACAGGCAGTAAGGCACTGCTGGGATTTGAACCCAGGATCTCCTGTTTACTAGACAGGTGTTTTAACCAACTAAGCCACAGCGCCAGCAAAGCACTGCCCTTTTTCAGCCAGTTGGACACACTGCTCTGTTATATCTTCGTTCGGTGTGCGGTGAGCCTGCTCACTGAGCAAGTTGAGAAAGGATGTGAAATGGCTTTTATCCGCCAATTTCATTACCAAGGAGCTCAATATGCTTTTGATTATCTACAGGGTGTCTAGTGCAACACAGGCGATGGACTGCTGGGATTTGGAGCCAGGATTTCCTAGACACTGCTTTAACTAGACAGGTGCTTTAACCAACTAAGCCACGGCGCCGGCAGAATTCTCCTCTTTTACTGCCCCTTGGACACACCGCTCGGAGACACCTGCGTTCAGTAAGCTGAGTCGGCTGGCTGAGCATGTTGCCTCCTTTACATTCGGGCCCCGACACTAAGAGAAACGTACAGAAATGGCTTTTATCGGGCACTTTTCATGTCCAATGCGCTTGACATCTCCCACGGGCGACAGAGTTCATTTATGACACTTTTCCTTTCTTTCTTTCTTCTTTCTGTACTCTTTGATGAAAAAAAAAAACGAGTAATCATGTAAGGGAAAATGTCTTTTTTCATGGAGAAAACGTGCACTAGGAAATGTTGTGTTTAGAAGAAGTGAGTTAACATGAAAAGTGACCTAATTTACCGGAGCAAATGCTCACCTAGCAAGGTCTGCTTTACTACTAGAGAGACGTAGAGTGAAAGACGTGATAATTTCACGCCGTTGTGGAACAAAACGCTATTTTCTTGGAATTCTAAATCAATTAGAAATTCAGAGCGACACATAAAGGCTTTGTCTGCATAAAAGTGATGATTTTTAAAAACTGATAAAAATTTGGAAAACACGTTTCTCACGTAGAAATTTAAGATGGGGGTGGGGTATTACTAGTAGTGGCGCTGAACTCACCATGGTGCAATTAATTTACGTGACGGACTAGTGGTTTAATGGATAACGCGTCTGATTTCGGTTTATTAGATTGTCGATTCGACTTCTACCGGGGTTGTGTGATTTAAATCAGGCTCCTCAGAAATAGATGTCCGTTATGTAAATAGACCGCACCTGAAAGCAAACGTTGGGTCTGGTTTCCTTTCTTTCCTGCATGAAATAGCAAATCGTTACAAAAAACACCAGCTAATGTCCAATAGCGTTAGTCATTTAAGCAAACATGAATATACTGTAGGTCTTGGTATATGGGAGTGGATTTCAACCACAATTAAAAAAGGACAAATTATAATTACAGGCTTCAGACACTTTTTCATACAAAAGTGACCAAACACTCCCTAACTTTCAGGTTTGCTTGAACCTGTAATAATAAAGAGGTCTGAAACTTCCATTCTCTGATGTCACTGTCTCTAAAGCCGGACGTGATGTGTGCCTTTTCTCTTGTCATGTTCATGATGATTCGCTGAATAAGCTCCTGACTGGGTGTTCTGTACTGCGCTGTTACTTCGTTCGATTACCTATGTGGTGTACAGATAAAACCAGACTGCGTGGTGTAATTTCCGGGTTCGGCACCAGCAGCACCTGCAAACTCATCAGCTGACCTCGACGTGATTTGAACATGCAACCTTCTGATCTTGAGTCAGACACGCTACCGTTGCGCCACGAGGTCGCTCGCCACGCGTGCTTTTAATTCCCCCAAAGAGAACAATCAGCGTCCCTGAAAAATATTTTTTTCATTCTCTCCTGTATGGAGCGCCGCTCTTCCAACGAGGGTCTCTTCTTCCCCGACCACAGATTATTCTTTTCGCCTGGCTCTCTCACAGAGAGCAGACACACCATCTCCACTGATGTGTTTACTACATCTATAGATCTGACCCCCTACAGCCCCGATATTCCTGGACAGGATATTTACCACCAGCCTCGTGAACTTCTCATCTTGACCTCTCCCAGGAGGAGAACAATTAACACAAAATCCTCTCTCCATTTAGCAAATAACACAAAACACTGTTTACCTGTCAAGACAGAAAACCGGGCTGCTCCAGGTGAGGCTTGAACTCACAACCACGGCATGACTCCACTAATCATGTCATTTTACAAAGCCTGAACCTGGAAAGAGATTGGAAGCCGAGAAGTTATGGTGTTTTTTTAATACTTGCCTACTCTTTCAATTTTTCCGTCAAGTCTTTTATTTGGGAGTACTTTCAATTGATGTTAATCCTTGTCCCGATGCACGTTCTGGGCCATGGTGCATCTTGAATAATGTTTTTATAGGCTTCAGTTTGGAAAAGTGCGCTCTTCAGAAGCTACCAAAACCGCTAATGGTTACATAACACTTAATGCAAAAGCAACGTTCGGGTTTGAAAAAAAATATTACTTGCTATGAATACAAACACTGTTACAGGAGGCGTGTTAGGGATATTTTAGCTTAGATCATCAATTCATCTTACATTTCTTCTCCATCTATATCAACAGCGTAATCGCTACTGAGTGCTAAAGGCAGGTCCTGGCAATACAATCTTCTTTAGAAAACATTTTTAAAACTATTTCCACTACCATACGTAAAGTAAAAGATAGCGATTGCAGGCAACGAATAAAATCTCTTTTCCAGGGACGTTGTAGTTAGATGCAAATTACAATCGAAAATGTATCAGCTTTAACATTTTCTTTTGGATTCACAGGACAGTCAGCATGAGTCATCAAAGAGCATGTAGTGGCAAGAAGTTTAAAAGCGCACAAGTGATCTGTCTTTGGTCAAAGGAATTGCTGGAGCAGTTGGACGCAGAGCAATATCTAGCAGCTGTAGACGATGTTTGGGGAAGAGATAATTCTGTTTTCAGCACAGGGAGTGAGAATGAGCTCAGTCCGGCTCCCAGCAGAATCCATTCTGGTTTGGTTACTGTCAGACTGTGCGTCTGAGGCTCTTTGGATCGCAACGTGAAAAAAAAGAACAAAAACATTTGCTCACATCTTGTGATTTCCACGAGAGGAAGAGAAGATATCACTTTAAAAAAAATCAGAACTGAAGATTTGGATCCGGGACCTCATACTTGTCAAATGATTAAAATAATAATTATGAAAATATCAGGTTGTGTTTCTGCAACATATCGTGCACAGTATGCCATTTTTAAAAAAAAATACAGTAGATTGTACTTAATAAAAATGTACAATTCACCGCTGGTATAAACAGATTTGTGCTGTGTTTGCCTTTGTTAGCATTTGTTTAAAAAATAAGTTCACAATACGATAAAAAACACAGAAAGCACAAACGTAATAATATAATGACACAAAATCAATACCAAATCATAAAGCCAATTAAGTACCTATCCTTTGAAAACAGTGACATTTGTATCTACTTTTGAATTACAAATCAGACAGCGTAGTCCCTTAATTCAAAGATCAGATCTTGGCCAAAACAAGACAACCAGATGTTAGCTGAATTCGGAACAAGAGCCTCTGCTTCATCGTTTATTGAGCTTTTGATCAACGTCTGAGTGAAAAAGATTCGCTATTTTAACTATTTGATTAAAGTTCACAAAAGCACCTTCCTTCGAGCTGGAGTTGAAACAGCGACTTAAGGATTCCTAACTGTTTCTAATACAGTCAGCCGCGCTACCAACTGAGCTATCAAAGGGATTTAAAGTGCGCCTCTCTGGCACATATTGCCCAATGTAGTGAAATATTCCGGGTACTTAAATTCCAGTTCGACATCAAGTTTCCAACTTGTTTCCTTAGTCTTGTTTACCTTGAATTTAAGCCACAAACCAGGATTCTACTGTATAATCTTCTGGGGATGTTACAAAATGTTTGATGGGGCATCAATCATTACAGGCGGAAATTCACTCCTTTTTTTTCTCGAGTCATCATATTAAATGATCCATTTCATTTGGATCAAGAAGAGGATCACCATGAGAAATAGAACAAACTGTTTGATTCTGTCTTTATTGGGAGCTGTATCACAGCTAATGCATGTAAAGCCTTCAGTATGCGATAGTGAGAGTTCAGTTATGCCAGGGAGTGGGAGTGAAGAGAACTGAACTGAAATTTAGTAAATTCATATTTAAATAGAGTGTAAATCATCAAAGTGTTCTGTCACTTAAAACTTATTGCAACACTACCAGGAGTGGGGATTGAACCCACGTGGACATTTGTCCATTGGATCTTAAGTCCAACGCCTTAACCACTCGGCCATCCTGGTCTACAGCTAGATGCCGTTCAGTTGTTTAACATTTAAATATGATTCAACAATTAAAAAAAATTAAACCAGCGCCCTGTCACAGAAACGTACCCCAGTCACCCGCGCAACAAGCAGGGGTACTCAGCACTATACTAACGAGGAGCACTTGTCCGGAGCTGAGCGTGAGCTCTGTTTACGGTCAGCAGTCATTTCCTCTTTTCCAAAGACATTTTCGCCTGCTCTCAGTAATGAATGTCGGTTTGAAGTCTGTTTCTGTTGTCTCCACTCTTGACAAAGAGCAGCCTTACGTAGGAGACTCCCTCTCTCAAGAAGTTTGCCATCACCCTGCAAGAGAGAAGAGCCAACCGGGGTAAACAGCTTGAAGTTCGAAAAAGATGTTGGCACGCCTGTAGCGTTTACACGAAACCTCTTAGAGTTGCGAGAATACTTCCTTTGTGTATAAAATACATTGTGAATGCTTTCTCAGCCTTTACTTTTTCGTTTTTATGACATTTTTTTACCAAGCATGAATATTCTTTTGTCCATATCTCCGCAATGGAAGCACAGAACGCCTTCAAACCAAATTCATTTTAAAGACCACGCCTTGTGGATATTTCCACAGCCTTTACATCAAACTATCAGTGAGCTAATTATCTTTTTTTAAACCTCCGGTTTTTCATCGATGCGTAATTACGCACGAACTGGAACCCGGGGGACCGCTGTGTGCACACGTTCACAACATGAGAAATACTGTTCAATACGGCTTCGTGCGAAAAACCCATATATGACCATAGGAAGCAGAAGAGCGCAGTCTCCAATTACCCAGACTGTAAGCATGGGATTAAAGCTTTGTTTGATTTCTGAAACCCTTCCTTTACGTCCTGTTTTCATTCAGGTAAGGGTCAACTATATTCACAATACTACTGACAGCAGCAAGATTAAAATATTCTTTACTCAGCGGCTTATTAAAAACAGCTCCCATGATGTTCATACCGACTTTTTACACAGAACACTGACACAGCTTTGTGTTCTGAATCTCTTTTCTTATGCTTTTATTTTATGTGGCACAATGCACTGGTATAGGGGTATTCTGTTCACAAACCAATAGCATTTAAACCAAAGCACCCACAATGCTGAAAGTAAGTGTTTTGCACACTAAGCAGGTCCTCTGACTTTTCCCAGCTTTGTTTTGGGTTGTGGAACCTTTATTTTTTTATGATTTTCTGAAGATAACACTACAGGTAATACACTGGGATAGGTGGGTTGACTTCATGGCTCAATAGCATTCAAATACAACAGCCACACTGCTGAAACCAAGTGTTTTCCACACCAAACAGGCCCCCTAACCTTATACAACCTTGCTGTGGCTGTGGCCCCTTTCTTTATTTTGTAATGATTTTCGGAAGATAACACCACAGGTAAATACAGTGCGATAGGTGGGTCTTCTTCATGGCTCAATAGCATTTCAAATACAACAGCCACACTGTTGAAATCAAGTGTTTTACACACCAGACAGGCCCCCTAACCTTATACAACCTTGCTGTGGCTGTGGCCCCATTCTTTATTTTGTAATGATTTTCGGAAGATAACACCACAGGTAAATACAGTGCGATAGGTGGGTCGATTTCATGGCTCAATAGCATTTCTAATACAACAGCCACACTGCTGAAATCAAGTGTTTTACACACCAGACAGGCCCCCTAACCTTATACAACCTTGATGTGGCTGTGGCCCCTTTCTTTATTTTGTAATGATTTTCAGAAGATAACACCACAGGTAAATACAGTGCGATAGGTGGGTCTTCTTCATGGCTCAATAGCATTTCAAATACAACAGCCACACTGTTGAAACCAAGTGTTTTACACACCAGACCGCCCCCGAACCTTATACAACCTTGCTGTGGCTGTGGCCCCTTTCTTTATTTTGTAATGATTTTCGGAAGATAACACTACAGGTAATACTGTGCGATAGGTGGGTCGACTTCATGGCTCAATAGAATTTCAAATACAACAGCCACAGTGCTGCAACCAGGTGTTTTACACACCAGACAGCTCCCCTAACCTTATACAACCTCGCTTTGAGTTGTGGAACATTTCTTTCAAATCACTTGGGTTCATCAATCATTTGATCATTTTTCAGCATGGAATAAACCTATTACTTGTGAACTTGAACTTGAACTTGAACTTTATTGCCATATGTAACCGGTACTGGTACAATGGAATTCTTACAGAAAGTCTCTCGATTGTAAAACAAGTGTAAAAAACAAAACAAAGTGCAAACAGTGCATCAAGACAATGTACAAACAAACAATAGACAATGTGCAAGTAAACATGTAGACAGTTTGAATGTAAACAACACAGATGTGTAAACAATGACTGGAGATGTGCAATTGATAAGAAATCATAAAGAGGTAGATGGTCATGGTGTAGGTGTGGTCCGAGGGGGATGGCTAAATGTGTTCGCCAGTCTCACTGCTTGTGGATAGAAGCTATTGAAGAATCTTGTGGTAAGTGTCCGTATGCTCTTATATCTCTTGCCTGAGGGCAGTGGGGTGAAGCGCTCCTGCCCGGGGTGGTGACTGTCCTCTGTGATGGCCAGAGATTGTTCCTTGGAGATTACCATCTGCTGATAAGATATGATCACTATATTGACCATATACAATTTCTTGCATAAGGAATTCATATTTTGCATACACCGATCTCCCCGGAGTCCCAAGTGATTCTGGTTTTGGAAAGCTAAAGGACAATGAACTTCACGATACCAGGGGGACAGTGGGTGGTCAAGTCTCCCCTAAACAATGTCTCTTGTCAGATTATGATGTCAGTGCATTTAATAATGTTGTTGAACTCTCTTTAGCCCAAATACAGAGGAGCTCAGACCCAGAATGTTACACATACTGACAGAGAGTGATCTCATTATGTGTGTTTGGATTTTAACAACTATAATTATTGTTTGCTAGAACCAAAACAATCTATGTTAGACATTTTCATCTTCAGCCAAAAATACAAACCTGTGTACGTAGTGTGGTGCAGGTTCTTGTCCAATCCTGCTCCTGGTCCAGGTTGGAGGGTTGCACCGATTCTGGGTCTTGTTAGCTGGTATGGATGGGTTTGGGGGTGTTGATACCAGAGTGGTCCAGGAGGGGGATTCAGGTGTCTCGGGGGCATTCTTGTTTTTCTATGAGTTCAGGTTGATTTTGTTGGTTCTGTCACGAATCTCCCTCACGCAGGCAAGCGTTCCCGCATTCCCTCGAGCTCTCCCCATACCAAACGTGCACGCGTCAATCAGTCCTCTACTTAAACCCTCATCTGTCCCCCGGTCATTGCTCACAATTGAGATTCTCTCCCGAAGCTTACCTACGAACTACGCCTTTGCCTTACTACGACTTCTCCCCTGGACCTCGACCCCGCTTTTCCGACTACCGCTTTAGCCACTCGATTTTGTACCTTCGCCCGTTTTATGCTTTCTCGGATCCTGACCCAAGCCTGTCTCTTCTTTTATGCCTCTGTCTACCGCCGCAACTTCTACGCCTTCCCGGACTCCCACCCCTGCCAGTCCCTCGACTACGCCTTCGCCTGTCGATTCTTTGCCTACGCCTGTACTACGCCTTCCCGGACTCGGACCCCTGCCTGTTTACTCCGACTACGCCTGCGTCTCGTGCCAACCCTACCAAGGGCACCGCATTGGATCCCTATCCTCAGCAGTCAGCCCCTGCGTGACAGGTTCTGAGTGTCTTGGTTACATCCGTTTGTGTGTATAGATGAAAAAGCTATTGAAGAGCACCCCCACACCCCCCACCCATCTCGGTGGAAGTTGCCATGTTCAAAAAATCCTAAAAAGATAATTAAAGTTGCACACAACAAAGCATGACTGTGAAAGGTCAGGAGGCCTGCCTAGTGAGCACATCACTTGATTACAGTAAAAAAATCATTAAAAAATAAAGAAATGTTCCACAACTCAAAGCGAGGTTGTATAAGGTTAGGTGAAATGTCTGGTGTAAAACACCTGGTTGCAGCACTGTGGCTGTTGTGCTACAAAATAAAGAAAGGGGCCACAGCCACAGCAAGGTTGTATAAGGTTCGGGGGGCTGTCTGGTGTGTAAAACACTTGGTTTCAGCAGTGTGGCTGTTGTATTTGAAATGCTATTGAGCCATGAAGACGACCCACCTATCCCAGTGTATTACCTGTAGTGTTATCTTCAAAAAATCATAAAAAAATAAAGGTTCCACAACCCAAAACAAAGCTGGGAAAAGTCAGAGGACCTGCTTAGTGTGCAAAACACTTACTTGCAGCATTGTGGGTGCTGTGGTTTAAATACTATTGGTTTGTGAACAGAATACCCCTATACCAGTGCATTGTGCCACATTAAATAAAAGCACGAGAAAAAGAGATTCAGAACACAAAGCTGTGTCAGTGTTCTGTGTATAAAGACGGTTTGAACATCATGGGAGCTGTTTTTAATAAGCTGCTGAGAAAATAATATTTTAATCCTCCTGCTGTCAGTAGTATTGTCAATATAGTTGACCCTTTTTGGAAAGCTTTCTCAGCCCGAAACGCAAGCGAGACACCAGAAGGGGTGTGTGCAGGTTTCCGTAGTGTAGCGTCTATCATGTTTGCCTAACATGTGAAAGGTCCCTGGTTCAAAACCAGGCGGAAACAGCCTCTTTTTGAGTTCACAGAGGTCTTGAGCGACCGGTCATTTGTTCCCAGTGTATTTCTGGTGCCTTCATGCACTCTTGTACCAAGACCTGCAAGAACAACAGAAAGATTAGCATCCAGCGGGGGCCTCTTAGTGAGCCCAAGATCTCATCAAGAATCGGCTCCGGCAACAGGGCTGAGCGCATTGTTCCATTCTCTGACCACTCTCGGTGTAAACAAGTGCCTCCTGGTCTCTGCTTGAAATGCACTTTCCTGCGTTTGCTTTGGTGTAACTGGCTTCCCCTGCATGGGCGAATGTGAAGAAGATCCTTAGTAAGTCATTGAAGAAAACCGAGAAGAGGTCGGAGTGGCCTCTGTCGTTCATCAATTGTATGCTAGAGCTTAAAAATTTGTATAGGTAACAGTTTAAATGCATTTTTCCACTGTTTACAAATCATCAGTATGGTAACCACAGCAACAGGCGCCACGTCACTGTCCACGGCTAGGTGTCTCGCCTTCGTCACAAAGAGCGGTGTGACGTCACGGACAGCAACTAATACTAATATTAGTGTCTTCATGTTAATATTAGTGTGAGTGCAATCGGTAGTTTTAATATTAATGATAGTTTTCATGTGAGTATTAATGATGATAGTGCTATTGATTGTTTTAATGCTAGTATTCCTGTTAATATTAGTGATAATTACAGAGAAAAGGTTAGATTATTTACACTAGTAGTCATGTTAGTTTTAGTAATAGCATTACTGTTATTATTAGTATTATTAGTGTAGCAGTATTTTGTGTCAGTGTTAGGATGATAGTGTAAGTCTTAGTGATAGTGTTACTGTTGCAATATTAGTGGTATTTGAATTAGTGTTATTTATAGTGTATTTGTAGTTATGAGTGTATGTGTCTGTTTGTGTGTGGTGTTTGTGAGGAGTGTGTGGTGTCCGTCAGTGTGTGAGTGTGTGTTTGTGAGTTTGTGGATGTGTGTCTATAAGTATTCGTAGTGTCTATGTGTGTGTCTGTGAGTGTGTGTAGTGTCTGTGTGTGAATATTTGGATGTGGGTCTTTCAGTGTGTGATAATGTGTGAGTGTGTGTGCATATATCTGTCAGTGTGTGTGAGTATTTGTATAGGTGGGCTTGGGCTCCACTGCTGTGTCTGACAAAGGTGACCCATCAACAGGTGTTGAGGTCCAGAGTCACTTGTGAGCGCTTCCTGCTTTCACTTCAATGCGCGTCCTTATGTCGAGTCGTGTGCCGTGCAGAGGCTCTGAAAGCGAGAGCAATGAAAAGGTGCACGGTGCTGTGAAAGAAGACACAGAGAAGTGAAAGGCAGTCCTTTCTCTAAGGAGGTAGAAGAAGAGTGACTCCCCATCGGGGAATCAAACCCCGGTCTCCCGCGTGACAGGCGTGGATACTTGCCACTATACTAACGAGGAAGACATCGCTCTTGTCAACCCCCGGCATCGTGTCCCGACCCACCGTACTGGAAGCCGACGCGTGCTGTGATTCCTTTACGGAGCAGAAATGACAACCGAGGAGCCGAGAGATCATTTCAGCATTTCGCAGCAATTCAGCATTTCGAAAACACAAACGACCAACTCGGAATGACTTGCTTTTGACGCTTTTCAAAGCGTTCTTTATGCACGACGACTGCGCCGCCTAGCAGATACAAATGGGTTGTACAACTTTGAACTAGCAAATGGAAGAGGGCTAAGTCCCCTCTCTTTTAGCCCAGGTTCGATCTGTCTCCCAGAATCACCAGGGCACACACACACACTGTCTTGTTTCTCGTACACGTATAGTGTAAAAATTAAGAACCCAGGACGAAGATGTGACACTCGAACAAACTCTTTATTATTTAACCTGTAACTCCGAACCAGTTAGCTCCTAAATTCACTATGACCTGTGACCCTGAGCAACCGTTATTCCCCGCTCAGCCCTCCATCAATCAACATGCAGTTTCACTGCTGACGCACACAAATATTACACCTTCTCCAGCTGTTATGAATCGCCTCTCTTCAAAGCCCGGTGTGTTTTTTTTTTTGGAGATGTTATACAGATGCAGCCATTCAAAGTGCCGGAGGTAATTGATGCAAAACACCGCGGTACGTGATTGGTTGACCGACAGGGGCACTCGTGGTCCGTTGGTCGGTCGTAGAAAGATTTACAGTAAATGTCTTTACTGTGCCCATTTTAGCATTGAATATTTATATGGAATTTTACCACTACCACTAGGTGACTATTCATTGTTATTAAAATGACTTAAATTCGATCATATTGTGATATTTTGAAATATTTATATTTAGAAATATAAATTTGTTTGGTGCGAGTGAGGTTTTATTTAATCTCTGACCCAGGGAAACGTTTCATTTTTTCAAAGAAATGTTTGTTAAAGAGAGAGTCATGGCTTCAGTGGGATTTGATCACAGACATTGTGATAGGGAAGTCGGGAGCCTAACCCACAGCGCCACCAGCAAGGTCACATGGAGAGTGTTGAAAAAGCACTACAGAAACATTATCAACAGACAATGTACAGCGTGTACTATTCTTGTGTTGCGGTACATGAATATAATTATATCGTTATTAATTTCTTTAGATACGCGATTCCATATTATATTCCCTTTTAATCAAATTTTAAAAGTATGCTTGTTGACTCCGGTATCACGTTAGTTAAAGACTTCGATGCTTAAAATGTTTAGGGAGAAATGAAATACTGGTGTGTATGTTTTCTTTAAAGTACTGAGACCAGCCATATACTGTATGTTTAAGTTCCAAAATTAATATAGTTTATGGCCTTCACACGTGTTACAGTATGCTCCTATTCTTTTTATGCTCAGGTACTAAGATTTCCCTTCAGTGGTAAAATTAGATATGAATATTCAATACTTAAACGGGCACAGTTAAGACATTAAATATACATATACATACTGTATACAGTACAGTTTGCATACAGTAATATGTTATGTTCCTAAATCAATCTCTTTTATGAGCATGTGAAAGGTATGGTGAATCGATTCTCAAAAATTACTGTACTTTGCATGATTGGAAACAAATGTGTGATTGCGAAATGCTGTGGTGTTACTTTTACAAAAACGGTCAATGAAAAAAAGAATGTGGACCAGGGCAATACTTTGAGTTTACAGCTTGTCCAAGGTCATTCATTATTAATACTATTAGTAATATCTTCGTTAAAGACTTTGATGGCGACAGCTCAAACATGAGAGGTTGAGCTTCATTAGCTCCACCTTGCGGAAATTCCGGATACTATTATTTTTTTGCGGTATTATAGGAGAATTTACGGTAACTCGCGATGGACTGTGTAAAGCCCACCGCAAAATAATGCGGTACCGCCCACTTGTTTTGAATGGCTGCATCTGTATATGTCAGAAAGAGCACTGTGACGTCAGAGACACCAGCCAGAGCGCCGGGATCAGCGAGCGAGACCGCGGGAGGTGCGCGGAACGCACTGCGAAGAGTTATTGATCACTTATCTATCGACAACCAATTAATTCAACTGAAGAACCGTTGAATAAACGATTAACTTCATCGACTGGTGAGTACTGATTCTTTTCCCGTTCTTGACCCTGTTTTAAATATCTAGAAAACGGTCAATACCGCCTGTATCGATCAATTACAGTACCATAGTGCGTTTAGTGTTAATAATGTTCAATCCGAAATTAAAGAATGGTTATTCAAATTATTATTTAGGAATTTAATCCTAGAACTAGAGAATTATATTCCAAGTTGATAAATTTGTTTAAGTAACAGTTAAAATGCATTTTCTATTTGTTTACAAATCATAAGTATGGTAACCACGGCGACACGCGCCAAGTCACTGTGCCCGGCTAGGTGTCTCGCCTTCATCACAAAGAGCGGTGTGACGTCACGGACAGCTACTAATACTAATACTAGTGTATTCATGTTAAAATTAGTGAGAGTACAACTGGTAGTTTTAATATTAATGCTAGTATTCATGTTAATATTAGTGCTTATTATGGATATACTGTTAGACTATTTACACTAGTAGTCATGTTAGTTTTAGTGATATTATTACTGTTATGGAACAAGTAATAGGTTTATTCCATGCTGAAAAAAAGAAGAAAGAGAACACAACGTTTCGGCCGTGGAGCCTACTTCAGGTATCACACTCTCTCTTTCTCTCTTTCTTCTTTTTTTCAGCATGGAATAAAACCTATTACTTGTTCCTTTGCAGCCTACGCATGCTGACGCAGCTACCCACCTGAATTATTACTGTTATTATTAGTATTAGTAGTGTAGTAGTAACTTTGTGTTATAGTTAGTAATAATGATAGTGTTAGTCATAGTGATAGTGTTACTGTTGTCATATTAGTGGTATTTTTGTTAGTGTTTGTTATAGTGTAACTGTAGGTAAGAGTGTATGTGATGTCCATCAGTGTGTGAGTTTGTGTCTGTGAGTATGTGTACTGTCTATGTGTGATTCTGTAAATGTGTGCGTATCAGTGTGTGGGTGTGTATCTCTGAGTGTAGTGTCTACAGTATGTGTGTGTCTGTGAATGTGTGCTAGTTTGTATTTGTGCATGTATGTGTCTGATTGTGTGTATAAATGTGTATGGTGTTAGTCAGTATGTGTAGTGTCTGTGTGTGTGAATGTGTGTGAGTGTGTAGGTGTATACTGTATCTCTCTGTGTGTGAATGTGTTTGTAGGTGGGCTTGGGCTCCAATGTTGTGTCTGATAGAAGTGACCCATCAACAGGTGTTGAGGTCCAGAGCTGCTTGCAAATGGAATCACTTTCTAGAGTCCAGACCAATGTCTACAGAGCTGTGAGTGCTCTGTTTTTATCACTATTAGTAGTAATGACAGCAGTAATAGTAGCAGGAGTATTAGTATCAGAATTAGCATTAGAATCTGAAGTCATGGTTGTAGTAGTAATGGTAGTAGTGGTATTAGCAGTTGTGTCAGTGGCAGCAGTATAAGTAGCAGTAACAGTGCTACTAGTAGCTTTAGTAACATTAGTAGTAGCAGTAGGAGTAGCTGTAAAATTTTATTAGTTGCAGTTGTGTCAGTGGCAGCAGTAGTAGTAGCTGTAGTAGCAGTATTACACTAGAACCATGTGTTACGATCCCTGCCTCCCGGCAACGAAAGAGGCAGAAGAAGGCGTAGTCTTAGTTCATTAGTCTACCTATCACTGTACGCTTTCACCACCACACCTCCGTCTCATCTTGTATTTAAGCACCTTAAGCATCTTGTATTTCTTTCCCTACCCCCTCGCTCAGTATTGGTTTTCCTTTCGAGCTACTTAGTTGCGCTACGCCTTCTACCTCTTCGTACTGTTCTGGTTCTGACTTTGGTTTCTCCACTTTTACTACATTTTTTGGATTACGGCTCGGCTTCGGTTGCTCTTTCTCAGTTTGGATCTCTGGCTTCCCCTGGACTCTCGGCTCTCTCCTTCGTCTCATCTATCCGCCAGGGCCGCTGGTCTGCCCAGGATTATGCCATAAACTTTCGAGTAGCAGCAGCAGAGACTCACTGGGAGGATGTGGTCCTAATTTTTCTTTTTCTGCAAGGGTTATGTGAAGAAATAAAGGATCACCTGGTAACTATACCACAGTTGGGCAGAACTTTGGAGGAAGTAATTTCCCAGGTGTTGGAATTAGAGTTTAGAATTTGTCAGAGGAATAGAGAAAGATCTCAGACACAGATACTAGAGGTTCCTCGGCCACCACCTACCAACACTCTAGACTCGGAATAATCTATGGAAATTGCCCGCACCCGGTTAACTCCAGAAGAAAGAGAGAGATGCAGACGAGAGGGCCACTATATGTTCTGTGGAAAATTAGGACACTTTAAAGCTGACTGCCCTGCTTTACATTCGTCTTTGAGGCGCCTCCCTACTACTCAAGATCCTGTGGTGAGTGAGTTAACTCAATCCTCTAAGTTTTCCTCAGGATTTTCTATTATGTCTACACTGTTTTGGGGTAATAAACAGACGCCACTTCTTGCTTTTATTGACTCGGGGGCAGCAGGGAACTTCATCGACGCCTCCTTAGCTCAAGCTTGGAAATTACCCCTGACCCAGGTGACGACTCCTCTTCATGGACAATCTATTGATGGTTCCCCAGTGTCTCCAGGACTTATAAGATGGCAAACTGAATTAATAAGATTTTTTAATAAGGTTTTATCTCCTCGAGACCCCATCACATCCCCTTGTACTAGGCTTTCCCTGGCTCCAACAGAATGACCTTTACATTTCATGGGCCCGTAGAGAAATTTTAACTTGGGGACCCCAATGTATTGGTAGTTGCTGTCGTCTGCAAGGTTGTAAGAGTTGCACTCATGGAAACGCCCCCTTCTGGTGTTCCTACGATACCCCCCCCAATATTCTGATCTACAGGAAGCCTTCAATGAGCAAGAGGCCTTGGCTCTCCCACCCCACCGGCATTATGACTGTGCCATCGACCTTTTGCCAGGAACTATTCCTCCTAAAGGTCGTATATTCCACTCTCCAATATGGAATCCGAGGCCCTGAAAATATATATGCAAGATTCTCTGAAGGCTGGAATTATACGCCCATCCACTTCTCCTGCTTGTGCCAGTTTTTTTGTGGAAAAGAAGGATGGTTGGCTCCGTCCCTGTATTGATTATAGTGGCCTTAATGAGATCACTATTAAGAACCGGTACCCTTTGCCCATAATTCCGGCAGCGCTTGAGTCCGTGCATGGGGCCAAGATCTTCATCAAACTGGATCTACGAGGGGCTTATAATTTAATCCGTATTCGGGAAGGGGACGAGTGGAAGACAGCATTCATGACAACCCATGGACATTATGAATATTTGGTCATGCCTTTTTGTTTGGTAAATGCCCCAGCAGTGTTTCAAACCTTTATTAATGATATTTTTTATGATCTGCTACTGTAGCGGCGAGGCTTATTAATAAGAAAGAATTAAGTGTTCTGAGCCTTCCCAAATGAGGCCCCATTTCTCTGTTCATCTCTGTGGTGCAGCCACAGAGAGACCATTCATGCAGGGTGATTTAAGGTCCTAGGGCAGCTCCCAAAGGGAGCTAAGCCTGGCTATCATGATCAATGGTCATCCATTGGCGCCTATCTGTCTAGGGAGTGTCAGATGGACATCTGGACTGCATTCCTAAGTGTCAGGAGTAAGTGACTCATATCTCACCTTGATCAACCAATCAGGGACTGGTAGGGCCGAGTAACCCACGTGGGACTCTGATGCCCATGGAACTTTCAACCAATCAATAAGCTGAAGTTCCTCCAGGTAAAAACAGGCAACACAGAGAGCCTGGGAGATTCAACAAGAAAGGGAAGATTCAGAGGAGATTCAGTAAGATTCTGGAGAGGATTCTGTGGACTGTTCTAAAGGGAATTCAAAGGAGAATTCCAGGGCAGGACAGCCCAGGAGCAGAAGGCTCCCAAGGGCAGGACATTCTCGCAGAGCGCCTCCTGACCATCCTGAGACTCAGCCCGGACAACCACGGAACGGCCAGTGTGTCCGAGTGCCAGAACTTTCCTTTGTTCTAAGAGTGTAGAGTGGAGGTTGCCAGAGAGTAACCAGCAGCAGGCCTCATGAACAGGTCGGAACTGTGGACAGCTGAATCACTATTCAGAACTAGCTCTTCATCAGGAACGAACCGGTCCTCTTCCTGACTTGCTGGGACCCACAGTCATCTTTTCTCCTGTGCACAAACTTTGCTAGTTAAAGCCAACAGTGAGCATCAGCAGCACACCGTCGCAAGCCGCACAGCACAGCCTGGCACCGAGCCAGAGAGCGCGGATTGGACAGCAACAAGCCTGCAACTGTTTCTTTGTGCCCGCAGGAGATCTGAATTCCCAAAGATTGGATGAGTATTCAACTTCAATGCATTACAGCTCGAGAATTCAATTGTTATCCCAACCAGTTGATATCAATTTAATTCCTAAGAGTTATGTACTTGTTTCGAGTATCTAATGTAGAAGTTATAACCAAGTTCATTTATGAAACGGTCTTAATGAATGATATACTGAACGTATGTCCTATTGATATGTGTAACACTTTGTAACTGATTGAATATATACCTTTTGTATTCTGATAACCCTCTCGATAAGATCTGTTAGGTTTATATGCATATTCTATGTATTAATAAATGTATCCTCGTGTATTAGTACCTGTGTGTGTGCGTTGTTTGAGTTATGTCGCATGGTTGGATTCTAAAGCCATCAAAAGAATCAACTTTGTGATTTACTGCTACAATTAATAATTGTCTCAGTAAATGCCCAAACCCTACAGAACTGGTGCCTTCAGAGAGCCACTATGATTACATATTTGGCGTCCCTGAGCCGGTTTTCTTACACTACAAAGGTTTGTCTTGGTATACCTTGATGACATTCTAATTTTCTCTAATACCTTCCAGGATCATGTTCTCCATGTCAGAGAAGTTCTCTCCCGACTCATAAAGAATAAACTTTATGTCAAACTGGAGAAGTGCACTTTTAATGCTTCTAGGATTCACTTTTTAGGTTACATCATCTCTCCAGAAGGGGTGAAAATGGACTCAAGTAAAGTCTCCGCAATTACTGATTGGCCCACACCCAAGAACCTTAAACACATGCAACGGTTTCTTGATTTTGCCAACTTCTATAGGAGGTTTATTTGAAACTTCAGCTCGGTGGTTGCTCCCATAACCTGTTTAACTCGCAAAGGACCCAGACAAGGTAAATGGACCCCTCAAGCAGAAGAGGCATTTCAGGACATGAAACACCTGTTCACTACTGCCCTCATCCTGAAACACCCTGATCCTTCTTTGCCTTTTGTTGTTGAGGTGGACGCTTCTGGCCATGGTGTGGGCGCTGTTCTCTCTCAACGTCATGGAGAAAAACAAATTCTTCACCCCTGCGCCTTCTAAGAAGTTATTCCCTGCACAGATGAACTATGATGTTGGTAACCGTGAGCTTCTGGCTATTAAGTTAGCATTGGAGGAATGGAGGCACTGGCTGGAGGGAGCTCATCATCCATTCTTGATATACACAGATCACAAAAACTTGGAGTCTTTACAATCGGCCAAACGTCTATGTCCTCGCCAGGCCAGATGGTCCCTCTTTTTCTCCAGATTTAATTTCCTTATCACCTACACTCCAGGCTCTAAGAACATCAAAGCTGATGCTCTCTCACAGATCCACGACCCCCCTGAGGCTGAACTGCTTCCCGAACCCATCATCCCTTCTGGTAAATTCCTGGCAGCTGTCAGATGGGACATAGAAGTTGTAGCTAGACGCGCCTTGGCTGGACAAACTGTACCTCCTCAGTGCCCTCCGGACAAGTTATTTGTCTCAACCCCAGTCAGATCTTCTGTCTTCTGTCTTCTGACGTACCTTGGATTTCATCTCTAGAGACTTCTGGTGGCCAACCATGGTTAAAGATGTCAAGGAGTATGTCCAGGCCTGCTCTATCTGTTCCCGAATTAAGTCTTCTCGGATGAGGGCGGCAGGCCCTCTTCAACCCTTACCTATCCCCAACCGTCCTTGGACCCACCTCTCAGTTGATTTTATTATTGACCTTCCACCAAGCCAAGGATACACGACAGTCATGACAGTAGTAGATCGTTTCTCTAAATCTGCCCATTTTATTCCCCTACCTTCCTTGCCTTCGGCTAGGGAACTAGCAGACCTGTTCGTACTGCATATCTTCCGTCTTCATGGCATCCCTAAAGACATTGTTTCCGATAGGGGCCCCCAGTTTATTTCACAATTTCGGAATGCCTTCTGTAAGTCACTGTTTCGCTTACTTCAGCTTACCACCCTCAGGCCAACGGTCAAACTGAGCGTATGAATCAAGAGCTGCTAACCTACTTAAGGGCATATATCGCATCTACCCAAGAAGTGGATCACTGGCTTCCCCTGGACTCTCAGCTCTCTCCTTCGTCTACGGTATTTGGATCACGACTTGTCTCTATCGGCTCCTGCAAGTGGCTTCATTACTTGGTTTTGGTTTCACTGGCCGAATCCTTAACAGAATACTGAGCCACTTAACATGGACCCAGCAGAACAAGAGGAATTTCGCTCGGTTTTGGATCAATACTGGCAAGCCTTACTCCAGTTACAGGCTTCCGTCCAACAGATTTCACCGCACCTGTCGGCAGTGCTGCCTACCAGTAATAGTGAAAGTAACGCTGGAGCTGCCGCTTTGGCTCCGCCCCCGCCAGCTTCTACACCCGCTCCTCGACCTCTTCCACTTACACCACCTGACAGGTTTGACGGCAACCATACGAGATGTCGGGGTTTCTTTTTTTTTCTCCTCAAGACAAGATTGCCTTCGTACATTAGTTTCTCTGTTAACTGGCCGTGCTCTGGATTGAGCAACTGTCCTACTAGATCGCAGGGCTCCTGAGGTACAGGACTATGATCTCTTTTTAGAAAAATTTAAGGTTTTTTTTTGTCGTTCCTCAGCTGGACAAGACTCCTACCGCCTCTCATCTATCCGCCAGGGCCGCAGGTCTGCACAGGATTATGCCATAGACTTTAGAGTAGCAGCAGCAGAGACTCACTGGGAGGATGAGGTCCTAATTTTTCTTTTTCTGCAAGGGTTATGTGAAGAAATAATCACCTGGTAACACCTCCGTCTCATCTTGTATTTAAGCACTAGTCTTTCCCTACCTCTTCGCTCAGTATTGGTTGGCCTTTAGAGCTACTTAGTTGCGTTACGCCTTCTACCTCTTCGTACTATTCAGGTTCCGACTTTGGTTTCTCCCCTCTTACTAGGTTTTTTGGATTACGGCTCGGCTTCGGTTGCTCTCTCTCTGGCTTCCCCTGGACTCTCGGCTCTCTCCTTCGTCTACGGTATTTGGAGCACGACTTGTCTCTATCGGCTCCTGCAAGTGGGTTCATTACTTGGTTTCGGTTTCACTGGCCGAATCCTTAACAAGTAGCTAAATACACAGGTCACACTGCTCCAGTTGAGGCTCAAACTCACAACCTCAGCATGACTCTGCTGTGCATTGCTGTATAAGCACCGCGCGCTGACCGACTGCGCCACTGGAGCTGTTTAACACCCTCTCCTCATACAGACTGACGCTGCAGAAACACAGGCTGCAAACAGGGTTTCGGTTGTGGATCCATCTCCACATGGGGGAAAGGGACAGCAAGGAAAATACAAGAGAAGAAACTGAAAGAATTGTGCTCACTGCAAAGTAGAAAGGAAAGAGGTGGCCGGATACGTAAAACAACTCCGCAGATAATTTGTAACTACATTCTTTGGTGACAATCAGCGGTCGGATTTCTCTTCAGGTTCAGCTCTGCAGTTTGAACGTACATTCTCCGAGATTGGTTAGTTATATGTGATCAGCTGATATTAAATAGGACTAATAAGAATCAATACAATTGATGTCTGGCAAAGGCAAATAACCTTTGTACATGATCTGGAATGTGACTGGTTAAATTTCAGCACAGTTGCTACCCCCTTTATAAAGGGTGTGCACACTTATACAACCAAGACATTGAAAGTTTTTTTTATTATTGTTCCAAAAAATGTTCCATTTGTTTTCTTTCTTAAATGTTGTTGATTAAAAGATCTTATTAAATGCGAAAAAATCTGATTGTGAAAAGGTCAAATTCTTAGTGAAAAAATCAGTAATGTGAGGAAAGATGACTTGTGGGAGCCCCTTGACTCCTCGTGTCGTTCTGTATTTCTCGCTCATTCTACTGGGAGTTGTGCCGTCGCTTCTGGATAAAGTCTGTCAGTGGTCATTCCAGATGGGTCAGGTATGACTGCACTTCGGCACAAGAAGAGACATGTGATTTGCGAGGATCCCAGCAGTGGCTTTGCTTTTTCTAGAGCCCAGATATCTCAGTAGGTAGAGCATCAGACTTTTAATCTGAGGGTCCAGGGTTCAAGTCCCTGTTTGGGCTGTTGTGCTTTTCTTCAATCTATTGTGAATGTCATTCTAAATCGTCTTTTATCTTTCCCTCTTCTAGCTGTACTGTGGTTATTTTAAATGTTCATCACTTGTATTTTCTTTAGTGTTTCCTTTCACAAACCAAAAATGTTCAAGGTGATCTTCCTCCCACACTCCACGTAAATAAATTAAAAGAAATCACAGTAGAGTAAAGGACACGCAGTGAGGAGCTCCTGCAGTGAGTACTCTTGAATACGACAAGAGGAAAGGCACACTGCACATCTGCGGAACATCGCAAAGTAATTTTTTTATTAAAGGTTCAAGGAAACCTGAATATGTTTGCTAGAAGTATTTCAGAATCACAGTCAAATCGAGTATGATTGCTGCACAGATCTGCCGTGTGAATTTAGAACACTGTTTGTGCGTTGTATAAAATACGCTGTTCAAAGCTTTTAAAAAACTACAGAGATATGTTTCGGAATGCGTCTTCCTGTAAAAATAAAATCTCTACACGGGTGCTATAAGCAGAGTCTGAAGCCTGCTTAACAGAAGAACTATATTCAGAGGGCCAAAGAAGTGAATATTTCACCAAGTGAGAGAAAGCATCTCAGAAAAAGGAGGTGCAGTCTCTTCCATGCAGAATAACACCACAAAGTCAGACTACAAGTGCTGAAAAGCTGCTATCAAGGGTAACCCGGCCGAGCGCTCTAAGGAGCTGGATTAAAGCTCCGTCTCTTCGAAGGCATGAGTCGGAATCCCACTGCTGCCCAGTATCTCCTTGTTAAGAATCATGGTTTTGTTGTTGTACATTCTGCACGATTAAATCAGTTTCAATAGAATTAATTTGAACAGTCATATTTGTTTTATTCCTCCTACCATGGCAATTTGTGCTCAAAGATTTAACTTTTTTGTATTTTAAAAAACATGCTAGCCTTGATGGGAAAGTAAGCGGAACTGCAGGTGTGGTGGCCAAGTGGTAAGACGTCGGTATCAATAAGGTCAATAATCTGTTAAACATTTTATGCCATTTTTTCCATAGATGATGTTCACGTTGGAACAGTGAGAAAGGTGTACCTGGATGCGCTTGAACCATCACCTTACTATAATTTTAGTCCCAACCTGGCCGCACTAAGCAATTGTACCACAGAGTTTTCTCCATTTGCAGTTTTGGGTAAAAAATAATCTGCACTTTTAAGCAAGTATTGTATTTAAATTTTGCAAATTTCTTGAAAAAGGTTGTTTCAGAGAGAAACTGAGTAGATAGAAATAGCCCAGTCAGTAGAATATTGAACTTTTTATCTCTAGGTCCCTAGTCAGGCGACTGATTTTCTTGCAACTACTGTGAATAGATGGTCTTTTGTCCCTCAGTTTTTCAAGTTGTTCTATGAATGTTTGAAATGTTCAATATTTTTCATGCTCTTAAGCACTTTCCATAACAAAGTTTATGGTGTTCTTGGTGCTGTGCTGCATGTAGATAATGTAGACGAGAGCACAGGTAACAATACAGGACAAGCAGTGAGGAGCTCCCGTAGCTTTCAATTCAGTGCAGAGTCCAGAGGGAGGCCTAGGTCGCTAAACAATCAACAGGTATCTAATAATGACATTCACAAAGGTGACAATGCGTTTTTTCAACATATCCTTACATTTACCCATACAGCACAATTTTCTATACCCTCAAATCCCCAATGTAACTACTTTCTCCTGAGAAACACAAGTATAGAGTGAAATCACAATAACTTATACAACAAATCTATTCAAACGCCCAGATATGACAGAACACACCCCTTTAAATATGTATTTCCTTCATTTCAGTTTTCTTCCCTCCCCAGGATACCTGAAAATTCAATATCGCATATTAAAGGCTGTACATGTAATACATCTACTAATAAAGATGGACATTAAAGTTAATTATTAAAAAATTACACTTTTCATTAAGACATGTATTGATAAAATTATTGTGAATAGTTGTGGTGTCTGGAAAGCAATTTTTGTTAAATATAACAATTTTCAAGTGAGTGGTGCATAAGCTTGTTATTTAGTGACTTAATTATTTCCACTGCATTCACAACAGTTCTAATGTGTTTGCTTGTTCAGCATAGCCTGCTACTGAGTTGTTTTTGGAAATGAAACCTATAAGAACATTATTTAAGATGCACCATGGCCCAGAATCGTTCATTGGGACTAGGATTAATATCAATTGAAAGTACTCCAAAATAAAATATTTAACCTGAATATTAAAAGAGTAGGAAAGTATTAAAACAACACCATAACGTCTTGACTTCCAATCTTCTTCCAGGTTCAGGCCATGTACAGTAAAATGACATAATCAGTTGAGTCATGCCGAGGCTGAAAGTTTAAGCCTCACCTGGAGCAGCCTGGTTTTCTGTCTTGACAAAAAAAGCGTTTTGTTCCACAACGGCGTGAAATGATCATGTCTTTCACTCTACTTCTCTCTTGTAGTAAAGCAGATCTTGCTAGGTGAGCATTTGCTCCGATAAATTAGGTCACTTTTCATGTTAACTCACTTCTTCTAAACACAACATTTCCTGGTGCATGTTTTCTCCATGAAAAAAGACATTTTCCCTTACATGATTTCTCATTTTGTTTCATCAAAGAGTACAGAAAGAAGAAAGAAAGGAAAAGTGTGGTAAATGAACTCTGTCGTCTGTGGGAGATGTCAAGCGCATTGGACATGAAAAGTGCCCAATAAAAGCCATTTCTCTTCGTTTCTCTTACAGTCAGGGCTCCTGTTCCGTGTAAAGCAGGCAGCTTGCTCAGCCAGCAGACTCAGGGCTTACTGAACGCTGGTGTCTCAGAGTGGTGTGTCCAAGCGGCTGTAAAAGAGGAGAATTCTGCAGGCGCTGTAGCTTAGTTGCTTTAAGTATCTGTCTCGTTAACTGGAGATCCTGGCTCCACATCCCAGCTGTGCCCTTCTTCCTGTCTTTTTGTGCAGAAAGTACCATTTTGGACAACCGCATAGGGCTTGATTTAGTTTAATGCATTAATGCATTTCCTTTCTGCAACAACTTGTTTTTCAAGAAATTCATACAGCTTGTGAAAAATGAAATTTAATTCTTGGCTATCAGAGCAGTAGGAATATTGCCGACTGGCAAGAAAATGCAAGCAATGTTTATTTTCTTACCAGAAAGGTGCAAATGGAGCAAAGCCTTTCTCATCAGTCTCTGTGGTGCAACCGGCAAGCGTGTTTGGCTATTAACTAAAAGGTTGGTGGTTCAAAACCACCCAGGGACGATCTTCTTCTTATTATTATTATTATTGTCAATGTTAACACTGTCTCCACAAAAGCCGAAACTTTAACCCTCTTTATATTTGCCGAAAATGCGAGTCTTTTGCCCGTGTCCAACAACAACACTTGAGACCAGGGAAGTCCAATAGTGATCAACACCGCAACTCCCCAGAAATCCATATTCACCCATGGAAAAGTATCTTTGAAGGGCTGGCGGGAGATATCATTTATACTCCTGTTGTATCCTCTGCTAAAATACTTAAGAAATACAACGTGGATTTGTTTGAGAATTTGACAAGCATTGTTGCGTTAGCACTGTGAAGTTGGATGTTGATATTTTGATATATTTACCTTAATTTTAACATAAATGCTGTTCAATCTATGCTATACAATCAATCACAGGTATATTTTGAGTCTCGTACTGATCGTCCTGTGGATCCAAAAGAAAATTTTAAAGCTGATACACTTTCGATTGTAATTTGCATTTAGCTACAACGTCCCTGGAAAAGATATTTTATGAGTTGCGTGCAATCGGTATCTTTTACTTTAGGGATGGTAGTGGAAATAGCTTTAAAAATGTTTTCTAAAGAAGATTGTATTGCCAGGACCTGCCTTTAGCGCTCGGTAGCGATTACGCTGTTGATATAGATGGAGAAGAAATGTAAGATGAATTGATGATCTAAGATAAAATAGCCCTAACGCCTCCTGTAACAGTGTTTGTATTCATAGCAAGTAATATTCTTTTTCAAACCCGAACGTTGCTTTTGCATTAAGTGTTATGTAACCATTAGCAGTTTCGGTAGCTTCTGAAGAACGCACTTTTCCAAACTGAAGCCTATAAGAACATTATTCAAGATGCATCATGGCCCAGAATCGTTCATCGGGACTAGGATTATCAATTGAAAGTACTCCAAAATAAAATATTTTTTATTTAAAATTAAAAGAGTAGGCAAGTATTAAAACAACACCATAACTTCTCGACTTCCAATCTCTTTCCTGGCTCAGGCCATGTCAAATGACATAATCAGTGGAGTCATGCCGAGTTTGTGAGTTTAAGCCTCATCTGGAGCAGCCTGGTTTTCTGTCTTCAAAGGTAAACAGTGTTTTGTGTTATTTGCTAAATGGAGAGAGGATGCTGTGTTAATTGTTCTCCTCCTGGGAGAGGACAAGATGAGAAGTTCACGAGGCTGGTGGTAAATATCCTGTCCAGGAATATCGGGGCTGTAGGGGGTCAGATCTGTAGATGTAGTGAAGACATTAGTGGGGACGGTGTGTCTGCTCTCTGTGAAAGAGCCGGGCAGGAAGAATAATCTGTGGTCTGGGAAGAAGAGACCCTCGTTGGAATAGTGGCGCTCCTCACAGGAGAGAATGAAATCTTTTTTGAAAATCTTTTTTAGGGACGCTGATTGTTCTCTTTGGGTGAATTAAAAGCCCTTGTGGTGAGTGACCTCGTGGCGAAACGGTAGCGCGTCTGACTCCAGATCAGAAGGTTGCGTGTTCAAATCACGTCGAGGTCAGCTGATGTGTTTGTAGATGCTCCTGGTGCCGAACCTGGATTTTACACCACGCAGTTGCATTTTATCTGTACACCACCTAGGTAATCTTAATGAAATAACAGAGCAGTATGGAACACCCAGTCAGGAGTTTATGCAGTGTTTCATCTTGAACACGACAAGAGAAAAGGCACACTGCACATCCGCGAAACATCACGTCCGACTTTAGAGACAGTGACATCAGAGAATGGAAGTTTCAGACCGCTTTTTTGTTACAGTTTCAAGCAAACCTGAAAGTTAGGGAGTGTTTGGTCACTTTTGTATGAAAAAGTGTCTGAAGCCTGTAATTATAATTTGTCCTTTTTTAATTGTAGTTGAAATCCACTCCCATGTACCAAGACCTACAGTATATTCATGTTTGCTTAAATGATTAATGCTATAGGACATTAGCTGGTGTTTTTTGTAACGATTTGCTATTTCATGCAGGAAAGAAAGGAACCCAGACCCAACGTTTGCTTTCAGGTGCGGTCTATTTACATAACGGACATCTATTTCTGAGGAGCCTGATTTAAATCACACAACCCCGGTAGAAGTCGAATCGACAATCTTATAGACCGAAATCAGATGCGTTATCCATTAAACCACTAGCCCGTCACATAACTGAATTGCGCTTTGGTGAGTTCAGCGCCGCTACTAGTACACCACCACATCTACAATTTGAGAGAAACGTGCTTTCTACATTTTTATCAGTTTTAAAAAATCATCACTTTTAAACAGACAAAGCATTTATGTGTCGCTCTGAATTTCTAATTGATTTAGAATTCAAAGAAAAAAGCGTTTTGTTCCACAACGGCGTGAAATGATCACGTCTTTCACTCTACTTCTCTCTTGTAGTAAAGCAGACCTTGCTAGGTGAGCATTTGCTCCGGTAAATTAGGTCACTTTTCACGTTAACTCACTTCTTCTAAACACAACATTTCCTGGTGCACGTTTTCTCCATGAAAAAAGACATTTAACCTTACATGGTTTCTCGTTTTTTTCCATCAAATAGTACAGAAAGAAGAAAGAAAGAAAGGAAAAGTGTCGTAAATGAACTCTGTCGTCTGTGGGAGATGTCAAGCGCACTGGACATGAAAAGTGCCCGATAAAAGCCATTTCCGTACGTTTCTTAGTGTCGGGGCTCCTATTGAATGTAAAGGAGGCAACGTGCTCAGCCAGCCGATTTAACGCTTACTGAACGCAGGTGTCTCAGAGCGGTGTGTCCAATCGGCAGTAAAAGAGGAGAATTCTGCCGGCGCCGTGGCTTAGTTGGTTAAAGCACCTGTCTAGATAACGGGAAATCCTGGCTCCAAATCCCAGCAGTCCATCGCCTGTGTTGCACTGGACACCCTGTAGATCATCAAAAAAAATATTGAGCTCCTTAGTAATGAAACTGCCGGATAAAAGCCATTTCACATCCTTTCTCAACTTGCTCAGCGAGCAGGCTCACCGCACACCGAACAAAGATGTGACAGAGTGGTGTGTCCACCTGGCTGTAAAAGGGAAGTACTTTGCCGGCGTTGTGGCTTAGTTAGTTAAAGCGCCTGTCTAGTAAACAGAAGATCGTAGGTTCAAAACCCAGCGGTGCCTTTCTTCCTGTCTTCTCGCACCGCTTATTGTTATAGACAACATGCTTCTGCATTATGTTTAAAGGAAGTGTTCATTTAGTTTTTGGCACAACTTGTTTTTCAAGAAATCCACACATTGCGAAAGATAAAGTGCTCATCTTTCTTATCAATGCAAAATAATTACTGCCAGCTGGCAAGAAAATGACAACGATTTGTTTTTACTTTAGCCAAAAATCTGTGAATGTAGAAGAATACGACATGTGTTAGTTTCTATGGCACACTCAGTCAGGGTGTCCTTCAGTTAAACACAATGTTGGTAGATCAAACGCACCCAGAGACACACTTCGAATTAATCCGATCTAAACATTACCTTCTCTAAATGTGATTGAGTTTCTTTGCACGTCCTTAGCCATCTTGATGTTTGGAGAGATTTTCAACTTTTGACACGAGTCAAACTACAAGTAAATAGTTGAGTACCTATGTCAATATCACCGGGAACGTGAATATAAATGTTAACATCAATATTTCTGCTGTCTCCTGAGAAACACAAGTATAGAGTCAAAACACAATAAATAATGCTAAAAAATTATTCAGTTAACACCCAGATGTGACAAAACACATTTAAGACTTACATCCCCTTTAAATATGTATTTCCTTAAAATCAGTTCTCTTCCCTCCCCAGGATACCTGCAAATTCACTATAGATACATATTAAAAGCTGTGTGTAAGTCTTACATGTGTTCTGTCACATCTGGGTGTTACATTAATAGATGTGTTGTGTTATTTAATATGATTTGACTCCACGCTTGTGTTTCTCCAGAGACAGCAGAAATATTGGGGATTTGCGGCTACAGAAAATAATGTGAACTTTACAGGCAAAAATAAGGTTACGTTAAAGAAACAAAAACTTATTGTCACCCTTTTCAACGTGATTTTTTAAGACATTTGTTCGGAATAGTATATCTTCTCGTGTCTGTGGCTGTTATCCTACAATAACGGTGGTGAAATAGCAGGAATGTGCGGAAAGAATCGGAGATAGAACAGAAGACCAGTCATCCAGTCGATAGTAAGGTTGTGTAGGACCTCACATACTACGATGTCAGTGTTGAGTAGTGTGGTTTAAAAGCTTTTTCACGAACCAGGAAGGAGTAGAAATCTACAGTCTTCTGATCCGTAATCAGACACGTTATCCATTGTGCCATTGGCGTTTGTATTGCATTCCCATCCAGCACCACATTGAGTTCAGAGCTGCTACTATTCATGTGTGTTGTACGTGTGTCTAGTTACTACGTCTTTCATTATGTCTGGTTTAAAATAATGTATCTTTAAAACAGACAAAGGGTTTATGAGTCAGCCTGAAATTCACACACGAAAAATAAACAATATCGCGTTTAAAAAGAATACAGAGATGCCGGCGATAGATAACGGAGCATCTTAAGTGCACGCTATCACTGAACTAAACTCCCTATCGTTAAGTTTGTCAGCGGCTTTTTAATTGTGTTAGGAAGAGCAAACAGTCCACAGTGTACATTTTAAAGGTCTAAGCAAAACAATCAGACGTGAGGATTATCCAGAACAGGAGCCTTTACTTCTTTGTATACTGAGCTTTCGGGTGAACATCAAAGTAAAAGACAAATTTGCAATTTTCACTTTTTGATTAAGGAACAAGAAAACACCATCCTTCGAGCTGGATTCAAACCAGGGACATAAGAAATGCCCACTGTTTTTGTCTACAGTCTTAAGATCTAGCAATTGAGCTATCAAGAGGTCGGAAAGTAAACCCTTTGTCACACATGTAGCCCAATGTAGTGTAGTGTTCCTCTATTTAAATCCGAGTTCGACGTCAAAATACTCACTCCCATAGTCTCGTTCAGAAGAAGAAATGGACCAGAGTTCTTATAAAACGTTTGAAGGGACATCAGTGCAGGCTGAAATTGACCCTTTTTCTATTGGGATCAGGATCATATAAAACCTTTCTTTTGGATTGAGAAGAGGATCATGGAGACACTCAAAACATCCCTGTCTTTGCTTCTTTCAAGGATGAATGGAGTATTGAGCTGCAAGCATCGGTTCAAATCAAAACTCTCTGCTACTGCAGTTGCTTGTTTGAGAGTTTCTTCAAATCTTTCAACTGAACGTTGATATCAAGGGATATTGACGGTAATATCATAGGGACTTTGGTTTTCTTTTGATCGAAAATTGTATTAAAATACAAGCCTCTTTCACAGTTGTATAATACTTTCCCTTGCATCCTCAGATAAAATTTCTAAATACCACAAAGTTACAACATATGGAATAGCATTTATTTTAAAATGTATTTTAAAACTGGCATTTATTTAGAGCTATATTTAGAGCTTAGTAAAGATAGCATTGCTAATATTGATGGAGTAGAAATGTAAGATGAATTGATAGCTTTTTCTGAACTAAAAAAGTCCTACAACGCCTCCTGTAACAGGTAAGGACTCATAGCAAGACATTGCTATTGCATTGCACATTTAGCAGATATGACCAGTTTCTGCTTCTGGTGAGTGCATCTTTTCCAAACTGAAATTAACAAGAACATTTTCAAGATGCGCCATGTCCCTAAATCGTTCATCAGGACTACTATTAATATCAGGTGAAAGCAGTACAAAGCATCAATTTAACCTAAATATTAAGAGACTATATCTGTCAGCTACTGCTGTAAGCCATGTTCAGCCAACGCTAGAAATATTACTGCTCTACTACAGTAGCTAAAGAAAGCAAGTCCGACTTAGAAATGGATAACAAGTCGAAAACATAAACCAACGAGGATGGGATTCAAACCCACGTGTGCAAAGCACAATGGATTAGCAGTCCATCGCCTTAACCACTCAGCCACCTCGTGACGAGGGCCAACCCCCTTGGGCATGATTTTGCTCGGCCACCAGGCTCAGCGCACATCGACCTCAGATGCCTCAGAGCGGTGTGTCCAAGCGGCTGTATAAGAATAGGTAATAGGTTTATTCCATGTTATTCCAATAGGTTTATTCCATTGAGGGTGGGTACCCACCTGTATAAGAATAGTGTTCTGCTGGTGCTGTGGTAAAGCTGGTTAAAACACCTGTTTCATAAAGAGGAAATCCTGGATCCAAATTCCAGCGGTACCTTTTTTCCCGTCTTGTTTTACAGAACATGTAATTTGGGACACTCAAAAAGGTCTTGATTTGGTTTAATGCGTTTATTCATTTCCTTTGCAGAACAACTTGTTTTTTTTAATCATATAGCTTGCGAAAGATGAAATGCGAGCGAATTGTTTTGTTCACCAAAAGTATGTAAATGAAAAAGGTGTAAGCATTTCTGTGGTGCAATTGGTTAGCATGTTCGGCTATTAACCCCAAAGTGGGTTTTTTGATCCCACCCAGGGACGCACTTCTTCCTATAGTAAACATTATCACTCCAAAAATTTAATTTTTCCGCAAAACCTGAACTATTTTGATATTTGCAGTAGTAAACAATTACTACCAGTACCAGAGTCAACATTACCGGGAATTTTCAATAATTACGGACATAAAAACTCTCTTGCTTTTAACAGAGCGTTTCATAATTTCTAACTATGAAAATTATTTAAACTGCGACACTTATCATTCATCTTTTATATAGCATTTTAAGCGAATAGGTAATTAGATTGTTCATAAACCTAATTGCTTTTTCTACATAAACACAGTGTGATTGCTCTCTGAAAATGCTTTTTCTTTATATTTAGGCTCAGATTTCAACTATAGATCGTATTATTATAAACTTTCTTGGAAAAATGTATTTTATGTAAATCATTTTTGCTATTAATTCATTTAGGGCTAGAATACGTTCATTGTCTTCCAATCGAGTCGAGTTGACATTGGAAGCTTGCCACACCCGGACTGTTACACCAACGCATTAGCATGTTAAAGCGATTTCATTGAGGAGCCTAGCTTTCTTAACTAGTAAGTACTGTACTTCCTACTTTGAAAATACCTGTGAAACCGGTTTAATTTGTCACAGCCAGCACTCCCGCAGAGAGGGGGGTTGTACTCGTTAATGTCTTAGCACAAAGCAGAAACTTCTTGTATTTTCCGATGACATACAAGTGGAAAGATTACAGATTTGAATCGTCTTTTTTTTGAACCAGGGAAAATCTGATCATGTTTCTCTATAACAATACTAAAAAACTTTCTTTTACATTATTTTACATATCCCGCTTACACATCGCACGACTTTAATGAATCTATTCTTTATTAATACTAAATAAATAATTCTAAAAATACTACAGCAAAGAGGTCACTTGATTTTTGGAATAATTCCAAATAGCACAATGATCCACTGGCATCCCTGAAGTCTGTTTAGTCCATAATCTTCCAAATACAATCACTAAGCAATTATAAGAATTATACCATCCTATTTCTTTGTGATTTCCTGTAAAAACTAAACCTATTTTTATAAGGCTTTTACTCAAAAGATTTCCAAACACACAAAGCATTTGTGAAGTGCTATAGTATTTCTAAAGGTTACTGGCACAACATCAATCATTAAAGCTTAACAATAAAGTTTAGATTGCTGACTATGGACTAACTACATTAACTAACTGCAATGCAACAGTAGACATTTTACAAGTAAGAATATCTGGTTGAATTCTTGCATTTGTAGCCAATTTAATGCGAGAGATTTTAAGTTTTAACAGAAGAAAACTACGAATATGAAAACAGCCATAGCAACAAAAAATACTGTGCAAATATCAAAAGGCTGCTTCGGTAATGAAATAATGATCACAGTAGAAACCAGACACTGTTTACACCATATTGTTAAGAAAGACTCAAGACAGAAATGTTCATGTACAGCTGGAAAAAACAACTTCTAAAACAACAGTGAAGGCTGCAACATTACGCCCATGCTTTTCCACACTTGTAAGGATAACCTTAAAACTTAGGCTGTTGAATCCAATCAATTAAAGCTGGAGTTCTGCAGGTTGTACAGGCTTAAAAGGTAGATTGGTAGTTTATCTGTAATATAGTCCAGTACTTTAGGTGTTTCTAGGTTTAATTTTCCTGCTTATTAATGCTTACTTTCCTACATTTCCGATGCAGTTCACTATCATTATACACAAAAGCCAAACCATAAACTTTGAAGCTAGCAGACTTCAAGAAAACACCTGTTGGTGTTAAATGGTGAGGTTTTATTATAATCTAGGGTATGAAAACAAACTAGCTACATTTTTAACACACTTTATAATACACCACTTTTTTGTTGTATCCCAAGTGATTTGAAGCATTTCTGTTTTAATTGAACTTCTAGATTTCTCCAATGTTTAGGAGGATTTCGCCATAATAAGGGCATGCTTGTCATAGAATAGCTTATAACAGGAAATGCAAAGTCTGTTTTTTTTAAAAAGCTCCTTTAAAGCCTGTGCCCCAGAAGGTCCATTTATGTTGAGCTGTGAAAGTGCTTTACAGTAAAAACCTTGTGTAAATGGTTAAAAGCAATGATCCAGGGACCAAAGGTGATTCAGGAGCCTAGAACCAATATTTGTGTGCTCGGTGCAGTCACATGTTGAAATTTGTTCCCCGTTTTTTAAAAAGTCCCACTGTATGCTGTTCCTTTTATTTACAATAAGAATCTAGGAACCTCTAGGAGACATCAACTGCAAAGTGACATGACTGAGAGCCTCTTGAGTCCTGCAGATACAGGGTACCTCATAATTTTAATTAAATCAAATGTGTACTGTACGTGTAAAACTGAAACTGACCTAACAACCATCACCTTTTCTGCAGAGCGTGTTTAATTGTACTGTTTCAGCACATCAGTTTTTTTTCCCCCACAAACTTTCCAGAGGAGCTATAAATATTTTAAATAAATACACACAGTATTGCTCATAAGGTCTGCTATTTGAGGTCCAGTTATTTAGATGCATACATCTTTTTTTATCTCAGCTTTTCAGCTGAGATACACAGATCATACATAAACAATGCAGTAAAAAAATCAAGTATTTAATCATTAGGTATAACAGTTTCCCTTTAGGCCTCTGAAAACACCACCTTCTACTTTGTGAATACCAGTACCTCCTAATTGTCTAAAGGCTTTATTTCTTAAGAGCATGACATTAAAAACTGCTAAACTTTACAGCTGCATGTTTGCTTGCAGCATTCCAATACCTCTCAAGCAGTGAAAACAAATAACCTGCTGCAAAGCTGCTTATTATGGAGAAAAAAATGTCAGTTACATTCCCAGATCATAATCATTAGCTTTCCCAGCTGCAAATAACTACAGGTGCAAAGAGACAATGTTCAGACACTCAAAACAACCTGCTTTTTTGGTAGTTATATGATGATTTATATTACTAAGTAATATTCTTTAGTATAAACGTTTTTTATAATTGTTATAGAGAAACATGATCAGATTTTCCCTGGTTCAGAAAAAAGACGATTAAAATCTGTAATCTTTCCGCTTGTATGTCATCGGAAAATACAAGAAGTTTCTGCTTTGTGCTAAGACATTAACGAGTACAACCCCCCTCTCTGCGGGAGTGCTGGCTGTGACAAATTAAACCGGTTTCACAGGTATTTTCAAAGTAGGAAGTACAGTACTTACTAGTTAAGAAAGCTAGGCTCCTCAATGAAATCGCTTTAACATGCTAATGCGTTGGTGTAACAGTCCGGGCGTGGCAAGCTTCCAATGTCAACTCGACTCGATTGGAAGACAATGAACGTATTCTAGCCCTAAATGAATTAATAGCAAACATGGTTTACATAAAAGACATTTTTCCAAGAAAGTTTATAATAATTCGATCAATAGTTGAAATCTGAGCCTAAATATAAAGAAAAATCATTTTCAGAGAGCAATCACTGTGTTTATGTAGAAAAAGCGATTAGGTTTATGAGCAATCTAATTACCTATACGCTTAAAACGCTATATAAAATAAAGTTTATTTGAATGATATGAATGATAAGTGTCGCAGTTTAAATAATTTTCGTAGTTAGAAATTATGAAACGCTCTGTTAAAAGCAAGAGAGTTTTTATGTCCGTTGCAGTAAAAGAAGATGCCTGAAAAAGTAGGGCTTGGACAGATTCCAAGTGCATTTTTGCAATTTACGTTGCATTGTCCAATGTGCTGCTGTAATACAGTTTAAAATACAGTAAGTCTAAACTGTATCAGCTTTATTTATGGGTTGCAATTTAGAAAAAGTCAAAAACCGCAATTTAGAGCTTTCTGGCAAAAGGAGACACCCAAATTAATAATGTAACATGCCACTGTTTGAGCATGAACAAAGTGATACTGCAATTTTCATTAGATACGCGATTAAAAAAAATAAATTTTTTGAATCCCCGGCGGAACACATTCCATAAGAATCAACGCTTTTATATATCGCCTTTAAACACATATATTTAAACACGTGTTTACGATTTAAATCAAAACGCAATTCAAATCAATATATATGTTTATTTTGTAACGCATAGGTGACTATTCATTGTTATTAATAATACTTAAATTCAATCATGTTGTGATATTTAGAAATATAAATTTGTTTGGTGCGAGTGAGGTTTTATTTCATCTCTGACCAAGGGAAACGTTTAATTTTTTCAAAGAAATGTTTGTTAAAGCAATAAGTCAGAGTTATAGTGGGATTCAATCACAGACCATGTGACATGGGAATCAGCAACCTAACCCACAGCGCCAACAGCAAAGTCACATGCAGAGTGCTGAAAAAGCACTACAGAAACATTATTGACAGACAATGTACAGCATGTACTATTCTTGTGTTGCGGTACATGAATATAATTATATCGTTATTAATTTCTTTAGATACGCGATTCCATATTATATTCCCTTTTAATCAAATTCTAAAAGTATGCTTGTTGACTCCGGTATCTCTTTAGTTAAAGACTTCGATGCTTAAAATGTTTAGGGAGAAATGGAATACTGGTGTGTATTTTTTCTTTAAAGTACCAAGACCAGCCATATACTGTATGTTTATGTTCCAAAATGAATATTGTTTATGGCCTTCACGCGCGTTACAGTATGCTCCTATTATTTTTATGCTCAGCTACTAAGATTTCCTTCAGTGGTAAAATTCCATATGAATATTCAATACTACAACGGGCACAGTAAAGACGTTTACTGTAAATCTTTCTACGACAGACCAATGGACCACGAGTGCCCCTGTCGGTCAACCAATCACATACCGCGGTACCGCGCGTCATCGAGCGTCACAATGTACGACGTCGTAGCCAATTACCTCCGGTACGTGTGTGTACCGCGCACTTTGTACCGCTGCATCTGTATGTGTGTATTAATGATGATAGCACTACTGAATACTAGTATTCATGTGAGAATTAGTGATGATAGAGCTACTTTTAATTTTGGTTTTAATTCTAGTATTCATGTTAATATTAGTGATAATCATAGTGTTAGTGTCAGAATATTAAGACTCATTGTCATGTTATTTCTTTTGATAGTATTATTGTTATTATTGGTATTATTAGTGTACTGCTAAGTTTGTGTTATTGTTAGTAATAATGATACTGTAAGCCTTAATTGCAGTGTTACTGTTGTAATATTGGCCGTATTTGTGTGTTAGTTATAGTGTAACTGTAGGTAAGAGTGTAGGTAAGGCCCCGGCTGCCCTGTGGTGGCTCAGGGAGGACCTGTGGGTCGAACTGGAGGGGCTGCTCTAGGTTGAGGAGAGCCGGGTGTGGCCCAGGGCTCAGAATGCGATGTCTTCCATCCAGCTTGACTGCCTGGAGTTGTACGATGAGGTCCTGGCCAAGTTTGGATTGGAGGCAGCATATGTGGGATTAGTGAGTCACTGAAACCCCTCCCCTTGTCCAGCTTACACTGTGGTATCGGGGCGGTACAGGGGCTGGGGCGACTCTCCTGACCCCCTCAGCTTTCCAAGATACCTGCGTCACCCCACTCAACCTGGAAATCTCCCAGATCCAAGGGGAGAGAGACAGGAGCTGGGCTGGGACACCAGCCTGCTGTTATTTCAAGTGGGTGGCTGAAAAACACACCGCTTACAGATCACCACTAGGGGGCATCATAGAGTGGGTGGTGAGACTCTTGGTCATCGATGGCAACAGTGGGGTTACTCCCCATCTCTCTAATGGATCTATTAACAGTGGGGTGTCTCTCTCTCTCTCTCTATTGGCTCTATTAACAGTGGGGTGACCCCCCTCCCCCTCTCTTTTGGCTTTAGAGATACCACAGTTCCACCCCTAGGTTGCATCTCCTGTCTGGCGCTGTGGAGGTATGATGATGATGATTCACTGTCTTTGTTCTCTCTCTTTGGTACAAGAGTTGGTACTGAGTAAGTGAAGTTTAACAGAGGATATGGTAAGAAATTTTACCAAATCCCAAAATTAAAACAGTGAAGACAACAGGCAACACAACGAGAGCTCTGATAATGGAGGTTTGGTTTGACGGCAGCAGACATGGTCAGGACATCTTGCCTGATTCTCTCTCCCCATTTTCTTAGGATTTTCCCTTCCAGGGCACAGGAATCATGAAGCAGGATGACTAGGAGGAGGCGAAGGAGACACTGAAGTCTTACTTCGAAAACACGAAGGTCAGGTGTCACTTCTCTGAGGTGGACAAGTGCTTCTGCTAGTCTGCAGCAGAGCTCGACCTTATCCTGCAGAACAACCTGGGAGTCCCTGTAGCTGAGGTCTGTGAATAGCAGGTTAATTTTTTCTCTTTGTAGTAGTCTTAGGACAGTCTGACTTGTTGTGGGACTCAGCAGGAACAGAAAGGTCTTCTGTGTGTCTTCAGTCTCCACAGCCAAGGAGACGCACGATCCAGATGGGTGAGGCTGTTAAAGAAAACAAGATGTTCATCCCTCCCTCTCCTGGACCTCGGCGCCCCTGGGCCCTCCCTCCTCAATCATCTGAGCTCAGAGAAACCCCTGGTGACTGTGCCATGCCGCCCCCATCAACCCCTGGAGGAGCCCCCTCCTTTGAGGAACTTCAGAGTTCCTGAGACTCAGAGACAGGTGAGAAGTGAACAGAACCTCTGTCCTTGTGTGGCGTCACCTGTACAGGCTTTTATTGGACACACTGTATAAACTCATCTGGACAGACTCTTACTAGATACACTGTATAGTCTCATCTGGACAGACTCTTATTGGACACACTGTATAGAAGGAGATGGAACAGATGAAGCAGGAGGTGGAGAAGAGGAGATGGGAAGTGGAGAAAAAGAACAGTTGTACAGTTGTTCTCTCAAGAATATAAATACTCTACAACAAATACATGAGCTCTATCAATAATACAGATAAGATAATATATCAATAATATCAATCTTCTGTAAGATCAAAATAGACTAGATGAGAAATTGAAATTGAGATTTTTTCCTGAGTGTACATGGTTTACTTGTTTATAGTGTGTAAACATTTCTATGAAGAAAGAAGCTGGTCCCACCCTGAGCATGACAATAATGATTCAAAATCCAAACCCACAAGTCTATTAAGTACCCAACTCGTAAAAACACAGAATACCCTCATATCAAGCTTCACTAACATTTTTTATTATTTTTTTTTATAACTACAAAGCAGATGGAGCCACCCCTTAATTGATTCAAACACCAGATTTGTTAAAATTCCACATACCTATTTATATTTATTTCTAACAGCACCGGAGAAGCTGATGTCAAAAACAGTTATTTTACAAACCAGAAACATTTTAAAAAGGACAAAGGAACACAAGGAGCCCACAGTTTCTGGTACTTCAAGTTTGAAAAACTGGATTGATTAACCAGCACACAAATGGATAAACTCCCCACTTGATTGACAGCAGGCTGTGATTCGGTGAAAACTACCAAGAATGAGAGCGGAGACTGTGATTGGACAATTCTTTGTAAATAATTGGGAGCCATACAGGCTTTGATTGGCTAAGGCTACCAAAAATGAACTGAGACCCAGGGCTGCAAGTGTATAATGTGGGAAGATTTTCATCAGGTGTATCTGTGTTCAAGTCCTGGTGTGAATATGTTGAATGCAGGTGTGGCCTTCTGTTTAGACTCTGCAGCGCTCTGGTTGTCAGCTAGCTCTCTAGGAAGAACGGCATAGAGACAGGAACTACAATTTGCCTGCATTATGCACAGAATGACTACGTTGGTCTAGCAGTTAGGATTCCTGGTTTTCACCCAGGTGGCCCGGGTTCGGCTCCCAGTATAAGAATGCCTCTCTGTTGCCTTTTGGTTTCCAAATGAGCAGCTCAGTTTAGAAAAGAGCAGTGTAGAGCACCGTGAGGTCTGCAAAAACGTGTAATAATAGCGATCACTTGTTTCAGACAGATTTTGTACTGAAGCCCTTAAATTTTGCCAGGTGGGAAGGGGTAACTTGTATAAAGTATTGAACTTCAGGAAATTTACTCGTCAAGGTAATATTTTTCCACATTGTAGCCATTTCTCCACTTCTGTAACCTGACTTTCTCTATTGCTAGAGAGCTGTAGAATCTGGAGTCACTTATCCAGCTCTGGGAACAGTGTCTAGATGACAGGTTTCTGACAGAGGCCAGCAGGTTTTGTGCCAAAATATCTTGATATTTGGAGCTAGTCATTATCCTATGTATTTTGACTAGAGCCCCTGTCCCAGCTGAAGAAAAGCATCCCCAAAGCATGATGCTTCCACCACCAAGTGGTGTGTGATGATGGGCTGTGTTGCACCAAACATATCTTTTAAACTTAAGGCCAAAAGGCTCACCCTTTGTCTTATAAGACCATAAGACATTTTTTAGGGTGACTGAATGCATTTTATTGCAAAATTTAGATTTATTTTTTTGTGAAAAATGGCTTCTGTCTTGCCTCCTACCCCATAGCCCAGACGTGCAGAATATGGGAGATTGTTGTCACATGCAAGGAGTGACCAATACCCACCAAAAATTCCTGCAGCTCTGTAGGCCTCTGTAGCTTTCTGTAGGCCTCTTGGTAGCTTCCCTAATACGTTTTCTCCTTGTCCTGTCATTAACTTTGGAGGGTTGTCCTGATCTTGTCAATGTCCCTGTGGTGCCACATTTGATGATAATCTTCACAGGGCTCCATGGTACATCCAATGCCTTTGATATTCTTTTATACCCCTCTCCTGATCAGTACCTTTCAACAATAAGATCCCTTATATTTTTAATCACCTCCTTGAGGACCATGGATATCCCAGTAGACTTCAACCACGAAAGTTACAAGGAAGTCCTACAAGAACAGCTGATTTTTATTTGGGGTTAATCATAATCACTTTCATTAATGGCAGGTGTATGCTACTTAACTTTGGACATGATTTTGAATGTGATTGGTTAACTCTGAACACAGCTACAGCCCCCATTATAAAAGGGTGTGCACACTTATGCAACCAGAGTGTTGTAGGTGTCACGCCCTCTGCAGCCAGAGGGTGCTCCTTCTCTGTCCTGTCTCTCATTTCCGGTTATTTGTTGTCCTTCCGGTATTTCTCTCTCTCTGGGGCTATATATTTCCGGGTCTTGCACTCTGCCCTGGCTCAACATTGATGTTCAGATGTCCTGAGACCCATCTAGCACCAGGTCGTCCCACGTCCGCTACCTGAGGGCATTGGTTTCTATACGGCACTCCTGAACTCTTTGCACGAATGAGCCCGGGCTAACTCCCCGTTCCGCTGCTACGCATATGGGTCTTTTTCCACTCTCCTGCTCTCCACGGTTAGTCCCTTTGGACGTCTGTGACAGTAGGTTTTTTAATTTCAATGATTTTTCCTAATAATTATCTGTTTTCTCTTGAATTTTGTTGGTTGCAAGGTCACATTAAAGATGGAAAAATGTCTGACATGATTTATCTTGATTTCTGGTAACAGTACACAACAAGCAGTGAGCAGCTCACATAGCTTTCAACTCAGTGCGGAGTCCAGAGGGAGGCTTCGCTCGCTGAATGATGTCTCAAGAAACCCTGGTTGAGATTCAACAGGTGTCTAATAATCACGTTCAAAAAGGTGCCAAAAAGTTTCTTTTTTAACATAACCTTACATTTACCCATACAGTACAATGTATTTTCTGTACCCTCAAATCCCCAATGTTACTACTTTCTCCTGAGAAACACAAGTATAGAGTGAAATCATAATAAATTATACAACAAATCTATTCAAACGCCCAGATATGACAGAACACATTTAAGACTATCACCCCTTTAAATATGTATTTCCTTAATTTCAGTTCTCTTCCCTCCGCAGAATACGGGAAAATTCACTATCGCATATTAAAAGCTGTACAGTACGTACTCAATTGTTTAACAAAAACAATCACATTTCCTGCAAATATCAAGTGGGTTAAGGTTTTGCTAAGAAATCCAATTAAGTAGAGAAGAGATTGAGATTAAGTAGAGATTCTTTATACCACCTCCTTAATACTTTTCACTGAGATGCCTTATGTAGCAGAGAGGTCATTAAAGAGATTAAGGATGTGTAATATTTCTGCTTTTACATGAAATATATTCAGCTACAGTAGACTTATTTAAAATCCAAGACTTACAAGAATCTATTACAGACAGAGATTAAGTGTTTCTAACTTGATTTTCCGAAGTTATTGACTAAGAGGATTTATAATTACTGTTCGGAATGTTTGAGCATTTGTTATTTACTTAGAGGTTGAATGTTACAATGTGTAAATGAAGGTAAAATAAATTCTGATATAACATGTATAAAAGAGTAACATAAAGTATAAATACAATATCAAGAAATAAATATCTGATGCTTTTTAAATGTTCCAATATCTAATAATTGAACTGGTTCCTCAATGTCAATTTAGGGTACCACAGGGATCAGTGCTGGGGCCAATATTGTTCTCTCTGTACATGCTGCTGCTAGGTAGGATAATCCAAAAACATAATATTAACTTTTATTCATATGCTGATGACACTCAAATAAACATTTTGTTTACACCTAACGACAACTCCTCTATTATCACTTTATTTAATTGCATTAATGAAGTAAAGACTTGGATGTGTGAAAACATTTTGTTACTCAACTCTGATAAAACAGGTTCTGTTGTTTGGTGGCTACAATACTGATAGGACTACTATAACTTCAGCACTTAACTCAGTGGATTCAAAAATTTGCCTCAAAGACTCAGCACGTAACCATATTAGACACAAGGCTCTCGTTTAACTCTCATGTTAAAAGAGTATCAAAACATGCTTCCTACAGTTAAGAAAAATTGCAAAACTAAGGCAGTTTCTATCCACTCAAGACACAGAGAAATTAATGCATGCTCTTGCATACAGCAGGTTAGACTACTGCAATGCCCCACTATCAGGTAGCAAAGACCTTTAGAGACCGCTGTGTATAAGCCCCACATAAGTGATGTGAACAAACAGCGTTTTACAAAGGAGCTGCTTTGGAGTCGACAAAGCTCATCTTGGTCTCTCTGCACAGCCAAATTTCAAGTGATCAGCTCCATGTACAGAAGGAAAGTGCATTTGGTACGAGATGCCATGAAACACCAGAAATACATTGACAAAAGATGGCCTGTCGCTAGGGACCTTTATACAGTTGAGAAGCATGGGAAAAAAGGTGGCTTGTTTCTGCTTGTTAAACCTTCCGTTTAGGCGAAACCACTACAGTATGGAAAGCTTCAGACACTACTGCTGCTGCTGCTGGTGACTCTTGTTGTGAATGCAAGGAGCTGCATCTCCAACATCCCTAACTTCCACTCGATAACCTACTGGACACACCTGCCCCTCACAGAGTCAGTGGAAAGACCCCCGAGTGGGAGTAATGGAAGGCAAAAGAGAAAGGGGTCTTTCTCTTCTTCTCACAAGCCGTGGGACACAACAGACATACAGAAGGTGCTGCAGCACCATTTTCATAAGATGCAATTATGTTGGATGAAATTGTCGAGCTGCTTCAACCTCTGGGAAAGGAAAGGCAGCCTCAGACATGCCCACAGCCACGCCGGCTCGTAGTGGGGGAAGATTTTTCCCCAAATCACCTCCAAGACCGGTGCCCTGAACTGCTTTGCCACAATCAGCCTGTGGAACACGCTGGTGGTGCACCCCAGGAGGCTCACCCCATGGTCCCCCCACTTCACTGTCATCTCCCTGAGCCATGCACCGGTCACAGCTTCTCCAGCCAGCTGTCCAGGAGGCTGAGCTTGAGCTGCTCAAAGTCCTGGCGGATCTAACTGCCAGACAGCTCATCGTCAACCTCCCGCACAGTGTCGACAATAGCTTGAGCAGGTAGAAAGCCATCCTTTATTTCGTAAAGAAGATCCCTGAACTTAGACAATTCAGCCTCATAGAAACATCTACGCCATCGAGACCTGAGCCGGGTGGTTGAGGAACAGAGGCTGCTCAAGCAGCGGGGCTCTCATCTTTGGCATGTAGGAGACATGAACTCCCCCCATGCCAGCAAGACTTCCCTGTAAAATTGGGGCAGGTGTTCCACCAGCCCCAGAGTCAGCCTCATCAAGAGAGACTCCCACCCCACACCCCTGCAGGTCTTGAGGTGACGTCCCATACAGACGCTATGATTATCCGTGTTAAGGACGCTCTTCATCTTCAGGCCGATATCAGACAGCCCCAGCCCACCCATGGAGACTTCTCCAATAAGGGTGTTGTAGGCGACCTGTGGAGGGTCCCCTCTCCAAACAGAGCCCACCACCAGCTGTTGAATCTCTCTCTCAATCCTCTAGGGAAGAGGCATCACAGATAGAAGGTACCACAAGAGGGACAGGCACAGCATTTTGACCAATAAGACCGTTCCCTTAGAGGTCAGGGAATTGCATCTCCACCTGCCAAGTCTGACCCTCATCTTAACAAGCTTTTCCTTCCACAGCAGGAGCCCAGTGGCCTACTCATCAATACCAATATAGACTGCGAGGACCTTAAGGTGACCCGTCTCCACCTTGAAGGGGTATCCAAGGAGCGGGTCAGTGTCTACCCTCCCCACCGGCATGATCTCAGACTTCTCCAAGTTTACCCTGGTGCCCGAGGCAGTGCAGTAGGCCTGCACCACCTATGGTGTTGTTGGCATATTAATAGATCAGTGAGGTGGCAGCGCCCCCAGGCAAGGCAACCCGTGCACCCGCTCCTTCCTGAGAATCGCCAGGCCCAAGGGCTCAGCCACTGAGGAGTAGAGCAGGGCAGACAGAGGGCAACCCTGCCACATTTACCTGGTCACGGGAAAGAAGATCGTGAGGGAACCATTCACCCTGACACACCTCATGATCCCCCTGTACATGAGCCTCATGTCCTCTCCCTTTCCCGTCATGTCCTCCACAGGAAGACAGATGAAGGGAAATCCGTGTGCTGATTGACAATAAAAAAGTCACTTCAAATTATCCACCAATCTGTTTTATGTGTCTGACCACATCTTTCCTTCCTCCTTTGCAGTGAGCACATTTCTTTCAGTGTCTTCTCCTGTCTTTTCCTTGCTGTATTACTGTCCCCTTCCCTCATGTGGAGATGGATCTACAGCCAAAACCCTGCTTGTTTCACCCTGTTTGTGCAGCGTCAGTCTGTGTGAGGAGAGGGACTCATGCTGCTCCGGTGGCACAATAGGTCAGCATACTTATACAGCAGAGTCATGTTGAGATTGTGAGTTCCAGCATCTCCTGGAGCATCATTGATTCTGATATACATAAATAAATTGGTACCAGATGATAATTTATAGCGACTTCCTGATTATTTGTCCCACAATACACACTTTTTTGGGAAAAAAAATTGAATTGATGTATCATGTGAACCCTTGCTCTTAAGATGGAAAGAGATTGCATTTGGTATTGCATGTAATTAGATGCTAATTATTTTATTTACTTTGCCCTCTTGTTAAGATCTGTTACATCAGGAAAATAAAGTATATGCTCAGTAGAGGGGTTGTCATATTTTGTCTGTTAATCAAACATAATCAACAATTATGGACAACCATTTTTTGCCAAGGTTGTGAATTATAATGCCTTAAAAGTCACATTTAAACTTTCTGTAAAATTAAAAAAAACACAGAAATACAAGCGGGCACTGATTTGTGTCCAGAATACTCCAACTTAACAAATCCTGCTCCAGAAATTGTCTCTTCTCCCCTTTTGAGCCACTGCCCACCAAAAGGTCTCTGCGTGTCTCTGTTAGGGAGATGTCAAGATGCTGAGCTTGTGCTGTGCTTCAGTGGCGGGTGTAGAGGACACGCTGTTGTACATGGAATGCAAATTGAGCTCCTTGGACATGAAAACTGACAGATGGTTAAAACTTCTCTCAATAAACAGGAGATCCTGTGTCTGGAATCCTGAGGTGCGTTTCTTCCTGTCTTGTCATACAGAATGTATCATTAAGGACAATCACATATGGCTTGATTTTGTTAATGGAAGTATTTATTTCCTTTCTTGGGACAACGTGTTTTTCGAGAAATGCATACAATTTGCGAAATATGAAATACAAATTTTGCTTATGATGCAGAATAAATACTGCCAGCTGGGAAGAATATGACAGCATTTTTTTCTTTAACCAAAACAATAAATCTGTTCCGTTTCACAAAATTCACACTTACGAACGGTGCAAGTCGCAGGTGATTCACTCCTCTTGACTAGGTGGCGCTAGGAGGTGCAGTGACGTTTATATCCGTCTGCAGAAACTCCTCTTTCTCAGCTCCGCTTCTCGGTTGTTTTGAAGCCGCGGCCGCGCTAACGACTGACGTCATCACACGGCGCTACATAGCATACCCGTGGGTGCTTGAATGATTTTTTTTCTATAAAGAAGAAAGTTGTTTTTTTTAATAACTTCAGTTTCTGAAAACGTAGCATCTTGTCAACTGTGTTTATGCTTGAACAGAGCACAGCCCTGACAACAGAATCTGTGAAGAATAAAAATAAAGAAGCAGTTCTGTTTAAACATCGCAAGTCAGCCTTTGTTTCTGATCGACTCTGAAGAAGGATGGCGGAGTGCTTGTTAAATCTGCAAACCCAGCTTGACTCGTTCATGCAGGTTTTGCTCAAATCGATTGTGTATGAAATGTCAGAAGTTTTTGGAAACATAATTTCTGACTCTGATGACGAGTTTCAAGACAAACTCCGCAGCGTCCAAACTCTGGTGAGACGGGCCGTGATTAAAATCACACAGTGTGTGGAGGACAGTGTCGGGAGTGAAATGGCGCAGCTGAAGAAGGAGAACGAGAGCCTGAAGGTGAGATTGCAGCTGTGCCAGAAGGAGTCGGGAGCAGGAGGAGATCAGGGACAGACAGATCGTGTTGGACACACGCTTCTCTGTGAAGTCACTGCAGAAATAAAAGAAGAAATGGACACGGAACTGCAGCTCTCAGGTCAGTGTGGTGACTTGTATGAAGTCAGAGTGTGTGTTTGTTAAAAACCAGTGTCTATAACTAACTCAATGGTGAGATTTTTTAAACAACAAACTTTATTTAAAAAAAAAAACATCTCACAATAGTAAACCTTCTCATTATCAGTACGCGTTCTAACAAAGTATCAAACCGTCATCAAACTTTCCTCACTGGTGAGAGTATAGTGGAGAGATGCTGAGTGACGTGGGACAGACGTGTGATGTAGCAACGGGATTCTTTATTGGAAACTGAACTGTTTTGTCCGGTTACGGTGCTGAAAACACCTCGTTCACATTCAACAATTGTTTCACTTTTGAATCAATTTGTACTCCAACGTCATTAGGAAACCTCATTTATAAATATTGTATTTACGTTGTATTGGTCTAAATTTTATAAGTATACTAATGATTGTGTATATAGACATTATTTAATTGGTTTAAGTATTACTGTCGTCCAGGGTCTGTGTCTGTTTTAACTCCTCTGGAATATTAATCCAGTGTGTCTGTATTAACCCCTCTGTCTCTAAGTGCATTGTTTATGTACTGTACTGTGCAGTAAGTGTGTCTGTATTAACACGACTCTCTCTGTGCAGTTTAAATTACTGTAATGTGCAGTGTGTCTCTATTAATCCCTCTCTTTCTCAATGCAGTGTTAATGACCTGTAGTGTGCAGTCAGTGTGTCTGTATTAACCCCTTTCTTTGATTGCAGTGTTAATGTCCTATAGTGTCCAGTCAGTCTGTGTTAACCCCTCTTTCAGTGCAGTGTTAATGTGCTGTAGTGTCCAGTTACTGTGTCTGTATTCACCCCTCTCTCTCAGTGCAGTCTTTATGTCCTGCAGTGTCCAGTCAGTGTCTGTATTAACCTGCCTCTCTCTGTGCAGTTTTAAAGTAATGTAATGTACAGTCAGTGTGTCTGTATTAATCCCTTTCTCTGATTGCAATGTTAATGTGCTGTAGTGTCCAGTCAGTCAGTGTGTGTCTATTAACCCCTTTCTCTGATTGCAGTGTTAATGTGCTGTATTGTCCAGTCGCAGTGCCTGTGTGTAGCCCTCTTTCAGTGCAGTCTTTTTCCTGTTGTGTCCGGTTATTGTGTATGGATTAACCCGCCTCTCTCTGTGCAGTTTTAAAGTACTGTAATGTGCAGTCAGTGTGTCTGTATTAATCCCTCTCAGTGCAGTGTTTACATGCTGTTACGTCCATTCAGTCTGTCTGTATTCACCTCTCTCTCTCAGGTCAGTGTTCATGTACTGGAGTGTCCAGTCAGTGTGTCTGTATGAACCCCTCTCTCTCTCAGTGCAGTGTTAATGTACTGGAGTGTCCAGTCAGTGTGTCTGTATTAACCCCTCTCTCTCAGTGCAGTGTTCATGTACTGTAGTGTCCAGTCATTGTGTATGTATTAACCCGCCTCTCTCTGTGCAGTTTTAAAGTACTGTAATGTCCAGTCAGTGTGTCTGTATTAATAGGCTGGGCAAACGATTTTTAAAATTTTTAAAAAATAAATAAAAAATGAGATATAATGATGTGTTCCTGCTTAACTTAGACATTGCACGACTTTAAAAAAACATATAAAAACAGGTTTCGAGAGTTAAAAACCACTTTTTATGCGCGAAAAATTGGTGATTTTTCTTCCTCGTGATCAGCTCAGAATCTTTGTGTACGCTGTAAGGTTTTTACTTCTTAATTAAACGTTTAAAATACACGAATTTCATAAAGACAACACACGTTTCAAAGAGAAAAAATCCCATTCTTTTCTCTTCCTGGTGTGTGAAACTGATCAGCAGGTCTTTTTTTCCCAATCAGAGGCTCTGAAAATAGCGTACCGCCCACTGCGCTCCGTCAGAGAGGGGCGCGGCACCGAGAGAGGGAGGAGGCGCAGAGCGCAGCAGTACAGAACGAACGTTCTGCTGCCTGGAGCGCTTATGGCAGCGATCGCGTCTGCATTTATAACTTAGTTTTTAAAATCAATCAAGCAATATGAAGCATCTCTTTTTACTTTTAAGTCACTTAATTATCGTTAAGCACAGCTTTCTCACCACTTAGACTACTTTTTGATACCATCCTTAGACAAAGCAGAAACGTCTTGTTCTGTCTAATGACATTACAAGTGGAAAGATTACAGATTTTAATCGTCTTTAATTTTGTTACGTTATACATTTTAGAAACCTTTCATCCATACAAACACCACAAAACTATTCTCGATTGTATTTCTGAATAGTATGTTACACTTAGTTCACTGTTTTAAATACATCTAATTAAGAAAGTTAGGTGTTAGCATAAACTATTAGCAATCAATAATATTAAATTTAGCACTGTAATAAGTTGTTGCACTTTCCCCCGCATCTTGTAAAAATATTTTTTCATTATTCAAATATACATTAAGTCTGACTATCATATAATAAGTTAAATACAAAACTAAAGAAAAAATAGGGTTAAATATAATTCAAAATATTTTGCTAACAATGTTAACTGTTTATGAATAATAAAATGCATTAACTAAGGAGTTGGATGGCACAGTTGTTAGTATGTTTTTTGTTTTGTTTCTTTTTCATAAATACAACAGTAGTACCTGATGTCTCAGTGGCTTTCAAAATTAAATTATGCATGCAAACCTGTGAACGAGAAAGATAACTAAGATATCCATCCATTTATAATGGTGGCGAAGTGGTTAGCATTGCTATCTTGCAGCACTGGGGTCCTAGGTTCAATTCCTGCCATCCTGGCAGTGTGTGTGGGGTTTACATGTTCTCTCTAGGTTACATGGTTTTTCTCCATATGTGTGATATGACTCCCTCTCGCACTCCAAAACATACTGGTAAGTTAATTGGTTTATGGGAAAACTGGCCCTGGTGTGTGTGTGTGTTTGTGTCTGTCTGTCCTGTGATGGACTGGCGCTATGTCCAGGGTGTATTCTGCCTTGTGTCCGTTGCTTACTGGGATAGGCTCCAAATCCTCTGTACTGGATAAAGAGATTAGAAATGGATGGAAGTAAAGGCACTGTGTGGATGGAACTATACACAGTGTTAGAAACCCATTATGAAATGGTAGCATCTCACTGAGAATAAAATATTTTATAGTGCTGGCTTAAGGAAACAGCCTTTCCACCTCTCTTGCACATCAGTATCCATACCTAGTTATTTAAACAAATTGCCTCTAATTATAAACATCTTAATATGCTGGCTCTGTGGATCCGCATCAGCTATGTTTGCCCATTCCTTCAATTCATGTGCATCCAACACACAGTTCAATGCCAGCAACTACACAAAATCTAAAATACAATCCTCATTTCAGTATCTATGTAAACATACAGTCTGTTAACTTCATCATCTTCATCAAAAGTATGCCTAACTCCATTAGGAAGTGTTCTTGTTATCAGTGTATTCCTCAGCTTTCCCCAAATTATCTTCTTCTTACCAACATCTCTAGTCTTTTATCCTGCAATAACTCAGCCAACACATACTGGCCATGTAATACTCTGCATTGTAGAATAATAGTTTATTTTAAAGGGAACTAGAGAAACTAAGAACTAGAGAAATCAAGAAAGGCTTTTTTTCTAGAATTAATAAATGCACATCCTGTTCACTGGGGAAATTAAATCCACACTGAGCAATCTTCAATATGTTCAGAATATGACAGCAAAAATCCTATCAGGGATGCATTACACCTGTTTTCAAGTCCTTGCACTGGTTACCTATCAGGTTTCGAGTCAACTTCAAAATCCTTATCCTCATTCAGTACCTACAGTATATGGCTTATTATCTGTCTACTCCCCACCTTTGTCCGTCTGACTCTGGTCTTCTAGCTGTCCTCAAGAACATCTACATTCTGTGGGTGACAGGGTCTTCTCTAGCTGCACCCCAGAGCTCTCAATTTGTATTCCCAGTGATATCAGTCACGTACCCTAAATGCATTTAAATCTAACCTCAGAACCTTTCTTTTCAGAAGACTTAGTGTCTGTATCTGCTTCGTTTTCTAATTTTGGTAGCACCTCTAACTGCTTGTCTTTCTTATATGTATTTACTTTGTAATCTGTGGTCCTTTTATCTGTTTTTATATCTACTGTATTGCTTTGAGATGGAACCTTTAATGGTGATATATAAAATAAAGTTTTTTATTATTGTTATAGAGAAACATGATCAGATTTTCCCTGGTTCAGAAATTAGAGAAACATGATCAGATTTTCCCTGGTTCAGAAAAAAAGATCTAAAGTATACTAGTTTGTCACTCTTCTCATTCCCTTTGCTAAATGACTTTTCATACTAATCTGATCAATCTAACTGCCTGTTTTCTGTGCTTTCTCTATCCTGCTAGATTTGCAATTATTCTGAAAATGTTCTTCTTGAAATAACTCATTTCTAAATACCTTTTTTCACTGTTAACATCTTGCAGCAACTCTGCGACAAAATATACACTTAGCTCAACCTGACAGTTCATCCTGCTACCAACATTGAATAAAAAAAATCTTAAGATTCCTATATTTATGTCTTTCTTTAGTGGTTTCATTAGTGACAAAGGCTAAACTTGGAAAAATGTATTTTATGTGTTGTGGAAAAAACTGACTTGCTTTAACAAAATATGTTTACAGATCCTTTCACCTGCCAATCTACCTGAATGCCCAACTATCTGAGAAGCCCTCCATGAAACCATGGTTGCTATTAATTCATTTAGGGCTCACTGACAGAATTGCTGTTTTTTATGCATGATAATTTTCTGATTCCTCACTCTGTTTCATGTTTATAGATAAGACTTTATTGATCGCGAAGGGAAATTGATGTACATGTTCATATACATGATGAACATGTTTGCATGTTCTTTTGTAACATACACCTTTTTGTGATTTTTTTGTATATCTAAGCAAGTGTTCCTGCATCCCTCTTCTGCACTGTAGTCATGGCTTTTTTTCTGTTTGCTTATTTCAAAGCAACACCTGCTCCATTTCTAAAACTTTTTGCCCATGTGCATTTTTGTATTTTTTACACCTCTAGCACTTAAACGTCCTGAATTTTCATTTGCATTAATTTGTAGAATGAATTTGAGTTTTAGCCTTAAGTTTTCACTATCTTTTGTTTCTTGTCCTACAACTGTTATTATTGATCACCGAATTATTGTACTTGACATGACTTCATTCAGCCTTTCCTGAACGTCTATGACAGGCAGAGAGAGTGCCGTTTCTGGTGCGATCTTTTGCAGCTGACATTTCACTGTTTTATACGAACAAGAAATTAGATTGCTCCTAAATCAGTTATTCTATATAAACACAGCGTAATTGCCCTCCGAAAATCCTCTTTTTCTTGTTCGTTTTAGAGACCTTGATCGAAACTGATTTTAGATGTCAGAAAGGATTTATTTTCTCTATTTCCTACATTGCTTTATCGAGATTTTAACTTTATATCTAACTTTATATCTAGGCTCATATTTCAACTATAAATCGTACAGTAATTAATAGCAGTAAATACTGATGTTTTGCACCCTCTTACCACAAAAATATATGTTTTGTAGCTGGGATTAACTTCATTTCATACGCGTAGCTACTACGATTCGGACAGTGAACAGTTAAAGATGGCGGCAAATCAGACACCCAGAGGGGGGGGGGCGTCTTCTCACCTCCATAACTAAAATGCCAAATAGGAGTGGCTTAAGCGACATACACAGTCGTGTAACTGACAGTTTGAGGTAGCCTATCGTGTAAATTTCGCTTTGTTGCTGATAGGTTAAGCTTTCGAAACTCTGCCCCAAAGTCATGTGACTGATTTTTCGCCCTGTTTCGTTGGTTAAACGCAATGATCACAAGCACCACCATGGTAACTGGGATGTGTAGTTTTTAATTCTGTTTGAATTATAACTGTACGTACTGTCTTCATATTTGGCCAGGGCTTTAAAGAGAAGGCGCGCCAAAAAATTTCGGTGCCGTCATCTCCGCTTTAAAGGTACCCCCGTGCTGGAAGCATTTGACCTCGGAACGTTTGCCCAGCGTAGTATTAACCCCTCTCTCTCAGTGCAGTGTTAATGTCCTGTAGTGTGCAGTCAGTGTGTCTGTATTAACCCCTCTCTCTCTCAGTGCACTGTTAATGTAAATGTAATGTAATTGTGATATTATTACAGTAGACTTTTTACATGGTAGTTAGGTTTCTGACGAAGCTAAATCAGAACACGCCCTTATACCCACTTATTCCACTATGTTTAAACAACCCGAATTGATTGTGAGTGTACTTGTATGCGTGTGTGTAGTTTAAAGCTTTTAAGATCACATGGCCTCAGCTATCACTACTATGCTGATGATACTCAAATATACATCCATATCAAACCTGACACTGATGTGGCTGTCTCTATTCTATTTATTTGTATCCCCGATATAAAAACTTGGATGACTCAAAATGTCCTTCATTTAACTGTGACAAGACTGAAGTCCTGCTTATTGGCACCACCCATCAACTTTGTACAACCAATGTGTAACTCTATCTGTAGATGGTCTTGTACTTGAGCTTCAGTCTAAATTGAAAAATTTGTGGATGATATTTGACCTTCGACCCACATGTGCAGCATGTTGTCAGAACATCTTTCATTCACCTCATAAATATTGCTTGACAACGCCCTATGTTATCACTAACTGTGGCTGAAAAGTGTTGTCTAATCTTGAATCGACTACTGTAACGCTCTACTCTCTGGGGATTCTAAATCCCCATTGAACAAACTCCAGTATGTCCAAAATTCAGCAGCCAGAATCCTGACCAGGTCTAGTACAAATGATCACGTTACTCCTATCCTGGAGTCCTTGCACTGGCTTCCTGTCAAGTTTCATATCGACCTAACAGTCCTCCTGCTCACCTATAAGACTCTCCATGGCTCGGTACCTGTCTGAGTTATCACCCTACTCCCCACCTCACAACCTTCGCTCTTCTAATTCTGCTCTCCTTACTGTCCCCCAAGCCTGTCTACATTGTATGGGTGACATGGCCTTCACCTGTTATCCCCCCAAGCTCTGGAACTCTCTCCCTAAGGATATCGGAGAGTCACCTTCTCTAAACTCCAAATCCAGACTCAAAAACTTTTTCTTCAGAAAAGCCTTTATTTAACTGTTCTGTACCCCTCTGCTCCTACTGTACTTAGTACCACTGTCTACTGTCTCCTCTAACTGTGTATTCTCATCGTGCTAATTTTGTGTATTTTTTGTTGTTGGCATTCTGTAAAATGCTTTGAGAAGCCACTTCTTTATAGGTATAAAACTATAAAATAAAGTTTATTCTTATAAAGGTCGTGTCTTCTTGTCCTTTGTTTACAGGCTCAGAGGCCAGTGTTCTCTCCGATGCTGGGGAAAGGGCTCTTCTTGAACAGCAGCACAGGAAGGAGGACTGGAGCTCCAGTCTGATGCAGGAGACAGAGCTCACTGCCGCAGCAGGGAAAGAGGCACTTAGTGAGCAGCACACAGACAGCAGACAGAGTGTCAAGGATCTGGACTCTGTGCCCATGATGAAGACAGAGCCTGAGAGTGAGCCACCTGGGCTCTTAGTATGTGATGATTTTACAGAGAAGATGAATAATCTGGACACAATCAATATTACACAAAGTTGTAATGAACTTGGCTGCGTCTCTGTACAAGAGCACAGTAAAAAACTGGATGTTTTATATCTTACAGAGCAGGATATGGATCCCAAGTTGATTGACCCTGCAGAGAAGCAGACTGATGTGTCTGGTAAAGAGAAAAGTACTGAGTCACAGCACACTGAGAAGAGTCAGTACAGGGAGGAGCAACAGCAGCTCCTACGGGGCTTGATAAGAATTAGGCCTTGTTCTGTTCAAGTGGAGAGACTGTCATTGCACAGTCTAAAACAATCATATGATCCCTTAGATTCTGTTGAGTTTACACACAGGTTTAATAATCTGGTTACTGAGAAAATTGTTGAAAGTTTTAATGAATGGGAGAGTATGTCTGTTCTTGGGCAAAGAGAGAAACAGCTGAATGAACTGGACGGCTTAAGTGTCAGAGAGCTGGAGAAGGAGCCCCAGATGATTCACACTGCTGAGCAGCACACTGAAGGTCACGGTGGAGAAAACACAGCTCTGTTTCAGCACACAGAGCAAGGCCATTCCATGGAGCATTTGCAGAATAAGAGACTCCAGCACGATCAGAGGATGAGGAAGAATCACTCAAGGCCTTGCTCAGATGGAGTGGACAAACTGCCATTATGGCACGGGGAGGAGCAGCTTTTCTGTCAGTCTAGCATTTCAAAACCCTACCAGCACCTTCACACAGCAGAGAGACCTTTCAGCTGCAGTCATTGTGGGAAGAGTTTTAGTAAGTCAAGTAACTTAATAGACCACCAGCGCATTCACACAGGAGAGAGACCTTTCAGCTGCAGTCAGTGTGGGAAGAGTTTTAGTCAGGCAAGTCACTTAAAAAGGCATCACCCCATTCACACAGGCGAGAGACCATTCAGCTGCAGTCAGTGTGGGAAGAGTTTTAGTCAATCAAGTAACTTAAAAACCCACCAGCGCATTCACATAGGAGAGAGACTGTTCAGCTGCAGTCAGTGTGGGAAGAGTTTTAGTCAGTCAAGTAACTTAATAGACCACCAGTGCAGTCACACAGGAGAGAGACCATTCAGCTGCAGTCAGTGTGGGAAGAGTTTTAGTCAATCAAATAACTTAAAAACCCACCAGCGCATTCACACGGCAGAGAGACCGTTCACCTGCAGTCAGTGTGGGAAGAGTTTTAGTCAGTCAAGTAACTTAAAAACCCACCAGCGCATTCACACAGGAGAGAGACTGTTCAGCTGCAGTCAGTGTGGGAAGAGTTTTAGTCAGTCAAGTACCTTAATAGCCCACCAGCGCATTCACACAGGAGAGAGACCATTCAGCTGCAGACAGTGTGGGAAGAGTTTTAGTCGGTCAGGTGGCTTAAAAACCCACCAGCACATTCACACAGGAGAGAGAACATTCAGCTGCAGTCAGTTTGGGAAGAGTTTTGTCTGTCAAGTGACTTAAAAACCCACCAGCGCATTCACTCAGGAGAGAGACCGTTGTAGCGGCAAGGTTTATTAAAATACAGGAATTAAGTTTGCTGCTCCCTTGCCAGTCTCTCTCTCCCTCATCTCAAGTGGTGCTGGACACAGAGAGGCGATTCCATTTGGTTCACATTTAAGGTGTTTTTCTAGCTGAAAGTGTGTTCTGATAAGGAACAACTCCCAAAGCTGAGACACGTGAATGGTCATCGCTGGTGCCTTGCTGTCTGGGAGATTCCAAGGGAGAGTCTCATCCCAAGTGGTTTACAACCCCAAGGTCAGAGTTCATGGTTACTCATCCTCACACGGGGCACCAATAACTGTAGGGGTTTGTGCATTTCCCGGGACAATTGTTAATTGTAGCAGTAAGTCACGAAATGATTCTTGAATGCCCAACGAACTTTCAACCAATGAGCGACCGTAGTTCCTCCAGGTACAACTCCAGCTCCTCCTGGACATCCTCAGACTCGGCTCAGACAGTCACGTAATGGCCAGTGTGTCCCAGTGCCAGGACTTTTCCTTGTTCTAAGAGTTGAGAATGGAGGTTGCCAGCGTGTAACCAAAGGATCCACCCGAGGTTAGCCCAGCAGCAAGCCTCGTGAACCCACCGCGAATGCTCACCTGATCAACGAGTGAACTACGGTTGGAACTGTGGACAGCTGAATATCAGTATTCAGGACTCGCGCTACATCGGGAACGAACCGGTCTTATTCCTGTCTAAAGAGTGTGACTTTTCTGTGTGCAAACTCTGCTAGTTTCAGCCAACACAGGTCTTCAGAGAGCATCAGCAGCGCACCTCAGCAGAAATCTCTCCCTCCTTCTCCTTCTCTCAAGTCGAACCAGCACTGCCTTGCACCAGGCCAGAGAGCACCGATTGGACACGGCAACAGCCTGCCACTGCTTCTTTGCATCCGCGGGAGATCTGAATCCCCATAGAGCGGATGAGTATTCAACTTTCTGCATTACAGCTCGAGAATTCAATTGTTACCTCAACCTGAGTTGATAGCAATTTAATTCCTATGAGTCATGTACTTGCTTTTGAGTATCTAATGTACAAGTTGTAACAAAGTTCATTTACAAAATGGTCTAAATGAATGATATATGGAATGTATGTCCCTCTTGGTTTGTAACTCTTCGTGATTGAATATATACCTTTTGTATACTGCTAACCCCCTCTATAAGATCTGTTATGTTTATGCACATTTTTTGTATTAATAAATGTATTGTTGTGTATTAGTATCTGCGTGTGTGCGTTGTTTGAGTTATCCTGCAAGGTTGATTCTAATAGCCATCAAAAGAATAAGTTTTGTGACTTGCTGCTATAATTAATAATTGTCCCAGTTAAGCACAAAACCCCTACATTTACTGGTGCCTCGTGAGAGGATGCCTATAGAGTGAAGAACAGGAATATGTAAGATGATTAATATACATTAATATACCCATCCACTCGATTCAGGGTTGTGGTGGAACTGGAACAATCCTGGCAAGCAGTGGGTGCAAAGCAGAGTATCGCCCATAATGTGACACCAGTCCACCTATAGCACCCAGGGGTGGTAAAGAACATGACAGTAAGAATACTAGTAAACCAAGCCAATGATTTAGTTTTGAAATTTATTCTGAAAATACACATTCACACCTGAAAAATATGTACAGATGCAGCCATTCAAAATGGGTGGGGCATTTCGCGGCATACCCCGGTGGGCGTGTCGCGGTATCACGCAGTATCGCGGTTAATCGCATCATTTGACGTCATGCCGGAAAGTATCCGGCGTCACCTTGTAAAACCTCCAGGGGGAGCTTAACCTCTCATGTACAGCATTTGAGCTTTTAATTTTGACCTGTGTATTACAGCATGTTAATCATCAGTCATTAAAATGTTGGTATATTTTATGAAAGCATGATTGCTCGGTTGGACAAAAGTACACAACCTACCTTTATCAGAAATATTTATGCATCAAAGCCTTTACCGAAGATATTACTAATAGTATTAATAATGAATGACTTTGGACAAGCTGTATACTCAAAGTATAATTTCTTTAGCACATTTGTACAAGCACTTGGAATCTGTCCAAGCCATACTTTGTCAGGCATTTTGTTTTACTTCAACGGGCATAAAAACTCCCTTGCTTTTAACAGGGCGTTTCATAATTTCTAACTACAAAAATGATTTAAAATGCGACACTTATCATTCAACTCTCTTCATGTGACTTCCCTTGTAGCCCACTGGTCTACGTGCCCGATTACCAACTCACGGGTTGTGTGTTTAAATCCAGCTGGTGCTGGACTTTTCTTTTAACAAACATTTCTTCGAAAAAATACAATAGCAATATTATGGACAATCAATTGACTTTTATATTTCAAAATATCACAACATGATCGATTCTAAGTCATTTTTGATAACAATGAATAGTCACCTCTTCCCTTCTGACAACGGTCCCTGCTTCTGCTTCCTGCTTCTATTGTGTGTGTGTGTGTAATAGAGTACAATTTTATATAGAAATGGAGGCTGGACAGTATGCGTTACAATATAAACATTTATATTGATTTAAATCGTGTTTTGATTTAAATCACAAACGCGTGTTTAATTATATGTGTTTTTTTAATCATAATCAGGCTAATGCAACATAAATTGATACTGTATCTTTGTCTTCTAAGTATCTTAATAAACTTTCAGCATAGCTTTCTACCCGTTTAGATTTATTTTTCTTGGGATTTTGGGATCAAACGTGGAAGGATTAGATTGTAATCGTTTTTATTTTTCAAATACGTTTTAGAAAAGTGTAATCTATACCTGCCCAGACTGGACGCCTCCCTAAACCCCGCCTTTCACTCCTGTCCTGCTCTTCCCTGCGCACCCCAGCCGGGCGCTCTTCGGCCTCTGCCCGGGATGAATGTATATTTTGATATTTACACCCGGCGCAGCACCGAGGGATTTATAACTGCATTTATAACTTAGTTTTTAAAATTAGTCAAGCAATATGAAGCATCTCCTTTTACTTTTAAGTCCCTCAAATACATTGAGCACAGCTTTCTCACCACTTAAGATTACTTTTTGATACCATCCTTACACAAAGGAGAAACTTTCCGATGACATACAGTACAAGTGGAAAGATTACAGATTTTAATCGTCTTTAATTTTGTTACATTATACGTTTTAGGAACGTTTCATCTAAACAAACACCACAAAACTATTCTCGATTGTATTTCTGAATGTTATGTTACACCTACAGTAGTTCACTGCTTTAAATACATCGAAATAAGAAAGTTAGGTGTAGCACTTTAGATCTTTTTTTCTGAACCAGGGAAAATCTGATCATGTTTCTCTATAACAATAATGAAAAACTTTATTTTACATATCACCTTTAAAAGTGGCATCTCAAAGCAATACAGTAGATGGAAAAACAGTTAAAGGTTAAACAGTAGAGGCTTGCCACACCCGGACTGTTAAACCAACGCATTAGCACGTCAAAGCCCATTGAGGACCCGGGAGCAATAGTTGTTTTGTCCCTTGATTTACTGATCTGCATTAATTATGGAAATCGAGTTCCTGCTCTTTGCAGACGACCTGGTCCCGCTGTTGCCCACAGAACAGAGGCTGCGCCAGAACCTGGCACTGCTGGAGCAGCACTGTCAGACCTGGGCGCCGACAGTCAATCTGGACAAGACCAGAGTTATGGTTTTCCAGAAAAAAAGCCAGACCTCAGGGAAACAAGTACAAATTCACACTTAACAACACATTAACACCTAACAACGGGAGCAGGGATGAATTAGGCCAGTAACCCACTATTGTTAAACATACATAAAAGAATATTAAAGTATGGAATATTAGTATTGGCTTTAGTATTAGCCATACAGAACATTAAAGTGCCCCTTTTCCATTCAGCGGGTGCCTGAGCCGCTGTGTCCTATCTTCTGACAGTCGCCGTTGTGAATGTCTGTAGAGTGTATCTTATTTTTAGTACTATATTTTTGTATTATATTCCCTATTAATCAAACTCTAAGAGTATTTATCGGCTTGTCCCCTCCTCCCGCCCCTCTCTGTGTACAGTAGAGCCTCCTGTCCAGCCAGCACATGTCCACAGACATTCACAACAGCGACATATCATAAAACGTTTGCACATATAGTTAAATTATTCGTTGTTTTTCAGGAAGTTAAAAAAACACTTGAATTACTTATCTAGTCTCTCGAAATAAAGTTATTTTTCAAGCAATGCAACAAACGTCGGGCAATGAGTTTTTTTTAATCCAACATTGACAGCCACATCTTAAATCTTGTCAGTCAGCTCTTTTTTCTCTATTTGAGAAATTGTGGCTTACACATCGCACGACTTTAAAAGCTAGAAAGACAGGTTTCGATTCACATTAGCTGGCGAGCCTTGTTAACAAAAAAACAGACAGTACACAGGGAGGGGGAGGTCAAGCCAGAGAGAGAGTTTTTTACCCTCTGTCTAAAAACCCAAATAACCCGGGGCAGAGACTCTGGGGGGATCATTGCGTGGTACAGAGCAGAGCTCAGTCAATTCTTATGGAATGTGTTTTCTTTCTTCTTTTTTTCAGTATGGAATAAACCTGTTACTTGATTCATATGGATGCCCGGTTACATTATTGTATTTCTGAATGTTATGTTACACCTACAGTAGTTCACTGCTTTAGATACATCAAATTAAGACACCCAAATTAATAATGTAACATGCCACTGTTTGTTCATGAACAAAGTTATACTGAGATTTCCTTAGATACGCGATTAAAAAAAAAATAAAAAAAAATTGAATCCCCGGCGGAACACATTCCATAAGAATCAGCGCTTTTACAGTACAGATGCAGCCATTCAAAATGCGCGGTAAAAACCCGCGGTACGGTAACCTACCCACAAGCCACCGCGGGGCACCGGAGCATACCGCAGGGCAAGTGATTGGCTGGCCAAAATGACCGACAGGGGCACTCGTGGTGCATTGGTTGGTAGTGCAAAGATTGAATCATTTAATGTCTTTACTGTGCACATTTTAATCCGCTTAGTTTTGAATATTTATATGGATTTTACCACTAAAGGGAAATTTTAGTAGCTGAGCATAAAAAGAAGAGGAGCATAACGCATCTGAAGGTCATAAACGATATTAATTTAAAACATTACTGTATGTATGTAAACTGTACTGTGTATGGCTGGTCTTGGTAGTTTAAAGAAAAAATACACACCAGTCTTCCATTTCTCCCTAAACATTTTAAGCATGAAAGTTTTATGAAACGGTACCCAAATATGCGATTGCTGTATAGAATGAATTTTAATTAAAAAAAAATATTTAACACGAACATTAAGCTGTTTACATCTTCCGCCTGAGAACAGTCACCCGTTGCTACCCAACGCAGAATGGTGATTGGCTGACACCATCTGACACCCCTCTGATTGGAGAAAAAAGACGTGCTGGTTTGCTATACCAGGAAGAGGATTTCTTTCAATTCTAAACGTGTATTTTAAAAGTTTAAGAAATAAAAACCTTACAGCGTACACAGATTTCTAAACTGATCAGGATCATTATCTTTGTCTTATGCATAATAATGTTCACCGCTCTGTCCAGCAAATTAATAATAAACTTTATTTTATATAGCTTTTTAAACGAATAAGTAATTAGATTGCTCATAAACCTAATCACTTGCTTTTTCTTTTTATTTAGGCTCAGATTTCAACTATAGATCGTATTATTAATAACCATAATAACAACCAACCAACAAAAACAACCATATAAACATAATACCAACCAAAAACATAGATAACAACCACAATACAAAATCAAATAATCAAACCATTTTACACTCGCAAGTCCTCCAATTATCATAATCCCGCCCCTTATGCAAAACCAAACCTTCCTCCCATCCCAGTTTATCCTGTTTATCATAAACAAAATCCACCTCAATTTTCAACATAAAGCATTACACAAAATCAATACCTCAACACTCCATACTCAACAACGATAATTCACAAACAGCCAGAACATGTAACTACACATTCCCAAACATACCTACTTTCCATAGCCCCGCCCCTTATGCAAAACCAACATCCCTCCCCTGTTCTCTCTCTCCCCTGGCGGTTGTAATTGTTTTTATTTTCAAATAAATTTTAGCAAAGTCATGTATTTTAAAAATCTTAAGATTTTTCTATATATGTCTTTATTTAGTGGTTTCATTAGTGACAAAGGCTAAACTTTCTTGGAAAAATGTCTTTTATGTAAACTATGTTTGCTATTAATTCATTCAGGGCTAAAATATGTTCATTGTCTTCTAATGAAAGAAGGGTTCCTTTCGCCGTAGTCGGGAGCCTAGCCTTTAACTAGTAAGTACTGTATTTACTGGGTTTTTGAGGGGGGGGTGTGTCTTTCGCTGGAAATCTCGCCTCCTACTTTGAAAATACCCGTGAAACCGGTTCAATTCGTCACAGCCAGCACTCCTGCAGAGAGTTGGGTTGTACTTGCAGTGTATACAGTACACGCGTTATGCTCTTCGTTAATGTCTGTGAAGTTTTATTTAATCTCTGAGCCATACTGATTCTTCTGGAAGCCAGTTTCCGCCAGGGAGTAAAAAAAAAAACACACTATGGTATTCTCTCCAATGCAGTGCAGTTAAAAACATACCTCTGATGCTGCTCCTAAATGAATATCGTTTATGACCATCAGAAGCTTTATGCTCCTTTTCTTTTTCCAGTGGATTGAACAGGGAGAGGCATTTCATGATGTACTTTTCACTGATGAAACAACAGTGGCTCTGGAACAGTTTTCAACCAAGTCGTTTTATAAAAAGGGGAGATATGTACACGTTACTGAAGCTAAAAGTTTAGCCTTTGTCGCTAATGTAAACACTAAATAAAGACATATAGAAATCCCTACGTTACAGACTGTATATGGCTGGTATTGGTAGTTTAAAGAAAAAATACACACCAGTATTCCACTTTCTCCCTAAACATTTTTAGGATCAGAGTCTTACATGTGGTTATTTCGAAAACGTTTGTACGTGCTCCTTCTTACCATGTTACTGTTTACCGTTACTGACCATATTAAGTTTAAGTACGCTGGGCAAACGTTCCGAGGTCAAATTCTTCCAGCACGGGGGTACCTTTAAAGCGGAGACGACGGCACCGAAATTTTTTGGCGCGCCTTCTCTTTAAAGCCCTGGCCAAATATGAAGACAGTACGTACAGTTATAATTCAAACTGAATTAAAAACTACACATCCCAGTTACCATGGTGGTGCTTGTGATCATTGCGTTTAACCAACGAAACAGGGCGAAAAATCAGTCACATGACTTTGGGGCAGAGTTTCGAAAGCTTAACCTATCAGCAACAAAGCGAAATTTACACGATAGGCTACCTCAAACTGTCAGTTACACGACTGTGTATGTCGCTTAAGCCACTCCTATTTGGCATTTTAGTTATGGAGGCGAGAAGACGCCCCCCCCCCCCCCCTCTGGGTGCCTGATTTGCCGCCATCTTTAACCGCTTCGTGTCCAAATCGCAGTAGCTACGCGTACGAAATAAAGTTCATCCCAGCTACAAAACATATATATTTTTGTGGTAAGAGGGAGCAAAACATCAGTATTTACTGCTATTAATTAGTGTATGATTTATAGTTGAAATCTGAGCCTAAAAATAAAGTTAAAATCTCGACAAAGCAATGTAGGAAATACAGAGAAAATAAATCCTTTCTGACATCTAAAATCAGTTTCGATCAAGGTCTCTAAAACGAACAAGAAAAAGAGGATTTTCGGAGGGCAATTACGCTGTATTTATATAGAATAAGTGATTTATGAGCAATCTAATTTCTTGTTCGTTTAAAACAGTGAAATGTCAGCTGCAAAAGATCGCACCAGAAACAGCACTCTCTCTGCCTGTCATAGACGTTCAGGAAAGGCTGAATGAAGTCATGGTGATCAATAATAACAGTTGTAGGACAAGAAACAAAAGATAGTGAAAACTTAAGATTTTTAAGGCTAAAACTCAAATTCATTCTACAAATTAAGGCAAATGAAAATTCAGGACGTTAAAGTGCTAGAGGTGTAAAAAAATACAAAAATGCACATGAGCAAAACGTTTTAGAAATGGAGCAAACAGAATAAAAGCCATGCCTATAGTGCAGAAGAGGGATGCAGGAACACTTGCTTAGATATACAAAAAAATCACAAAAAGGTCTATGTTACAAAAGAACATGTAAACATGTACATCAATTTCCCTTCGCGATCAATAGTCTTATCTATAAACATGAAACAGAGTGAGGAATCAGAAATTAGCATGCATAAAAAACAGCAATTCTGTCAGTGAGCCCTAAATGAATTAATAGCAACTATGGTTTCATGGAGGGCTTCTCAGATAGTTGGGCATTTAGGTAAATTGCCAGGTGAAAGGACTTGTAAACATATTTTGTTAAAGCAAGTCAGTTTTTTCCGCAACACATAAAAGACATTTTTCCAAGAAAGTTTAGCCTTTGTCACTAATGAAACCACTAAATAAAGACATAAATATAGAAATCTTAAGATTTGTTTTATTTAATGTTGGTAGCAGGATGAACTGTCAGGTTGAGCTAAGTGTATATTTTGTCGCAGGGTTGCTGCAAGATGTTAACAGTGAAAAGGGTATTTAGAAATGAGTTATTTCAAGATGAAAATTTTCAGAATAATTGCAAATCTAGCAGGATAGAGAAAGCACAGAAAACTGGCAGTTAGATTGATCAGATTAGTATGAAAAGTCATTTAGCAAAGGGAATGAGAAGAGTGACAAACTAGTATACTTTAGATCTTTTTTTCTGAACCAGGGAAAATCTGATCATGTTTCCCTATAACAATAATAAAAAACTTTATTTTATATATTACCATTAAAGGTGGCATCTCAAAGCAATATGGTAGATGTAAAAACAGATAAAAGGACCACAGATTACAAAGTAAATACATATAAGAAAGACAAGCAGTTAGAGGTGCGACCAAAATTAGAAAATGAAGCAGATACAGACACTAAGTCTTCTGAAAAGAAAGGTTCTGAGGTTAGATTTAAATGCACTCAGGGTACGTGACTGATATCACTGGGAATACAAATTGAGAGCTCTGGGGTGCAGCTGGAGAAGACCCTGTCACCCACAGAATGTAGATGTTCTTGAGGACAGCTAGAAGACCAGAGTCAGACAGACAAAGGTGGGGGAGTAGACAGATAATAAGCCATATACTGTAGGTACAGAATGAGGATGAGGAATTTGAAGTTGACTCGAAACCTGATAGGTAACCAGTGCAAGGACTTGAAAACAGGTGTAATGCATCCCTGATAGGATTCTCGCTGTCATATTCTGAACATATTGAAGATTGCTCAGTGTGGATTTAATTTCCCCAGTGAACAGGATGTGCATTTATTAATTCTAGGAAAAAAAAGCCTTTCTGAATTTCTCTAGTTCTTAGTTTCTCTAGTTCCCTTTAAAATAAACTATTATCCCACAATGCAGAGTATTAAATGGCCAGTATTTACACATGATATTTGTGATTTAAAGAAATTAACACAAGCAGCTTTTGGGGATTTAAGTGTTGGCTGAGTTATTGCAGGATAAAAGACTAGAGATGTTGGTAAGAAGAAGATAATTTTGGGAAAGCTAAGGAATACACTGATAACAAGAACACTTCCTAATGGGGTTAGGCATACTTTTGATGAAGATGATGAAGTTAACAGACTATATGTTTACATAGATACTGAAATGAGGATTGTATTTTAGATTTTGTGCAGTTACTAGTATTGAACTTTGTGTTGGATGCACATGAATTGAAGGAATGGGCAAACATAGCTGATGCGGATCCACAGAGCCAGCATATTAAGATGTTTATAATTAGAGGTAATTTGTTTAAATAACCAGGTATGGATACTGATGTGCAAGAGAGGTGGAAAGGCCAGCACTATAAAATATTTTATTCTCAGTGAGATGCTGCCATTTCATAGTGGGTTTCTAACACTGTGTATAGTCCATCTATTTCTAATCTCTTTATCCAGTACTCAGGATTTGGAGCCTATCCCAGTAAGCAACGGACACAAGGCAGAATACACCCTGGACATAGCGCCAGTCCATCACAGGACAGACAGACACAAACACACACACACCAGGGCCAGTTTTCCCATAAACCAATTAACTTACCAGTATGTTTTGGAGTGCGAGAGGGAGTCATATCACACATACGGAGAAAAACCATGTAACCCAGAGAGAACATGCAAACCCCACACACACAGGATGGCAGGAATTGAACCTAGGACCCCAGTGCTCCAAGATAGCAATGCTAACCACTTTGCCACCATTATAAATGGATGGATATCTTAGTTATCTTTCTAGTTCACAGGTTTGCATGCATAATTTAATTTTGAAAGGCGCTGAGACATCAGGTACTACTGTTGTATTTATGAAAAAGAAACAAAACAAAAAACATGCTAACAACTGTGCCATCCTACTCCTTAGTTAATACATTTTATTATTCATAAACAGTTAACATTGTTAGCAAAATATTTTGAATTATATTTAACCCTATTTTTTCTTTAGTTTTGTATTTAACTTATTATATGATAGTCAGACTTAATGTATATTTGAACAATGAAAATATATTTTTACAAGATTTTACATTAAGCACTTAAAATTAATATGGTTAATAATAGTAAACTGTAACATGCTGTAACAAGATCGGTTAAACTGCTAAGAAAATCCTTTCAGAGAAAATGTTTCAGGTGTGAAGAACAAACCTGTTCCCACACACCCTGCCCCCACTACCATTAGAATATACACAAACATTTTAGCGTTTCATTCTGAGCAGAAGACCCTCACACCTGAAGAGTGCTGGCTGTGACGAATTAAACCGGTTTTACAGGTTTCAATCACAGATTGGGAATCAGTAAAGTAACACACAGCGCCACTGGATTTGATAATACTGTACCTAACCAAAATCCGCAATATGGAAACAGAACCTGTGTAATTGTTGATAGATGATGTACTCGTAACATTTTTTCAAGACGAACTACAACATTTAAAAAATGACTTGTATGTACTTGATATCTCTAATCAATCCACGGGTTCCAGCACAAAACTAATCTAAAACGCATACCGTTTCGCGCTTCTTATTAGTTGCTCAAAAGTAATTTGACCGTATGAAATGCATAATATAAACCTAGAAACATATACGTGAGCAGTACTTAAGCACTGTAGTATCGGTGTTAAGACATACCTCTCAAATACTGTAAATCAAGTTAAAAATATCTCAAGACCGATTCTGGTCGTAATGAAACCATGTTTCGTGTATGTTTTCTTTTTCATCTTGAAATAACTCATTTCTAAATACCTTTTTCACTGTTAACATCTTGTAGCAACTTTGCGACAAAATATACACTCTGACAGTTCATCCTGCTACCAACATTAAATAAAACAAATCTTAAGATTTCTATATTTATGTCTTTATTTAGTGGTTTCATTCGAAGCTTACAATGTTTAGGGAGAAATGGAATACTGGTGTGTATTTTTTTCTTTAAAGTACCGAGACCAGCCATATACTGTATGTTTATGTTAAGATTTCCCTTCAGTGGTAAAATTAGATATGAATATTCAATACTTAAACGGGCACAGTTAAGACATTAAATATACATATACATATTGTATACAGTACAGTTTGCATACGGTAATATGTTTATGTTACGCGATTAAAAAATAAATAAATAAAACTGAAAGGTCCAGCACCAGCTGGATTTGAACACACAACCTGCCAGTTGGTAGTCACGCAACTAGACCAGTAGGCTACAAGACAGCTCGCATAAGCAGGCAGGCGAAACAGCCCTCCCGCAGTACACGGATATAATCATACCGTTATTAAATTCTTGAGATACGCGATTCCATATTATATTCCCTTTAAATCAAATTCTAAAAGTATGCTTGTTGACTCCGGTATCACGTTAGTTAAAGACTTCGAAGCTTACAATGTTTAGGGAGAAATGGAATACTGGTGTGTATTTTTTTCTTTTCATGATAGGTGTCGCATTTTAAATCATTTTCGTAGTTAGAAATTATGAAACGCCCTGTTAAAAGCAAGGAAGTTTTTATGCCCGTTGAAGTAAAACGAAATGCCTGACAAAGTATGGCTTGGACAGATTCCAAGTGCTTGTACAAATGTGCTAAAGAAATTATACTTTGAGTATACAGCTTGTCCAAAGTCATCCATTATTAATACAATTAGTAATATCTTCAGTAAAGGCTTTGATGCATAAATATTTCTGATAAAGTTAGGTTGTGTACTTTTGTCCAACTGAGCAATCTTGCTTTCATAAAATATACCAACATTTTAATGACTGATGATTAACATGCTGTAATACACAGTTCAAAATTAAAGGCTCAAATGCTGTACATGAGAGGTTAAGCTCCCCCTGGCGGTTTTACAAGGCGACGCCGGATAGTTAGTCACGTGACACACGTGAACCGCGTGATACCCCGGTGGGCGTGTCGCGGTATGCCGCGAAATACCTCACCCATTTTTAATGGCTGCATCTGTATATATCGCCTTTAAAGGTGGCTTCTCAAAATGCTTTACAGGATAAATACAACAAGAACAGCAACAACAACAATATTGTATTTCATTGCACTTTGAAAACCAAGTAATAACTTAACTATATGTGCAAACGTTCCATATGTTGCTGTTGTGAATGCCTGTGGAGTGTATCTTATTTGCCTTACGTCCTGGTTATCTCGCTCGCCCTCCCCCCCTCTCTCCCTCAATTCAATTCAATTCAATTCAAGGTGTTTTATTAGCATGACAGATGGGTACAATCAGTGTTGGGTATTTACTTTGCTTTGAGATTCCACTTTTAAAGGTGATATATAAAATTTTGACTAAAATAAATTGATATCTTTGTCTTCTAAGTATCTTAATAAACTTTCAGCATAGCTTTCTCCCCGTTTAGATTTATTTTTCTTAATTAGTATACTTTAGATCTTTTTTTCTGAACCGGGGAAAATCTGATCATGTTTCTCTATAACAACAATATAAAAACATTATTTTACGTATCACCTTTATGTGATATCACCTTAAGGATGCGCAAATAAATTTTAAATAGTCTTCTTTAGGTGTGAGGGTAGGAGTGGATCGCAGCAGGCATAATCAGCAAATTAGGAAAACAAAGAACTGGACAGGCGAGACGTTTATCCAGAGAGCGAGTGATCAGAAAAAGGAACAGCTGTTACACCCAGGTTTTACGCTCTCTCTCTGTTGAATGAATGAAAGCATTTTATTAAAAATGCGTTTGCGTTTGTCTGGGTATTTACTTTGTAATCTGTGGTTTACATCTACTGTATTGTTTTGAGATGCCACTTTTAAAGGTGATATGTAAAATAAAGTTTTTTTATTATTGTTATAGAGAAACATGATCAGATTTTCCCTGGTTCAGAAAAAAGACGATTAAAATCTGTAATCTTTGCACTTGTATGTCATCGGAAAATACAATCAGTTTCTGCTTTGTGTAAGGATGGTGTCAAAAAGTAATCTAAGTGGTGAGAAAGCTGTGCTCCTCAAAGCGCTTTACAGGATAAAAACAATAACAACAATAGTGGCTGGGCAAACAAATTTTTTTTATAGAAATACAAAATGAGATACTGTATAATGATGTGCATGAACAAAGTTATACTGCTTTTAGATACGTGATTAAAAAAAAAAAATTTTTGAATCCCCGGCGGAACACATTCCATAAGAATCAGTGCTTTTATACAGTATATCGCCTTTAAACACATATATTTAAACACACGTTTACGATTTAAATCAAAACGCGATTCAAATCAATATAAATGTTTATTTTGTAACACATAGGTGACTATTCATTGTTATTAAAAAGACTTAAATTCGATCATGTTATGATATTTCGAAATATACATTTGTTTGGTGCGAGTGAGGTTTTATTTAATCTCTGACCAAGGGAAACGTTTCATTTTTTCAAAGAAATGTTTGTTAAGAAATAGTCATAGTTCCACAGGATTCAATCACAGACCATGTGAAATGGAAGTCAGGAACCTAACCCACAGCGCCACCAGCACAGTCACATGCTGAGGGCTGAAAAAGCACTACAGAAACATTATCGACAGACAATGTACAGATTTGATAAAGCTATAAAATAATGTAATTAGGCACAGAAGAAGTTTACAGCACAGTACAATAATAAATGCTGACCATGACTTTAGAAGCATAAATTACCTTATACTCAATTTAAACACAAGCTGTCTTTAGCCCTCTAAGCTGGTTCATACAGAAATGTAGAGAACCAGGCTCAGAACACACAGCTTCATTAGCGAATACATATGCAGGACAAGTGGAGAAGACGTTTTACAGTGGATGGATTTTTAGAAACATCCCATCAGTGACATCACTGAAGTCAACTCCTAGGTAACTGTCGTGTGGATAGTTTCACAAGAATCAGACAAAGGTTTAAGCATCGCTTGTTCTAGATAAAACTGCAAAAAAAACAAACAACAACCCATAATGTACTTCTTTGCGGCTCTGTTTGCCCAAATCATATATTCACAACGTGAAATTAGAAAATAATATTACGTAACCAAAATCCGCAATATGGAAACAGAACCTGTGTAATTGTTGACAGATGATGTACTCGTAACATTTTTACAAGACGAACTACAACATTTAAAAAATGACTTGTATGTACTTGATACCTCTAATCAATCCACTGCACTGCATTAAAACAAAACGAAAACTAAAACGCCCTGGGCATACCGTTTCGCGCTTCTTATCAGTTGCTCAAAAGTAATTTGACCGTATGAAATGCATAATATAAACCTAGAAACATATACGTGAGCAGTATTTACGTAGTATCATTGTCAAGACATACCTCTCAAATACTGTAAATCTAGTTAAACATATCTCAAGACCGATACTGTTCATAATGAAACCATGTTTCGTGTATGTTTTCTTTAAAGTACCGAGACCAGCCATATACTGTATGTTTATGTTCCAAAATTAATATCGTTTATGGCCTTCACACATGTTGCAGTATGCTCCTATTCTTTTTATGCTCAGCTACTAAGATTTCCCTTCAGTGGTAAAATTCCATATGAATATTCAATACTACAACGGGCACAGTAAAGATGTTTACTGTAAATCTTTCTACAACAGACCAACGGACCACGAGTGCCCCTGTCGGTCAACCAATCACGTACCGCGGTACCCCGCGTCATCTTGCGTCACGATGCGTGACGCCGTAGCCAATTACCTCCGGTACGTGTCTGTACCGTGCACTTTGAATGGCTGCATCTGTATCTTTATTAGGGTTGGCCTTCTCTTTGTATAGTTTTGTGGCCTGCTTTGGATCATTCAGCCACCACACATATTCTCTTCGGGCTTCCACCCAGTTTGAGGGCAGGACCTCAACCTCCCCCTCCTGCTCTATCCAAACAGCGCGTGTCCACATCACCTGAAACAGACATACACATTTTAATTTTGAGTCTTAATTCAGATTGTGGTGCTGATTACTACACTTGTGTTCGCTTATAATGATTATACTCAATGAAACACATAATTCAATAATAAACATTCTGCTTTATGTATACATTTGGTGTTAGATGGTATTCACTACAAGCAATTCCTCACAAACTTTAAAATTTAAACTTAACCATGAGAAAAGAGCAGACAGAAGCAAAGTTGCAACTACTTCATGGAACAGGATTATGTTCTATTCCATGTAGAAGAGGGAAAAGGACATAACCAGCACAATATGGGAGACACACTACTTTTCTGTGCAACAGAGAGGAATTTCTCCCTTGCATGCATATCCAGACTATTAACATATACAATATTAAGCAGTTTTGACTCACATGGTCCAGTGAAGAAGTTACAAGTCTGAGTCTCTCGTACAATATCACATAGAAGATTTCGGTCTGCTCTTTTCTCCTTCACAAATGCAAAGTCCTCAAATGCAAATGCAAATGCTTCGTGTCGGGGGGGAACCTCCATGGGTTGCCTACAACACCGTTATTGGAGAAGTCTCCAGGGGTGGGCTGGGGCTGTCTGATGTCAGCCTGAAGCTGAAGAGGTTCCTTGACACGGATAATCATAGCGTCTGGAAGATCTGTATGGGGCGTCACCTCAAGACCTGTGGGGGCGTGGGGTGGAAGGCTCTTCTGATGAGTCCAGGGCTTGTGAAACATCTGCCCCCCTTTTACAGGGAAGTCTTGCAGGCATGGGGGAGTTCGTCTTGCAGCCTGTCTCCTACATGCTGAAGACGAGGGCCCAGCTGCTGTAGCAGCCTCTTTTCCTCAACCACCCTGATTGGGTATCGATGGAATAGACTTTGTTATGATGTTGGATTGTCTAAGTACATGGATCTTTTTTTACAAAATAAAGGACGGCTTTCTGCCTGCTCAGGCTATTGTCGACACTGTGCGGGAGGTTGACGATGAGCTGTCTGGCAGTAAGATCTGCCAGGAATTTGAGCAGCTCAAGCTCAGCCTCCCAGACAGCTGGCTGGAGAAGCTGTGACTGGTGGTTGATGGTTAAGTCTGGGGACCTAATGGGGTGCCCCAACCAGCGTGTTCCACAGGCTGATTGTGGCAGAACAGTTCAGGGTGCCAGTCTCTGAGGTGGTTTGGGGAAAAATCTCCCCCCACTTCGAGCCGGCATGGCTGTGGGAACGTCTGAGGCTGACGTTTCTGCCCCAGAGGTGCAAGGAGCTGGACTATGTCATACGACACAACTGCATTTTTACAAAAATGGCGCTGCAGAGCCTTCCGTGTGTCTGCTGTGTCCCACAGTTCGTGAGAGGAAGAGAAGACCCCTATCTCTTGTGCCTCCTGTCAGCCACTAGGGATTAGGGGCGTTAGAGAGCTGTGCTCTTTTGCCTTCCATTACTCCCACTCGGGGGCTTTTCCACTGATTCTGTGAAGGGCAGGTATGTTCAGTAGATTATTGAGCAGATGTTAGGGGTGTTAGAGAGCTGTGATTGTGCAGAACTTCAGGTGTTTGCTTCCCTGCTCCCTCCTCCACCCAACGTCTGGTCCAAACTGGCTCAGCAACCCCTCACACCTCCACATGTCAGAACCTAAATTGTGGCAATTTTTTCATGCCTGGACACCCAGTGCGGTGCTGTTGCTAATCCTTTCCTGGACGTCGCATGCATTCCTGTACCACTCTACCGCTCCTCTTGGTGGGTGTGCTCATGCTGAAACACTCGAAGGCCAGAGCTGGCGGTGGGAGAGCTCCTGCATGCGCAGCTGAAACACTGTTGTCATTGTGCCCTTTGTTCCTCTCTCCAGTGTCCCCTGCTTAAAGTAATGCGTCCTTTTCTCTGCCCGATACGCAAACTAGACCCTTCGTGCCTCCAAGTCCCTCTGGAGCCCCCACACTGCTCAAGTGACATAATGAAAAATGCACTGGCACTTTTGGTTAATGATGCATGGCGTGAGATTAAAAAAACACAGCTCCTTGCATTCACAACAAGAGCCAGCAGCAAAAGCAGTGCCCGCAGCTTTCCATAGTGTACTGGTTATCACATTCGCCTAACATGCGAAAGCTTCCCTGGTTCAAAACCGGGAGGAAAAAAGCCACCTCTTTTCGCATGTATCTCTACTGCTTAAAGATCCCTAGAGAGAGGCCATTTGTTTCCAATGTATTTCTGGTGCCTTCATGGCATCTCGTACCAAATTGCTGATAATTTGCAATTTGGCTGTGCAGAGAGACAAAGACGAGCTTTTCGTCAATTCCAAAGCAGCTCAAAATAACATAAAGATTGCAAACCACCGGGAGCTTCTTAGTGAGCCCAGGATCTCATCACGAGGCCAGGATATCTACTCCAGCAACGGGCCTGGCAAACTGTTCCATACTTTGACCACTCTTGGCGTAAACAAGTCTCTCCTGTTCTCTGATTGAAATGCACTGCATTGTAAAGCGCTATTCATTCACATCACTTACATGGGGCTTGTGCATGGCAGTAGCGGAGCAGTTGTTTCAGGTAAGCAAGCTCCTGCCTGGTTAGTGCTTGGAGCATAAACGCTCTGCTGCTGTCAGTTCTTTCTGGAGCTATCAGCAGGAGGTGCCCCAGGCTTTCCCTTTTCACTTCGGACTCTTTTCTTTGTTCGGGACACGCGTTTCTCGCCCTCTGTGCTGGTGAATCGCAAGTCCACGTGTGCTGTCATGACCGCTGTCACTGCCGGGAGCGCTGACAATGCTCAAGTGGCGCTTTCTGGAGAAGCAGTCCAACTCCAACTTGTACTGAGCTGACATGAACAGAGCACGGATCTCACGGAGGTCAGCTGTCGAAGCAGCAGGGCGGCCCTTCTGCAGAGCAAGGCTCTGTAGTGCCTTTTAAATCATTGCAGAAAAAGAAGCATCCCTTTTCAGAGTTAAGTAGGGTAAGAAGTGCATAAAGGCGTCCACCTTGTGATTTGGGCCATACTAGCCTGTGGTGACGACAGAAGAATAAAGACCATCTTCAGCCCACGTGGGGTGGGTGTGCATGTCCAACAGTACTGCTCTCGACTCCAGGGACATCCTTTCAGAGTCACAAGTCTGAGCTCAGATTTAAACACAATCATGACCATGGAGATCTGTAGGACACTGGCTCTCAAATCTCCAAAAGAAGACTGGTAATTTCGACAGTAAAACAAATCGCCTGGGTTAATTAAGGTGCAATTAATAAATGAAGACTAATTCGGCTGTGTGTTTTGGAAAAGTGCTTTGATTTCTGAAGGAACAGGTGTTCACTGATTTCAGGTTCACAGCTTAACATTTCACAAAGTACAATGTCTTGCAGGTATATACAGTTGGATGATCATGTTTGCATCACTCTTTTAAACCGGGGGAACAGACAGGTTATGCTTATTTATTGTAAAGTGATTTTCCTTTAGTAACATAATAGGGTATCACTTTTTTTACTGCAAAGATCATTTCCGTGGAGAGGTCATTTTTATGTTTTTAAGGGTCTGCAGTTTTTGTAATTACGTCGAAAGAAAGGGACTGAAATGTTATGGTACAAATATTTTATTGGAAATGGATTATTAAAAAACTGCTTCCGGTGTCTGGCATGTTTCTTACAATCACTTGCTGTAGTTTTGTCTGGTCGTAGGTGGGCACTGTTATGTAACATCTTCAGACTATATTCACGTTCTATTTGGAATTAATTTGAGAATAATGCACACAGTTTTGTAGGTTTAAAAGGGAAATAAATTTATAGCTGAATGCAAAAAGATTGTAACATTTTGTTCAGTTAAAATTCTGTATATATTATAGTAGCCTATACTGTATATATATGGGTTTTATATCTATATACAGTAAATCTATTTAGGTGATTCACCTTTGAAACATTGTGAAATAGCAAGACTTGATATTAATTCCTATAATTCATATTAGTTCCTTTTTAAAAGACAAATATTAACCTGAAAACTGTTTCTTCCTATATGAATGAAGACTACATGGTTTAAACACACACCCTAACCTGTAATGGTGTTTTGTTCTAAGATATCCAACAATTCCATTTCATATTCCATTCTCATTCATAAGTACCTGTGTTATTATGCATCACTGAAAATGACTTCTAATGGAAGTGTTTGATGTTTTTATTTCAGTAATTTGATAAGGAACATGTTGGGGTGTTTCGAGTCATCACTTAAAATATTATATATATAGGACTAGCAAAAGTTCTGTTCACTGACTGTAAAAACCTATAAGATGGAAAATAATCAGTTAATTTTACTGAATGAATTACGTGAGTAGTTGGCTGATATGGCACCCAAATTGTTTTGAAATCTATGAGTGAAGAAATGTTCTGTACATGGCCAGATCTGCCAGGTCTGCCCTGTGCTCTGGCTACAAAGAGATCAAGTTATGTCATCTTTCACACTGCAATTCCAGGCTTTCCTCGATCAACATAAGCTACTAATCATTGTTAAAGTGAAAAACATTTGGTTACAGAAAATGAGTTCTAACTCCTCTAAAATAAATGTAAAATAGCTTACATCTGAGCATTATTTTTTTTATTAGTGCACTAGGAAATACCCCTCAATCATTACATTTAACGTTAGATATATTTTTTGTAAATTTGAAATCGTTTTGCATTATCTCACAAAATGGATTCTAGGAATTATTTAACGATTACCAATGTATTGTATACACTGTATTCTATGTATTGTAGCAATTATTTGTAAAGGCAGCCCTTGCTCTGCTAAAAACTTCACCACTGTAACCACCCTTTTCAAGATTTTAGTCCAATACTCATATTCGTTGTCGAACTGTCTTTAGTTCTGAATCTATTAGACCATTATCAGCCCAGTGCATAACGTATACAACCATAGCCTTCCTAGGGCTCTCCGACACTTCGTGTTCAGCCAAGCGTGCAGCTGCTCTTTTCCAGTCTCTATAGCCTATGGTCAGTCCGGACTGACCTTATCACTGTCCCCAGATAATTTACTCGTCATTTCTGAGTTTTCTTTTGAAGAGGGTTTTAGAGAAATACCTCTTATGTTGTCTTTCTGATGCTGCAAAGCCGCAAAAAATAGGTTTTGACACGATTTTGGACCCAATTTAGCCACGTATGGCCTAAATCTATTTTACCCCAGCATGCTGGGTCCGAGCTTTAGGAAGCGGGAGCGGGTGTTTCGGCCTCTGTTAGCTCCACGGCAGCAGGTGCAACAGCCATGGCGGCGGCCCAGACACGGCTCGTGGGTCTTGTGGAGATGGTGGCGTTTCGGACGGCTCTGCCTCTGACTCGTGTTCCTGTGACTCCGTTGCGGGAGCTGCTCGTCCTCATGAGCGGCGTGGATGTAGACTGCGCCTCGGCCAGAGCTCGCTGCAGCTAACTTCTCAACCGCGGTTGTTGTAGCACTGGCTGCAATGTTAGCCGCAAACCCAGGATGGGGGTCAGGCTCAGCAAACTTGAAATAACCAGTCAATCTGGGGATCTTTTTATGTCGATCCTGCTCACACTGCTCTTTTTACCGCTGTGCTTTTCGTTCTTGTGCCCCACTATCATATTTTCTACCGCACATTTTGAGGCCGGCTACTGTAAACTTGTACCCGAGATCACCCAATGCATCCGCTAAAATAAATTTGAACTGCGAAACCATTGCATCTAACCAATCATTGGTTCACAAACTATTCAACATTTTTATGGACCAATGGGGCCCACAGGTCTGTTTAAAAAAATACCCCCGGCCAATGATACAGGGAAAATATTCCAAGCGAGTTCTGGCTGCTCTTATACTGAGAACTTCCGATCTCCAAAAGAGCTGTGATGTGTGAATTTCACAATGCGCGTTTCTTTCACCAAGACTCACGCGAACACGCCGAGTGTGAACTTCGCGCACACAGAGACGAAAGCTGGAAGTCAAACCGTAATCGAAAGACATTGAAAAACAAAACGTTGTGCTAACCGCATTGACCAGATCGCCAAAGCAGAGTATCAGCGCCAAAGCAAGTATCAGCACAAAGACCTTCTTGATTCTCTGTAGTAAAGTAGGACGAGAACTGAATTTGAACATATTAGAATTTTGTAACTAAAATATAACTTTCAAAATCAACTGAAATTAGAAACTATATTGTCGTGGAATCTTTATCAAAGAAGAGCCAGGAGAGGTGTTCTCATTCACTCAGTAAGGCATTTATTCATATTGCGTAATAGGGAAAGACAGCAACCACTAGTCTGTGCAGCAAGTGGGAGCTGATTTCAAAGTAAAATAGAGAAAGGTCCCTTATTTTATACACTTTGCTGATGCAACACCTCAACTTTCTTACTTCATTATAGTTGGTTTGTAATACAAAGACAGGCAGCCTTGAAGGACAGAGAAGACAGCTACTGTACGTGCAGTTTTGTATCTGCCTTTTTTGCTGGGGCAGAGATATACATATTCTTAGAACATCCTGTGCCCTTGACTCGCTGAGGTACAATCTCACTTTGTTCATAGAATCCAACTGCTTTTACAACACAGCTCTGCCCGTGCACGACATTTTTAGGATAAAACTTTTCTTCAGTAACTTTCCATTACAATATATTCAAAACAATAATTCTCTATGCAAAGTGATTCCCAATTTCAATCCACTGAATTTTTGGACAGGTTCCAGTCTTTGATCCCTGAGAAAGCTGGGAGTTTCTTCAAAGTAAATTTTTAACTGTCAGTATTCCAGATTTTACAATTAATGTATTTTTGGAAGGTATGGAAAAGAAGACAAAACGACAACAATAACCACATAAAGAATCCATGTCAACACTCCTTCAATCCTCCCTGTGTATCTTCTGGGAACACTGTTTAAAACATTATCTGGGAATTAGTTTGGACAACTTCTGACTTATACTGCCTTACAAACAAGGTAAAATAAATCACATTTAAAACTCGTCCTAGGTTTTATGAATAAGATGATTTATGTAAGGCAAGGAAAAGAACTCTGACATTTATTTTGAGCTGTTTATATATATACAAAGTTGTTTAGATAGATTTAGTAAAGCTTTATCTTTAAGCATTTAAATGTGAATGCCAGATGTAAGGACATTGATATGTTATTAGGTGTTATAGTTATTAGTTCTTATAACAACATAGTTCTTATACTTTGTGAGCTATAATATGGAAAAGAAAATGTTTTTTTCCAATTAATGTGTTATTAATAACAGGTAAATATCACATTTGCAATACAAAATGGTCTAAAACTTCTCCATGCTTTAAGGCGTGTAAGACAGAAATGCAAAATATTACTTGAACTCCTTTAAAAATGGTAAAAATAACACATCTGATGTATGTAAAAATCTTAAGTTATTGTATTCAGATTTTTCATTACCTCTGGCAGAATAGTGTTTTGTGTGTTTTTATTTTCACTTGCCTTTTTGGATCACTTTTCTCCTTTGTATTATTTGACGTTCTGTTAAAACCTGAGGAAAAACTCTCCGTCACGCAAGGTGTCTTCCTGAGCATCCCGTCATCCTCTTCAAGCCGGACTGGGGTTTCACCTTACCTCTCTGTCCACTGGGGGTCGCTGTGGAGCCGAGAGCGGGCTCCCTGCCCAGCAATGCGTGTTTCTGACGTAACTGGCTCAACGGCTCAACAGCTGCATCCTCACCTTGTTTAGCAACCGCTCTGCATCCTGTTTCTCAAAACAGCCTCTTTTTATTCAGCGGGACCAATTTCTCATAAAACCCACAAGGCCTGCAGGCACAGAAGTACATATTAGTACCTTCAAGTTCAGTAATAATAATAAGAAATGCTTTTCTGGACACTCCACTTAAAGCGCTCACAGGTAATGGGGAATCCCACACCAGCTATCAGTGGGGAGGAGAGCAGAGTGATGAAGCCAGGTCATAGATGGTGATTAATAGGAGGCCATGATTGGTAAGCGGCCAATGGGAAATTTGGCCAGGATGCCAGGGTTACACCCCTGCTCCTTTCAAGAAACACCCTGGAATCTTTAATGACCACAGAGAGTCAGGACCTCGGTTTTACATCTCATCTGAAGGACAGTGCCTGTTTACAGTATATTGTCCCCATCACTTTACTGGGGCATTAGGACCCACATGGGCTGCAGGGTGAGCATCCTCTGCTGGCCCCACTTACACCTCTTCCAGCAGCAGCCTTAGTTTTTCCCAGGAGGTCTCCCATCTAGGCACTGACCAGACTCACACCTGCGGAGCTTCAGTGGGTTGCCAGTTGTGAATTGCAGAGTGAAATGGCTGCTGGTTTTGGCTGCGTTACAGAGCTACTGGTCTTTGTGAAGACAAAGGACCCATCTTGACACTTTCTTCTGATCAGCTGTATTGATCAGCTCATTGGGTCGAACCCTGGGCTTCCCCAGAACTCTTGTCTTTTCAATAACGACAACGCACCAAGCCAGTGATGCAGAGAATCAGAGCTTTTATTGACTTTCTTAAATATAATACTGAGACTTAGAGTCTAATTAGCTTAAACTAAGACTCTAATTAGGTTACAAGTTGAAAACAGACCCTATAATACTGTAGTAGTTCAGGTGGGTAGCTGCATCAGCATGTGTAGGCTGCAAAGGAACAAGTAATAGGTCTATTCCATGCTGAAAAGAGAAGAAAGAAAACACATCGTTTGGGCCGTGGAGCCTTCTTCACGTGTCAGAAGGCTCAACGGCCCAAACGATGTGTTTTCTTTCTTTTCTTTTCAGCATGGAATAGACCTATTACTTGTTCCTATAATACTGTAATCAAGGCTTCATGGTTTAAAAACCTGTAGAGTTGAGCGGTGGCCCAATGAGAATCAAGTGCTATAGCACCTCAGTTCCAATAGTACCTGGGCTGTAACAGGAGGTAATCCAGTACATCAATAGGATATAGCCATCTATAGAATACACCCATGTATAGCAGAATACAGATTAGCTTAAGATATAAAAGAGTATTAAGTTTAAAAGAGTATAAAAGAGGTTAGCTATCCAGGGTGTCACAGACACAATCCTGCAGGATTTTTCCTGCAGTCTCATCTGCTGATCATAGACCTTACCAGGAGGGTAAAAATGCCTAATTATGCACATCAGTAATTAAGAATTTAGGTGATCAGATTCATAGCTCTTTACCCCCTAAAGCCTTTGCTTTTAAGGGGCTCATAACAAGACCCGGGCTCGAACCAGCGACACCTGGATCATGGGGCTCAGGGCCGGTGGTGTTGAATTGGCATCCCCTGCAGTGCCTCCCGGTGACCAAACAGTGTCAGTACACCTTGTACAACACGCAGACCTTCATTCTCCAGTGGGTTTCCTGCCGCTGTCCTGCCTGTGCTCTATGTCCTGTTCCATAGGGAAATACAGTCCGGTCAGATGCATTTTACTTATGAAAAATATCTAATATTTAAAAAAAAATCCTTAAAAAATAATGTAGGCCTTGTGACATCTCTGCCCATACAATGTAGAGTTTTTCGCCTTGTCTGTACAGCTTCTTCAGGGACCAGAGCTGTTGGAAAAAGTGTCGCTCTGTTCTTTTCCTGCAAGACACAACAGGAGAGGTCAGAAGGTCACACAGAAGCCCAGAGAGAACTAGCTGGGCAGCTTGTTCCACACTTCCACCACCCTTTGTGTAGAGAAGAGCCTTCTATCCTGATTAGAGGACCTCCTCCAGTTGTGTCTTGACAGAAGCCGGGCTATGGTCTTGCACCACATGGCTGGGCAGCTTGTTCCCCATTCCCACAACTTATTGTGTTTATCTTACAGCAACAAGCTGGCAGCTGTGTTGCCGGGCAATTGTACAATAGTTACATTATATGTCATAACATTCCTACAGTCAGAGAGGCCTCCCACTGTCAGGACTCATCACAGTCATCCTGGGCTGCAGTGTATCTGACCTCAGTGCTCATACAGCCGGGACTCTGGGCTCCTAGGATGTCAAATCACAGATCAGTGTTAGTGAGACAGCAGTGAAGTGCTCTAATCTGAGCTGTGTTGTAGCTAATGGACTGTCAGATGAAACCCCACCTGCGTATAATAATAAGCAACTCAGATACATTGCAACAACTTAATTGCAGATCCAACAGAAATTCCCCCCAAAATTTTTTTTTTCATTTTCTCCTGTCTCACCCTGTCTCCTATCTCTTATGTCTGCTGTCCATATTGATCTTCTCACCTCTCTCTCCTTGTCGTTTCTTCCTCCAGAGGACAAAGGCAGAAACGAGCAGCAGCAGAGCCACAGTCAGAACCCCGATCACCACCCCAGCGATGAGCCCAGTGTTCACGTCGGGCTCTGGATCTGTCAACACTGTAGAGGGACGACTGAGCTCTTGATGAGAGTACAGTATGTGTCTGTTTCGTTGTGTGTGATTTAGTATCCAGTGTTTTCTGTGCTCATTCTAGAATGAGGCTGAATTGGTATATACACCCGGGTTGTCACAATGTCAAACAAGAACCTGCAGAGCTGAGCCCAACAGCTGAATGTCTGTTCTGTCTTTAGGGACAGAGATCCAACTGCGGAGAATCTCTCTCACACATCGTCTTCTATTTCTGTGAGAAGTGTCGTGCATTTTTTACCGCACATCGACACCGAAACAAATTGATTCCTGGCTGATTCTCAGCTCCAGTAGTTCACTCTCCTGTGTTACTTGTTCACATAGCTCTTATTCTGAAGGTTTGATCACAGTCCACACACCAGTGCGTCTCTCAGGACATCCTGCTGGTCTGGCCTGGCAGTGGAGGTCTTGAGAGTTTGTGCCAAAGTCCCAGTCATCCAGGAGACTGACAGTGCAGGAGAGCACTGATCACCAGACCGGGATAGGTCTCTCTCTCACTCACCCCAGTTCACCTCCATCTTGTTGTCCAGACCGCTGTGCTGGACCCTGCAGGGATAGTTGCGTCTCTCGCTCTGCTCCTCCTCACTGACTCTCAGGCTCTTCCTCAGCTGGTAGGTCCCGTCTCCGTTGTGCAACACCTTCCCCCCTCTCAGCTCCTGCTCTGGGATGGGATGCCCGTCTCTCAGCACGGTCACCTCCACGGCCCGGGGGTAGAAGCCAGTGGCCAGGCAGACCACTTCTGTCCCCCCAGAGACCCCAGATTTCTTCTGAAAGACCCTGACCTTGGGCTTCACTGCAACATGTGGGAATAAAGAGTAACAGTATTTTACGTAGAAAGTTGATCTTTTATGTCATCAGGCAGTGACTACCACAATGTCTTGCTTGCAGGTTTCTTTAACTGTCCTTTCTGCTGTACAGAAAAAAAACTTGCATTATTTTAATGCATGAACTGTAACTAGTTTTGTCATCATATGACTCCTACCTTGGCTTCCCTGTATCAGTTACCAGTTATATTTCACATTGCCTTTAAGCCCTGATGCTGAGTTGTAAAGAAAAGAGAGAAAAATACAGGACACTGATTACAGCAAACGCACTGGCAGCTGTTACTGGTCTTTTACACATCCCTAATGCCCTGATACCACTGACCTCTATGTGTGGCCACAGCCATGCAAATAAAGGGGTGCCCACTATCTGGGTCATTCTGCTGTCTGTTGCTCACTGACCCAAACCACAGTAGCAATAATTATGATATTAACTATTCCAAATCCAAGCACAGAACTGTGTAAACTTTGCCAACCATTCAATTAGAATTCCAAGCATTCTGTGAATAAAGCACAGTGCCCACCAGAATAACACATTCCAGCAAAGAAACCGGAAAAAAAATGTAGCAACATCATCACTCCATTAGGGAATTGATGGACAGTACACCAACATTGGGAGAGTGCTACAGTGTGGAAACAGCTCAGGATGTTTCTGGCCACTTGTAGAGGAAATACACATAGACTAAAGAGCTGTCCTCTCCTCATCAGCCTGTTCCTCTCCTGCAGCAGGTAGCTCTTCAGGATCCGGCCACACAGTGGCTGGTAGAAATTCTCTGTCAAGAACTTAGTGGCCTGCAGCCGTGCCATATCAATGACTACTTGTGGGATGAGCAGAGTCCAGCTGTGGCTCTTCATGTTGTAGACCATCACATCCTGGTCATCGTAAGCGTCCCAGCTCTCGTTTCGGGCCGTACCGTCATCGCCCAACTCACAGCCAGCCACTGCCTGGTAGGTCCGTTGACCTGCAACGCACAGATCAGGCACCTCTGCAAATATCCCTTTCCAAACTGTGGCCTGTGGCGTCTGAGGGAAAGTCAGTGTGATAATATAACCAGGCTACCAGGATGGGGAGGAAACTGGACCAGACCGAAAAATCCTATGCAGTCCCTGGGAGAACATGCAAACTCCACATAGAATGAACCTTGTTCGTGGCTTCCTCGACCTCGGAGCCTGGATGCCAGTGTCGTCAAGAGATGATCTTCCCAATCTCGCTGTCGTAGTATTCCACCTGGATATCGTCCACCATTCCCACAGCCACAAACTCCGGCATCTGGGTCTGTCCCATCGTGAGAGTGAAGAAATACCACAGGGAGTGCGAGTCTGGAAACAGGACAAGGACAGGAGAATGAACTGGACAGTGCCCACCATCCCCCTGACCACTAACTCTGGGTCTGGCCCATCTGGAGAGTCCAGATTAACCAGAGGGAATAAGAGTGAGAGATCGTTCCAACCTGATCTGCAACATGTCTGAAAATCCAGCTGGACACTATGCTGTTCTTTGTAATTGAACCGATTCCCAGCACAGTGCAAGAGTGTATCTGATAGTGGCGTATATAGAATCTATAGAGAAACAGAATACAGTCACTGTAGATTTCAGCTCAACTCGGTTAATGGCCATTTTAATATGAACCGTTTAACTGAGCTGCTAGCCCAACTGATGAGTTTCACTTCCAACTCTCAGACCCCAACACTGCTGTGCCTGTCAGAATTGTAACTATCGGAATGAAGAGGAAAAGGGATTTTTTTTTATTTTTAAAACAGAAAATCAAGGGCGCAAGCTACACAGCACCTATGTACAGCAGCAATTTTTAGACTGGTGTCACATTGAAAAAAATAGACTAGCGCTGTTAACCGGTTTTTACACACGCCATCAAGTGGTCATTAAGCAAATCGGTGCTTCCATGATTTTACGACCTATTTTGATAACTGGACCACTGGATGTTAACCAGTCATTGGTGACTTAATGTTTTTTTTTTCCAGGACACAAGAACATTTTAACTGACTGAGAAGCCATGCCCCCTGCTCATCGCTCTACAAAACAACCTGGTGTTTAGAGTGTTACAAAACACCAGCAGCCATATCACCCTGCAACTCACAACTAGCAACCCACTAAAGCTCAGCAGGTATGAGTTTGGGCAGTAACTGGGTGAGAGACTTCCTGGGAAAGCTGAAGTTGCTTCTGGAAGAGGTGTTAGTGGGGCCAGCAGGGGGAGCTCACCCTGCGATCTTGTGTGGGACCTAATGCCCCAGTATAGTGACGGGGATACTACACTGTAAAAAGATGCTGTGCTTCAGATGAGATGATCAAAAACCACAGGGTGTTACTCAAAAAGAGTAGGGCTGTAACCCAAACTGGCCAAACTATCCTCATTGCTTCCTCCCTCTGCTATCCTCCCCACTGACAGCTGGTGTTACTATTTTGGAAACAGACAAAAAGACCTGCAATGTGTTAATTTCCTGGCGTTTTACCAAAATTCACAAATTATGTGTCTATTATTTAGACACAGACACAAACACTCAGACCAGGAATTTTTCAAATTTCCCCCAAAGTGCCGCTGGTGTTGAAACTTGCTGCTTTTCTTGAAGAGCAAAACATTTGGCACTCACCCGCATGGACAAGATCCCTGCAGCAGAGAAACATCAGCGCAAAGACCTTCATGGCTTTTTCCGCAGCAACTGATTAACGGGAACACAGCCTGAGCCAGTTAAGGCTGAGGGCATAGGGGTTAGTTTATCGGTTATGCGGAAACATCTGGCGCTAGGAGTCTGGAGTCGCTAGGTACTGTAAAAAAAAACATGTGCCAGTTATCATTAACTGCAAAAACAAATGTGTCATAAGAGCCTTGTCCTCACAGCTCACTCATATATGTGCAGCCAATAGCATTCGACGTGTCAGCTGTTACAAAGCGGGTTAACACTTGTGTCACAATAACACAGATGGCACATGTACGTCACCTGTATGTTCCAGCCAGCGAAGCTGGTCTTTTCTTTGCGAAGCGAAACACAGAGGAAAACTTTTTTTTTCACTTAAATTAAACCAAACAGCGGAAATCATTTGGGATTACGTGGGACAAAGAACGCAATTTTGGGAGGGGCAGTTAGATAATGCACACAGCTAAGACTGAAGACTCACATGTGAATCTAATATTAAAGAAGTCACATTTAAGAAGTAACGCTGAGCTGTAAACAGCTTGATAGCAAGAATCCAGAGTCACTTCGTTTAACGGCATCGTCCCAGTGTGACGTCACAATGCCGGTCACGACGACATTTAATTCAAGTAGGGCAGCTGCGTCAGCATGCGTAGGCTGCAAAGGAACACAGTAGAGGTTTATTCCAGGCTGAAAACAGAAGGAGAGAGGTGTCACCGTTTCTTTTCTTCTCTTTCCAGCCTGATGACATGTACACCATGAGCCGGTTAGACTGAATTTTGTGAAAGGACGTTAGTTCAAACATGAGCGATTGTTCTGGAAAATCATTTTTGAACAACTACATGGGGAACTTAACGAAATATAAAATAAGACAACTTGCTTCATAAAAGCAGTAAACACCTTGTTCATTCTAAGCGGAACCAAATGGTGTTATTAAAGCCATAATTGATCCTACTCCAGCTGCTCATTGTAATCAAAAAGAAAAGGAAAAACTGAATATGATGTAATGGCAGTTAGAGAGATTTATGTAAGAAAAGCCAATATTATATGTGTGTGATCAAGAAGAAAATAAGAAAACAAGAAGGAGAAAAATACTTTTTCATACTTTTTTTCATTTCTGCTTATCACCTGCCAATGCAGTTAGCATGTGAAAGAGGATGACGTTAAAGAGAAGAGAGAGATGGGCAGATTACAGCATGTGTTGACAGATTTGAAGGGGAGATTAGGTGTATTTACAGGAAGCAAATAGCAGGAAGACTGTGCCCCCACTAAACCACACCACACTGTGACCACAGGAGACAGGAGGCTTTTCTCAGCTGCTGAGGAGCTCAGTGATCATGGCCACTCAGGCTCAGAGGCTCTGGCAGCAGTCAGGTCTGAGAGCTTCTCCTCATACTGACACTGGAGCTCTGAGAGTCAGCCTCCATTCTGACAGGAACAGCCCTGTACTGGTCCTCAGACACACTCAGAGGTCTGTGATATTAATAAATATGTCAAGACAAGATCTCACTCTATTGTTAAAATGGGATATTCTAGCTCCCTCAGTCACGTGGATATCAGACTGAGAAAATCATACTGGCTGATTATAGTCTAATGAAATAAGAATTCCAGAAGAAGAAGTGATCTGCTATCCTTAGTGGGTAATTGAAAAGTAAACTGAAGTGCCCCCGTTTGTCACCAGCACAGCTATGGAAATTATTTGTGCCAAAAATAAAAGTGAGGTTGATATTCCAATTTGATTTTTTTTCCGGTATCTTCGCTGGATTGTGTTATTCTGGTGGGCACTGTGCTTTATTCCCAGAATGCTTGGAATTCTAATTGAATGGTTGGCAATGTTTATACATTTCTGTGCTTGGATGGGGAATAGTTAATATCATAATTATTATGATCAAAATACATTTTTTTTAGAACTATCCAATTCTCATGTATATGCTTATATTGTATTTCATATTTTTTATTTGCTTAGTACTGTAGCTTAAGTTTTCATTGAACCTCAAAGTTTGGTGGAGATTTGACTGTACTGTAGCCCTGCTGTCTGTCATATCTGTATCTGTATCTGTATCTGTGTTTCCTCCAGTGAGACACAGAGCTGCTCCTGTCTCTCCTCTCCTCCGCGCTGCTGGGAGAGGAAACAGTGATGTGTCTCTGATATATATGGAGAAGACTGAAAGGGCCCTGTGTGATTGGCCGTCCCGCCTGTGTGAGAGGTTCCTGCTGTCAGTCTGAAAAGGCAGTGCTGTGTGTGATTGGCCGGGCGGGGGGCTGTGTTGTTACTGGGGGTCCAGGGTGCGGAGCAGTAGCCCAGTTGCCCTGTGGGCTCAGGGGTGAAGACAGGGGTCTCAGCTGCGCTCTGTCCTGATGACAATGGAGAGCTGCCTGTCCATCTTCTCTCTCGCTGTCCTGGTGCTGCACAGCTCAGCCAGTAAGTGGGACTCAGCCATTTTATTATTACTGTCAGATGTACAGTATGTAAAGAGCTAAGTGTGTTAAAGACTGAGGTATTATTGAGATTCCATTTTATTATTACAGACTGTGGCTTAATTAGAGATAGAACTCTTATGAAAGAGAAAAGTATTTCTACTGAAGGTGAGATCTTTAGCCTGAATAATTATGTCACACAGGTGTAGTATCATTGATATCATGTTTGTTAAATAGAGAATTATCAGAGACTGGGACATCACTGGAGGTAAATGTGTTGTAAAAGACTGGAGTATTTTGAGCCAAGGACATTTTAAGGTTGGATAATACAGTAGTTATGTCATTTTGTAGAGTGGAGTAATTTAATTGTAGGAACTTTTCTGTGCATACTGTGTTAATAAGAAGACTATTAATTACCTTTTTTATTAAGTAGTGTGTTTGTGCCAGGGGTTATTTGACATATTTAGATAATTGTTGCAGCATTTCTAGAGACTGGGATAGTTTTATCACAGAATCTTGTCAAATTAATTACTGAGGAAGCCTGTCTTTGTTATGGGGTGTTACTGGACACAGATACCACCAGGGCAGAGTGATAATACTGTCCAGTACAGAACGCAAGTCCTGCTACATAGCACTGACTCTCCTAGAAAAGTAGATTGTTAGTGAAAGTCTTGTCAGTGAAACACAGTCAGCACCATTGTTGTTTTAGTTATATACAGTAATTTCATGAAACAGGAGCCCCTAGTTTGGTCTTACAGCTTCTTGTTTTTCAGAACCATTTATTTTGCTGCCATTATTCCTCTTTGTGTGTTCAGACAGTCTGGGGTTCCTGTCTTGTGTCTGTGTGAGATTTAATTGCAGGTATTTCCTTTGGGATTATGGGATTTGTTCAGCCTGGAGTATTTTTTTAGAGGAAGCTATATTACATAGGAAGACAATTGTTTGTGATCGAGGGATATGAAAGAGATACAGTACAGCTATGTTTTTTTACAGTGTAGAGAGCTGCTTATTTTGAACATTAACACTTTAAGACAGTAGCTGGTTAAGAGAGACAGGGGGACCGGAAAGTTAATGGAGTCTGATGAACGTTCAGAAGGAGGACAAGTCCCAGTTCCTCACACTAACACCCCCACCACTGCAGCAGCCTCCTGGTGTATCTGGGGGCTCTGACCTCCTCATCTCTAGTGTGTTAGAGACAGCAGACATCAGGACAGCCTCTTCCTGCAGCTCCATCACTGGGGTCGTCTGTCTCTTCTGAAATGTGTTAATGGTTGCCGGTTTATAGCCCTGAGGAGCTTACACAGAGGTTACACAGAGGAGCCCCATTTCCTCTCAACACCAGACTCACAGGAAAATTGTCTTGTGTGGTTTTGTCTCATGTGGTTTAAAGAAAAGAAACGCAACGTCTGATGTACACCATGTACACCAGGTTTGCTGTGTTTAGACATTAAAAGGGACAGGCTGTACTATAGTAAAGGTGGCATTCTTTACTCCTTCAGAAAAAGCAGAATATCAATTATTTTTAGAAAGTGGAGTCTTATTAGTCACTGAGGCGTTACAACAATAATTTAACACGTAGAGGCTGTACTGTAGTAAAGGTAAAGGATAATGTGTAGAAAATATGTTTATACAGTATCTGACTGATGATTCAATGATAGCTTAATCATTTTGTGTTTTGAGGTTATTTAACTGTATGCTGGGTATTATTTTTTATTATATTGCGATGTGTGTGATAAGTGTTTTTTTTTTTCTTTGTGGTGTGCATTTGGAGTGTATAATGTATAAATAATGCAGTGTTTTAAGCTTTCATAATGAAAATGCAAGTTTGGATAATGAAAATTAAGTATACTTAGTTAACAGGTAAATGCTAAAAATACAATAGGCACACATTAACATGTCTCCAGAGCAAAAGAAATGTATGAATGTAAAGCAAAATCGATACTACAAATGAATTGTCATATATAATGGAAACAATATATATTCCAAATATTCCTGAATGTGAAGGTTTAAAAACAAATCTAGTTAAATATTCACTGGAAATTGAGTAGGTACTGTACATGCTAATGTATATTTTAGTATAGTATGTAAATCATCTGTTTATTATAAAGGTATTGTACTGATTGCATTTTCATTTTCAAATGGGACACTCAGAGCAGAGTGATTCATCTCTACCACATACATACAAAGTGTTACCATGCAGTTATTATGTTTGGGACCTAAGACGCAGATAAAACAGTCAATCTGTGGAGTCTGCATTTAAAATGCATACTCAAATGCAAGTTTTTAAGCCGGATAATGAAAATTGAATATTTAATTAATATTATACAAGTGAAATATTTAATTTGCCTGTCACCACCAGTTGAGAATCAGGACCAGAATGTCTCAGGACAAAAACACAAGAACATGGTTGGTAAACATATTTTAGTTAAACATACAATAAACTTATCTTATACATTTGGAATATGCTGTGTTTTAAATGGAATTCATTCTGTGAGTCATATATTAACATCTATAAGCTGAAAAGACTTTGTTAAGTGAAAAAAAATCTGAATGTAAAAAATCAGTATTAAAAATGATTTGTACTACAGTATATAAGGGAACAACATTACATACTGCAAACTGAAAGTGAATGAATGTTTAATCTAAAAAATATCTAGTTATATTTTAACTAGATAATGGTTCATTAATGGTATATTTAAGCACAATCTATAAAGCACTTATCTGTTTGTGAACATTTTTGTACTGTTTCTATTTTGTGTTTTCTAAGGTCTCACTTTCAAATACAACACACTAAGTAAAGAGACACATCATTAAATCTCACTTTATATCTCTTACCTTATATGGACAAGCAGGCAGCAGCCAGTGGTATCATACAGTTTTTACATATAGGACCTGAGACACAGATACAACAGACCATGTGTCAGTGATGTAGGCTTCTGACTCCACAGTCACTGTCCACTGCAGTTACCACAGCTTCCAGAAACCCAGGAACACAAGTCCTAGAACTCTGACATCACACATCCCTGTCCAATGTACTGATCACAGCTCTCAGAGCACAGTGGTTAATGTCTGTGTTCTGAGAGCCATAGTCACTACGGTTTTTATGTCCCCTGTCCACTATAGGGACTATAGCTCCCAATACCCAGGAAGAAAAAGTCTCAATCCTCTGTAGTCATAGTCATGCGTATTTATCTCTCTTTCTCCAGGCAGTTCTGATGTGAGGCTGGTGAATGGAGCCAGTCCCTATGAGGGGACAGTGGAGGTGTATCATGGTGGAGAGTGGGGGACAGTACGTCACTCTGGCTGGGATCTGGATGCTGCTGCAGTGGTGTGCAGACAGCTGGGCTGTGGATCTGCTGTTTCAGCACCAGGAGGAGCTCACTTTGGACCAGGGTCTGGATCAGTCCTGCTGAATTGGGTCAACTGCAAGGGGTCAGAGGCTGCGCTGAGGGACTGTGGAAAACAAGAAGTGAAGCAGTATAGCCCTCCTCCTATGATGCTGGAGTGAGGTGTTCAGGTAAGAGACGCAGACTCTCTCCAGTCTCCAGCACTGAGGAGAATTAAAACTCATCTATTTATCTAGAGTCCATTATCATGATCCATCTGTCCATCCTCCCATTCTTACTGCTCCTGTCCTGCTGAGAGCTGTGACAGCACCCCTCAAAGTCACTGTGTGTCTTTTCTCCTTCTGGATTGTATTTCCTGCAGTGTGTAGAAAAGATATTGAAAACTGTCTGAAACCCCCAACCCCACCTGTATGATTCCTGTTACGTTTTACAATTGACCAATAAAGAGGCCAAAGGACAGTGTTTGATCATAAGGCTGTAAATCTACAAATAAATTTACAGTATGTGACCGATAGATCTGTATAAACAAATTTATTCTTGGTCTTGATTTGAAAACTCCAGTTTGTCCTCCTTGTAATTCATCAGGATCATTTTCACTTACAGTTCTGCTGTGTCTCTCTTACTTCTCCCTTTTCTCTATTTAAATTCAGATTCAAAGAGCTGTATTGATCAAAGAATTACAGCATTGACATTGAACATCAGTTGCTTTTCTCTGATATATTTACAAACATAACAACAATGACCGCATTCTGTGAGATTGAGTGAAACAAATTAGTTACAACAATATCTAAAAACTATAGAATAAAAACAATATGACTGATATGTATTCTCAAAATGTAATCTATTACAAAGTAGAGGAGATCTCTCAGCTTCCTGGTCCATTTGGTAGTCAGTATTGATCCAAGGATCTCATCCACTGTTTCTTCAAGAAAGCTGGGATATCTGGTAACCTGTTCCATATTCCTACAATCCTTTAGCAAAGTTGCCCTCAGTTCTCAGTGTACATAGAGTACGGAATGTTTTAAATACATCATGAATACATTCACATTCTTAAAAAATAACTAAAAAATCTGATATAACATCTGTTTCTCTAGGGAAAAATGTCCCTCTCCCTCTGTTTTATGTTTTCCAGGGTTGAGGTTTCAGAAAATAAAAACGCTTTGTAAGTTAGTGTCAAACCCAGAAGCCAGCTGCTGTATACAGGCAGCTATTTGGATGAACACAAATAAAGCCTTAATTTCCAAAGTAGTGTTTAATTATTTACAGAACAATAAAAACAACCCAAAAACAAAAAAAATAAAGCTAAACATTTGAATGAGCATCTTCACATGAAGGAATACAACAGGCAGTTAAGCTGCTTACCAGCTCTTTAATATCTTTCTCAAAAGTGATCAGTCCCTTCCTTCTGCTCCCATCTCATCTGGGAGAACTGCTTCCTGATTTTAAATGTCACCTTACAGGTGACTGAGGATGGCAGATCAATCTTCATGGGTTTGACAGAAATCACAATCTTGTCTTGTCTCCACATGCTCATCCCTTTACAAATTAGAAAATAATATGTAGGCACTGTACCTGAAATAAGGTCACATATGCACACGTCTGTAGCCAATATATACTGTAAATACATGAAGAATAATACTGTTTCTATTAATCTTAATAGAAGTGAGCTTCGGTAATTGAGCCTATACTTCCTCAGGGTCTGTTTCTCTTTACTGTGTCTTGCCCTCAGCTAGTGTGTGTTGTCATATTGTCCAGAGTGTCTGTCAGTGCCCAGGTCAGACAGTCCTGCTCCAGCAGTGCCAGAATGTGACAGTCCTGGTCTTGCCCAGAGTGTGTGTCAGTGCCCAGGTCTGACTGTCCTGTTCCAGCAGTGTCAGGCTGTGACAGTCCTGGTCTTGTCCTGAGTGTCTGTCAGTGCTTAGGTCAGACAGTCCTGCTCCAGCAGTGCCAGACTGTGACAGTCCTGGTCTTGCCCAGAGTGTGTGTCAGTGCCCAGGTCTGACTGTCCTGTTCCAGCAGTGCCAGGCTGTGACAGTCCTGGTCTTGTCCAGAGTGTGTGTCAGTGCCCAGGTCAGACAGTCCTGTTTCAGCAGTGCCAGGCTGTGACAGTCCTGGACTTGTCCAGAGTATCTGTCAGTGCCCAGGTCAGACAGTCCTGCTCCAGCAGTGCCAGGCTATGACAGTCCTGGACTTGTCCAGAGTATCTGTCAGTGCCCAGGTCAGACAGTCCTGCTCCAGCAGTGCCAGGCTGTGATAGTCCTGGTCTTGTCCAGAGTGTGTGTCAGTGCCCAGGTCAGACAGTCCTGTTTCAGCAGTGCCAGGCAATGGGGAATCTTTTCTTTGAGTATATGACATGCCATTCTGCTTCTGTGAATTTGGTGATATGGATCAGTTTTTTTTTCTTCTGTATTTATTAAGTCTACATCCCTAGCTACACTGGGAATCATGAATTGTAAGAAGCAGTTCGAAAATGGATGGATGGATTTGTGATCAGTTTCTATTTTTACTTATTCTACAGTCAAATGTGTTCCACAGGTGGCATCTTCAGCACTGTGGTTATTGCTATGAACATGTGGAACAGCTGGAATGAGGGTGATAGTTTGATTTGTAGTATTACACAAACTGATTAATTTAGTGTCTCTGATTTTCATATCTTGTATTTGCCCCAGCGTAAAGGTAATGATGCACTGAACACCTTCTTTGGAGGCACATGTTAGAGCACAGAGGTGGAGATTGATGATTTAGAGTCTTTGATCTTAATAGAGTTTAACATTCATCTACAATTATTAGATGTACATGTATCTACATTATTTCTGGAGGAAAACAATCAATTTAAAACAACATTCAGCCCTAAAAGATTTTTTGGTTTAACTATCTGATGTTGACCTTTCAGATTGTCTTCTGACTCTCCTCTCTTTCATTTCATTTTTATTTATATCCTATTATCTACTTTTTTATCTACTGTATATCTATCCTATTATCTATATTCTTATTGAAAGCACTCTGCATTATTGTACAATTGATTGTAATAGTGTATGTATTTCTAAAATGTAATTTTCTACGCTAAATTGTAGGTGTAAATCTGTTTATGAATGGAACAATAAGAAGTCAAGATTTAAATTGAGAATCTATCATATTTATTTTTTCACATGAAGTTGGTTTATTTTCATAGGGTAGTAAGTTTAATTCTCACAGGCACCAGGTTCAGTGGCAGTGAGCAATGAGCTGCACTATGAGAGATTACCTGCTCAGACTGACAGCCTGTAGTTCTCTATTGCAGGTTTTGTGAGGCTGGTGAACGGACACAGTCTCTGCTCTGGGAGAGTTGAGGTGAATCTCAAGAACACCTGGACCTCAGTGTGCGACTCTGACTTTGACTGGCAGGATGCAGAGGTTGTCTGTCGGGAGCTGGACTGTGGGGCTCCTTCGGTGATACACAGAGGCGCTCATTTCCGACAGGGCCAGGGTCCAGTCGGGTCAGAGCAGTTCCAGTGTACAGGACAAGAGTCCAAGCTACGGCACTGCCCCACTGCAGCCAGGCCAGAGCAGAGCTGCTCCCAGAGCAGAGCTGTGGGTCTCACTTGCACAGGTAAGATAAGATCACTTAACTAAAGGCAAGGTTGTTGTCATTTGTGAGTATTGTAGTATTTTGTGAGTATTTGTGGGTATTGCAGAGGCAGTGTATGAGACTTGTGTAGGACTAGTGTAGCACTGATGTTGGACAGTCCCTGTGTCCCTGGAGGTCACATCTTAATTAATATCAGCTGTGGACCTCCAGTTGGCCTATATATAGGTAAATGAGAGATCTAGTGAGACATGAGGAGCAAAATAGATTACCAGTGTCCAGGAAAATTATTTGATTGAGACTTTGTTTTTGTTTTTATTTTTATTCATGTCTTGGATTTGTTAATTTTAGTTGTTTTGAGTCAGATTAGGACAGGGAGTTAGCCGAAGACTTTTCTTTTTGTGTTTGTTGTGTTTTCAGGTTCACAGCTAGTTACTTTTTTAAATTTTTCTTACTGATAGGACCTCACATATAACTGTGATATTATTTAACTAACGTTGTATCTGAGATTGTCAAATAAACTAGTACTCTGGTTTGTTTTTTCAAAAACAGGCACAAGTGCTGTTTGTTTTTGTTTTTTTTTGCGGCTCATTGTTAGCCACAACGGGCACACCTGCACACTCTCTAAGTTTTGGGAAGGCTAGGTGGGAGCATAACACAACGCTCTTCTTCAGGTCTAAGGCTGGGGTTGTAGTGATGAAAAATAAAAGTGAAAGCCTTCAGCTTGGAGGCTGATGATCGGGCAGTATTTGTTCTGCGTCTTCTTCTCCTGGTTGTCCTTCCTGGTTTCATCAGGCCTGGAGCAGGGAGCACATTGTCTCCTGTGAGCTTCACATCACTATCTTAGGTGCTGGGAAAGCTTGGCAAAAATAAAAAGTAACACATCTTGAAGAAGCCTTAACATGGCATCACAATATTTGTTCTTAGTCAAAGCTTTCTGTTGGTCTCTCGGTCACTGAGAGCTGGATGTTACAGTTTTTTCATCTTATTGATTTTTTTTTTATTGTTGTATTTCATGTGCCCTGTTATGGTGTCATGCTGATGAAGTTCTCTCCTATCTGCAGGATACACAGGGTTCAGGCTGGCGAACGGCTCGGACTCCTGCTCTGGACGAGTGGAGCTGCAGTACGACAGTAAATGGGGGACAGTGTGTGATCAGTGCTGGGACCTCACAGATGCCAGTGTTCTCTGCCAGCAGCTGGGCTGTGGGGAGGCTGTAGCAACACCAGGACAGGCCTGGTTTGGACAGGGCAGTGGACCAGTATGGGCTGATGTGTTTGATTGCAGGGGGAATGAGAGCCGTCTCTCAAACTGCTCTGTCTCCTCATGGGGGAGAGCAGTGTGCTCTCATGGACAGGACGCAGGAGTCATCTGCTCTGGTGAGAATGCAACCATCAAACCAATTTACATCTTGATAATTAAACATGTTAACTACTAAAAATATATGAACTCGGGACATGCAGCCATTACATGCAGAATGTAAATGTGATTTTGACACATTGCTGGTGCTCCACTTCCATCAATCTTGAACTTGAACTTGAACTTGAACTTTATTGCCATATGTAACCGGTACTGGTACAATGGAATTCTTACTTACAGAAAGTCTCTCGATTGTAAAACAAGTGTAAAAAAACAAAACAAAGTGCAAACAGTGCATCAAGACAATGTACAAACAAACAATAGACAATGTGCAAGTAAACATGCAGGCAGTTTGAATGTAAACAATACAGACGTGTAAACAATGACTGGAGACGTACAATAAATAAATTACAATGAGGTAGATGGTGATGGTGTGGGTGTGGTCCGAGGGGGATGGCTAAATGTGTTCGCCAGTCTCACTGCTTGTGGATAGAAGCTATTGAAGAATCTAGTGTTAAGTGTCCGTATGCTCTTATATCTCTTGCCTGAGGGCAGTGGGGTGAAGAGCTCATGCCCTGGGTGGTGACTGTCCTCTGTGATGGCCAGAATTCTACCACGGCAGCGGTCCTCATAGAGCTGTTTAATCTCGGTGAGACTGCAGCCGATGATCTTCTGGGCCATATTGACCATTCTCTGCAGTGCCTTTCTTTCTCGCGAAGAGGTGTTGCCATACCACACGGTGATCCCGTTGGTGAGGACGCTCTCGATAGTGCAGCGGTAGAAGTTCACAAACACATGTATTGGCATCCCCCATCGCATCCCCCAATCTGTTGGATCCTAGTGAAAAATTGTCTTTTAAATTGAAATTCCAACCGTTTTCTAACAGCTTCATCCAATTTAGGGTCATGGGGGAGTTGGAGCCTACCCAAGCAAACAACAGGAGAAAGTGATACCAGTCCATCACAGTGCACACACAGACACAAACACACACCGATACCTGGGGCAGTTATCCCAAAATCTAAATAACCTGTCAGAATGTTTCTGGACTGTGGTAGGAAATCCACGTGAACATGGGAAGAACATGTAGGTCATTAGTGCTGTGAGGCAAGCAATGTTAACTACTGCACCACAATGCCATCCAATAAATGAAACATGATGTCCAAACATTTTGTTGAAAAACTGTTAATAACTAACATTGGGTGGAGTGGTGGCTCTGCGGCTAAGGATCTGTGCTTATGGCTGAAAGGTTGCTGGTTCAAATCCTGTGACTGGCAGAGGAATCCTACTCTGTTGGGCTCCTGAGCAAGGCCTGTAACCTCAACTGCTCCAGGGGTGCTGTACAATGGCAGATCCTATGCTCTCTCCCTGTCTGTGTGTGTCTCATGGAGAGCAAGCGGGATATGTGAAAAGATAATTCCTAATGCAAGGAATTGTTTAGGGTTAATAAAGTGATATTATTATTATTTAAAAACAATGCTTCTTGAGGTTGAACACATGGATGTGTCATGTTAATTTTACCAAAAGATAACGATGAAATCAGTCAGGTATGAACAAATTTTCCATCCTTTCACCTGGACAAAACAAATTCTCCATCTCCGTGGGCTGGTTTTATGGTACTGATATCTGACTGACAATAAAACGTGATGTTCATTTATTTTTTAGATTCATCCTTGTCAGCTCTAGATGGTGGAGTCCAGCTGTCAGGAGGAGAGAGTCACTGTGATGGCCGGGTGGAGGTTCACTACAACAGCACCTGGGGGACACTCCTCCAGCACTCCTGGGGCTACAGAGAGGCCTCTGTGGTCTGCAGACAGCTGGGCTGTGGCTCAGTGGTGCAAATATACAACTCCTCTCTGTATGAGACAGGCGACAGTGCTGTGTGTCTAACAGGTATTCAGTGCTCTGTAGTACAAGTCTATAACTCCTCTCTGTATGGGACAGTGACAGCACTGTGTGTCTGACAGGTATTCAGTGCTCCGGGGACGAGTCTCACCTGGTGAACTGCAGTTCTCCACAGACAGTTAGCTGCAACACTGGACAGGATGTTGCCCAGCTCTGCTCAGGTAGGAGCCATTCAAAGTATTTTTGACTGTTATCATATGCAGATTGATATGTAGGACATAAAAGACAAACCCTAAAAGATTTGTCACAAAATATAACAGCTGGACCTGTTAAGAGTTAAAATATTGTATGAAGTGATATTTGTTCCTATTTTAAGTCTTTTGTCCATTAATATAGACTGATAATAGAGCTGGGATAAATGTTTCCTGAAACTTGAGCATGTCTGTAAAAGAAGCTCTGTATATTGTTCGATCCAATCATCCCTTTCTGTAGAGATGCAGTGTTTTGTCATCAGGTTAATGCACTGCTGACCACAGATGTGAGGCCTGTGCTTCTAATTCATTAAGATCTCCTTTCTTGCAGTTGTGAGCAACAGAGATGAAAACTGAGAATATTTGCATGACAAGTCAATACATTAATAAAGAACAATGAAACTCTACAGCCTAAGGAAACAAACATTTTATCTATTCATTTTTTTGAAAGAATGATTGGTGGGCATTACCAGAACATATGGATGTAGATGCACTTACTACATCATAAGCATTGAAAAGTACTGGTTTATTAGGTCCATAAAAACAATCTTTTAGTGTTATTAATGATATATAATGTTTTATCTTGAATGGGCTGGATTTCCATTGATATAACAAGAAAATAAACATTAAAACATTCAGAATCTGTCACGCCCGACATCCCTCCCTAGAGGGCGCTTCACTGCTCCCATTATTGTTCGTGTGATTAAGCTCTCCAGGTGTACCCTTTTAGTGTTATTATTTAAGACCAGCTCTTCCAGTCCTCGGGGCTCATCATTAGGGTAAGATGTTGCGAGGCCCGCCTAGCACCAGGACACCCTACGCCCGTCTCCTGAGGGCATAGGCCTCATCCCCGACACCTCCCGCTTCCTGAGCCCGGGGTCTGGAGGATCTCGCCCCGTCACCCTTGGACCTCCATGTTTTGTTTGTCCGTGTGCTCCCCCCTCCCGGGGATTTTAACTTTGTTGCGTCCCAGGATGGATTTCTAGTTGATGGACTCTCGGACTGTGCTTTGACCTGCCTTTGGACCCGTTTGGATTTGGATGCCGTTTTGTCTTCCTCGTACACTGTCTCACGGACTGTCACTATTATTTTGTGCACTATTAAACCCCTGTGTGTTCCTTTTTACCACGCCTCCTGTTTTCTCCAGCTCTTACCGCATCGCATAGGGTCTTCTACAAGATCTGACATGGATTTCAGTCCGTGTTCGTGACATAATCTTAACAAATCCATTGGAGATGGAGTCTCAGGTTGTCACAGAATCCAGGGGAAATTTCCACCTGGAAGAAAGTGCCCTTAAACATCTTGGGGTGCAATATCTTGTGAAGTATAGACAGTAGAGGCCTGGACCAGGGCTTGGATTGAAGATAAACCCTTGGATATTAAACCTGAATCATCACATTTCTCATATGTCTTAGTGACATAGGCAGTGCTAGAGAGGCTATATATAGGATTTAAGCAGTAAAAAAGAAGACTTCTTACAAACTGATTGCTAGAATCTGATTGATCTGCACTTGACTGACATGCAGGCAATGAAGATTAAACAAAAACTTGTTTTTTGCTCAGCATTGCCCCAAACAGCAATGATATCTCTCTAAGCCTCAGAATGGTCAGAATTCATTGACTTATAGCTATTTCTATTCGGGTTTTCTACAGACACTTAGTTTGAAGACAGGGTAAAAATCCATAGTTTACCCCTTGTTATATAAAACATTTTTCCCTTATAACTCTATAATCTGAAATCCTCTATGATGCATAAACAGGCTAACCAGAGAATTACCCTGCATCCTAAATGAACAGAATATGTTCTCACTAATATAATGCCGAAAAGTGAATGAAAATCTACTTTCTATTCTAAACCTCCAACTAGGAGAGAATGCCTTTAGCCTGAGGATTGCACAATAAAGGAAACCTGAAAATGTTTTAATGTTCTTAAATTACAAGACTGCAAGGTCTCTTAAACAAGGTTCCATTATTTAACTAGAATTTTATCTCCAGTTCTTCTTGTCTGACATGCCTCCTCTCTCTTCCTTCCTTCAGTTACCTCTCTCTTCTTTCTCTTTGTTTATATTTTATCCTGTGAATTTAGTCTGATGACAACTCTAATAAGGAGGTAATTCGAGTAAACCAAAAGATTCACTTTGTTCCTCTGTGCTTACCAGTTCTGCAGATATGTAAACTAATATTTTTGAGACTCCTAACTTTTTTTTAAGAGTCAACGTTAGCTTGAATGACACCACTCCAGCCATAATGATATATATGTCTCTTTCCTAGCCCAGCACTCCCTCAGGCTAGATGAGGTAGGAGGTAATTGTATCAGCAATGTTTATAGAAATTCACACCTGAAGAAGGCTCCACGGCCGAAACGTTGTGTTTTTTTTCTTCTTTTTTTCAGCATGGAATAAGCCTATTGTTCCTTTGCAGCCTACGCATGCTGATGCAGCTACCCACCTGAACTACTATGTTTATAGGAATGTGTCTTTATCATTTGGTCCTGCCTCTCTCCTAGCCCAGCGCTCCTTAAGGCTGGTTGGAGCAGGAGGCGATTGTGCTGGGAGGCTGGAGGTTTATCACAATGGCTCCTGGGGGACAGTCTGCGATGACTCCTGGGACCTGGCAGACTCTCAGGTGGTGTGCAGGCAGCTCCGGTGTGGGACGGCCCTCAGTGCCCCAGTGCCGGCCTCCTTCAGCCAGGGAACTGGACCCATCTGGCTGGACGAGGTGGGCTGTTTGGGGAACGAGTCGTCTCTGTGGGAGTGTCCTTCAGCAGGGTGGGGACAGCATGACTGTGGACACAAGGAGGATGTGAGAATCCTGTGTTCAGGTAAACGAACGAAAAAAAAATCATCCATATTCTCGAATTCCACAACGTGGATATGGTTTGCATTTGGAGTGCTTAAATATATCCTACTGAGGAAAATTCAGTTCAATACAGTTTAGTTTTATTTGTATTTTTTCAATGGACATTGTCACAAAGCAGCTTTACAGATTTCCAGGCCTGAACCAAGGCTCGAAAGGGGGAGCCTATCCTCCTCTGTTAATTAAAATGAACAGACATGGTGAAAAAGATAGTATTTTTATTTCAGTAATGTGTAGTGAGGTCCAGCAGTGTCTGGAATGTTCAGTAGTTTCCTTTGGTTGAAATTTCTCTGGGAAGTTGAGTTCGACAGGTAGAAGGAGCTGGATTCTGGGCCTGGCTTCCTAACACTCCACCTCAGAATAGACAAGAAATAAAGTATTAGTGAATGACAACGAAAACAGAAATTGGTAGGTTGCGTGGCTTGTTTTTCCTTAATATTTATCCAAAGGCTAGACTGAACAAATATGTTTTTAACCCAGATTTGAACGCTGGGAGTGCGTCTTAATTCCACACATCTGCGGGGAGGCTATTCCAGAATTGGGGAGCTCTATGAGAAAATGCTCTGTTGCCAGCTGTGACTTTTTTAATTCCAGGAACAACTAGGTAACCTGCTCCTTGTGATTGAAGTGTACGAGAGGGATTATAAGGGACTAAAAGATCACTCAAATATTTTGGGCCAAGATCACGCAAAGCTTTGTAAAAAGAGACTAAGATATAGTTATGATACAGCTGGGAATGCTGTAGAACCACACAGTCCTGTCACCTTCATATCAACTGTGTTATTGTACAGCTGTCCTTGTTTCATTACGTGAGTCAGTTATAACTGGATTAGTACGGGAAATGAGACTGGTTGCTGTTCACATTGTTTGCTTGTAGTTTCTTACCAGTTCAGAATGAAATGCTGTCTTGTCAGGGTTTGTTTCCTTTGACTTTCCTTGCTGTCTTGATAGATCATAATCTCCTGAGGCTATCTGCAGGCTGTTCAGGACAGGCAGAGGTTTACTACAATGGCACCTGGGGCAGCATCTGTGCCAACAGCATGACAGACACTACAGCTGCAGTGATCTGTAAACAGCTGGGCTGTGGAGACAAGGGCACCACTAGAGAGACAAACTCCAGGCTGAGCCCTGATCCCAAATGGCTGGACTTTGTCTCCTGCCGCAAACACGACTCCACCCTGTGGCAGTGTCCCTCCTCCCCCTGGGGCCAGAATGACTGCACAGACCGAGAAGTGGCTAATATCACCTGCTCAGGTACAGAGGGAAGAGTAATGCTCTGTAAATTAGTGTTCTGCCATATTAAGAACAGACAAAAGCTTTAAACTGAATTCTTATTAATTTATATCCAAACATGTATAAAAATGAAAGCAATGTCATTGTTATTTATTTTATAATAATAATGTTTTTATATGATTATTAATCTTTGAAGGTCCTAGAAAAGAAGCTGACAGAAGCACTCCAGCCCCTCAGGAAGAGCAGCCTCAGCTGTACTGCCCAGGTGAGTTCAGTGTGTAAAACACTCAGAGACACCGCAGCCCTGAGCTGAGGAACAGTAACCATACAGCTCTCTTCTAGAGCCACTCAGTACCTCACTGATCTCTACTACAGTCACTGAGCTAAATACACTCAGTAACCTCTCTGCTCTCATCTACAGTCACAGATCTGATGACACTCAGTAACCCTTCTGTTGACTTTCAGTCCCACTGGCTCTGCGCCTGGCTGGAGGCACTAACTGCTCTGGCCGGGTGGAGCTGCGGTATGAGGGCCCCTGGGGGACAGTCTGTGACGACTCCTGGGACCTGCAGGATGCCCAGGTGGTCTGCAGACAGCTGGGCTGTGGGGACGCAGTGAGTGCAGCAGTAGAGGCCTCATTCGGACCAGGGAGTGGCGCCATCTGGCTGGACGAGGTGAACTGCAGGGGCAGTGAGGTTCACCTGTGGGACTGCTGTCACTCTGGACTGAATCAGAGTGACTGTCGACACAAGGAGGATGCAGGGGTTACCTGTACAGGTGAGGAGAGTCTTAGAACTGTAGATGAACAAAGTAGGAGATTGATGGAGAAGATACACTGTTACACATATTCTATCACTGCTTAATATCTTAAGATCATCAGTCACAAGATCGGGATGTTGTGTAGCCCTGTGTGTGTGAACAGCACTAGACTTTAATTCTGAGCAAGACACCATTCATCCTGCAATCCTACATTTGACCTCAAGGAACACATGTAAAGATTTTTATTTTATTAAGACCACTCTGGATTCAGCTTGCTATAAAACCAAAGACAAAATAATGACAGTTCTCGTATCTCTTTTACAGGTTTGTCAGAGCCAACATCCAGTCCAGCAACAGCTACAGGTGAACAGAAATCCTCCTTGTCAGTGATAACTCCTGTCTTTCTGTCTCTTCAGATTCCCAGTGTAGCTGTAATGTCTCCTCTCCTCTCTCAGGGTGAAGATCAGTGTTTTCAGATTCCCATTGTAGATCTAGTGCCTCTCTTTCCTCTACGCACCTGATCCTGAACCATCATAGCCCCATATGGGAAATGGGGGAGGACAGAACATTCCATCTGTCAAAGCGTACATGAGTCCAAGAGCACCTCTCCTGGTCCCTGTTCATCCATTGTCTCCCCCTTTCTCAGGCAGAACCAGGACAACACCCCAGACACAGCTGCTGGGAGGTCTATCTGCCTCGCCCCTGGTCCTCCTGCTGCTGGGGGCTCTGCTCTTCGTGGTGCTGGCTCTGTTAGTGGGGCAGCTGATCCAGAACAGGAAGCTGAGGAAAGGTAGGGAGGGAACTCTCCATCCACATAGTGACCTCTAGTGGTCAGTTCTGTCACTCACATGGAACTGATATTTATATAATTACCGTGAGGAATAAACCTGGTAGAGAAAACCATTTGAAGTTTAAAAAAGATTATCAACAATTACAGATGGAGATATCAGGAAATTTGCAAATCCAGAAGCATAACATTTATGTGCTCAAATGTCCAAAGAAGGTTTAGTAGTCAATGTTTGATCTTGTACTCTGCTCCCTGCATGTTAACCCTGAGTGTCTGTTTCCTCACACAGCCCTATCTAAGGGAGCACTCGCCCCTTATCATGATGCCATCTATGAGAAAATAGAGTATAAACTGGCCAGAGAGGGAACCTACAGTGCCCCCAGGAGACGTGAGTGGAGAGAGTCTTCAGGTGTGATTGATCTCCACCCTCTGAGGAAGATCTGAGGACTTAAAAATTGTAGAAAATCTAACCATCCTGGTTTCTGACTGGTTTTCTCAAGAGGTGTGTTAAGGTAGATAAAGAAAATGATCACATCACTATCCCTGGGCTGCCTTATAAAAAAAAGTATTTTTTAGTTTTAAACCTGTAGAGTTTACTTTCTCAACTGGTGTCAAACTAAGTGAAGAAAATCAACACAGCACGATTCTGGATCTGCCTTATAGACACAAACTCACATCCTGGCTTCTCTTCCAGTAGAGGACAGTGTGGTTGCTGTCTGACTGCAGGTAATATTGATCTGTTCTCCTGTTCACAGGGAGATTCCTCTCTGATGAGCTGCCCTCTGGATACGATGATGTGGAGGACAGTGAGGGAGACCCAGTACCAGGTGAGGGGAGGTGGAGTCAGGGGGCTCAGTGTGGGAGTGGGTGGTCTTCAGTCCAGTACTCACTCTCACCTCAAACCAGGATGCCATTTAGAGAACTTATGTAGAAAATACTGAATTATACAAATAGAACCACATGTGTTTGATACCTTATAAAGCCAGCTCTTCAGTGTTGCCTCACACTAGCCTTATCTCGGCAGATCACAGATGCTGAGCAAAACTATAGCTGGTCAATACTGGGGTAGTAAACAAGGTGCTGCTCTAATTGGTTTTGATAGAAAAGGAGACTGGGGAACAGCATGCTGTAAAAACTGCCTTTCAGATCAGATAAATCAGCGACCCTAGAGTTATGGCTTAACTATACTCCACAAAACATTTAAAATCACACTACAGTAACTTTGCAGCTCTATGGTCAAAGTAAGTCTGAGTCCGGAAGTGTAAATTCTCTGTCTCTCTGTGTGGTTCAGGAGACTCGATACCCTCTCTGAAAGAAGAGATCCCAGAGTACTATGATGATGCCGTAACTGTAGCTCAGAGCCCAGATGCATTGTCAGGTGGGTTACTTCAGTCCAGTCAAATGGGGGAAACTCTGCACCAATCTCAGTGAGTCTGACTCTCTCTTTGATCTCAGCCTCTGAATATGGAGTCTGTGTTATCCTTCACCAGTCACATGAGTCTGACTCTCTCTCTGTGATCTCAGCCCTGCACACTCAGTCTGCTCCTCTTCAGTTGCTCATAGTGTCCACATCACCAATCTCTCCAAATACAACCAACCTTTCTCTCCCCTGATGTCCTTCAACATCTTATTTTAACATTTAGGAATTGTTTGAAATATATCACTGAAGTGAATAGGATTAGAAATCAGGTTCCCTGATCTCCTGTACTTGTCTGGAGTTTTAGTTCCTTTGTGATATTCAGTTAATCAGTGTGTTCTGAGGAGCTCCAGCAGTCCGGTGCTCTAGATGGCTCAGTGCTCTGATATGTGTCACTGAATCTGTGCTCTTTGTGGTTCAGGAGAGAAGATGTCCCCTGTGACAGAAGAGGCCCCAGAGTACTATGATGATGCTGTAACTGTACCTCAGAGCCCAGATGCCTTGTCAGGTGAGTTATTTCAGTCCAGTCCCATAGAGAAACCCTGTACCAATCCCAGTGAGTCTGACTCTCTCCTCTCACTGTGCACTGCACAGTACATCACACTGAGTCTGGATTTTGGGGCTCACATTACTGCTCTCTGTCCAAATATATTCATACGACAAAATCTAGGATTAATTTTAAATTTATGACAGAAATGAATAGGAGAGGAAATCAGGTTCCCTGATCACCTGTACTTAAGAGTCTGGTGTTTTAGTCATAACATGATGTTTAGTTAATCAGTGTGTTATGATGAGCTCCAGCAGTCCTGCGCTTTAGATGAAACAGTGTTTTGATGACTGATAGTGACATTGTGCTCTGTGTGCTTTAGGGGAGCTAATGTCTTCTGTGAAAGAAGAGGCTCCAGAGTACTATGATGATGCCATCACTGTGCTCCAGAGTCCAGACACTGTGTCAGGTGAATTATTATTAATAAGATTGAGTACACCCTGTACCAGCCTGCATTAACCTTTGTCGTTAGAAATTAGTCTTGACCTAATTTCACATCTGCAAATAAATACTAACTGGAAGAGAAGAGATCTCTGACAGGCCAGTCTGTGTCAGAATGACAGAGACATTACTGACCTGCTCTTCTGTTCACAGGGAGACTCCTCTTTGATTATACACAATCTGGGTACAGTCATGTGGGGGACAGTGAGGGAGACCCCGCTTCAGGTAAAGGGGGCTACAGCCAGGGGGCTCAGTGTGGGCAAGGTGGTTCAGTAATGGGGAAGGCGACTCCCAGTAATCCATGTCAGTGCCACTTTCATTCAAGATAAGGGGGCATCAGGCATTTTGGGATCAATATTCGCCAGTACAGGCTGAGAGACTGTACTGGTACAAGGTTAGACTTCATAGATCAGAGTCTCATTGAAACCCAAATACTGACATACCCAGCCAATCAGATGTTTGAGGTTGATCAGCTGCTGATCTATTATGAGAGAGTGAGGTCTGGGCAGAGCAAAGCTCTGGATTCCCCAAGACCAGGAATTCTGTTCTCTGACTGCAAAAAGAATGAGTCCAGAAAATACTGTCAAAGTATTTCTTCACTGTGGTTTTAGAGCACTGGAACTTCATAAGCATAAGTGAAATCTGCACTGAACCATCAACTCATCCTAAAAAATACAATTTGATTTAAAAAATGTCCTATTCAAGGCTTTTGACTAAATGATTGTAACAACTGTTCTGTATATTGATTTTGTAGCATCCAGGTTCATAAAGAGAGAGATTTAACTGTAGGTCGTATTCTGTTTGATTTTTAAAAAAGCGGCTACTGTATATCTCTTCTTTTGGCCTGTGTAGGTGTTCTGTAAAAGTTAAATACTTGGTGACACTTTGTAGTTTCTCTGGGTGGTTAGGAAGTAGTTGCCTAAATTTGTACAATTCATGTGTGCTGTACATTTCTTCTGTGTGTTGTTTAGTGTGAGTATTGTCATTGTTAACAAATATTTAACTCATTGTGTCTGAAATATTACTTGTTTTCCCAAAGCTGTACCAAAGAACAAAGAACTAATCTGCCTTTAACTATACCAAAAGCTTGGGTATATTCTTAGCAAAATTTTAACAATTTTTACAAGGTGGGGGCTATGATTTTTTTAATTATTAATTTATCTACTCTGTCATTTCTGATATTCACCATTTTCATAACCCCTATTTGTAATTTGTAATATTATTTCAATACCTGATTCATTTGACAAACCGTATTTCAAGTATTAATTTTGTGATACTATCTATTTCTAGCATTGTTTATAGGCAATTAATTCCTATAGATTTTAAAATCGCACATATACAATTAAAAAAAATGCATACTGTACCCGTGATTAAAAATTGATGGGTCCAATTTTAATGACTTGCTAAACCAAAAATATCAGCTTAGAGTGTCCTACCTGTCCATCAGTTGTCCACTGCCTGTCTCTTACTCTGTGTCTCTGTTTCAGGTGTCCCCCACACTGGCCCTGGAGTGGACAGGGTCCTGCCCACACTGCCCTCTGAAGAAGGAGTCTCTGCCCCTGACAGGGCTGACTACGATGATGCTGGGGACGAGTCTCAGGGAGAGGATGGGTGCTGTGAGACTGACAGGGCTGTCTGGGAGAAGCTCCTCCTGCAGGTCTAGACACAGAAGAGCTCCACCAACAGAGTCACGCAGTCTTACAGCAGCTCTGAGCACTGAGACTGTCTGACACTGTCTGTGACCTGAGTCCACTTCACTCCACTGTTTCCACACTGACACTGTCTGTGACCTGAGTCCACTTCACTCCACTGTTTCCACACTGACACTGTCTGTGACCTGAGTTCACTTCACTCCACTGTTTCCACATTCAGACTGTGACCTGAGTTCACTTCATTCCACTGTTTCCACACTGTCCTCGGTGTCTGTGTCTACAGCACCTGCAGCTTGTGTTTTAGAAAAGGGAGGCTTGAACATCCCATTTCTGCTCAGTCTTTCTTCTTTTTATATTTTGATGTTTTAGAAATTAGAAATAAAACCATTCATTGATGTTCAATTCTGAATGTACCACTTTTGATGGTAACATTTTTTTTATAAATGTTATTAAAAAGATGTTTTGCAATAAACTTTTTAAACCCATTTTTATCTGCGTGTTATTTCTAATGTATGATATTAAAAGTATCAATAAAAAATTAAGGAGCCCTTGGCCACTCACAATGATAATATCCACCTCACAGGAAGAGGAAATGTAAATGTTTATCAACTTAGTCATATAAATTGATCTACACAAAGGACACTGTAGACAAAACCAGACACAACATGAGACAACCTGGTATTAAAATTTCCCTACAAGAAGGCACAGAATCCCAAAATCTAAAACTTCAGAAATGTTATAACTACAGACATCTACTAAAGCATCTGGATTTAAATGACAGGAACACAGGAGACTTAAAAGTTTGCTCAAACAATACACACTTTGATAGGTGTGACAAACTGACATTACAAAACTCATGATCATGAAAAAACGAGCCTTTTAAGCTCACTTCCTAAAATAATATCAGAATGTTTTAGGAGTTTAGGAGGAAACTGGAGCACCTGGAGGAAACTTATTTCCAACATGGGGGACAACTTACAAACTCCACACAGATAGCGCACAGGGCAGGAATGAAACACAGAGCTCCAGCACTGCATGGTAGCAATGTTAACCATGGTGCCACCTGTAAAATAAATATAATTTGTGAAACACTAAGAGATTGTGTAAAACAATATTCTATATACTTTCACTCTGGATCTTTAACAATGTATTAAACCTTTTATGTTAGGTTGCCTGGTTTTGGGGAATTTTCCAAATTAAATGAAATTAGCAATTATTAACAGAATGTATTTCTACATATCAACACTATAATAAAATATGCAAAATATTATTGAATGATTTGAGTTCTATAATACTGATACAGTAATTGTGTTTGAAATGGTGTTTTCAGTCCTGTTACTGTTATTTACAGATGTTTTTAGCACCAAAACCAGACAATAACAGTTCAGTCTTTCCCACTTCAATCTGCATCTCTCCACTATATTCTCACCAGTGAGGAAGTTAAAGACTGGCTTCATACAAGTCACCCCACTGACCTGACATCTCCAGTTTTGTGTCCATTTCTTCTTTTATTGTTCCAGTCACTTCACAATAAAGCAACTCAGACCACTTGTATCCGCTTCCAGGAAGTAAGGACACGTATTTGCAAGAGTTTCAATTCTTAGTAAAAGCTCTAAAACACCTTCTATGCCGCACAGTGAGCAATCATGCCCTCTTCCTAGGAGGATAGAAAAATAGATAGAAAATCAATTACTAAAACCATTTTGTCCACTTCCAGAGAGCCCACACACTTAATTGGGAGGGTTTCAATTCAGAGTAGGAAAAAAAAATCTCTAAATTAAATGTTTATGCTGCACAGAGAGCACTTTCTTCTGTATGGCCAGTTAGCTCAGTTGGTTAGAGTGTGGTGCTAATAACACCAAGATTGCTTGTTCCTATATGGGCGAGGAGAGCTCCTTCTCTTCTGCCAAAACCCTTTGATCTTTCTTTCCATGGTGAAATATGATGCAAAGATACCACTTACTATAGATAGATGAGTGTGTTGCAGGTGAAGAGGAAAGTGCTAAAATATTTAAAATCTCATATGTGAAGAAAAGATAGAGTGTCACTATTTGCATAAGTGAGGCTTTTAAATAATCTTTTGGAAAGACACTCAAATCCAGCCTATTAAGTCTCAGGACCAGATGATTGGCTCAATACCCAGGTGAAGATAGTCAATCAGAGAACTTAGATATAAAAAGTGTGTCTGAGTGGAAGTTTATTAGTCTTTTAAGACAGGAATTTGGGTCTCAAGTCCTTTATGGGGTGGGGTGTGTCTCACTTCTGTGCTCAAATCCCAAGATTACACTCAAAGTGAGGATGAAGTATGTTGCGGCAAATGTGATGTCAGATCAACTGCTTTTCCAGAAGCCAATGTGATATAAATTAAAGTTTTCATTTGACCGAGGATCATCGTGTGCTGAAATTGGTCCTGGAGAAGTGCATACTGTATGGCAGAAGGTTTGTACTGTTTATAATAATAATAATAATAATTGCTTACACTTATATAGCGCTTTTTCTGGACACTCCACTCAAAGCGCTTTACAAGTAATGGGGATCCCCTCCACCACCACCAATGTGCAGCATCCACCTGGATATACTGTGTCAGAGTGGCCAATAGCTCCCTGTTGTTATTACAATATTTTAGATAACTAAATATTTCTTGTGCATCACTGTTCTTATAGTAGTAAAAAGTAGACGTTTTGCTATGAGAAGCTGGAATGGGTTCATGGAATGACAGTGTGACAAGCCTTGGAAAAAGTTGTGTGCCCATCTTCAAGCAATCAAATCCTATGATTAAATGATGTTCCAGCAAAAGTGCTCTGTTTTACTAAGTCATTATTTCTATGTCTTGTAGAGAAATAGGTGTTTCTATCGGTTCAGGTATAGAACACAAACACCCATTGTAAGCAATTGAGCATTCATAATCCTGAATTTTAAACCCACGGAATATTTATACTTTGTATTAGTATTTGTGAATATTAGAGCTTTTAAAAAAATGTTTTAACAAATTGTGTGAGCATTTTCTGTTACATCACTTTATTGTTTTGTGCATTCTGCTGACTTTTGAAAATATATATTTTTATAAAAATATTGTTGTCTTTTGAATGTATTTCTAAATGATTGTTTTTAATATAAATTGCATAAAACACAAACAACACCCATGATAAGAATTTAATAATTGATCATTCATTTTAAACTTTTTTACCGTATTAAATTATGCTAAGATTTTTTAACATACTGTTAGTATATCACTTTTTATCAAGTGTGCTTTAAATCTTTCGCTACACCATTGATATTCAGTTACACCTATTTAAAGGTATGTTGTCCAAAAATATTAACCGTTTTATTATTTTTGCACGTTACTAAGATTTCCAACATACTGTACACATGCTGTCTCATTCCTGCGTAGAAACGGCTGTGATCTCAGAAAACCGGAAAATCCTGACATTGTACTTCAACTGACTCTCAGTAAGCGCTCCGGGTGCCACCTAGCTCTCTAGCGTGCTGTAGCGACAGAAATTACACTTTGCCTGCGTTATGCACGAAATGACGAGGCTGCATGCTCCCGTATGGTCTAGCGGTTAGTGTTCTTCAATTTCAGCAGGGTGACCCGGGTAATACTTTATTATTATTTGAAATTTATTTCTTGTATTGCCTGCTGCCTCTTGGTATTTTGCCAGTATCGGACACAGAAAACACAATGAGGACCTTCCCACGTTATATGCGTATCTGTTACTGTGTGAAAGAATTAAGCGCTTTTGATAACAACCATTAATTTCAATGACTACTGACATTTGCTCTGTTTTGAATAGTCAACATACCACACCGTGAAAGACACTAGAATCCTGATCACCACATAATTATAAGACAGCTACCTCTTCAAAGTGACGACAGCAGAACCAATCAGGCGTCGGCGTCTGACTAACTCAATCGGTAGAGCCTGAGACTCTTAATCCCAGCGTTGTGGTTTCCAGCCCCTGTTGGGCACAGTGTATGTCATTTTCTTACACAAGGTTCCGCTCATCTTTAATCACCTTAAGTTACCTAGCACTAAATAGCAATGCATGTATTTGATCCAGCTAAAGATTATCAAGAAGCAAATCTCTTTCCTTGCTTTAGTAGATGAATCAAGGACTCTGCTCTCAATGTATTTTCACCAGACACTAGGGCAGATAAACGCAGTTAATACATGCCACATTATAGTATGAAATTGCTTGAGCAAAACATTGTTCATTATCACAACCATTATTGGTAGCTTAGTTCCTCTTTATTTTTTATACAGTAGTTTCTTTAAAAAAAACATGCCTGTCAGAAGGCCAAAGAAACAAGGTGAACGTGATAACCACCGCGCTACGGAAACGACAGTACATCCTACTCCCAGAGCAGGATTGGAGACTCCACATTCTACAGCTCTCTAGCAATAGAGGAGTTCCGACTAGAGAAATGGGGATAACCTCCTCTTCAGGATGTGGAAATATATATTTACCGAGACGAGTCCTTTTTTTGAAGGTCAGCACTCTCTGCCAGTCACTCCTCCCCTCCTCCCGCAATGTATCTCTCTTAACACACCAAAGCGATGACTATTATTACACGTTTTTGCACTCCGCATGCTGTTTTACAGGGCTCTCTTCTGCGCTGAGCTGCTCCTTTGAAATCCAAAAGGCAACAGACGCGCTCCTATACCCGAAGTCGAACCCAGTTCGCCTGGGTGACGGCGGTTTAGAGATTACAAATAATTTAAAAATACATTACAATGCTAATAATATGTAACAAAATGTTTAAAAAAACACGTTAACAAGACTGCAGACAGTTTTTGAAAAGGAGCTCTGTAAAATTCACAAATACTAAGACAAGGTATGAATACTCCATGGGTTTAAAATTCAGGAATATGAATAATTTCAAATTTGTAATTTGTTTACAATTGGAATTTTTATGGTTCGTATGATTTAGCGACTTTTTTACAATATGTAAAATAAAACAGTACAGCTAAATAAGAAAGCCTTAGAGCCACAGAGGAAAAAAAAAACTGCGTTTAAAGTTATTTTAAAGACGAGATAATATTGCACCATAAACTCAAATGTTTGTCCTCTTTGTGGCGCTTGCTTTTTGTTGCTTTAGCTAATTTCATGCAGTTTATTTCCGACCCATGACGTAAAGAGCTTGTGTATTTACGACAAAAAGCAGGGCAACAATTTTCATCGGTCTTATTGAAACTGTTAAAAAGTAAATGAGATCCTGTGTCCAAAATCCTGAGGTGACTTTCTTCCTGTCTTGTCATACAGAATGTATCATTAAGGACAATCACATAGGGCTTGATTTTGTTAAATGCAAGTACAGTATTTATTTCCTATCTTGGAACCACTTGTTTTTCAAGAAATTCAAACAATTTGTGAAATATGAAATAGAAATCTTGCTTATCGGTGCAGGAGAAATACTGCCAGTTGGCAAGAAAACGACAGCATTTTTTTTCTTTAACCAAAAACCTGCATAGGGAGATGTAGAACAAAAATCCGATTGAGACGTTTTCATTGGGGAGGAGGGTTGTGAAAGGGCAAAAAAATGTATCTGTTCCGTTACGAACGGCGAAGGTCGCAGGTGATTCACTCCTCTTGACTAGGTGGCGCTAGGAGGTGCAGTGAAGTTTATATCCGGCTGCAGAAACTCCTCTTTCTCAGCTCCGCTTCTCGGTTGTCTTGAAGCCGCATCCGCGCTAAAGAATGACGTCATCATACTGCGCGACACTGCGTGTATTCCACACACGTGTGGGTGACTGAATCTTTTTCTTATCATTATTCATTATTATTTTTTAAAGACTTCAGGTTCTGAATATGTAACGTCTCGTCGGCTGAGTTTATGCTTGAACAGAACAGGATCTGTGAAGAATAAAAATAAAGAAGCTATTCTGTTTAAACTTCGGAAGTGAGCCTTTGTTTCTGACCTACTCTGAAGAAGGATGGCGGAGTGCTTGTTAAATCTGCAAATCCAGCTTGACTCTTTCATGCAGGTTTTGCTCAAATCGATCGTGTATGAAGTTTCAGAAGTTTTCCGAAACAGGATTTCTGACTCTGAGGACGAGTTTCAAGACAAACTCCGCAGCGTCTCCCAGATTCTGGTGAGACGGGCCGTATTTAAAATCACACAGTGTGTGGAGGACAGTGTCGGGAGTGAAATGGCGCAGCTGAAGAAGGAAAACGAGAGCCTGAAGTGGAGATTTCAGCTGTGGGAGAAGGATTCGGGAGCAAGAGGAGATCAGGGACAGACAGATCGTGTTGGACACACGCTTCTCTGTGAAGTCACTGCAGAAATAAAAGAAGAAATGTTGTCAGGTCAGTGTGGTGAACTTGTATGTGTTAAAAACCAGTGTATATAACTGACTCACTGGTGAGATTTTTTAAATAACAAACTTTATTTTAAAGAAAACATCTCACAATAGTGAACATTCTCATTCTCATTATCAGTACGCATTCTAACAAAGTATCTTAACAAAGTAACAAAGTATCAAACTGTCATCAAATAAACTTTCCGAAAGAGGTGAGAGTATAGTGGAGAGATGCAGAGTGACGTGGGAAAGACTTGTGTGATGTAGCAACGGGATTCTTTATTGGAAACTGAACTGTTTTGTCCGGTTACGATGCTGAAAACACCTCGTTCACATTCAACAATTGTTCCACTGAATCAATTTGTAATCCAACGTCATTAGGAAACACCATTTATAAATATTGTATTCACGTTGTATCGGACTAGATTGTTTTTATTTAAACAAATGATTTTGTAAATAAACATTATTTTGATTGGTTTAGATATTACCGTCCTCCAGGGTCTGTGTCTGTATTAACTCCTCTGGAATATTAATCCGGTGTGTCTGTATTAGCCTCTCTCTCTCTCTAAGTGCATTGTTTATGTACTGTGCAGTAAGTGTGTGTGAATCAACCCCTCTATCTCTCAGTGCAGTTAATTTACTGTAGTGTCCAGTCAGTGTCAGTATTAACCCCTCTCTCTCAGTGAAGTGTTAATGTACTGTAGTGTCCAGAAAGTGTCCATATTAACCTCTCACTTAGTGCAGTGTTTATGTGCTGTAGTTTCCAGTCAGTGTGTCTGTATTCACCCCTCTCTCTCATTGCAGTGTTTATATGCTGTAGTGTCCAGTCAATGTGTCTGTGTTCACCCCTCTCTCAGTGCAGTGTTAATGCATTGTAGTGTTAAGTCTGTATGTATGTATTAACCTGCCTCTCTCTGTGCAGTTTTAAACTACTGTAATGTGTGGTCAGTGTGTCTGTATTAATTCCTCTCTTTCTCAATGCAGTGTTAATGTACTGTAGTGTCCAGTCAGTGTGTTTGTATTTATCCCTCTATCTCTCTCAGTACAATGTTAATGTACTGTAGTGTCCAGTCAGTCTGTCTGCATTTACCCCCCTCTCTCTGAGCACTGTTAATGTACGGTCTGTATAAATGCCTCTGTCTCAGTGTAGTGTTAATGTACTGTAGTGTCCAGTCAGCATGTCTGTATAAACCCCTTTCAGTGCAGTGCAGTGCTAATATGCTGCAGTGTCCAGTCAGTATGTATCTATTAACACCTCTCTGTCAGTGCAGTGTTAATGTACTGTTATGTCCAATCATTGTCTGTATTTACCTCTCTCTCTCAGTGCATTGTTAATGTGCTGTAGTGTCCAGTCAGTGTCTGTATTAACCCCTCTCTCTCAGTATAATGTTAATGCACTGTAGTGTCAAGTTGTTCAGTGTGTCTGTATTAACCCCTTTCTCTCTCAGTGCAGTGTTAATGTACTGTAGTGTCCAGTCAATGTGTCTGTATTAACCCCTCTCTCTCTCAGTGCACTGTTAAAGTAAATGTAACGTGATTGTGATATTATTACAGTAGACTTACTTTTTACATGGTAGTTAGGGTTTTGACAAAGCTAAATCAGAACACCCCCTTATTCCGCTATGTTTAAACAACCCAAATTGATTGTCAGTGTACTAGTACGCATGTGTGTAGTTTAAAGCTTTTTAGATCACATGGCCTCAGCTATCACTACTTTGCTGATGATACTCAAATATACATCCATACCAAACCTGACACTGATGTGTCTGTCTCTATTCTATTTAGTTGCATCTCCCATATAAAATCTTGGATGACTCAAAATGTCCTTCATCTTAACTGTGACAAGACTGAAGTCATGCTTATTGGCACCACCCATCAACTTTGTAAAACCAATGCTGTAACTCTATCTGTAGATAATCTTATACTTGAGCTTCAGTCTATATTGAAAAACTTAGGGATGCTATTTGACGTTTGACCCATATGTGCAGCAAAAATATTGCTCCACTACGCCCTATGTTATCACTAACTGTGGCTGAAAAGTGTTGTCTAATCTTGAATTGACTACTGTAATGCTGTACTCTCTGGGGATTCTAAATCCACATTGAACAAACTCCAGTATGTCCATAATTCGGCAGCCAGAATCCTGACCAGGTCTAGAAGAAGTGTTCACATTATTCCTATCCTGGAGTCCTTGCACTGGCTTCCTGTCAAGTTGCATGTCGACTTAACAATCCTCCTGCTCACCTATAAGGCTCTCCATGGCTTGGCACCTCAGTACCTGTCTGGTTTATCACCCTACTCCCCACGTCACAACCTTCACTCTTCTAATTGTGTTCTCCTATCTGTCCCCCAGTCCGTCTATAATCAATGGGTGACATGGCCTTCTCCTGTTAGCTCTGGAACTCTCTCCCCAAGGATATCAGAGAGTCACCTTCTCTAAACTCCTTCAAATCCAGATTCAAAACCTTCTTCTTTAGAAGACCCTTCATTGAACTGTTCTTTACCCCTCTGCTCCTACTGTATTTAGTACCACCATCTACTGTCTCCTCTAACTGTGTGTTCTCATCGTGCTTATTTTGTGTATTTTTTGTTGTTGGCATTCTGTAAAATGCTTTGAGAAGCCACCTTTAAAGGTGCTATATAAAATAACGTTTTTTATTATTATTATAAAGATTTTATCTTGTTCTGTGTTTACAGGCTCAGAGGCCAGTGCTCTCTCTGAGGCTGGGGAAAGGGCTCCTCTTGAACAGAAGCATAGTGCGGAGGAGTGGGGCTCCAGTCTGATGCAGGAGACAGAGCTCGTTGCTCCAGAAGGGAAAAAGACTCTCAGTGAGCAGCACACAGAGAGCAGACAGATTGTTGAGGTTCTGGACTCTGTGCCCATGATGAAGATGGAGTCTGAGAGTGGGACACCTGGACTCTTAGTATGTGATGAGTTTACAGAGAAGATGAATAATCTGTACTCAAACAATATTACGCAAGTTTGTAATGAACTAGGCTGTTTCTCTGTACAAGAGCACAAAGAAGAACTGGGTGAGTTTAATCTTACAGAGCAGGACATGGATCCCCAGTTGATTGACCCTGCAGAGCAGCAGACTGATGTACCTGGTGAAGAGAACAATACTGAGTCACAGCACACTGAGAAGAGTCAGTACAGGGAGGAGCAACAGCAGCTCCTACAGGGCTTGATAATAATTAGGCCTTGTTCTGTTCAAGTGGAGAGACTGTCATTGCAGAGTCTCAAACAACCATATGATCCCTTAGTATCTGATGACTTTACACACAGGTTTAATGATCTGGTTACTGAGAAAATTGTTGAAAGTTTTAATGAACTGGAGAGTATGTCTGTTCTTCGGCAAAGAGAGGAACAACTGAATGAACTGGATGGTTTTAGTCTCAGAGAGCTGGAGAAGGAGCCCCAGATGATTCACACTGCTGAGCAGCACACTGAGGGACAAGGTGGAGAAAACAAATCTCAGTTTCAGCACACAGAGCAAGATCATTCCATGGAGCATTTTCAGAATAAGAGACCACAGCACGATCAAAGGATGAGGAAGAATCACTCAAGGCCTTGCTCAGATGGAGTGGACAAACTGCCATTATGGCACAGGGAGGAGCAGCGTTTCTGTCAGTCTAGCATTTCAAAACCCTACCAGCACCTTCACACAGGAGAGAGACCTTTCAGCTGCAGTCAGTGTGGGAAGAGTTTTAGTCGGTCACGTAACTTAATAAACCACCAGCGCATTCACACGGGAGAGAGACCGTTCAGCTGCAGTCAGTGTGTGAAGAGTTTTAGTCACTTGCACAACTTAAAACGACATCAGCGCATTCACACAGGAGAGAGACCTTTCAGCTGCAGTCAGTGTGGGAAGAGTTTTAGTCGGTCAAGTAGCTTAATAGCCCACCAGCGCATTCACACAGGAGAGAGACCATTCAGCTGCAGTCAGTGTGGGAAGAGTTTTATTCGGTCAGGTGACTTAAAAACCCACCAGCGCATTCACACAGGAGAGAGACCATTCAGCTGCAGTCAGTGTGGGAAGAGTTTTAGTCGGTCAAGTAGCTTAATAGCCCACCAGCGCATTCACACAGGAGAGAGACCATTCAGCTGCAGTCAGTGTGGGAAGAGTTTTATTCGGTCAGGTCAGTTAAAAACCCACCAGCGCATTCACACAGGAGAGAGACCATTCAGCTGAAGTCAGCGAGGGAAGAGTTTTAGTCAGATAAGCCACTTGCAATCTCACCAGCACATTCACATAGGAGAGTAACCATTCAGGTGCAGTCAGTGTGGGAAGAGTTTTATTCAATCACATGACTTAAAAATGCACCAGCGCATTCACACAGGAGAGAGACCATTCCGCTGCAGTTAAGAGTGGGTTTTTTTTCCAGTCGGGTGACTTAAAAACACCAATCTAGTCACCAGGTCAGTTATCAGCCAAGTAAACTAAAATGTCTTTCAGTGCAAATAGGCATGTGACATCCGAAGAAGGCTCCACAGCCGAAACATTTATTTTCTTCTCTTTTCAGCATGGAACAAACCTTTACTTTACTAAAATATCTATTAGTCACAGTCACTTTGTACTCACCCACTTTTGAGTTCATCTGGTCAATTAAATTATGACTATACTCTTATTTACGATTGACTAAAATAGAAATAGCTCTTGTCACAGAGTTTAATTTATGTGTATAATAAAATGTTTTTAGTGTTATTCAATTTTAAAATGAATGAGGTCTAAATTGAATAAATTTCATTGTCAATTGAATTGAATTCCTTATAGTCTTGGAATGTTAATTTTAGTCCTGTTTAATTTTCCAATTAAGACTGTTCTCATTGGATAAGCTTGTAATTGTGTTACAGCTTTTAACTTACCATGTTATACACAGAATGTGTATAAAACAGATTAAGATCCTTAACTGTCACTCTTAAGGAAAAAAAGTCACACATCTGATTAAATTCTACAAACAAAAGCTCAAAGTCTTTGTTGCACAATCTAAAGTGTATTTTCCCCAGAGAGGATATATATCAAATACAAGAAATATTTATACAATAAAGGGTAAATAATAAAGAACAAGATATCGTATGAATTAGCAATAATTCTATAATAGTCATTTTTTTCAATGCAACTATTGTTTTAACAAGACAAGCAATATATACAGTGCCTTCAGAAAGTATTCATGCCCCATTGTTTATAATGTTAAAATGAAATTAAATATTTATAGTTCTGAAGTCATCTTTTAAATAAAAATGGAAAATTACTTAATTGATAAGTATTCATTCCCTTTGTTTTAACAACCTAATTTGGGTCAATTATCTTGAGAGGTCACACTAAATTATGTTAACAAGGTACACCTGTGTTCCTTTCAAGTTCACCAGTGTTCACTTGCTCGATAAATTAATAAATATCACTGACTGTGAGGTCTCACAACTAAAACAGCAGATCAGATCAGTCCTGCTGTCATGAGGACCAAGGAGCTGCCTGTGGAGCTTTGAGATAAAGTTGTTAGGAGGAGAAAAGCTGGAGAAGGTTATCAAAAGATTGGCAAAGCTTTGAATCTTCCTAGGAGCCCCGTGAAGTCCATTGTAACTGAAGTGGGACGTGTATATATCTCACTTATCCAGCATCACAGTATTACCACTTAAGCACACTGTGAGAGGTGTTGATGGGGTCTGTTAATCTAGCCTCAAACAAAAGTTAAACTAAGATGCCATAAAGCTGACCTGCTTTAGCAGCCCCAGTGGCTTAATGCTACATAATAAAAAACAGGAACAACACCCACAAACAGGATAAACCAGACCAATGTCTGCTGCATATCAAAGGACAGAACCTAAAGCAAGACAGAGTAGGACAAGAAGTAATTACATATCAAAGAACAGGACAAGCACTCAGGTGGTGAAACAAACTTTCTTCTGACTGTATATAAGAACTGGGAAACCCTTGCGGTTTGTCTGTTCTGTGGGGCAGACCCAGCACGCATTGTCAGACTTATTGAGCTCAATAAAACTGAATCTGCACAAGACCGTGTCCTGCTCCTCTGATGAAGAATTTCCCACAACAGTTGGCGTAGTCGACAGGATTCTCCAAGTCTTCGGTAATTCCCAGACAGCACACAGGGTGAGTATATTTTTTATGTTACCACACAATTAGGTTACCGAAAAGGAAGGACCGGAAACATACAGAGAATATAAAGAATCATTAATAGGGAAAAGAGTAAGGACACGCCTCTGAGATTCAGGGTAAAAATCCCTTAACCGAGACAAGACACAATTCCTCTGAGCTTGGTTTTGAAACCAAGACAAGACGTGGTTCCTCTGAGCGGGTCTCTAAACCAGGGAGCTTTCCCCCTGGGGTGAAGCAAAGTCCCTAAACGGAACAAGGTGAGCTAAGCGACGATATTGTGCCAGCAAGATTCCCTCTGAGTTCAGAAAGGCACCCCTAAGGAAGCTAAGGTTAATAATATTATTAAGATTATATTATTAACAATATAAGTATAGACCAGTTGTGCTAGCAGGTTAATCACCAGTGACTGCTGAACTGAGTGTTAAGTGAGGAGTTGGCCCTGTACGCTAACACCAGACTCATATTCACTGACTGCTTCACAAGGGTACTTGTAAGTGTGCTGGCAGCTCCGCTGGCAGCACTGATAAATCTGGAGATGGTATCTAGTCCAGATAAAAAATCTCAGGGTCGTGGGTTGGAGCTTGACCTTGGGCAAGGTGTATTTTCTGAGTGAAAGAAAGCTCCCCTTCATCCTTGACCAATTTACATTTTATTGGTACCTACCACAAATCGATAATCAAGGTCCATCTGAACATTACCTAAAAGCAAATGTCTTTCCGTGTTTGAGTATCTAAATTACGGAAGCCAATGCTGCCATCAAGGAAAAAAATCCTGAGTTATGTAGTTTTGAGACTCTAAATATCGGACATTCAGTTTGAAGTGGTACAATGGATTCCAGGGCACATTAGTTCTTTATTCAGGATATATATGAGTGTGCTAATGGTTAAAACTGTGTTTACATGAGGTACAAACGGTAACCTTTTCATTCCGAGAAGAAAGTCAGTCTGTGTGTATTTCTCAGCATGCGCAGTGTCAGGAACACTAAACCCACAGTGACAGCAAACCTATCGATAGCCTGTAGGTACTGCCATTGCAAATGTAACAGGTTGTTCATACACACATATGATATCATTTCTATCTCGTAATTAGGAGATAATTTGGTATTTCTTAATTAAGAGAACTCTTAATTAGAAACTCCTTGGTGGCAACAATACGCTTCCACAATAAATCATAGACTCTTCTTTCAAAATAGCTGCACCAGGCACTTGGACACAGATAAACACAGGGATTTAAAATTCAGGAATATGAATGGTCAATTGCTTACAGTTGGGTTTTTTGTTTCGTATTTAGCGATTTGTGTATCAATCTTTTAACAATTCATTAAAATGCTAACAATATGTAAAATAAAAACAACAGCACTGATAAATGCTGGGGAGACGGGTAGTTTTTTGTTTTTTTTTTACAATCAGATTCCAATCTCTAATGCTGTGTGTGAGAGCTTGTAATGTAACTTTCCTTTTCTCACATTTTCTGACAACTATTCCAAAGGGGCACCCTGTCAACTCCTAATACTTTTTAAAAAGTCTGCCTGCATGTTTGATTTTGTCGTTTTATTTAGAAAAAGTTCAATATTGATCATAACTAAAGAAAATTAGGATCACGAATAAAAAAAGGGGCTAAAGATATGAGTCGCTCTTGAATCAGAGCTGGGTGACACGGGCTTCTGTTCTGATATAGTTGTACGAGAAGCAGGAGGAATCACTTCTCTCCTATGGAGCATGAGCTGAATCAGGAGGGAGACATTTCCTATACTCGTGCACATGTCAACGTTTGACCTACATCGTAAAACTAAAACTAAATTAAAAACTAACATTAAGTTGTCAGAGACATTCATTTATATACGAACAAGAGACAAAGTAATAATTCTACATTAACTTGTCCTACACTGATCAGACTAATTGAAATGTATGGATGCCCGTTTCCGCCAGGGAGTAAAAAAAAACGCGCTATGGTATCTCAGGATTCCGACTTAGTAACTCAGAATTCCAACTTTATATCTCAGAATTGCAAATTAAAAACTCAGAATTGCGACTTTATATCTCGTAATTTTGACTTTATATCTCACATTCGCGATTTCGAAATAGCCCATATTTCATTGTCTGTCCTTTCGTTATTGTAACGGATTCGGGTTCTAAGGGCTTGTGCCCTCACCACTCCCACCCTAGTTCGTGCCTCACTGCATTGCCTCGAACCCAGGTCTTGCCAGCTGAGCTTAAGAACACTTTCTTTAGCCCCGGCGGCCAGCATCCCTGTTATGCGCAGGGGAGGGCGGTGCCATCACCACACTGCAACCAGATCGTACAAATTGTATGTTGCAAAGGAACAAGTAATAGGTTTATTCAATGCTGAAAAAAAAGAAAGAAAACACAACGATCATAGGATCTATAGGCCTGAAGACTTGATAAAAATCAAATTAATTACACTAATTGTTATGGAATCCCATTTCTGCCGTGAGGCTTCCATAGTACCCGGATGGAATAGCGGCTTTTAAAAAAAATATTTAAACACCAAAAATACAAAAACGGACACAGAATATGAAATAAGATACAGAAGCGGCGAGGGCACAAGCCCTAGAACCTGAATTCATTACAATAACAAAAGAACAGACAATGAAATATGGGCTATTTCGAAGTCGCAAATGTGAGATATAAAGTCAGAATTCTGAGTGTTTAAGTCGCAATTCCGAGATATAAATTCGGAATTCTAAGTTTCTAAGTCGCAATTCTGAGATACCATAGTTTTTTTTTTTACTCCCTGGTGGAAACGGGCTTCCATAGGTTCTCAGTGCTGCGAAGCAAAAGCAATCTAAAAAATCAGACAAATTATTATCAGATCATGTCAAAAGAATCCATTCTGGTTTGTTTACTGTCAGACTATGCGTCTAGGGCTCTTTGGATTCCAACGTGAACAAAAGAACAAAAACAACTGCTCACATCGTGTGATTTCTACTAGAGGAAGGGAAGATATCACCTTAGAAAAAATCAGAACTTAATATTTGGATCTGGAGCCCCAAACTTATCAAATTATTAAAATATCAGATTGTGTTTCTGTAACATTTCGTGCACAATACGCCATATTTAACAAGAAAACAACAGTCACAACGAGGCCTTTACACGCAGCCTGGGGTATTTTCCCCTTTTATATTTTTGCCACTTCATATCGAACCTGTTATTTTCCCAAAATTGAACAGTAGCTTGTACTTAAAAAAATGTACAATTCACCGCTGCTATAAACAGATGTGTGCCTTGTTTGCCTTTGTAAGCATTTGTTTATAAAATAAGTTCACAATACGTTAAAAACACAAAAAGCACAAACTTAATAATACAACGATACAAAATCAAAACCAAATCATAAAGCCAATTAAGTACCTATCCTTTGAAAACAGAGAACACCTTTATATACAATAAAAATGTGACATTTGTATCTACTTTTGAATTACTATACAAAGTAGACAGAATAGTCCCTGAATTCAAAGATCAGATCATGGCCAAAACAAGACAATCAGACATGAGCTGAATTCGGACCAAGAGCCTCTGCTTCGTCGTTTATTGAGCTTTTGATCAAAGTCTGTGTTAAAAAGATTGGCTATTTTAACTCTTTGATTGAAGTACACAAAAAGCACCTTCCTTCGAGCCGGAGTCAAACCAACGACCTAAGGATTCCCCCATTTCCACTGCAGTCCTCCGCTCTACCATCTGAGCTATTGAAGGGATAGCAGGTATTGCTTTCTGGATCTCAATGATCTTGAAGACACGCCCATGTAGAGCATCATGTGATGATTTGTACTATAAAAGACCAAGTGCTCAAAGTGACGTTTACCGTTTACAGTTTTCATCTCAGGCGCACTTTTAGAAAGCAAAGATGGAGCAGTTGTGTTGAATCATTCTGCAGTAGCTGTGAGTAGAGTGGTGCAGCGGAAGCGTGCTGGGCCCATAACCCAGAGGTCGATGGATTGAAACCATCCTCTACTATGTGCATTTTTACGCACGATTGATAATTAAACTGTTTTTTTCCTCTCGTGTGTGTGATTTCTTGATGTCACACTTGCGGTACTCTTTAATCTTTACCAATAGCAGATGCCCAAATGTATCTTTGGTTGTTCTGAGATCCTTGATAGTTTCCTCAAATCCTTCAAATGAACATCCATATCAAAGCAATTATGTTTATATATATTACATTAAGGTACATATTAAAAATATAAATGCACATTTGTATAATGCTCATTTAATAAGTATTGTCAAGGATTGTCAAGTTCTCCAACAAATCTGTGTTCTTATTTTAAAATATTTTTGCTAAGCATACAATGGGTGTATAAATGAATTCTCCGGAGTGCCAATTGAAGATACAATTCCACACGTGAAAATGGTTTTCTTGGACATTGACTTAAGTACTTAATCGTTTACTTGTTGTAGTTCCACACGAGTAAACCACGCACATTTCCAACAAAGTTCAAGAGGGTTAAGGTTTTGCGTAGAAATCCCATCAATTTTTTGCGGAGATAATCTGAAGCACATTCCTGAGTGTGCTTGAACCACCAGCCCTTTGTTTAACAGCTGCACAGAGACACACTCCCATTGCTTTTCACCATTCATATGTTTGTAGTTAAAATAAAATACTGGCATTTTCCTTCCAGCAGGCAGTATTTCTTCTGCACTGACCAAGTGTAACCAAGAACTTCATTTCATCTTTCGCAGGCTGTAATCTACAGAAAAGGAAGTGAATACTTGTATTAAGCTAAATTAAGCCAACAGAGATGCACTGCCGTTGTTTTTCTCCACTTTTCGTTAAAAGGATAAAAAAATCACTGGCATTTACTTGCAGTATTTCTTCTGTCCTGCTAAGGAAGATTTGTATTTTATCTTGTAGAAATTTTATGAATTTCCTGAAGTTCGGAAACAGCTTGTTCCAGAAAGGAAATGAACACTTGTTTCAAAGTAAATCAAGACTTATATCTCTCTCGTTGCGTGTGCTCTTATCTGTCTAACCCTTATCTGTCCATCTCTCTCCTCTTCTCTCTGGCAATCTGTGCAGAGTATCTGAAGGGGATGTAACACCTCTTGGCAATGAAGAAAAATTCTCAGAGGCAGAATAAAAAATATTATTCTCTTCTCAGTCAGATTCACAGCTCAGACTCACACTTGGACAGAAGTTCATCTCCATACTGTTCTCTATCCTGACAACCCAGAACCAGAGTATATTCAGGCAATCAGTGCTGCTACATGAATAATATCAGACAGAACAGCCTAGACTCAGGTCTAATCTCTGGGCTCAGGGGTCACTGATCTGGTAGCTGTGGGCTCTGTTCCAGGTCAGAAGCAAGAAGATTCTATTAACCCTTTCCAGGACCTCAAGGCATTCAGTATTACTGTACTTTCTTTACTGTATATCAGCCTCCAAACACGTTTTACAAATGTTTTATAACACACGTGAGTGTGGAAGTACCTTAGTTTTTATGTAATAAACACCAGTAGTGACACTCTGGTCAGTATATTGATTATTAGTAGTTGATGATCCGATGGTCATGTCTACAATAGTGACTAGTTGACCAGTCTGTAGCTCTGAGCAGTGGAACTCAGATCACACAGAAGATTCCACACCAGCCCTGGGATTCAGCTGCTCTCACAAGTGTCTAACAGTCGTCTAAATTTACAATTAGATTAATTATTGTAACAGTTACACAGTTAATGTAAACCATCAGACTACCTGTGGAACTGAGAGCAGGCTGGAAATGAAGCCAGGATACACATTTTAACCTCCAGGAACAGGAGTCTGTTCCTCCTGGCTCCTATACTCTAATGATTCGTTTAAAACATTAAAAAATTATTACAGGGACTTGTGCTCGTTCTCTACTGCTCCACACGGGTACGCTTTGTAACACATTAATCTGCGAAGTAAACTATTTTTTTTCCTTTTTAATGAATTTCATTCCTTTGTTTGTCGCTCTCCTTTTGCAACTGTTATGATTCGCTTCTCTTCACAACCCGGTGCGTTCTTTTTTTTTGGGGGGGGGGGTGTTATATGTGTAAGAAAAGCCCCCCGGGCTCCGGACAGGAGTCTCCTCCGGCTGAGGCGCTCTGCTCCATCAGAAAGAGCGCTGTGACGTCACAGACACCAGCAAGAGCTCCGGGATCAGAGAGCGACCGCGGGAGGCGGGTGGGGTGCAGGGAGGAGAGTTATTGATCACTTATCTATCGACAACCAATTAATTCACCTGAAGAACCGTAGAATTAACGATTAACTTCACCGATTGGTGAGTACTGATTCTTTTTCCGTTCTTGACCATGTTTTAAATATCTAGAAAACAGTCAAAAAAGACTGTATCGATCAATTACCATAGTGCGTTTAGTATTAAAAATGTTCAAACTGAAATTAAACAATGATTATTCATATTATTATTTACGTAACTGTATCCTAAGTTGATAAATGTATGTAAGTAACAGTTTACATGCATTTTTTCCAGTGTTTATAAATCATAAATATGGTAACCACGCCGACAGGCGCCATGTCATTGTATGCATCTAGGTGTCTCGCTTTTGTCACAAAGAGTGATGTGACGTCATGGGTAGCAGCTAGTACTAATCCTAGTGTATTCATGTTAATATTAATGAGAGTACAACTGGTCGTTTTAATGCTAGTGTTCATGTGAGTATTAATGATGATAGCGCTACTGATAGTTTTAGTTTTAATGTTCATATTCATGTTAATATTAATTATAATTATATTGTTTGTGTTAAGAGTATTAACAGTAGTAGTACTGTTATTATAAGTAGTTTGTGTCAGTGGTAGTGATAATGATAGTGTATGTATTAGTGATAGTGTTACTGTTGTAATATGAGTAGTATTTGTGTTAATGTTAGTTATTGTGTATCTGTAGATACTGGACAGATAGCCCTCCTGCACATCAAACAGTCTGAGTGACTGTTAGTGTCAGTTAGTGTTTACTGACCATTGACAATATACAACTATTTCTTAGGGTCAAGTTAAGTAAGCGAAAGTGTTCAAAAATCCTTTTGCCCTGTTCTGAGGGCCTGTCCACATCCTATTCCATAATGTAATTATATATAATATAATACCTTACAACAGTGACCATTTCCTTACTAACTGCATGCGTTGTACATCAGCACATAGCAGCACATTGCCACAATGTATTATCAATTTTAAATTACAACCATAATATCGACAACATTAATAAACGCATATATTATTGAAATTGAAAACAAATCTAACACAGCATCTTTTCCAGTTATATACCAAAATGCATTGCTGATATTCATTGGTCGCCATTTTGGTTAAATACTGTCACGTTTTTCAACAAAGGAGAAATCTGCAAAAATCTCAGCAATCCTCTTTTCACGAGTAAGTATAAATAATAATCATACTATTTTAATGCATCAGGTCTTACTTAATATTACTTTGATGAAAAATAGTATTTTAATAAGCAATAAATGACACATAAAAATAGTGTGAAGGTGAAGATCACACAAAATCAACTACAAATGTGGGAATTTAAAATTTTTAAGATTATAAATTACATGTAGCACATTAGCAACACTACAGTAATGCTAATATAACAATAGCGTAAGAAAATCCTGACCTTATTCCTTTCAAATGCTGATACAAGATGTGAATGATTTCAGAGTTTCAGAAGCAGGTATTGAGTCTCCTGACAGAGATCAGAGATGAATTGAGGCGTGTGGGAAAGTGTACAGAATTGGTGAACTCCCAATTCCACATCAAAAGGCTGAGCACAATGGAAGAGTTCTGTACACGAGAGCGAGTCCTTGCTGCTGGTATGATACTATATTCTCTCTATGAGAAGATAAGTCCTTGAATCTGGCACCTTAGACCACTCGGCCATCCTGACAAGCTCCGCAAGTTGGTGTGTTGAAAGCACCAGTAGTTCACAAAACTGAGAAATGCTTTGCTGGAGAAGCGCCACGTTGCCTAATGTTGCCTAAACGGATCGCGGAAATCAAATATTCGGATCGATTTAGAGTGTGCTTTACAGCCTTTGTTTAATATTTTAAATTGTTTAAAGTGTGTACTGTGTACTACGTTAATGACTAGCTATTGCGGTAGAATATGGAGGTCATCTCCAGCTCTGAGCTCAACTGCAACAACAAGTCCTGCTGAACAAAGTCAGAGTTCAGCTGAACGTGTGCTCAGTGTGGTGCTCAGGACTCAGGAGCATTGTTGTGGTTCTAATTAGCACGAACTGCAGGGGCTCTGAATCAGAACATTTTAATTTATCTGTTCAGTAAATTAAAATGCAGGACACTTTAAAATCGGATTATTACTGTGTCTCTGTCCCGTTTGTATATAACCGAATGTTTAAAAGATACCAGTAAGGACACACGACTACTAATGCGATACTCATTGGAAATAGTCCCAAAACAAGCACGTCTGGCAGCTGGTAGACCCCTGTAATAATTTTGCAGTGACAGAACACTTTGAAGATTTGCAATCTATTTAAATATGAATTTACTAAATTTCAGTTCTCTTTACTCCCCGGCATAACTTGAACTCTCACTGTCGCATACTAAAGGCTTTACTAGCTGTGATACTGTTTCTAATAAAGACAGAATGAAACTGTTTTTTATGTGTCTCATGGTGATCCTCTTCTCGATCCAAATGAAATGTTTAATATGATCCCCCAAGAAAAAAAAGGAGTCCATTTCCGCCTGGAATGATTGATGCTCCATCAAACATTTTGTAATATTCCCAGAAGTTTATACAGTAGAATCCTGGTTTGTGGCTTAAATTCAAGGTAAACAAGACTAAGGAAACGAGTTGGAAACTTGATGTCGAACTGGGATTTAAATCATCCGGAACATTTCACTACATTGGGAAGTATGTGCCAGAGAGCAGCTCTTGACATCTGACAAGTACAGTTGGTAGAGTGGAGGACTGTAGTAGAAACAAGAGGGAATCCTTAGGTCGCTGGTTCAACTCCAGCTTGAAGAAATGTGCTTTTTGTGTATTTCAATCAAACAGTTAAAATAGCCAATCTTTTTCACTCAGACTTTGATCAAAAGCTCAATAAACGACGAAGCAGAGGCTCTTGTTCCGAATTCAGCTCACGTCAGATTGTCTTGTTTTGGCCAAGATCTGATCTTTGAATTTAGGGACTTCTCTGTCTGATTTGTACAGTAATTCAAAAGTAGATACAAATGTCATGTTTGTATTGTAGACATAAAGGTGTTCTCTGTTTTCAAAGGATAGGTACTTAATTGGCTTTATGATTTGGTTTTGATTTTGTATCGTTGTATTATTAAGTTTGTGCTTTTTGTGTTTTTAACATATTGTGAACTTATTTTTGAAACAAATGCTTACAAAGGCAAACACAGCACACATCTGTTTACAACAGCTGTGAATTGTATATTTGTATTAAGTAGAAGCTACTGCGCACTTCTGGTAGTATAACAGGTTCGATATAAAGTGGCAAAAATATAAAAGGGGAAAATACCCCAGACTGCGTGTAAAGGCCTCGTTGTGACTGTTGTTTTATTGTTAAATACGGCGTACTGTGCACGAAATGTGGCAGAAACACAATCTGATAGTTAAATAATTATTAATTATAAGTATGAGGCCCCGGATCCAAATATTCAGTTCTGATTTTTTAAAGTGATATCTTCCCTTCCTCTGGTGGAAGTAACACGATGTGAGCAATTGTTTTTTGTTCTTTTTTTTTTCACGTTGCGATCCAAAGAACCTCAGACGCACAGTCTTACAATAACCAAACCAGAATGGATTCTGTTGGGAGCCGGACGGAGCTCATTCTTGCTCCCTGTGCTGAAAACAGAATTAGCTCTTACCCGAGCGCCATCTACAGCTGCTGGGTAGTGCTCTGCGTCCTGCTGCTCCAGCAATTATTTTGATGAAAGACAGATTGTGCGCATTTAACTTTCTCGCAGCTATAGGTGATGCTGAAGCTGGCAATATGAAGGCACCCGCTGGTACACCTTCTCTAACTTTCACAATCGTGATAAACATTTTTTTTTAAAAAAGACCTTTGAAAAATTAGATATAGATGTATGTATAAAACTAGATAAAAAACATTAGCTTTATCGGTTTGTACATTAATCGATTTTGAATCAAATTTGAACTTTTTACATTGCATTTTACATTGAAAAAAAGCGTGCATACCTAATCCACCAACAGACTGAGCAATATTTTACATTGCCTTCCAGAGCTTCCAGCATGTGATGGATTTGTATGATACCACTACAGCACTGGCGCAGGTGCAAAATCCACTTTCACAGGACTTTTTCAGTGTCTTCTCTCTCAAATGGACCGAAGCACAGGAGCCAATATTATAGAAAACGACAGGTGTTTAAACAGAGGATGTCCCAATGTCTTGGACAATGCATTTTGATTTTGTATAAAAGCAAATGGTTTATCATTTAAAAGCCAACAACATTCTTTTTCTCCCTGGCGCTAATAAACTACCACACATGCGAGCTGTTGTGTGAAAGAAAATTCATATGTGCATAGGGAGCAAGAATAAAATCCAGAACTGTATTGGTGATATCGATAAACAGGGCTCATGTTCACAATAAAACTTTACTGTATAAAACGTTAAAATCCATCAATATATTTTTTTAATTATGCAAAGTGTCTGTTAAACCATTCATGAACGATTTTTAGAGAAAAAAACACACCATTATATGAGAAAATATATTTACTATATGTGCATTTAACTTACTTTTTAACAATTTCAATTTCAAGGTCGATGAAAATTGTTGCCCTGGTTTTTTGTCATAAATACATAAGCTTGTTATGTCTTGTGTCAGAAATAAACTACATGAAATTTGCTAAAGCAACAAAAAGTAAGAGTAATGTTATCTCGTGTCTTTAAAATGACTTTAAACACAATTTGTTTTTCTCTGTGGATCTAAGGCTTTGTCATTAAGGTGTGCTGTTTTTTTACATGTTGTAAAAAAGTAGCTAAATCATACGAAACATAAAAACTCTAATTGTAAACAATTGACCATTCATATTCCTGAATGTTAAACCTATGGAGTATTTACATCTTGTCTTCGTATTTGTGAATATTACAGAACTCCTTTTCAAAAGCTGTCAGGTATGGATTAGTGCCCAGGTTTCCTGGTGTTCACCCAGGCGGTCCAGGTTTGACTCTTGGTATAGAAGCGCGTTTGTGTTGCCTTCCGGATTTCAAATGAGCAGCTCAGTGCAGAAAAGAGCCCTGTAGATCAGCATGTACATTTGCCTGGACAGTAGATTTTTCAGAAAGTATAATTGGATTATAGCACGTGCCCCTGACGATGTTATTAATACGTCATATGTGCTCTTTCTTGTATTATATGTATTTTTGTTGTTCAAATTAAAAAAAATATTAAAAAAAACTTTCAGGATGCATCCTGCTGTATAAATAAAATGACATTAAGAATGCTGTACGCAGAGGTCTGAAGCCTGCTCCACAGAAGAAGTTTATCTGGAGGTGTTAAAGAAGTCGAGATCTCTCCATGAGAGGGGAAGCATCTCAGAAAAAGCAGGTGCAGTCGGTTCCATGGTCATAAGCTATAAGCCACCTGGCTTCCTCTGGGCAAGTAATGAGACAGAGAGAGAGCACAGTGAGTAGTCTTTTTGGAGGCGTGGGTCCGAATCCCACCACTGCCAGATGCTTCTGTGAACCTTTTTCTTCTGACTTGAAAATTGGAATTGTGGAAAATTGTGGAAAGTGGAATTGTGTTTTGACAGTCCCTTGAGAACCTAAGCAAAGTTTTTAGAAATACTTTGTCAGCTTGACATCAAGGCAGAAAACAAAAGCTTTACTGCATCCTTTCAAACCAAATGCGCTTTGCCACCTTTAGCGTTATACAAGGAACAACGTCTGCTGAGATCACTTTCCAGTCAGTGCAAATTGTACTGTGTTTTAATATTGGTTGTGCTGGCGTACTGCTTCTGTCTGTGAAACTTTAATGTCCTGCTTCTTCACTCCGAATCGTTGGCGAGAGTTGAGCTTGTTAAATCTTTGCACATGGTGCTCCATCAGAAATAACAAATGGAACATTTTTGGAACAATAATAATAATAAAAATCTTTCAATGCCTTGATTGCATAAGCGTGCAAACCCTTTATAAAGGGGATTGTAACTGTTGAAATTTAACGAGTCACATCCCAGATCATGAAGAAAGGTTATTTGCCTTCCCCAGACATCAATTGTATTGATTCTGATCAGTCCAAATTAATATCAGTTGATCTCATATAAAGAACCAGATTTTGGAGAACAAACGTTCAAACTGCACAGCAGAACCTGATGAGAAATCCATCTGCTGATTGACACCGAAGAACGTCATTACTAATTTTTCTCCAAGCTGTTTTAAGTGTCCGGCCACCTCTGTCCTTCCTACTTTGCAGTGAGCACAATTATTTCAGTTTCTTCTCTTGTATTTCCTTGCTATTTTACTGTCTCTTTCTTCCATGTGGAGATGGATCCACAGCCCAAACCCTGTGTTTGTGCAGTGTCAGTCTGTGTAGAGAGAAAAGCTCACACAGCTCTAGTGGTGCAATTGGTTTCAACAGCAGTGTGCAGTGAAGCCATGCTGAGGTAGTGAGTTGCTTGGAGCAGTCTCGCCTGTGTTTTCAGGGGTAGAAGCTCGCTGTTGGATTTATGTTGGTTCTTCTGTTACTTTTTCTACTTGATGGAGCTGTATTAACTCAGGCACACCTGCTTCCATGGCAAGTTATTTTATCACTGCTCACAAACCTACATACTGCAGGCACCTCTAATACTGTCACTGCTTGTGGGCCACGTGTTCCTGCTGTCAGCCTACTATACCACGTTCATGCACATCTAGAAACATTACTACTCTAGAACAAGAGTGAAAAACGAAACGAAAGCACAACCACTTAAAAAAGCATATTTGTCAAACCCTGAAGTCGACGAGGATGGGACAAGAACCCACCTGTGCAGAGCACAATGGATTAACAGTCCATCACCTGTGCTGCACTGGACTCCCTGTAGATCATCAAAAGCATATTGAGCTCCTAGGTAATGAAATTGCCAGCTAAAAGCCATTTCACATCCTTTCTCAACTTGCTCAGCGAGCAGGCTCAGTGCACACCGAACGAAGATGTGACAGAGTGGTGTGTCCAAGAAGCTGTAAAAGGACAGTACTTCGCAGGTGCATGGCTTAGTTGGTTAAAGTGCTTGTCTAGTAAACAGATCCTGTGTTCCAGTGGTGCCTTTCTTCCTGTTTTCTCACACTGTTTATCGTTATAGCCATCAACATGCTTCTGCAATAAGTTTAATGGAAGTGTTCATTTCATTTTTTGCACAACTTTTTATTCAAGAAACCCACACATTACGAAAGATAACATTCTCATCTTTCTTATTAGTGCAGAAAAATTACTGCCAGCTGGCAAGAAAACGACAACGATTTTCTTTGTCTTTAGCCAAAAATCTGTGAAATTAGAAAAAATACGACGTCTTAGTTTCTATGGCACAATCAAGCAGGATGTCCTTCAGTTAAACACATCGTTGGTAGATCAAACGCACCCAGAGACACACTTCAAATTAATCTGATCTAAACATCACCTTCTCTAAATGTGATTGGGTTTCTTTGCACATTCTCAACCATCCTGATATTTGCAGAGATTTTAAACTTTTGGCGCGACTCAAACTACAAAAAGTAAATATTTGAGTACCTAAGTCAATATCACTGGGAATTTTAATATAAACATAAACGAAAATGCTATTCAATACTTTTTAGAATATTTTAGCTGGGGATCTTCAAAAACTGAGTGTAGAAAAGAGCTAAACACCATCAGGAGTGCAGAACATGTGATAAAAGTGTTCTTTAATCAAAAAGTGAGTTTGTCTTTCACTTAGATGTTAATCGAAAGCTCAGTATACAATGAAGCAGAGGGTCATGTTCTGAATTATCGCGTCTTATTGTCTTGCTGTGACCTTTAAAATGTACTGTCGACTCCTCACTCTTCCTAACACAATTAAAGAGCCTCAAGCAAAAGTACCAATTGGGAGTTTAGTTCATTGGTAGAGCACATGCATCGTGTGTACGAGGCTCAGTTTTCAATCGTCAGCGTCTCCACTCTGGAATTCTTTTTAAAGCGATATATCTTTTCTGTGATTTCTTTCGTGTGACTTCCCTCATGTGTGAATTTCAGCGCAACGGGTAAACAGACAAAATGAATGACATTGTATCTAATTGAGAAAAGTTTGACCGGGGCAGTGTTACTAGTCGCAGCTCTGAGATCAATGTGGTTGAGTTGGAGAATGTGACTCGAGGGCCAGGAGCGCTATGGGTAACGCGTCTGATTATGGATCATAATAGTAAAGCAAAACTGAATTATAAAATCATTTTAGGAATTCTGACCGATATCTCAAACAGGCGATTCAATAAGAACGTTGAAATCTTTGAATATCACCTCATTATATATAGTGCTGCTATAGTTTTTACTCGGAGTTAAACTATCGGATTGAAGGAATTCTTACCGCGGGGTTAAATGTATTGTTGTTATTTGGAGAAATCAATGAACTCGTGATTATATGCTTTAAAACACGGCCATATGCACAGAAATAAACGACAGTGCTGATTATTTTCCAGAGACTGAGCACTGATGACCTATCCGAGCGAACTGATAAAGCCCACCCAGAGGATACTCTAGCAGAACGTGGAAGAACGTTCAGCTTTGTAACCAAGGCAACCATAGGAACAACGTAAATAAGCACAATCAATTCCCCATTTAAGTCTTTCGTGTAAGGTATGCTTTGTGAAAGTATGAAGTAAATCCCCTAATCTCTTTTGAACATGGACATTGGAACAAGGTATTTCTGATGAAGCGTATGCGCAAAGATTCAATAAGCTCTACTCCTGCCGATGATTCAGCATGAAGAAGTTAAAGTTTCACAGACAAAAGCTGCTCGCCACCACAGCCAATATTAAACATACACACCATGTGCACACCACCATGTGCACTGGCTCATCAGTGATCTCGGCAGACGTTGCTCCCTACGTAAGGCTGAAAGTTCCAAAAAGCATTTCTGTTGAGAAAACAAAACATTTTTTTCTGCCTTGATGTTAAGCTTAGAGAGCCTGTCTTTTAGAAATTCTCTCTCTAAACGCCTTGCGCAGCCTCCAGAGAGACTAAAAATATATATTTTTTGAGAAATGGGCTCACACAACCGAAGACACTAACGTTTATCTGCGTTAGAGTATATGAATAACAGTTTAACCGAAAAAGTTTGTAATTCTGATTTTGTTAAAATTCAATAAATCGTCTATCAACAGTAAGAAATTATTTTATTTCATAAACTATAAGACAATTAAGAGAGTTTGTAGGTCTTATCCGTCGCTTTTGTTCTTTTAACTCTAACGTTCAGGATCCAAACCCAGGTGCAGACGGTTGTGTTTCTTGAATCTCTTGTAATCATCAAAAGTCGATGTGTAGTCCTTCAGTACTTTCTCGAGTTGTACCATGGATATTTTATACGATCAATACTTGTCATGATCTTTTGCATTTTCCTTTACAAACTGAACAATTTCAAAGTGTGTTTATGTCTGTGCTTCACATCTACAAGAGAGCACTTGGTGGTGGTGGAGGGGAGACCCCATTACCTGTAAAGCACTTTGAGTGGAGTGTCCAGAAAAGCGCTATATAAGTGTAAGCAATTATTATTATTATTATTATTACTTGTAACAGTACAGGACACGCAGTGAGGAGCTCGTGAAGCTTTCAGTTTAGTGCGGAGTTCAGAAGGAGGATTCGCTCGCTGAATGATCTCTCAAAAAATCCCAGGTGAGATTCAACAGGTGTTTTCTGCAACAGCCACGACAAGTGTGAAGCAATCTCAGGATTTCCTGAATTTGAACTAAATTATTAGTTCAAATAATTTAGGATTTAACAGAACTAAATGAGGTACATTTAAAACAGCAGCGCAACTCTGCGGCACGTCGAGTGTGCCTGCATTTAATTGTGTAAACCTGGCTCTCTCTGAACACGAGCAAAGAGTTCTCACTCAACAGAAGATTGCGATGTGAGACCTGGAATATAAAGCACCTAGAGATGCCAGGGATTGAACCTGGGACCTACTACATGCAAAGTATGCACTCTACCACTGAGCTACATCCCCGATGGCGAAGGTAATGGAACAGACTTAGAGATGTGCAGATGCTCACTGATCACAATCCACCACTCACAAAAAATGCCTGCAGTTTCCCACTTTCGAGTTTCCTCTGAGTAAATTAATGGGAATGAAGAAATAAGGAAGGAAAAATAATTGCATTGAAGCTTCAAGAGACTGGGCAAAAATTAATCTATTATTTTTGTATCCAGTCACACGTGCGACGGTGGTTAATTCCCAGATGGGGGAGAGCTTTTTTTCTACCCCCTTACTCGACTGTCTTTCAATTCTGTTTTATTTGAGAGCTTTTTGCATCTTTTAAGTGCTCTTGATTAAACTATGCATAGACAAACAGCACTACTGATGATTTTCATTGACCGATGCACACTTGTTCTGTACAACTCGAGTGATAAAGCCCTGTCTGCAAATATTGTAGAAGAACATAAAAGGGTGAAACAATGCCCCAACCACAGGAATGGTAACAGGAAGGATCGTGTTCTTATTTGATAAGTCCTTTTGAGATGTCTTGTCAATGCACACAGGCGTTAGAGCTGAATAATTTACTTTTAGTGGTGTTTTTAAACAAAGATGGAACATGTTATTTCTATACCAGGAAGAAAGGAGCAGACTTTAACTTTAAGAGGCAAAAACGACACCTTATCAAAGCTAATATTAATTAAAATGACATCACAACAAAAGAGTGGAGCCTTGAGTGAATAAAATTAGTTTTCATTGGACGTCTGTGTCTCCATAACTTTGAAGGTGAGTGAGAGGATTGTGATAATTTGCAGGTGCTTCTCGGAAGTTTGTTGGTGGTACAGGCGCCTTCCAAATAATTGAGTCGGGTTTGAATCCCAGCCAGTACAAACCCAAATCTTTTGAAGATAATTTGTGGTCTGCTAACACATCTTTTGAAACACTACAACAGGTAACACCCCGTGTGAAACATCATGAACATCTGTTAAACCTCTCTACCTACCCGTTCCTCACAGAGACATGACGAGGGTCTAAAGAGACATTTTGAGCCGTAGAAACATTTTATCATTCCTCATCATCAGTACTTTTCTGTGCAGTCAGGCCAGTTCCACTTCAACTTCACCCGACAATGGAGGTCGTTTTGAAAACAATGAGAGTAAAGGGACACTGCACGTCTGCAGAACATCACGTCCGAGTTTAAGGACAGCAACATCAGAGATTGGAAGCTAGGGAGTTTCAGGTCTGTGTTTTTATTATAGGTTCAAGAAAGTCTGAATACCTTTGCAAGAAGTATTTCAGAATCCCACTCAAATCCAGTACGAATGCCGCATAGATCTGCATTGTACAATTAGTATACTGTTTGTCCGTTGAATCAAACACGCCTTATGAAGCATTTCTAAAACAGGAGAGATTGTTAGGGAATGCGTCTTCCTGTAAAAATAAAATGACTTGAAGGGCTCTATAAGCAGAGGTGTGAAAGCCTGAGTTTTACATACTCTAACGTAAATAAACGTTAGTGTCTTCCGGTGTGTGAGCCAATTTCTCCAAAAAATATTTGTTAGTCTGTCGGGAGGCTGTGCAAGGTGTTAAGAAATAGAATTTAGAAAAGACAGGCTCCCTAAGCTTAACATCAAGGCAGAAAAAATGCTGTTTTCTCTACAGAAATGCTCTTTAAATTTCAGCACTGTTGCAACTCTCTTCATAAAGGGTGTGCACACGTATACAACCAAGGCATTGAAAGTTTTTTTAATTATTGTTCCAAAAAACGTTCCATTTGTTTTCTTTTTAATGTTGTTGATTAAAAGATTTTATTAAATGTGAAAAAAATCTGACTGTGAAAAGGTCAAAATGTTAGTGAAAAAATCAGTAATGTGAGGAAAGATGGATTGTGGGAGCCCCTTAACTACCCATGTCATGCTGTATTTCTCACTCATTCTACTGTGAGTGGTGCCGTCGCTTCTGGATAACGTCTGTCAGTGGTCATTCCAGACAGGTCAGGTATGACTGCTCTTCGGCACAAGAGACACGTGACTCGCGAGGATCCTGACAGTGTCGACTTTCTTTCAGACCCCGGATAGCTCAGTCGGTAGAGCATCAGGCTTTTAATCTGAGGGTCCCAGGGTTCAAGTCCCTGTTTGGGCGGTTGTGCTGTTTTTAAGTCTATTGTGAATATCATTCTAAATAGTATTTTATCTTTCACTCTTCTAGCTGTACTGTGGTTATTTTAAATGTCCCATTACTTGTATTTACAGTAGTGTATTTAGTGTTTCATTTCTCAAACCGAAAATGTTGAACCACATAATCATCTAAATTAAATCACAGTAGAGTACAGAACACGCAGTGAGGAGCTCACACAGTGAGTGCTCTTGAAAACAACAAGAGGAAAGGCACACTGCACATCTGCAGAACATCACGTCCGAGTTTACAGTGACAGCAGAGGTTGGAAGCGATGTAGTTTTTTAATACTCGCTCGCTGAACGATCTCTCAAGAAACCTCGGTTAAGATTTAACGGGTGTCTAATAATCACGTTCAAAAAGGTGACGATAAGTTTTTTTTTAACTAGGTACCCTTAATGGCATCACGGTGTGAGTAGATCTTAAAGTACCTGCAGACAGAGTACCCGTAATGGCAACACTGTGCTTTGAGTTCGGCTTTTCTTATTTCTTCTGCAGAACCAGTGGTATCGGAATATACTGATCCGCATAAGAAGCGCTTTCGGTTTCTGATCATTTTTATTGAGCGCTGTTCTAAACTTTACATTTGCTCGGGCTAGTTTTCCCCATGAAAAAAAGACATATCGCTAATTACATAATTTCACTTTTTTTCTTATCAACGAGTAGAAAGAACTAAAATATATACTTCATTAAAAGTACCACAGGCAAGATGGCTGGTGGTCTAAGGCGTTGCGTTCGGGTCGCAGTTACCCCTGGAGACGTTTGGTAAAATCTTACTTCTAATAAAGAGGTCTTTCTCGTAAGAGTAGAAACTACCGGGGAAAAGTTAGCTTGAAGTTCGAAAACGATTTTGGCACGCCTGTAGCGTTTACACGAAACCTCTTAGAATCGCGAGAATACTTGCTTTGTGTATAAAATACATTGTGAATGCTTTCTCAGCCTTTACTTTTTCGTTTATATGACATTTGTTTGACCAAGCACGAATATTCTTTTGTCCATATCTTCGCAATGGAAGCACAGAACGCCTTCAAACCAAATGCATTTAAAAGACCACGACATGTGGATATTTCCACAGCCTCTACATCAAAGTATCAGTGAGCTAATTATCTTTTTTTAAACCTCCGGTTTTTCATCGATGCGTAATTACGCACTAACTGGAACCCGGGGGACCGCTGTGTGCACAAGTTCACAACGCGAGAAATACTGTTCAATATGGCTTCATGCGAAAAACCCGTATATGACCATAGGCAACAGAATAGCGCAGTCTCCAATTACTCAGACTGTAAGCACGGGAATAAAGCTTTGTCTGAATTCTGAAACCCTTCCTTTACGTTCTGTTTTCATTCGGGTAAGAGTCAACTATATTCACAATACTACTGACAGCAGGAAGATTAAAATATTCTTTACTCAGCAGCTTATTAAAAACAGCTCCCATGATGTTCAAACCGATTTTTTACACAGAACACTGACACAGCTTTGCGTTCTGAATCTCTTTTTCTCGTGTGTTTATTTAATGTGGCACAATGTACTTGGATAGGGGTATTCCGTTCACAAACCAATAGCATTTAAACCACAGCACCCAAAATGCTGCAAGTAAGTGTTTTACACACTAAGCAGAGAGCGATGTCTTCCTCGTTAGTATAGTGGCAAATATCCCCACCTGTCACGCGGGAGACCAGGGTACATCAGGACATGCATTGAAGTGAAAGCAGGATGCGCTGCGACATCCACTGTGCAGATCCCGCCACACTAAGAGGTGAGTGGGTCTGTTCGATCACAGCGCTAGGCGAATCCCCAAACAGTGTGCGTGGCAACAAACGAAACGGGCCTGTTTCCGCCCGGTTTCGATCCGGGGAAATCGGGCCCAGTAGTGGCGGTATCTGTACAGTGCATGTCGCAGCGCTTCAATGTGCTTCCTGATGTCCTACCCCGAGAACAGAAAGGACAGCGTACACAGCAACAACAGATCAGGTCTCTGCACTGGATCTAAGCTGCCCCCTTCTCCTCTGCTCTGCGGCTCCTGCGGAGTGGAGTCCTGCCTGGAGCCGTGTTTGCAGGCGGCGGCTCCCCGCGCTCTGTCTGTGCGTCGTGTCCAAGAGCTCCTGGGAGGAAGAGAGAGCCCTCCCACTCGGGGGCTTTTCCACGGTCTGTGTGAGGAGGGGCGGGTGTGTCCAGTAGCTTATCGAGCGGAAGCCTGGGGCAGCGGAGAGCTGTGATCGTGCAGACCTTGAGGTGTCACCTCTTTGTCTGCTTTCCCGCCCCCCCTCCGCCCAAGCTCTGCTCCAAAGTAGCCCGGCAACCCCTCACACCTGCATGTGTCACAACCTAAGGTGTGGTCATGAGACACCCATGGGGTGTTGTTCTGTTCTTGCTAATTGTTTCCTGCCCGTCGCAGGCAGGAGTCCATGCGAGGAAGATGCGCTGGACAGAGCTCAGAGGGCGCAGCTGGGTGGCTTTCCTTCTGAGTGACGTTCCTGCAACACTCTCCCGCTCCTCTTGGTGCGCTCATGCCGCAACACAGGAAGGCTGGAGCAGGTGGCCGTGGGCTCTGCGCACCGCCGAAATAGCTCATTTGGGAGAGCGTTAGACTGAAGATCTAAAGGTCCCTGGTTTGATCCCGGGTTTCGGCATTTTGTTTCATCGCGCCCTTTGTTCCTCTCTCCAGCTCCCCCTACCTAAAGTGACGCGTCCCTTTCTCAGCCCGAAACGCAAGTGAGACACCAGCAGCAGTTCCTACAGGTTTCCGTAGTGTAGCGGCTATCACGTTCACCTAACACGCGAAAAGTCCCCGGTTCGAGACTGGGTGGAAACAGCCTTGTTTTGCACGCTCCTGTACTTCACAGAGGTCTTGAGCGACCGGTCATTTGTTCCCAATGTATTTCCGGTGCCTTCGTGCACTCTTCTACCAAACGCACGTTCCTTCTGTACGCTAAGCCGATCATTTGCAATTGGGCTGTGCCGACAGACCAGGACGAGCTCTGTCGGCTTAAAAGCAGCGCAGGACCTGCAAGAACAACAGAAAGATTAGCATCCAGCGGGGGCCTCTTAGTGAGCCCAAGATCTCATCAAGAATCGGCTCCAGCAACAGGGCTGGGCGCATTGTTCCATTCTCCGACCACTCTCGGTGTAAACAAGTCCCTCCTGGTCTCTGCTTGAAATGCACTTCCCTGCGTTTGCTTTGGTGTAACTGGCTTCCCCTGCATGGGCGAATGTGAAGAAGATCCTTAGTAAGTCATTGAAGAAAACCGAGAAGAGGTCGGAGTGGCCTCTGTCGTTCATCAACGATCCAGTCAGGCAGTACTCCTCTGCAAAGCGCCGTTCGTTCACAATCGATTGGCTTTTTTTGCCTTCATTCGTGCAAGTAGTAAATGATCTTCGTGTGACATAATTCGGAAAAGTCCTGACGTTGCATTTCAACTGAGCCCCAGTATACATCGACCCTTCGACACTCTGAGTGACAACTCTCTTGCGTGTTTTCTCATATTTATGTAGTTTGCTTGCATGATGCTGGGAACAACGTGGTTGTTCGCTGCCATATGGTGTAGGGGTTAGGATTCCTGGTTTTCACCCAGGCCGCACGGGTTCGACTCCCGGTATGAGAACGTGTCGGTTTTGCCTCCTGCTTTCCAAAAGATCAGCACCGTGTACGAAGGAGCCGCATTAAAACCACTCGAACGTGCAAAACGTGCGAGAAGAGGGGGTGCTTGTTTCCAACCGAAACTTCTCGCGTGTGAGACGAGCTGATCATCACTGTGGGAGGGCTACTCTGGTAGACAGGGCTGACCTTCGGCAATAGGATTTATACTCTCCAAGATGATATTTGCACTTTCTGGAGAGGCGATTTTCTCCACTTCAGTAGCCCGATTTCGTCGATTGCGTGGAGAGGGCAGTAAAATGTGGCGCCGCCTTTCCTGCTCCGTCCATGACAGGCGTACTGGTCTCTGGAGAGAGAGCACGGTCCATCAGCGCACTCCAATAAAGGCACTGGGAGCAGCTGAATCGCATTGGCGAAGCTCAGCGCTGGGCCGCTGGGCACGTCTTACCACCGTTTCCGTAGTGTAGTGGTTATCACGTTCGCCTCACACGCAAAAGGTCCCCGGTTCGAAACCGGGGGGAAACAGACTTCTTTAGTCGCCAGGCACAAAAGGGGATTGGGGACTCGCCTAGCGCTGTGATCGAACAGACCCACTCACCTCTTAGTGTGGCGGGATCTGCACAGTGCATGTCGCAGCGCATCCTGCTTTCACTTCAATGCGCGTCCTGATGTACCCCGGTCTCCCGCGTGACAGGTGGGGACAGGTGACAGGTCCTATACTAACGAGGAAGACATCGCTCTCTCCGACCCCCGGCATCGTGTCCCGACCCACCGTGCTGGAAGCCGACGCGTGCTGTGATTCCTTAACGGAGCAGAAATGACAACCGAGGAGCCGAGAGATCATTTCAGCATTTCGCGTCTGAACGGAAAACACAAACCACCAACTCGGAATGACTTGCCTTTGACGCTTATCAAAGCGTTCTTTGTGCATTGAACAGACCCACTCACCTCTTAGTGTGGCGGGATCTGCACAGTGCATGTCGCAGCGCTTCCTGCTTTCACTTCAATGTGCTTCCTGATGTCGAGTCGTGTGCCGTGCGGAGGCTCTGAAAGCGAGAGCAATGAAAAGGTGCACGACGCTGTGAAAGAAAACAGAGAAGTGAAAGGCAGTCATTTCTCTAAGGAGGTGAAAGAAAAGCTACTCCCCGTCAGGGAATCGAACCCCAGTCTCCCGCGTGACAGGCGGGGATACTTGCCACTATACTAACGAGGAAGACATCGCTCTCTCCAACCCCCGGCATCGTGTCCCGACCCAGCATGCTGGAAGCCGACGCGTGCTGTGATCCCTTTACGGAGCAGAAATGACAACCGAGGAGCCGAGAGATCATTTCAGCATTTCGCGTCTGAACAGAAAACACAAACCACCAACTCGGAATGACTTGCCTTTGACGCTTATCAAAGCGTTCTTTGTGCATCGAACAGACCCACTCACCTCTTAGTGTGGCGGGATCTGCACAGTGCATGTCGCAGCGCTTCCTGCTTTCACTTCAATGTGCTTCCTGATGTCGAGTCGTGTGCCGTGCGGAGGCTCTGAAAGCGAGAGCAATGAAAAGGTGCACGACGCTGTGAAAGAAAACAGAGAAGTGAAAGGCAGTCATTTCTCTAAGGAGGTGAAAGAAAAGCTACTCCCCGTCAGGGAATCGAACCCCAGTCTACCGCGTGACAGGCGGGGATACTTGCCACTATACTAACGAGGAAGACATCGCTCTCTCCAACCCCCGGCATCGTGTCCCGACCCAGCATGCTGGAAGCCGACGCGTGCTGTGATCCCTTTACGGAGCAGAAATGACAACCGAGGAGCCGAGAGATCATTTCAGCATATCGCGTCTGAACGGAAAACACAAACGACCAACTCGGAATGACTTGCCTTTGACGCTTTTCAAAGCGTTCTTTGTGCACGACGACTGCGCCGCCTAGCAGATACAAATGGGTTGTACAACTTTGAACTAGCAAATGGAAGAGGGCTAAGCCCCCTCTCTTGTAGCCCAGGTTCGATCTGTCTCCCAGAATCACCAGGGCGCACACACACACACACACCCGTGCTGTTGAAGTGCTCTGCTTCATTTCTAAGGGCAACTCAACATTCACTCCTACCCCGAGTGCAGAAAAGACAGCATCCACAGCAACAACAGCTCAGGTCTCTGCACAGGAGCTAAGCTGCCCTCATCTCCTCTGCTCTGCGGCTCCTGCGGAGTGGAGTCCTGTCTGGAGCCGTGTTTGCAGGCGGCGGCTCCCCGCGCCCTGTCTGTGTGTCGTGTCCAAGAGCTCCTGGGAGGAAGAGAGAGCCCTCCCACTCGGGGGCTTTTCCACGGTCTGTGTGAGGAGGGGCGGGTGTGTCCAGTAGCTTATCGAGCGGAAGCCTGGGGCGGCGGAGAGCTGTGATCGTCCAGACCTTGAGGTGTCACCTCTTTGTCTGCTTTCCCGCCCCCCCTCCGCCCAAGCTCTGCTCCAAAGTAGCCCGGCAACCCCTCACACCTGCACGTTTCACAACCTAAGGTGCGGTCATGAGACACCCATGGGGTGTCGTTCTGTTCTTGCTAATTGTTTCCTGCCCGTCGCAGGCAGGAGTCCATGCGAGGAAGATGCGCTGGACAGAGCTCAGAGGGCGCAGCTGGGTGGCTTTCCTTCTGAGTGACGTTCCTGCAACACTCTCCCGCTCCTCTTGGTGCGCTCATGCCGCAACACAGGAAGGCTGGAGCAGGTGGCCGTGGGCTCTGCGCACCGCCGAAATAGCTCATTTGGGAGAGCGTTAGACTGAAGATCTAAAGGTCCCTGGTTTGATCCCGGGTTTTGGCATTTTGTTTCATCGCGCCCTTTGTTCCTCTCTCCAGCGCCCCCTGGCCAAAGTGATGCTTCCCTTTCTCAGCCCGAAACGCAAGCGAGACACCAGCAGCAGTTCCTACAGGTTTCCGTAGTGTAGCGGTTATCATGTTTGCTTCACATGTGAAAGGTCCCTGGTTCGAGACCATGTGGAAACAACCTCTTTTTGCACGCTCCCTTACTTCACAGAGGTCTTGAGCCAACGGTCATTTGTTCCCAATGTATTTCCGGTGCCTTCATGCACTCTTGTACCAAACGCACGTTTGACGAAATGACAACCAAGGAGCCGAGAGGTTTTTTCAGCATTTCGCAGCAATTCACCAGGGCCTAGCAGATACAAATGGGTTGTACAACTTTGAACTAGCAAATGTAAGAGGGCTAAGCCCCCTCTCTTTTAGCCCAGATTCGATCTGTCTCCCAGAATTACCTGGGCACACACACACACTGTCTTGTTTCTCCTACACGTATAGTGTAAAAATTAAGAACCCAGGACGAAGATGTGACACTCGAACAAACTCTTTATTATTTACCCTGTAACTCCGATCCAGTTAGCTCCTAAATTCACTATGACCTGTGACCCTGACCAACCGTTATTCCCCGCTCAGCCCTCCATCAATTAACATGCAGTTTCACTGCTGACGCACACAAATATTACACCTTCTCCAGCTGTTATGAATCGCCTCTCTTCAAAGCCCGGTGTGTTTTTTTTTTGGAGATGTTATACAGATGCAGCCATTCAAAGTGCCGGAGGTAATTGACGCAAAACACCGCGGTACGTGATCGGTTGACCGACAGAGGCACTCGTGGTCCGTTGGTCGGTCGTAGAAAGATTTACAGTAAATGTCTTTACTGTGCCCATTTTAGCATTGAATATTTATATGGAATTTTACCACTACCACTAGGTGACTATTCATTGTTATTAAAATGACTTAAATTCGATCATGTTGTGATATTTTGAAATATTTATATTCAGAAATATAAATTTGTTTGGTGCGAGTGAGGTTTTATTTAATCTCTGACCAAGGGAAACGTTTCATTTTTTCAAAGAAATGTTTGTTGAAAGGAAATAGTCATGGCTTTAGTGGGATTTGATCACAGACATTGCAACAGGGAAGTCAGGAACCTAACCCACAGCACCACCAGCAAGGTCACAGCCAGAGTGCTGAAAAAGCACTACACAAACATTATCAACAGACAATGTACAGCGTGTACTATTCTTGTGTTGCGGTACATGAATATAATTATATCGTTCTTAATTTCTTTAGATATGCGATTCCATATTATATTCCCTTTTAATCAAATTCTAAAAGCATGCTTGTTGACGCCGGTATCACGTTAGTTAAAGACTTCGATGCTTAAAATGTTTAGGGAGAAATGGAATACTGGTGTATATGTTTTCTTTAAAGTACCGAGACCAGCCATATACTTTATGTTTAAGTATGTTTAAGTTCCAAAATTAATATCGTTTATGGCCTTCACACGCGTTACAGTATGCTCCTATTCTTTTTATGCTCAGGTACTAAGATTTCCCTTCAGTGGTAAAATTCCATATAAATATTCAATACTTAAACGGGCACAGTTAAGACATAAAATATACATATACATACTGTATACAGTACAGTTTGCATACGGTAATATGTTTATGTTCCTAAATCAATCTCTTTTGTGAGCATGTGAAAGGCATGGTGAATCGATTCTCAAAAATTACTGTACTTTGCATGATTGGAAACAAATGCGTGATTGCGAAATGCTGTGGTGTTACTTTTACAAAAACGGTCAATGAAAAAAAGAATGTGGACCAGGGCAATACTTTGAGTTTACAGCTTGTCCAAGGTCATTAATTATTAATACTATTAGTAATATCTTCATTAAAGACTTTGATGGCGACAGCTCAAACATGAGAGGTTGAGCTTCATTAGCTCCACCTTGCGGAAATTCCGGATACTATTATTTTTTTGCGGTATTATAGGATAATTTACGGTAACTCGCGGTGGACTGCGTAAAGCCCACCGCAAAATAATGCGGTACCGCCCACTTGTTTTGAATGGCTGCATCTGTTTATGTCAGAAAGAGCACCAGCCAGAGCGCCGGGATCAGCGAGCGAGACCGCGGGAGGTGCGCGGAGCGCACTGCGGAGAGTTATTGATCACTTATCTATTGACAACCTATTAATTCAACTGAAGAACCGTAGAATAAACGATTAACTTCATCGACTGGTGAGTACTGATTCGTTTCCATTTCTTGACCCTGTTTTAAATATCTAGAAAACGGTCAATACCGCCTGTATCGATCAATTACAGTACCATAGTGCATTTAGTGTTAATAATGTTCAATCCGAAATTAAAGAATTGTTATTCAAATTATTATTTAGGAATTTAATCCTAGAGCTAGATAATTATATTCCAAGTTGATAAATTTGTTTAAGTAACAGTTAAAATGCATTTTCCATTTGTTTACAAATCATAAGTATGGTAACCACGGCGACACGCGCCGAGTCACTGTGCCCGGCTAGGTGTCTCGCCTTCATCACAAAGAGCGGTGTGACGTCACGGATAGCTACTAATACTAATACTAGTGTATTCATGTTAATATTAGTGAGAGTACAACTGGTAGTTTTAATATTAATGCTAGTATTCATGTTAATATTAGTGCTTATTATGGATATACTGTTAGACTATTTACACTAGTAGTCATGTTAGTTTTAGTGATATTATTACTGTTATGGAACAAGTAATAGGTTTTATTCCATGCTGAAAAAAAGAAGAAAGAGAACACAACGTTTCGGCCGTGGAGCCTTCTTCAGGTGTCACACTCTCTTTCTCTCTTTCTTCTTTTTTTCAGCATGGAATAAAACCTATTACTTGTTCCTTTGCAGCCTACGCATGCTGACGCAGCTACCCACCTGAATTATTACTGTTATTATTAGTATTAGTAGTGTAGTAGTAACTTTGTGTTATAGTTAGTAATAATGATAGTGTTAGTCATAGTGATAGTGTTACTGTTGTAATATTAGTGGTATTTTTGTTAGTGTTTGTTATAGTGTAACTGTAGGTAAGAGTGTATGTGATGTCCATCAGTGTGTGAGTTTGTGTCTGTGAATATGTGTACTGTCTATGTGTGATTCTGTAAATGTGTGCGTATCAGTGTGTGGGTGTGTATCTCTGAGTGTAGTGTCTACAGTATGTGTGTGTCTGTGAATGTGTGCTAGTTTGTATTTGTGCATGTATGTGTCTGATTGTGTGTATAAATGTGTATGGTGTTAGTCAGTATGTGTAGTGTCTGTGTGTGTGAATGTGTGTGAGTGTGTAGGTGTATACTGTATCTCTCTGTGTGTGAATGTGTTTGTAGGTGGGCTTGGGCTCCAATGTTGTGTCTGATAGAAGTGACCCATCAACAGGTGTTGAGGTCCAGAGCTGCTTGCAAATGGAATCACTTTCTAGAGTCCAGACCAATGTCTACAGAGCTGTGAGTGCTCTGTTTTTATCACTATTAGTAGTAATGACAGCAGTAATAGTAGCAGGAGTATTAGTATCAGAATTAGTATTAGAATCTGAAGTCATGGTCGTAGTAGTAATGGTAGTAGTGGTATTAGCAGTTGTGTCAGTGGCAGCAGTATTAGTAGCAGTAACAGTACTACTAGTAGCTTTAGTAACATTAGTAGTAACAGTAGGAGTAGCTGTAAAATGTTATTAGTTGCAGTTGTGTCAGTGGCAGCAGCAGTAGTAGCTGTAGTAGCAGTATTACACTAGAACCATGTGTTACGATCCCTGCCTCCCAGCAGCGAAAGAGGCAGAAGAAGGCGTAGTCTTAGTTCATTAGTCTACCTATCAGTGTACGCTTTCACCACCACACCTCCGTCTCATCTTGTATTTAAGCACTAGTCTTTCCCTACCTCCTCGCTCAGTATTGGTTTTCCTTTCGAGCTACTTAGTTGCGCTACGCCTTCTACCTCTTCGTACTGTTCTGGTTCTGACTTTGGTTTCTCCACTTTTACTACATTTTTTGGATTACGGCTCGGCTTCGGTTGCTCTTTCTCAGTTTGGATCTCTGGCTTCCCCTGGACTCTCGGCTCTCTCCTTCGTCTCATCTATCTGCCAGGGCCGCAGGTCTGCCCAGGATTATGCCATAAACTTTCGAGTAGCAGCAGCAGAGACTCACTGGGAGGATGAGGTCCTAATTTTTCTTTTTCCGCAAGGGTTATGTGAAGAAATAAAGGATCACCTGGTAACTATACCACAGTTGGGCAGAACTTTGGAGGAAGTAATTTCCCAGGTGTTGGAATTAGAGTTTAGAATTTGTCAGAGGAATAGAGAAAGATCTCAGACACAGATACTAGAGGTTCCTCGGCCACCACCTACCAACACTCTAGACTCGGAATAATCTATGGAAATTGCCCGCACCCGGTTAACTCCAGAAGAAAGAGAGAGACGCAGACGAGAGGGCCGCTGTATGTTCTGTGGAAAATTAGGACACTTTAAAGCTGACTGCCCTGCTTTACATTCGTCTTTGAGGCGCCTCCCTACTACTCAAGATCCTGTGGTGAGTGAGTTAACTCAATCCTCTAAGTTTTCCTCAGGATTTTCTATTTTGTCTACACTGTTTTGGGGTAATAATTGGCGCCACACATGTGGAAGATATCTGGTTTTATCTCCTCGAGACCCCATCACATCCCCTTGTACTAGGCTTTCCCTGGCTCCAACAGAATGACCCTACCATTTCATGGTCCCGTAGAGACATTTTAACTTGGGGACCCCAATGTATTGGTAGTTGCTGTCGTCTGCAAGGTTGTAAGAGTTGCACTCATGGAAACGCCCCCTTCTGGTGTTCCTACGATACCCCCCCCAATATTCTGATCTACAGGAAGCCTTCAATGAGCAAGAGGCCTTGGCTCTCCCACCCCACCGACATTATGACTGTGCCATCGACCTTTTGCCAGGAACTATTCCTCCTAAAGGTTGTATATTCCACTCTCCAATATGGAATCCGAGGCCCTGAAAATATATATACAAGATTCTCTGAAGGCTGGAATTATACGCCCATCCACTTCTCCTGCTTGTGCCAGTTTTTTTTTGTGGAAAAGAAGGATGGTGGGCTCCGTCCCTGTATTGATTATAGTGGCCTTAATGAGATCACTATTAAGAACCGGTACCCTTTGCCCCTAATTCCGGCAGCGTTTGAGTCCGTGCATGGGGCCAAGATCTTCATCAAACTGGATCTACGAGGGGCTTATAATTTAATCCGTATTTGGGAAGGGGACGAGTGGAAGACGGCATTCATGACAACCCATGGACATTATGAATATTTGGTCATGCCTTTTGGTTTGGTAAATGCCCCAGCGTGTTTCAAACCTTTATTAATATATTTATATATATATTTTTTTGTGATCTGCTACAAAGGTTTGTCTTGGTATACCTTGATGACATTCTAATTGTCTCTAATACCTTATCTAATACCCAGGATCATGTTCTCCATGTCAGAGAAGTACTCTCCCGGCTCATAAAGAATAAACTTTATGTCAAACTGGAGAAGTGCACTTTTAATGCTTCTAGGATTCACTTTTTAGGTTACATCATCTCTCCAGAAGGGGTGGAAATGGACTCAAGTAAAGTCTCCGCAGTTACTGATTGGCCCACACCCAGGAACCTTAAACACATACAACGGTTTCTTGGTTTTGCCAACTTCTATAGGAGGGTTATTTGAAACTTTAGCTCGGTGGTTGCTCCCATAACCTGTTTAACTCGCAAAGGACCCAGACAAGGTAAATGGACCCCTCAAGCAGAAGAGGCATTTCAGCACCTGAAACACCTTTTCACTACTGCCCTCATCCTGAAACACCCTGATCCTTCTTTGCCTTTTGTTGTTGAGGTGGACGCTTCTGGCCATGGTGTGGGCGCTGTTCTCTCTCAACGTCATGGAGAAAAACAGATTCTTCACCCCTGCACCTTCTTTTCTAAGAAGTTATCTCCTTCACAGATTAACTATGATGTTGGTTACTGTGAGCTTCTGGCTATTAAGTTAGCATTGGCGGAATGGAGGCACTGGCTGGAGGGAGCTCATCATCCATTCTTGATATACACAGATCACAAAAACTTGGAGTATTTACAATCGGCCAAACATCTATGTCCTCGCCAGGCCAGATGGTCCCTCTTTTCTCCAGATTTAATTTCCTTATCACCTACACTCCAGGCTCTAAGAACATCAGAGCTGATGCTCTCACACGGATCCACGACCCCCCTGAGGCTGAACTGCTTGCTAAACCCATCATCCCTTCTGGTAGATTCCTGGCAGCTGTCAGATGGGACATAGAAGTCATAGTTAGACGCGCCTTGGCTGGTCAAACTGTACCTCCTCAGTCCCCTCAGGACAAGTTATTTGTCTCAACCCCAGTCAGATCTTCTGTCTTACAATGGGGATATGATTCCCGCTTCGCTGGACACCCTGGATTCCGACGTACCTTGGATTTCATCTCTAGAGATTTCTGGTGGCCAACCATGGTTAAGGATGTCAAGGAGTATGTCCAAGCTTGCTCTATATGTTCCCGAATTAAGTCTTCTCGGATGAGGGCGGCAGGCCCTCTTCAACCCTTACCTATCCCCGACCGTCCTTGGACCCACCTCTCAGTTGATTTCATTACTGACCTTCCACCAAGCCAAGGATACATGACAGTCATGGTAGTAGTAGATCGTTTCTCTAAATCCGCCCATTTTATTCCCCTACCTTCCTTGCCTTCAGCTAGGGAACTAGCAGACCTGTTCATACTCCATATCTTCCGTCTTCATGGCATCCCTAAAGACATTGTTTCCGATAGGGGCCCCCAGTTTATTTCACAATTTTGGAAGGCCTTCTGTAAGTCACTGGGAGCCTCAGTTTCGCTTACTTCAGCTTACCACCCGCAGGTCAATGGTCAAACTGAGCGTATGAATCAAGAACTGCTAACCTACTTACGGGCATATATCTCATCGACCCAAGATAACTGGGTGTCTTTGCTTCCATGGGCAGAATATGCTCATAATTCTTTGTATACTTCTTCGACCGGCATGTCACCATTCAAGTGTGCCTTAGGTTATCAGCCTCCTCTTTTCCCGGACTCCCCGCCGGACACAGAAGTTCCTTCTGTTCAGGAGTATATCACTAACCTGCAGGACTTCTGGAAGAAGGCTAAAGCCGCCCTTCTTCACACTGCAGCTCGACAGAAGACCGTGGCGGATCGGCACCGTCGAACCATACCCAGATTTCGACGTGGACAATTTGTCTGGTTGTCTACCCACAACCTTCCTCTAAAGCAACCTTCTGGCAAGCTTGCTCCCAGGTTCATCGGTCCTTTTCGTGTCCTCACCCAGGTTACCCCTGTAACTTATCGGCTGGCCTTGCCTCCTACCCTCAGGATTCACCCTACATTCCATGTTTCCCTCCTTAAGCCCTTTCGCAGATCCACTCTGTCTAAACTGCAACAAAAACCCCCACCACCTCGAGTAATTGACGGACTTCCTGCCTACACCGTAAATAAGATCTTACATTCCCGATGGTCTCGTGGATCCCTGCAATACCTAGTGGATTGGGAAGGCTACGGTCCAGAGGAGCGGTCGTGGGTAGCGGAAAGAGATATACTGGATTCAAACCTGATTCGGGATTTCCATCAGAGTTTCCCTAATCGTCCAGCTAGGGCGTCGGGAGCCGCCCATAGAGAGGGGGGTAATGTTACGATCCCTGCCTCTCGGCAACGAAAGAGGCAGAAGAAGGCGTAGCCTTAGTTCATAAGTCCACCTATCAGTGTGCGCTTTCACCACCACACCTCCGTCTCATCTGGTATTTAAGCATTAGTCTTTCCCTACCCCCTCACTCAGTATTGTTTCCCTTTCGAGCTACTTAGTTGCGCTATGCCTTCTACCTCCTCGTACTGTTCTGGTTCTGACTTTGGTTTATCCCCTTTTACTATGTCTTTTGGATTACGGCTCGGCTTCGGTTGCTTTCTCCTAGTTTGGTTCTCTGGCTTCCCCTGGACTCTCGGCTCTCTCCTTCGGCTACGGTATTTGGATCACGACTTGTCTCTGTCGGCTCCCGCAAGTGGGTTCACTACTTGGTTTCGGTTTCACTGGCCGAATCCATAACATTACAAGGAGGACAAACCGGAGTTTTCAAATCAAGACCAAGAATAAATTTGTTTATACGGATCTATCAGTCACATACTGTAAATGTATTTGTAGATTTACAGCCTTATGATCAAACACTGTCCTTTGGCCTCTTTATTGGTCAATTGTAAAACCTAACAGGAATCATACAGGTGGGGTTGGGGGTTTCAGACAGTTTTCAATATGTTTTCTACACACTGCAGGAAATACAATCCAGAAGGAGAAAAGACACACAGTGACAGGGAGGAGTGATGTCACAGCTCTCAGCAGGACAGGAGCAGCAGCAATGGGAGGATGGACAAATGACGAAGGATTGGTGCAGGAGTTTTAATTCTCCTCAGTGCTGGAGACTGGAGACTGAAAAATTCAATTTGTTCAACTCAGATCCATTGGTGACATAGTTATATTACCTTATATATTAATGTATATTATACATAACTGGAAGGTCGAGTGTAAAACTGACAGACAGCAGACAGGAGGGGTTTGTCCTGCAGTTGCTCTCAGACAGTGTCTCCTGTCTGTGTTTCTACATCTGGTCTCCACACAGTTAGAAAGACATAGTGACAGTAAGGAGTGTTGACGGGGCTCTCGATCAATGGAGGAGTTTCAATTCTCCTCGGTGCTGGAGACTGGAGAGAGTCTTTCCAAAGTGAGCTCCTCCTAGTGCTGAAACAGCAGATCCACAGCCCAGCTGTCTGCACACCACTGCAGCATCATCCAGATCCCAGCCAGAGTGACGTACTGTCCCCCACTCTCCACCATGATACACCTCCACTGTCCACTCACAGGGACTGGCTCCATTCACCAGCCTCACATCAGAACTGCCTGGAGAGAGAGAGATAAATATGCATGACTATGACTACAGAGGACTGAGACTTTTTCTTCCTGGGTATTGGGCGCTATAGTCCCTATAGTGGACAGGGGACATAAAAACCGTAGTGACTATGGCTCTCAGAACACAGACATTAACCACTGTGCTCTGAGAGCTGTGATCAGTACATTGGACAGGGATGTGTGATGTCAGAGTTCTAGGACTTGTGTTCCTGGGTTTCTGGAAGCTGTGGTCACTGCAGTGGACAGTGACTGTGGAGTCAGAAGCCTACATCACTGACACATGGTCTGTTGTATCTGTGTCTCAGGTCCTATATGTAAAAACTGTATGATACCACTGGCTGCTGCCTGTTTGTCCATATAAGGTAAGAGATTTAAAGTGAGATTTAATGATGTGTCTCTTTACTCAGTGTGTTGTATTTGAAAGTGAGACCTTAGAAAACACAAAATAGAAACAGTACAAAAATGTTCACAAACAAAGTGCTTTATAGATTGTGCTTAAATATACCATTAATGAACCATTATCTAGTTAAAATATAACTAGATATTTTTTATATTAAACATTCATTCACTTTCAGTTTGCAGTATGTAATGTTGTTCCCTTATATAGTACAAATCATTTTTAATACTGATTTTTTACATTCAGATTTTTTTTCACTTAACAAAGTCTTTTCAGCTTATAAATGTCAAGATCTATGTTAATATATGACTCACAGAATGAATTCCATTTAAAACACAACATATTCCAAATATATAAGATAAGTTTATTGTATGTTTAACTAAAATATGTTTACCAACCATGTTCTTGTGTTTTTGTCCTGAGACATTCTGGTCCTGATTCTCAACTGATGGTGACAGGCAAAAATAAATATTTCACTTGTATAATATTAATTAAATATTCAATTTTCATTATCCGGCTTAAAAACTTGCATTTGAGTATGCATTTTAAATGCAGACTCCACAGATTGACTGTTTTATCTGCGTCTTAGGTCCCAAACGTAATAACTGCATGGTAACACTTTGTATGTATGTGGTAAGAGATGAATCACTCTGCTCTGAGTGTCCCATTTGAAAATGAAAATGCAATCAGTACAAAACCTTTATAATAAACAGATGATTTACATACTATACTAAAATATACATTAGCATGTACAGTACCTACTCAATTTCCAGTGAATATTTAACTAGATTTGTTTTTAAACCTTCACATTCAGGAATATTTGGAATATATATTGTTTCCATTATATATGACAATTCATTTGTAGTATCGATTTTGCTTTACATTCATACATTTCTTTTGCTCTGGAGACATGTTAATGTGTGCCTATTGTATTTTTAGCATTTACCTGTTAACTAAGTATACTTAATTTTCATTATCCAAACTTGCATTTTCATTATGAAAGCTTAAAAACTGCATTATTTATACATTATACACTCCAAATGCACACCACAAAGAAAAAAAAAAACACTTATCACACACATCGCAATATAATAAAAAATAATACCCAGCATAAAATAACCTCAAAACACAAAATGATTTAGCTATCAGTGAATCATCAGTCAGATACTGTATAAACATTAGTTTCTACACATTATCCTTTACCTTTACTACAGTACAGCCTCTACGTGTTAAATTATTGTTGTAACACCTCAGTGACTAATAAGACTCCACTTTCTAAAAATAATTGATATTCTGCTTTTTCTGAAGGAGTAAAGAATGCCACCTTTACTATAGTCCAGCCTGTCCCTTTTAATGTCTAAACACAGCAAACCTGGTGTACATGGTGTACATCAGATGTTGCGTTTCTTTTCTTTAAACCACATGAGACAAAACCACACAAACAATTTTCCTGTGAGTCTGGTGTTGAGAGGAAATGGGGCTCCTCTGTGTAACCTCTGTGTAAGCTCCTCAGGGCTATAAACCGGCAACCATTAACACATTTCAGAAGAGACAGACGACCCCAGTGATGGAGCTGCAGGAAGAGGCTGTCCTGACGTCTGCTGTCTCTAACACACTAGAAATGAGGAGGTCAGAGCCCCAAGGTACACCAGGAGGCTGCTGCAGTGGTGGGGGTGTTAGTGTGAGGAACTGGGACTTGTCCTCCTTCTGAACGTTCATCAGACTCCATTAACTTTCCAGTCCCCCTGTCTCTCTTAATCAGCTACTGTCTTAAAGTGTTAATGTTCAAAATAAGCAGCTCTCTACACTGTAAAAAAAACATAGCTGTACTGTATCTCTTTCATATCCCTCGATCACAAACAATTGTCTTCCTATGTAATATAGCTTCCTCTAAAAAAATACTCCAGGCTGAACAAATCCCATAATCCCAAAGGAAATACCTGCAATTAAATCTCACACAGACACAAGACAGGAACCCCAGACTGTCTGAACACACAAAGAGGAATAATGGCAGCAAAATAAATGGTACTGAAAAACAAGAAGCTGTAAGACCAAACCAGGGGCTCCTGTTTCAGAAATGACTGTATACAACTAAAACTACAATGGTGCTGACTGTGTTTCACTGACAAGACTTTCACTAACAATCTACTTCTCTAGGAGAGTCAGTGCTGTGTAGCAGGACTTGCGTTCTGTACTGGACAGTATTATCACTCTGCCCTGGTGTCCAATAACACCCCATAATACAGACAGGCTTCCTCAGTAATTAATTTGACAAGTTTCTGTGATAAAACTATCCCAGTCTCTAGAAATGCTGCAACAATTATCTAAATATGTCAAATAACCCCTGGCACAAACACACTACTTAATAAAAAAGGTAATTAATAGTCTTCTTATTAACACGGTATGCACAGAAAAGTTCCTACAATTAAATTACTCCACTCTACAAAATGACATAACTACTGTATTATCCAACCTTAAAATGTCCTTGGCTCAAAATACTCCAGTCTTTTACAACACATTTACCTCCAGTAATGTCCCAGTCTCTGATAATTCTCTATTTAACAAACATGATATCAATGATACTACACCTGTCTGACATAATTATTCAGGCTAAAGATCTCACCTTCAGTAGAAATACTTTTCTCTTTCATAAGAAAAGCACCAGGACAGCGAGAGAGAAGATGGACAGGCAGCTCTCCATTGTCATCAGGACAGAGCGCAGCTGAGACCCCTGTCTTCACCCCTGAGCCCACAGGGCAACTGAGCTACTGCTCCGCACCCTAGACCCCCAGTTACAACACAGCCCCCCACCCCGCCAATCACACACAGCACACAGAGAAGAGACAGGAGCAGCTCTGTGTCTCACTGGAGGAAACACAGATACAGATACAGATATGACAGACAGCAGGGCTACAGTACAGTCAAATCTCCACCAAATTTTGAGGTTCAATGAAAACTTAAGCTACAGTACTAAGCAAGTAAAAACTATGAAATACAATATAACCATATACATAAGTGAGAATTGGATAGTTCTAAAAAAATGTATTTTGATCATAATAATTATGATATTAACTATTCCCCATCCAAGCACAGAAATGTATAAACATTGCCAACCATTCAATTAGAATTCCAAGCATTCTGGGAATAAAGCACAGTGCCCACCAGAATAACACAATCCAGCGAAGAAACCGGAAAAAAAAAATCATATTGGAATATCAACCTCACTTTTATTTTTGCCACAAATAATTTCCATAACTGTGCTGGTGACAAATGGGGGCACTACAGTTTACTTTTCAATTACCCACTAAGGATAGCAGATCACTTCTTCTTCTGAAAGACTATAATCAGCCAGTATGATTTTCTCAGTCTGATATCCACGTGACTGAGGGAGCTAGGATATCCCATTTTAACAATAGAGTGAGATCTTGTCTGTTAAATAACATATTTATTAATATCACAGACCTCTGAGTGTGTCTGAGGACCAGTACAGGGCTGTTCCTGTCAGAATGGAGGCTGACTCTCAGAGCTCCAGTGTCAGTATGAGGAGAGTGTGTTTGTGTCTGTGTCTAAATAATAGACAGACAATTTGTGAATAAATTATTTATTTACTATTATGTGTCTATTTATTTGTGGAATAAATAGACTGGCAGGCGCCCCGTCTCGCACCCGCTGCTTGCTGGGATAGGCTCCTGCTCGCCCGCGACCCTGTACAGGATACCGTGGTTAGAAAATGGATTGGACGGAGTTTCAGAACCTCTTCTGAGTTCTGTTGGACTTCCAGCGCTCGTCTCTGTGTGCAAAGGGAGAATGGTAGTGTGAATTTTGGTAAAACGCCAGGAAATTAACACATTGCAGGTCTTTTTGTCTGTTTCCATAATAGTAACACCAGCTGTCAGTGGGGAGGATAGCAGAGGGAGGAAGCCATGGGGATAATTTGGCCAGTTTGGGTTACAGCCCTACTCTTTTTGAGTAACACCCTGTGGTTTTTGATCATCTCATCCGAAGCACAGCACCTTTTTACAGTGTAGTATCCCCGTCACTATACTGGGGCATTAGGTCCCACACAAGATCACGGGGTGAGCTCCCCCTGCTGGCCCCACTAACACCACTTCCAGCAGCAACTTCAGCTTTCCCAGGAAGTCCCTCACCCAGTTACTGCCCAAACTCATACCTGCTGAGCTTTAGTGGGTTGCTAGTTGTGAGTTGCAGGGTGATATGCCTGCTGGTGTTTTGTAACACTCTAAACACCAGGTTGTTTTGTAGAGCGATGAGCAGGGGCCATGGCTTCTCAGTCAGTTAAAATGTTCTTGTGTCCTGGAAAAAAAAACATTAAGTCACCAATGACTGGTTAACATCCAGTGGTCCAGTTATCAAAATAGGTCGTAAAATCATGGAAGCGCCGATTTGCTTAATGACCACTTGATGGCGTGTGTAAAAACCGGTTAACAGCGCTAGTCTTTTTTTTTCAATGTAACACCAGTCTAAAAATTGCTGCTGTACATAGGTGCTGTGTAGCTTGCGCCCTTGATTTTCTGTTTTAAAAATAAAAATAAATCCCTTTTCCTCTTCATTCCGATAGTTACAATTCTGACAGGCACAGCAGTGTTGGGGTCTGAGAGTTGGAAGTGAAACTCATCAGTTGGGCTAGCAGCTCAGTTAAACAGTTCATATTAAAATGGCCATTAACCGAGTTGAGCTGAAATCTACAGTGACTATATTCTGTTTCTCTATAGATTCTATATACGCCACTATCAGATACACTCTTGCACTGTGCTGGGAATCGGTTCAATTACAAAGAACAGCATAGTGTCCAGCTGGATTTTCAGACATGTTGCAGATCAGGTTGGAATGATCTCTCACTCCTATTCCCTCTGGTTAATCTGGACTCTCCAGATGGGCCAGACCCAGAGTTAGTGGTCAGGGGGATGGTGGGCACTGTCCAGTTCATTCTCCTGTCCTTGTCCTGTTTCCAGACTCGCACTCCCTGTGGTATTTCTTCACTCTCACAATGGGACAGAGTTTGTGGCTGTGGGAATGGTGGGCGATATCCAGGTGGAATACTACGACAGCGAGATCGGGAAGATCATCTCTCGACGACACTGGCACCCAGGCTCCGAGGTCGAGGAAGCCACGAACAAGGTTCAAGCAGGCCATGATTTTTATCTCAGCATGAAAAAAAAAGCTGCAGCTCCTGATGTCTCACCTGAACCACACGGGAGGTGAGTTGATGACACACACATTCCAAAAGTCTCCATTCCTCCTCGCTGCTGAAAGAGCGCTTGGCTCCACAGAGGTATCCTCAAGGCTCCTATAACAAATTACTATATATATGGATGTTAACAGTACTGTCTCACACTAGGCGGGAATGCATTCTATGTGGAGTTTGCATGTTCTCCCAGGGACTGCATAGGATTTTTCGGTCTGGTCCAGTTTCCTCCCCATCCTGGTAGCCTGGTTATATTATCACACTGACTTTCCCTCAGATGCCACAGGCCACAGTTTGGAAAGGGATATTTGCAGAGGTACCTGATCTGTGCGTTGCAGGTCAACGGACCTACCAGGTAGTGGCTGGCTGTGAGTTGGGTGATGACGGTACGGCCCGAAACGAGAGCTGGGACGCTTACGATGACCAGGATGTGATGGTCTACAACATGAAGAGCCACAGCTGGACTCTGCTCATCCCACAAGTAGTCATTGATATGGCGCGGCTGCAGGCCACTAAGTTCTTGACAGAGAATTTCTACCAGCCACTGTGTGGCCGGATCCTGAAGAGCTACCTGCTGCAGGAGAGGAACAGGCTGATGAGGAGAGGTCAGCTCTTTAGTCTATGTGTATTTCCTCTACAAGTGGCCAGAAACATCCCGAGCTGTTTCCACACTGTAGCACTCTCCCAATGTTGGTGTACTGTCCATCAATTCCCTAATGGAGTGATGATGTTGCTACATTTGTTTTTCCGGTTTCTTTGCTGGAATGTGTTATTCTGGTGGGCTTTATTCACAGAATGCTTGGAATTCTAATTGAATGGTTGGCAAAGTTTACACATTTCTGTGCTTGGATGGGGAATAGTTAATATCATAATTATTGCTACTGTGGTTTGGGTCAGTGAGCAACAGACAGCAGAATGACCCAGATAGTGGGCACCCCTTTATTTGCATGGCTGTGGCCACACATAGAGGTCAATGGTATCAGGGCATTACGGATGTGTAAAAGACCAGTAACAGCTGCCAGTGCATTTGCTGTAATCAGTGTCCTGTATTTTTCTCTCTTTTCTTTACAACTCAGCATCAGGGCTTTAAGGCAATGTGAAATATAATTGGTAACTGATACAGGGAAGCCAAGGTAGGAGTCATATGATGACAAAACTAGTTACAGTTCATGCATTAAAATAATGCAAGTTTTTTTTTTTTCTGTACAGCAGAAAGGACAGTTAAAGAAACCTGCAAGCAAGACATTGTGGTAGTCACTGCCTGATGACATAAAAGATCGACTTTCTACGTAAAATACTGTTACTCTTCATTCCCACATGTTGCAGTGAAGCCCAAGGTCAGGGTCTTTCAGAAGAAATCTGAAGTCTCTGGGGGGACAGAAGTGGTCTGCCTGGCCACTGACTTCTACCCCCGGGCCGTGGAGGTGACCGTGCTGAGAGACGGGCATCCCATCCCAGAGCAGGAGCTGAGAGGGGGGAAGGTGTTGCCCAACGGAGACGGGACCTACCAGCTGAGGAAGAGCCTGAGAGTCAGTGAGGAGGAGCAGAGCGAGAGACGCAACTATCCCTGCAGGGTCCAGCACAGCGGTCTGGACAACAAGCTGGAGGTGAACTGGGGTGAGTGAGAGAGAGATCTATCCCGGTCTGGTGATCAGTGCTCTCCTGCACTGTCAGTCTGCTGGATGACTGGGACTCTGGCACAAACTCTCAAGACCTGCACTGCCAGGCCTGACCAGCAGGATGTCCTGAGAGATGCACTGGTGTGCGGACTGTGATCAAACCTTCAGCACAGAGCTATGTGAACAAGTAACACAGGAGAGTGAACTACTGGAGCTGAGAATCAGCCAGGAATCAATTTGTTTCGGTGTCGATGTGCGGTAAAAAATGCACGACACTTCTCACAGAAACAGAAGACGATGTGTGAGAGAGATTCTCCGCAGTTGGATCTCTGTCCCTAAAGACAGCACAGACATTCAGCTGTTGGGCTCAGCTCTGCAGGTTCTTGTGACATTGTGACAACCCGGGTGTATATACCAATTCAGCCTCATTCTAGAATGAGCACAGAAAACACTGGATACTAAATCACACACAACGAAACAGACACATACTGTATTCTCATCAAGAGCTCATTCGTCCCTCTACAGTGTTGACAGATCCAGAGCCCGACGTGAACACTGGGCTCATCGCTGGGGTGGTGATCGGGGTTCTGACTTTGGCTCTGCTGCTGCCCGTTTCTGCCTTTGTCCTCTGGAGGAAGAAACGACAAGGAGAGAGAGGTGAGAAGATCAATATGGACAGCAGACATAAGAGATAGGAGACAGGGTGAGACAGGAGAAAATGAAAAAAAAATATTTTTTTGGAATTTCTGTTGGATCTGCAATTAAGTTGTTGCAATGTATCTGAGTTGCTTATTATTATACGCAGGTGGGGTTTCATCTGACAGTCCATTAGCTACAACACAGCTCAGATTAGAGCAATTCACTGCTGTCTCACTAACACTGATCTGTGATTTGACATCCTAGGAGCCCAGAGTCCCGGCTGTATGAGCACTGAGGTCAGATACACTGCAGCCCAGGATGACTGTGATGAGTCCTGACAGTGGGAGGCCTCTCTGACTGTAGGAATGTTATGACATATAATGTAACTGATGTGCAATTGCCCGGCAACACAGCTGCCAGCTTGTTGCTGTAAGATAAACACAATAAGTTTTGGGAATGGGGAACAAGCTGCCCAGCCATGTGGTGCAAGACCATAGCCTGGCTTCTGTCAAGACATAACTGGAGGAGGTCCTCTAATCAGGATAGAAGGCTCTTCTCTACACAAAGGGTGGTGGAAGTGTGGAACAAGCTGCCCAGCTAGTTCTCTCTGGGCTTCTGTGTGACCTTCTGACCTCTCCTGTTGTGTCTTGCAGGTAAAGAACAGAGCGAACAGAGAAACCCTGGCATCCTGGCCAAATTTCCCATTGGCGCTTACCAATCATGGCCTCCTATTAATCACCATCTATGACCTGGCTTCATCACTCTGCTCTCCTCACCACTGATAGCTGGTGTGGGGGGAGCGTTCTGACGCAGTATGGCTGCCTGTCCCATCATTCAGGTGGGGCTGCACACTGGTGGTGGTGGGATTCCCCATTAACTGTGAGCGCTTTAAGTGGAGTGTCCAGAAAAGCAATTCTTATTATTATTACTGAACTTGAAGGTACTAATATGTACTTATGTGCCTGCAGGCCTTGTGGGTTTTATGAGAAATTGGTCCCGCTGAATAAAAAGAGGCTGTTTTGAGAAACAGGATGCAGAGCGGTTGCTAAACAAGGTGAGAATGCAGCTGTTGAGCTGTTGAGCCAGTTACGTCAGAAACACGCATTGCTGGGCAGGGAGCCCGCTCTCGGCTCCACAGCGACCCCCAGTGGACAGAGAGGTAAGGTGAAACCCCGGTCTGGCTTGAAGAGGATGACGGGACGCTCAGGAAGACACCTTGCGTGACGGAGAGTTTTTCCTCAGGTTTTAACAGAACGTCAAATAATACAAAAGAGAAAAGTGATCCAAAAAGGCAAGTGAAAATAAAAACACACAAAACACTATTCTGCCAGAGGTAATGGAAAATCTGAATACAATAACTTAAGACTTTTACATACATCAGATGTGTTATTTTTACCATTTTTAAAGGAGTTCAAGTAATATTTTGCATTTCTGTCTTACACGCCTTAAAGCTTGGAGAAGTTTTAGACCATTTTGTATTGCGAATGTGATATTTACCTGTTATTAATAACACATTAATTGGAAAAAAACATTTTCTTTTCCATATTACAGCTCACAAACTAACATATAAGAACTATGTTGTTAAAAGAACTAATAACTATAACAACTAATAACATATCAGTATCCTTACATCTGGCATTCACATTTAAATGCTTAAAGATAAAGCTTTACTAAATCTATCTAAACAACTTTGTATATATATAAACAGCTCAAAATAAATGTCAGAGTTCTTTTCCTTGCCTTACCTAAATCATCTTATTCATAAAACCTGGGAAGAGTTTTAAATGTGATTTATTTTACCTTGTTTGTAAGGCAGTATAAGTCAGAAGTTGTCCAAACTAATTCCCAGATAATGTTTTAAACAGTGTTCCCAGAAGATACACAGGGAGGATTGAAGGAGTGTTGACATGGATTCTTTATGTGGTTATTGTTGTCGTTTTGTCTTCTTTTCCATACCTTCCAAACATAGATTAATTGTAAAATCTGGAATACTGACAGTTAAAAATTTACTTTGAAGAAACTCCCAGCTTTCTCGGGGATCAAAGACTGGAACCTGACCAAAAATTCAGTGGGTTGAAATTGGGAATCACTTTGCATAGATAATTATTGTTTTGAATATATTGTAATGGAAAGTTACTGAAGAAAAGTTTTATCCTAAAAATGTCATGCACGGGCAGAGCTGTGTTGTAAAAGCAGTTGGATTCTATGAACAAAGTGAGATTGTACCTCAGCAAGTCAAGGGCACAGGATGTTCTAAGAATATGTTTATCTCTGCCCCAGCAAAATAGGCAGGTACAAAACTGCACGTACAGTAGCTGTCTTCTCTGTCCTTCAAGGCTGCCTGTCTTTGTATTACAAACCAACTATAATGAAGTAAGAAAGTTGAGGTGTTGCATCAGCTAAGTGTATAAATAAGGTACAGATGCAGCCATTCAAAATGGGTGAGGTATTTCACGGCATACCGCGACACGCCCACCGGGGTATCACGCGGTATCACGTGTGTCACGTGACTAGCTATCCGGCGTCGCCTTGTAAAACCGCCAGGGGGAGCTTAACCTCTCATGTACAGCATTCGAGCCTTTAATTTTGAACTGTGTATTACAGCATGTTAATCATCAGTCATTCAAATGTTGGTATATTTTATGAAACCAAGATTGCTCAGTTGGACAAAAGTACACAACCTACCTTTATCAGAAATATTTATGCATCAAAGCCTTTACTGAAGATATTACTAATAGTATTAATAATGGATGACTTTGGACAAGCTGTATACTCAAAGTATAATTTCTTTAGCACATTTGTACAAGCACTTGGAATCTGTCCAAGCCATACTTTGTCAGGCATTTTGTTTTACTTCAACGGGCATAAAAACTTCCTTGCTTTTAACAGGGCGTTTCATAATTTCGAACTACGAAAATGATTTAAAATGCGACACCTATCATGAAAAGAAAAAAAATACACACCAGTATTCCATTTCTCCCTAAACATTGTAAGCTTCGAAGTCTTTAACTAACGTGATACTGGAGTCAACAAGCATACTTTTAGAATTTGATTTAAAGGGAATATAATATGGAATCGCGTATCTCAAGAATTTAATAACGGTATGATTATATCTGTGTACTGCGGGAGGGCTGTTTCGCCTGCCTGCTTATGCGAGCTGTCTTGTAGCCTACTGGTCTAGTTGCGTGACTACCAACTGGCAGGTTGTGTGTTCGAATCCAGCTGGTGCTGGACCTTTCAGTTTTATTTATTTATTTATTTTTTAATCGCGTAACATAAACATATTACCGTATGCAAACTGTACTGTATACAATATGTATATGTATATTTAATGTCTTAACTGTGCCCGTTTAAGTATTGAATATTCATATCTAATTTTACCACTGAAGGGAAATCTTAACATAAACATAAAGTATATGGCTGGTCTCGGTACTTTAAAGAAAAAAATACACACCAGTATTCCATTTCTCCCTAAACATTGTAAGCTTCGAATGAAACCACTAAATAAAGACATAAATATAGAAATCTTAAGATTTGTTTTATTTAATGTTGGTAGCAGGATGAACTGTCAGAGTGTATATTTTGTCGCAAAGTTGCTACAAGATGTTAACAGTGAAAAAGGTATTTAGAAATGAGTTATTTCAAGATGAAAAAGAAAACATACACGAAACATGGTTTCATTACGACCAGAATCGGTCTTGAGATATTTTTAACTTGATTTACAGTATTTGAGAGGTATGTCTTAACACCGATACTACAGTGCTTAAGTACTGCTCACGTATATGTTTCTAGGTTTATATTATGCATTTCATACGGTCAAATTACTTTTGAGCAACTAATAAGAAGCGCGAAACGGTATGCGTTTTAGTTTCGTTTTGTGCTGGAACCCGTGGATTGATTAGAGATATCAAGTACATACAAGTCATTTTTTAAATGTTGTAGTTCGTCTTGAAAAAATGTTACGAGTACATCATCTATCAACAATTACACAGGTTCTGTTTCCATATTGCGGATTTTGGTTAGGTACAGTATTATCAAATCCAGTGGCGCTGTGTGTTACTTTACTGAGTCCCAATCTGTGATTGAAACCTGTAAAACCGGTTTAATTCGTGGTGTGAGGGTGTGAGGGTCTTCTGCTCAGAATGAAACGCTAAAATGTTTGTGTATATTCTAATGGTAGTGGGGGCAGGGTGTGTGGGAACAGGTTTGTTCTTCACATTTTCTCTGAAAGGATTTTCTTAGCAGTTTAACCGATCTTGTTACAGCATGTTACAGTTTACTATTATTAACCATATTAATTTTAAGTGCTTAATGTAAAATCTTGTAAAAATATATTTTCATTGTTCAAATATACATTAAGTCTGACTATCATATAATAAGTTAAATACAAAACTAAAGAAAAAATAGGGTTAAATATAATTCAAAATATTTTGCTAACAATGTTAACTGTTTATGAATAATAAAATGTATTAACTAAGGAGTAGGATGGCACAGTTGTTGGTATGTTTTTTGTTTTGTTTCTTTTTCATAAATACAACAGTAGTACCTGATGTCTCAGTGGCTTTCAAAATTAAATTATGCATGCAAACCTGTGAACTAGAAAGATAACTAAGATTTTAATACTAATTAAATGACCGCGGGCACTTCCCACCCCCCCTACATTCTCAGAGTAGAACAGACTAACCTTCTAATGAAAGACAGTCCACCCCCCACGGACAGGAAAAGTGCCCACAGGCACTTAAACTTAATATGGTCAGTAACGGTAAACAGTAACATGGTAAGAAGGAGCACGTACAAACGTTTTCGAAATAACCACATGTAAGACTCTGATCCTAAAAATGTTTAGGGAGAAAGTGGAATACTGGTGTGTATTTTTTCTTTAAACTACCAATACCAGCCATATACAGTCTGTAACGTAGGGATTTCTATATGTCTTTATTTAGTGTTTACATTAGCGACAAAGGCTAAACTTTTAGCTTCAGTAACGTGTACATATCTCCCCTTTTTATAAAACGACTTGGTTGAAAACTGTTCCAGAGCCACTGTTGTTTCATCAGTGAAAAGTACATCATGAAATGCCTCTCCCTGTTCAATCCACTGGAAAAAAGAAAAGGAGCATAAAGCTTCTGATGGTCATAAACGATATTCATTTAGGAGCAGCATCAGAGGTATGTTTTTAACTGCACTGCATTGGAGAGAATACCATAGTGTGTTTTTTTTTTTTACTCCCTGGCGGAAACTGGCTTCCAGAAGAATCAGTATGGCTCAGAGATTAAATAAAACTTCACAGACATTAACGAAGAGCATAACGCGTGTACTGTATACACTGCAAGTACAACCCAACTCTCTGCAGGAGTGCTGGCTGTGACGAATTGAACCGGTTTCACGGGTATTTTCAAAGTAGGAGGCGAGATTTCCAGCGAAAGACACCCCCCCCTCAAAAACCCAGTAAATACAGTACTTACTAGTTAAAGGCTAGGCTCCCGACTACGGCGAAAGGAACCCTTCTTTCATTAGAAGACAATGAACATATTTTAGCCCTGAATGAATTAATAGCAAACATAGTTTACATAAAAGACATTTTTCCAAGAAAGTTTAGCCTTTGTCACTAATGAAACCACTAAATAAAGACATATATAGAAAAATCTTAAGATTTTTAAAATACATGACTTTGCTAAAATTTATTTGAAAATAAAAACAATTACAACCGCCAGGGGAGAGAGAGAACAGGGGAGGGATGTTGGTTTTGCATAAGGGGCGGGGCTATGGAAAGTAGGTATGTTTGGGAATGTGTAGTTACATGTTCTGGCTGTTTGTGAATTATCATTGTTGAGTATGGAGTGTTGAGGTATTGATTTTGTGTAATGCTTTATGTTGAAAATTGAGGTGGATTTTGTTTATGATAAACAGGATAAACTGGGATGGGAGGAAGGTTTGGTTTTGCATAAGGGGCGGGATTATGATAATTGGAGGACTTTGCGAGTGTAAAATGGTTTGATTATTTGATTTTGTATTGTGGTTGTTATCTATGTTTTTGGTTGGTATTATGTTTATATGGTTGTTTTTGTTGGTTGGTTGTTATTATGGTTATTAATAATACGATCTATAGTTGAAATCTGAGCCTAAATAAAAAGAAAAAGCAAGTGATTAGGTTTATGAGCAATCTAATTACTTATTCGTTTAAAAAGCTATATAAAATAAAGTTTATTATTAATTTGCTGGACAGAGCGGTGAACATTATTATGCATAAGACAAAGATAACGATCCTGATCAGTTTAGAAATCTGTGTACGCTGTAAGGTTTTTACTTCTTAAACTTTTAAAATACACGTTTAGAATTGAAAGAAATCCTCTTCCTGGTATAGCAAACCAGCACGTCTTTTTTCTCCAATCAGAGGGGTGTCAGATGGTGTCAGCCAATCACCATTCTGCGTTGGGTAGCAACGGGTGACTGTTCTCAGGCGGAAGATGTAAACAGCTTAATGTTCGTGTTAAATATTTTTTTTTAATTAAAATTCATTCTATACAGCAATCGCATATTTGGGTACCGTTTCATAAAACTTTCATGCTTAAAATGTTTAGGGAGAAATGGAAGACTGGTGTGTATTTTTTCTTTAAACTACCAAGACCAGCCATACACAGTACAGTTTACATACATACAGTAATGTTTTAAATTAATATCGTTTATGACCTTCAGATGCGTTATGCTCCTCTTCTTTTTATGCTCAGCTACTAAAATTTCCCTTTAGTGGTAAAATCCATATAAATATTCAAAACTAAGCGGATTAAAATGTGCACAGTAAAGACATTAAATGATTAAATCTTTGCACTACCAACCAATGCACCACGAGTGCCCCTGTCGGTCATTTTGGCCAGCCAATCACTTGCCCTGCGGTATGCTCCGGTGCCCCGCGGTGGCTTGTGGGTAGGTTACCGTACCGCGGGTTTTTACCGCGCATTTTGAATGGCTGCATCTGTACCTTTCTCTATTTTACTTTGAAATCAGCTCCCACTTGCTGCACAGACTAGTGGTTGCTGTCTTTCCCTATTGCGCAATATGAATAAATGCCTTACTGAGTGAATGAGAACACCTCTCCTGGCTCTTCTTTGATAAAGATTCCACTACAATATAGTTTCTAATTTCAGTTGATTTTGATTTAGTTACAAAATTCTAAAATGTTCAAATTCAGTTCTCGTCCTCCTTTACTACAGAGAATCAAGAAGGTCTTTGCGCTGATACTCTGCTTTGGCGATCTGGTCAATGCGGTTAGCACAACGTTTTGTTTTTCAATGTCTTTCGATTACGGTTTGACTTTCAGCTTTCGTCTCTGTGTGCGCAAAGAAGCCTAGGCGTGTTCGCGTGAGTCTTGGTGAAAGAAACGCGCATTGTGAAATTCACACATCACAGCTCTTTTGGAGATCGGAAGTTCTCAGTATAAGTGCAGCCAGAACTCGCTTGGAATATTTTCCCTGTATCATTGGCCGGGGGTATTTTTTTAAACAGACCTGTGGGCCCCATTGGTCCATAAAAATGTTGAATAGTTTGTGAACCAATGATTGGTTAGATGCAATGGTTTCGCAGTTCAAATTTATTTTAGCGGATGCATTGGGTGATCTCGGGTGCAAGTTTACGGTAGCCAGCCTCAAAATGTGCGGTAGAAAATATGATAGCAGGGCACAAGAACGAAAAGCACAGTGGTAAAAAGAGCAGTGTGAGCAGGATCGACATAAAAAGATCCCCAGATTGACTGGTTATTTCAAGTTTGCTGAGCCCGACCCCCATCCTGGGTTTGCGGCTAACATTGCAGCCAGTGCTACAACAACCGCGCTTGAAATGTTAGCTGCAGCGAGCTCTGGCCGAGGCGCAGTCTACATCCACGCCGCTCATGAGGACGAGCAGCTCCTGCAACGGAGTCACAGGAACACGAATCAGAGGCAGAGTCGTCCGAAACGCCACCATCTCCACAAGACCCACGAGCCGTGTCCGGGCCGCCGCCATGGCTGTTGCACCTGCTGCCGTGGAGCTAACAAAGGCCCAAACACCCGCTCCCGCTTCCTAAAGCTCAGACCCAGCATGCTGGGGTAAAATAGATTTAGGCCATACGTGGCTAAATTGGGTCCAAAATCGTGTCAAAACCTATTTTTTGCGGCTTTGCAGCATCAGAAAGACAACATAAGAGGTATTTCTCTAAAACCCTCTTCTAAAGAAAACTCAGAAATGACGAGTAAATTATCTGGGGACAGTGATAATGTCAGTCCGGACTGACCATAGGCTATAGAGACTGGAAAAAAGCAGCTGCACGCTTGGCTGAACACGAAGTGTCGGAGAGCCCTAGGAAGGCTATGGTTGTATACGTTATGCACTGGGCTGATAATGGTCTAATAGATTCAGAACTAAAGACAGTTTGACAACGAATATGAGTATTGGACTAAAATCTTGAAAAGGGTGGTTACAGTGGTGAAGTTTTTAGCAGAGCAAGGGCTGCCTTTACAAATAATTGCTACAATACATACAATACAGTGTATACAATACATTGGTAATCGTTAAATAATTCCTAGAATCCATTTTGTGAGATAATGCAAAACAATTTCAAATTTACAAAAAATATATCTAACATGTTAAATGTAATGATTGAGGGGTATTTCCTAGTGCAGTAATAAAAAAAATAATGCTCAGATGTAAGCTATTTTACATTTATTTTAGAGGAGTTAGAACTCATTTTCTGTAACCAAATGTTTTTCACTTTAACAATGATTAGTAGCTTATGTTGATCGAGGAAAGCCTGGAATCGCAGTGCGAAAGATGACATAACTTGATCTCTTTGTAACCAGAGCACAGGGCAGACCTGGCAGATCTGGGCATGTACAGAACATTTCTTCACTCATAGATACAAAACAATTTGGGTGCCATATCAGCCAACTACTCACGTAATTCGTTCAGTAAAATTAACTGATTATTTTCCATCTTATAGGTTTTTACACAGTCAGTGAACAGAACTTTTGCTAGTCCTATATATATATAATATTTTTAAGTGATGACTCGAAACACCCCAACATGTTCCTTATCAAATTACTGAAATAAAAACATCAAACACTTCCATTAGAAGTCAGTTTCAGTGATGCATAATAACACAGGTACTTATGAATGAGAATGGAATATGAAATGGAATTGTTGGATATCTTAGAACAAAACACCATTACAGGTTAGGGTGTGTGTTTAAACCATGTAGTCTTCATTCATATAGGAAGAAACAGTTTTCAGGTTAATATTTGTCTTTTAAGAGCAACTAATATGAATTATAGGAATTAATATCAAGTCTTGCTATTTCACAATGTTTCAAAGGTGAATCACCTAAATAGATTTACTGTATATAGATATAAAACCCATATATATACAGTATAGGCTACTATAATATATACAGAATTTTAACTGAACAAAATGTTACAATCTTTTTGCATTCAGCTATAAATTTATTTACCTTTTAAACCTACAAAACTGTGTGCATTATTCTCAAATTAATTCCAAATAGAACGTGAATATAGTTTGAAGATGTTACATAACAGTGCCCACCTATGACCAGACAAAACTACAGCACGTGATTGTAAGAAACATGCCAGACACCGGATACAGTTTTTTAATAATCCATTTCCAATAAAATATTTGTACCATAACATTTCAGTCCCTTTCTTTCGACGTGATTACAAAAACTGCAGACCCTTAAAAACATAAAAATGACCTCTCCACAGAAATGATCTTTGCAGTAAAAAAAGTGATACCCTATTATGTTACTAAAGGAAAATCACTTTACAATAAATAAGCATAACCTGTCTGTTCCCCCGGTTTAAAAGAGTGATGCAAACATGATCATCCAACTGTGTATACCTGCAAGACATTGTACTTTGTGAAATGTTAAGCTGTGAACATGAAATCAGTGAACACCTGTTCCTTCAGAAATCAAAGCACTTTTCCAAAACACACAGCCAAGTGAGTCTTCATTTATTAATTGCACCTTAATTAACCCAGGCGATTTGTTTTACTGTTGAAATTACCAGTCTTCTTTCGGAGATTTGAGAGCCAGTGTCCTACAGATTTCCGTAGTCATAATTGTGTTTAAATCTGAGCTCAGACTTGTGACTCTGAAAGGATGTCCCTGGAGTCGAGAGCAGTACTGTTGGACACGTACACCCACCCCACGTGGGCTGAAGATGGTCTTTATTCTTCAGAGGGCGAGAAACACGCGTCCCGAACAAAGAAAAGAGTCCGAAGTGAAAAGGGAAAGCCTGGGGCACCTCCTGCTGATAGCTCCAGAAAGAACTGACAGCAGCAGAGCGTTTATGCTCCAAGCACTAACCAGGCAGGAGCTTGCTTACCTGAAACAACTGCTCCGCTACTGCCATGCACAAGCCCCATGTAAGTGATGTGAATGAATAACGCTTTACAATGCGCACTGCATTTCAATCAGAGAACAGGAGAGACTTGTTTACGCCGAAGAGTGGTCAAAGTATGGAACAGTTTGCCAGGCCCGTTGCTGGAGTAGATATCCTGGCCTCGTGATGAGATCCTGGGCTCACTAAGAAGCTCCCGGTGGTTTGCAATCTTTATGTTATTTTGAGCTGCTTTGGAGTTGACGAAAAGCTCGTCTTTGTCTCTCTGCACAGCCAAATTGCAAATTATCAGCAATTTGGTACGAGATGCCATGAAGGTACCAGAAATACATTGGAAACAAATGGCCTCTCTCTAGGGACCTTTAAGCAGTAGAGATACATGCGAAAAGAGGTGGCTTTTTTCCTCCCGGTTTTGAACCAGGGAAGCTTTCGCGTGTTAGGCGAATGTGATAACCAGTACACTATGGAAAGCTGCGGGCACTGCTTTTGCTGCTGGCTCTTGTTGTGAATGCAAGGAGCTGTGTTGTTTTAATCTCACGCCATGCATCATGCCGGTGCATTTTTCATTATGTCACTTGATCAGTGTGGGGGCTCCAGAGGGACTTGGAGACACGAAAGGTCTAGTTTGCGTATCGGGCAGAGAAAAGGACGCATTACTTTAGGCAGGGGACACTGGAGAGAGGAACAAAGGGCGCAATGAGCTGAAGTGCAGAAACCCAGGATTGAACGAGGGCCCCTTAGATCTTCAGTCTAACGCTTTCCCAACTGAGGTGTTTCAGCTGCGCATGCAGGAGCTCTCCCACCGCCAGCTCTGGCCTTCGAGTGTTTCAGCATGAGCACACCCACCAAGAGGAGCGGTAGAGTGGTACAGGAATGCATGCGATGTCCAGGAAAGGATTAGCAACAGCACCCCACTGGGTGTCCAGGCATGAAAAAATGGCCACAATTTAGGTTCTGACATGTGGAGCTGTGAGGGGTTGCTGAGCCAGTTTGGACCAGACATTGGGTGGAGGAGGGAGCAGGGAAGCAAACACCTGAAGTTCTGCACAATCACAGCTCTCTAACACCCCTAACATCTGCTCAATAATCTACTGAACATACCTGCCCCTCACAGAGTCAGTGGAAAAGCCCCCGAGTGGGAGTAATGGAAGGCACAAGAGCACAGCTCTCTAACGCCCCTAATCCCTAGTGGCTGACGGGAGGCACAAGAGATAGGGGTCTTCTCTTCCTCTCACGAGCTGCAGGACAAGGCGGACACACGGAAGGCTCTGCAGCGCCATTTTTGTAAAAATGCAGTTGTGTCGTTTGACATAGTCCAGCTCCTTGCACCTCTGGGTCAGAAACGTCAGCCTCAGACGTGCCCACAGCCATGCCGGCTCGAAGTGGGGGGAGATTTTTCCCCAAAACACCTCAGAGACTGGCGCCCTGAACTGTTCTGCCACAATCAGCCTGTGGAACACACTGGTTGGGGCACCCCAGGAGGCTCCCCCCATGGTCCCCCCATGGTCCCCAGACTTAACCATCAACCACCGGGAGGCTGAGCTTGAGCTGCTCAAATTCCTGGCAGATCTTACTGCCAGACAGCTCATCGTCAACCTCCCGCGCAGTGCCGACAATAGCCTGAGCAGGCAGAAAGCCGTCCTTTATTTTGTAAAAAAAGATCCATGTACTTAGACAATCCAACATCATAACAAAGTCTATTCCATCGATACCCGATCAGGGTGGTTGAGGAAAAGAGGCTGCTTCAGCAGCTGGGCCCTCGTCTTCAGCATGTAGGAGACACGCTGCAAGACGAACTCCCCCATGCCAGCAAGACTTCCCTGTAAAAAGGGGGCAGATGTTTCACCAGCCCTGGACTCATCAGGAGAGCCTTCCACCCCACGCCCCCACAGGTCTTGAGGTGACGCCCCATACAGATCTTCCAGACGCTATGATTATCCGTGTCAAGGAACCTCTTCAGCTTCAGGCTGACATCAGACAGCCCCAGCCCACCCCTGGAGACTTCTCCAATAACGGTGTTGTAGGCAACCCACGGAGGTTCCCCCCCCCCCGACACGAAGAATTTGCATTTGCATTTGAGGACTTTGCATTTGTGAAGGAGAAAAGAGCAGACCGAAGTCTTCTATGTGATGTTGTACGAGAGACTCAGACTTGTAAGTTCTTCACTGGACCATGTGAGTCAAAACTGCTTAATATTGTATATGTTAATAGTCTGGAGATGCATGCAAGGGAGAAATTCCTCTCTGTAAAAGAGTTGCACAGAAAAGTAGTGTGTCTCCCATATTGTGCTGGTTATGTCCTTTTCCCTCTTCTACATGGAATAGAACATAATCCTGTTCCATGAAGAAGTTGCAACTTTGCTTCTGTCTGCTCTTTTCTCATGGTTAAGTTCAAATTTTAAAGTTTGTGAGGAATTGCTTGTAGTGAATACCATCTAACACCAAATGTATACATAAAGCAGAATGTTTATTACTGAATTATGTGTTTCATTGAGTATAATCATTATAAGCGAACACAAGTGTAGTAATCAGCACCGCAATCTGAATTAAGACTCAAAATTAAAATGTGTATGTCTGTTTCAGGTGATGTGGACACGCGCTGTTTGGATAGAGCAGGAGGGGGAGGTTGAGGGAGTCTTGCCCTCAAACTGGGTGGATGCCCGAAGAGAGTTTGTGTGGTGGCCGAATGATCCAAAGCAGGCCACAAAACTATACAAAGAGAAGGCCAACCCTAATAAAGATACAGATGCAGCCATTCAAAGTGCGCGGTACAGACACGTACCGGAGATACTTGGCTACGGCGTCGCGCATCGTGACGCAAGATGACGCAGGGTACCGCGGTATGTGATTGGTTGACCGACAGGGGCACTCGTGGTCTGTTGGTCTGTCGTAGAAAGATTTACAGTAAACGTCTTTACTGTGCCCGTTGTAGTATTGAATATTCATATGGAATTTTACCACTGAAGGGAAATCTTAGTAGCTGAGCATAAAAAGAATAGGAGCATACTGCAACGTGTGTGAAGGCCATAAATGATATTAATTTTGGAACATAAACATACAGTATATGGCTGGTCTCGGTACTTTAAAGAAAACATACACGAAACATGGTTTCATTATGACCAGTATCGGTCTTGAGATATTTTTAACTTGATTTACAGTATTTGAGAGGTATGTCTTGACACTGATACTACGTAAATACTGCTCACAATATATGTTTCTAGGTTTATATTATGCATTTCATACGGTCAAATTACTTTTGAGCAACTGATAAGAAGCGCGAAACGGTATGCCCAGGGCGTTTTAGTTTTCGTTTTGTTTTAATGCAGTGCAATGGATTGATTAGAGATATTAAGTACATACAAGTCTGAGGTTATGTCACTGTACTTTCCTAAGTCTGGAGAACTGTCTACCATAAGCGAATTATATTCAAAGATTATTGGACTGGTGAACATTTTACGTCCATACTTAAATATTAAATTAATCTGCAATATTATATTAACAGCCAAGGTAGTCCAAACTGGGACCTCACCACGCAAAGTTTGAAGCCCTAAGCAAGTTATAAGACCAAAGTCTTCAACCGAAGTACTTAGTACATTACTTGTATCATATTAATTAAATTATTAAATTTAAGAATAGTTTATGATCCCTCTGCAAATGATTTGTTAAGTATGAGATTATTGTTAACTTTTTAATTTCTAGTATCAAACCAGGATTGGCCAGATGGCAGAAATGATCCTGGAAGACTGTCAAAAAGTATGTCTTTTTTATTGTATAAAGTAATAAATAAAACTACCCATATTATAGTTTTACACAGAATGTATTTTAATTATGTGTAGGCTCGTATACAATATAAAAATATGTTGTGTTTTACCACAATGCTACAAACGACACAAACATTCAAAATTGCAGCTATGTTTTTAAAAAATACGCCAATGGAGTTTAATTGACATTGTTTATAGAATCCTAGTTCAATGACAGACTAAATGACTAAATTGAAATATTAAGTTGTGTGATAAAGTAAATGTTTTCCATAACTGAATTATTTTCAGAGTCTCCCAGGCAGAAGACCACATCCAGACCAGAAGAGAAGAGAGAGAGATATCCTCTTTCAGATGTAAGTAAGTACAGTTAAAATGAACTACAGATGTGGTCATTTTTTATTTTTAAGATTATAAATTGCATGTAGCACATTAGCAACACTACAGTAATGCTAATGTGACAATAGTGTAAGAAAATCCTAACCCAATTCCTTTTAAATGCTGATATAAAATGTAAATTATTTCAGAGTTTCAGAAGCGGGTATTGGGCCTCCTGATAGAGATGAGGGATGAATTGAGGCGTTTGGGTATGTCCACAGAACCGGTGGACTCCCAATTCCACATCAGGAGGCTGACCACAATGGAAGAGTTCTGTGCATACGAGCAAGCACTTGACAGCATGGACAATCAAAACCTGCTGGTATGATATTGTATTCTCACTGTGGTGTCGAAATATTCACTACTAATATTCTAGGTTTCAGATAGGTCATAATTTTATAGCCTACATCTGATTAATATGATCCATCTCTGGCATACGTTCATATTTTTAGTTTATAATGTATAATCTTGCTTATCCTTTAATGGCAAAATAAAGTGTTTTCATGTTCTAAAAAGTTACTACAGTTTTTTTTACTTTGAAAAATGGTCACTTTGTATTTTTAGACTGAGAAAATACTGCAAAAAAGTGCAGTTAATATGTGAAAATGTTTGTTCCATGAATGTGTAAATGGGTATGTCTGATTAGTTGATTAATGAAGATCTAGTAGTAAAAATAGCTTCTAATATTATTTCAAATATAATATTATTTCCAGATAAACCAACTTCAGAGAGTAGGCGGCAGTGATGTCAGAGTGTGTTTTCACAGTCTTGTCAAGGTATTGCTTATTGATTTTTTTAAATGTTTTTACATTACATTTTTACTTCGATCAAATAAACATATCCACAGAATTGAGCTTATAGATACCTATGTGTTAACCACTGAATGTGCAAGGTGTAAAACTGCAAAATTGTCTTTTAAAATATAAGGATTACAGTACTACATTTGATCCTAAATATTTGAGTAAATAAATGTTGAGTGGAAACTCACTTGAAAAAATGTCTAAACTCAGTGAAAATGTGGTTTTCAGACTTATGACAAATGAACTGATGACAGAATTCAACTTCGCTGGCACAAACCGAAAAGATAAACAACAAAAGAGGGGCCTGGGAGACACAAATCTTTATAGAGTAATTAAAGGTACTCATATTCTATGTTGTACTTTCAAACTTTGGGTACTCTTTAATTAGGACAGACTTTATTACTCAACTGCTATGATGCAAGCCAAATTGTATCCGTTTATTTCAGCTTTGAGCTTAGTAAACCTTAATGGTTCATTTTTGAGATTATACTCAAGAAGATAATAATCATCATTTATTTGAGTAGTAATATTATATAATTTTCTCCTAGCTGCGGTGCTGAAGTCCCACCCTACATCAACAAAAAAAAAATAAAGGAGCACGCAATGTGTTACTTGAAGAATGCACATGCAAGGCAGGGAGTCAGGAGATCTGGACACTGAAAATAATAGGTTTCTGGTTCTGTTAGGACAATTAGACAGGGTTTGCAAATGGTGGACAAAAATCATCTTAACTTCCACTGTAATATTTTTTTTTCTTGGAAATATAGAAGTTGTGCATTTTAAAATTTATATTTGAATCAAAATGTGGTTTTGAGTTAGATAGTGTGTTAATGTAATTAGTTTGTGTTTGTCATTACTATACTGTATATTGATGTTACCAGAATTTGTAGCTGAAGTTTAAGACTAGTTGTGTTTGTTTTATGATTATTGCCCATATGTTGATTGTTGATTGATTGTATACAATGTATAATTTGAAATACATATTTTTCAGATGTGAATGTGTATTTTCAGAATAAATTTTGAAACCAAATAATTTCTTGGTTTACTAGTTTCTACACCTGTAAAACCTGTCTTTGATGTATAATAGACCTCTAAAGTTATCCGTATAATAGACCTCTAACCATATACGTATAATAGTCTTCTAACCATATATGTATAATTGTCCTCTAAATTTATCTGTATAATAGAACTCCAACCATTTATGTATAATGAACGTCTAAACATAGATGTATAATTGACGTATAACAATAGACGTATATTAGAATTTCATTCTAGACGAATTGCAGACCACATTTATACATCTAAGGTATGCATTTAATAGACGTATATTATACGTCTTTTGCCCACTGAGTCACTCGTATTTTATACAGTCTCATTTTAATAAATTCCCCTGCTTTACTGCTTGTTTCAATGTGTTTTCATTCTTTACATTTCATTAGTGTGAAAGACGTGACCCTGTACTGGATACAGAGCATAGAAACTGGATGGACCTCTGTTCACGACTAAAGGCACTCAGTATAAAGAGTTAATTAATTGTAATTAATGTCATGAGCTGTAATGAGTCCCGGTGTTGGAGTAACTGTACTGATAACAACACAGACTATTATATTAGTGAGAGTAACAGTCAGGAGATCAAATCTCTTTCTAATAAAATGGGACATCACTCGACTAATCCATTTCTGGAATTTTCTAGTTTTCTTGAGAGTGAAGTAACGGGACATTTTAATCAGAAACTGTTGCTGTAAAAAGCAAAGTTCCCAGTTTTTATACTTGTCCAGAAACTGTCCCCGTTCTGACCTCTCCTCCAGGTCGCTTCTCATGTGTCTGTTCTGGCGGGTTTCTGTCTAAAAACACGTTACAGGACTCCCGTCTCATGTGGAGACACATGTAGGGTCGTGTCAGTGCAGAAATCCCACATTGTAAACCAGTTTAAACTGGGACTGGGTATAACCCGTATCAAGACAAGAACTGAGAGATTCATCAATCAGTCTCAGGACTCTCTCCCACTGGTGTCCTTTCCTCTCTCTCTGTGCTGTTTCCTAAAAACCCCTCTAATACCCCGTGTACAAAAGAAGACTCGCTCGTCACTCCTGTTCTGTCCTGGTGTCGCAGTAACTGGGACTGAAGCAGACGGAGAGGAGACGCGCACTTCCAGAACTTTCCTTCCCGCTCGGTTCTTCCAGCTGAGCCCCAGACGGACTTTTCCCCTCCTGAGGAAAGAGCATCTTCCCACACAAACAGCCCTATTTCTCTCGGAAACACCAGCATCCCACAACACACACAGCACAGGGAGCGTTTTATACCAGCTGCGCTGCCACACGGACACCAGGACTCCCCTTGTCTGTGTCAGGGAACCTATAGGTAAAATTGGAGGATCCTTATGTGTGACCGGAATCCCACAGAACGCAAAGTAGCAAAGGGACGATCCAAAGACGAAATCCAAAGGCTGGGTTGATAAGGGAGGCAAAGGGTCCGGTAACGAGAGATATCCAAAAGACAAAATCCAGAAGGCGAGGTCAAAAGGTGGAGGCAGAAGATTCGTAACAGGAGATCAGTCAAAAGGCTTGCAAACACGCACTGGAGAATACTACAAGAGGCTTCTCAATAGTGAGCGTGGGGATGTGTGTGAGGGGAGTTTAAATACTGAAAGGAAAGGGGTGTGATTGGATAATTGGTTAGGGAGTGAGAATTTGAGGAATCTGATGGGTTCAATCAGGGATGAGATTATGAAACAGTGGTTCTGGGAATGCAATGGCATTTGCGAGGGAGAGTGTGGGGTGTGACAGGGATAGAACGGCGTTTCCGAGGTAGTGTGGGGCATGACACCACAGAAATTAAAGTAATATATTATTCTGCTTACTTCTCATGCAGTCTTCTCAAGTCTTTGGAAGGACTGTGAATTGGCTTTCCCGCAGATGAAATGAAAAACTTCTCTGTCTCCCTTCACAGCTGCTGACCCGTGCATTACAGCTTAGTTTAAGATTAAACATCTGATAAAACACAAATAAAATGCAAGAAAGGTACATTCCAGATTTTCTCAAAATACTGTACAACATGGAAGCTATGAAGGTGGAGGACATGGATTTTAATTGGCTTCTGTGAAAATTGGCCGTGGTGTGAGTGAGTCCTGTGATGGACTGGTGTCACATTATCTGTGATAGTGCTTTGCACCCACTGCTTGCCAGGATTGTTCCAGTTCCACCACAACCCTGAATCGAGTGGATGGGTATATTAATGTAGCCATCAACTTACATGTTCCTCTTCTTCACTCAATGCAAAGGAAGATAGCTGCTGTTTGAGGTTTTGTGCTCTTTAAAAGCAATTATTACCATTTTTGTGCCCACGTGTTGACACAACACTTTCTTTGCATCCATTCCTCGACCTGTAATAGTGAGAAAATAGAAATTAATACACCAAACTGTAAAAATCCCATATATATGTAATTTACTCTTTTTGTTGTTTGAAAGTATTCTTACTGTCATGTTCTTTACCAACCCTGGGTGCTGCAGCTGGACTGGTGTCACATTATGGGCGATACTGTGCTTTGCACCAACTGCTTGTCAGGATTGTTCCAGTTCAACCACAACCCTGAATCGAGTGGATGGGTATATTAATGTATATCAATCATCTTACATGTTCCTGTTCTTCACTCTATAGGCATCCTCTCATGAGGCACCAGTAAATGTAGGGGTTTTGTGCTTAACTGGGACAATTATTAATTGTAGCAGCAAGTCACAAAAATTATTCTTCTGATAGCTATTAGAATCAACCTTGCAGGATAACTCAAACAACGCACACACGGGGATACTAATACACGACAATACATTTATTAATACATAAAATCTACATAAACATAACAGATCTTATAGAGCGGGTTAGCAGTATGCAAAAGGTATATATTCAATCACGAAGAGCTACAAACCAAGAGGGACATACATTCCGTATATCATTCATTTAGACCGTTTTGTAAATGAACTTTGTTACAACTTGTACATTAGATACTCAAAAGCCAGTACATGACTCATAGGAATTAAACTGATGTCAACTCAGGTTGAGGTAACAATTGAATTCTCGAGCTGTAATGCAGAATGTTGAATACTCATCCGCTCTATGGGGATTCAGATCTCCCGCGGACGCAAAGAAGCAGTGGCAGGCTGTTGCCGTGACCAATCGGCGCTCTGTGGCCCGGTGCAAGGCAGTGCTGATTAGACGTGAGAGAAGGAGAAGTAGGGAGAGATTTCTGCTACGGTGCGCTGCTGATGCTCTCTGAAGACCGGCTAGTTATTGTTGGCTGAAACTAGCAGAGTTTGCACACAGAAAAGTCACAATCTTTAGACAGGAAGAAGACCGGTTCGTTCCCGATGTAGCGCGAGTCCTGAATACTGATATTCAGCTGTCCACAGTTCCAACCAGTTTGCTCGTTGATCAGGTGAGTGTTCGCGGTGGGTTCACGAGGCTTGCTGCTGGGCTAACCTCGGGTGGATCCTTTGGTTACACGGTGGCAACCTCCGTTCTCGACTCTTAGAACAAAGGAAAGTTCTGGCACTGGAACACACTGGCCGTTACATGACTGTCTGAGCTGAGTCTGAGGATGTCCAGGAGGAGCTGGAGTTTTACTTGGAGGAACTATGGTCGCTCATTGGTTGAAAGTTCCATGGGCATTCGAGAATCATTTTGTGACTTACTGCTACAATTAACAATTGTCCCAGTAAATGCACAAACCCCTACAGTTACTGGTGCCTCGTGAGAGGATGCCTACATAAACTGGTGCCCCGTGTGAGGATGAGTAACCATGAACTCTGACCTTGGGGTTGTAAACCATTTGGGATGAGACTCTCCCTTGGAATCTCCCAGACAGTGAGGCACCAGAGATGACCATTAATTAGGGTGGCTGATGTGTCTCAGCTTTGGGAGTTGTTCCTTATCAGAACACTAGAAAAACAGCTAGAAAAACACCTTAAATGTGAACCAAATGGAATGGCCTCTCTCTATCAAGCACCACTTGAGATGAGGGAGAGAGAGACTGGCAAGGGAGCAGCAAACTTAATTCCTGTATTTTAATAAACCTTGCCGCTACAACGGTCTCTCTCCTGTGTGAATGCGCTGGTGGGTTATTAAGTCACTTGACCGACTAAAACTCTTCCCACACTGACTGCAGCTGAATGGTCTCTCTCCTGTGTGAATGCGCTGGTGGGTTTTTAAGTTACTTGACCGACTAAAACTCTTCCCACACTGACTGCAGCTGAACTGTCTCTCTCCTGTGTGAATGCGCTGGTGGGTTTTTAAGTTACTTGACAGACTAAAACTCTTCCCACACTGACTGCAGCTGAACTGTCTCTCTACTGTGTGAATGCGCTGGTGGGTTTTTAAGTTACTTGACCGACTAAAACTCTTCCCACACTGACTGCAGCTGAACGGTCTCTCTCCTGTGTGAATGTGCTGGTGGGTTTTTAAGCCACCTGACCAACTAAAACTCTTCCCACACTGACTGCAGCTGAACGGTCTCTCTCCTGTGTGAATGCGCTGGTGGGCTATTAAGCTACTTGACTGACTAAAACTCTTCCCACACTGACTGCAGCTGAATGGTCTCTCTCCTGTGTGAATGCGCTGGTGTGATTGTAAGATGCTTTTCAAATTAAAACTCTTCCCACACTGACTGCAGCTGAATGGTCTCTCTCCTGTGTGAATGTGCTGGTGGGCTATTAAGCTACTGGACCGACTAAAACTCGTCCCACAGTGACTACAGCTGAATGGTCTCTCTCCTGTGTGAATGTGCCGGTGGGCTATTAAGCTACTCGACTGTCTAAAACTCTTCCCACACTGACTGCATCTGAATGGTCTCATTCCTGTGTGAATGTGCTGGTGGGCTATTAAGCTACTTGACCGACTAAAACTCTTCCCACACTGACTGCAGCTGAAAGGTCTCTCTCCTGTGTGAATGCGCTGGTGGATAATTAAGTTACTTGACTGACTAAAACTCTTTCCACACTGACTACAGCTGAACAGTCTCTCTCCTGTGTGAAAGTGCTGGTAGGGTTTTGAAATGCTAGACTGACAGAAACGCTGCTTCTCCCTGTGCCATAATGGCAGTTTGTCCACTCCATCTGAGCAAGGCCTTGAGTGATTCTTCCTCATCCTCTGATCGTGCTGGGGTCTCTTATTCTGCAAATGCTCCATGGAATGGTCTTGCTCTGTGTGCTGAAACTGAGATTTGTTTTCTCCATCGTGTCCTTCAGTGTGCTGCTCAGAAGTGTGAATCATCTGGGACTCCATCCCCAGCTCTCTGAGACTTAAACCCCCCAGTTCATTCAGCTGTTCCTCTCTTTGCCCAAGAACAGACATACTCTCCAGTTCATTAAAACTTTCAACAATTTTCTCAGTAACCAGATTATTAAACCTGTGTGTAAAGTCATCAGAATCTAAGGGATCATATGATTGTTTTAGACTCTGCAGTGACAGTCTCTCCACTTGAACAGAACAAGGCCTAATTATCAAGCCCTGTAGGAGCTGCTGTTGCTCCTCCCTGTACTGACTCTCCTCTCGGTGCTGTATCTCAACAATGTTCTCTTCACCAGGTACATCAGTCTGCTGCTCTGCACAGTCAATCAACTGGGGCTCCATGTCCTGCTCTGTAAGATTAAAGACATCCAGTTCTTCACTGTGCTCTTGTACAGAGACACAGCCCAGTTCATTACAACCTTGTGTAATATTGATTGTGTCCAGATTATTCATCTTCTCTGTAAAATCATCACATACTAAGAGCCCAGGTGTCTCACTCTCAGGGTCCGTCTTCATCATGGGCACAGAGTCCAGATCCTTGACACTCTGTCTGCTGTCTGTGTGCTGCTCACTAAGTGCCTCTTTCCCTGCTGCGGCAGTGAGCTCTGTCTCCTGCATCAGACTGGAGCCCCACTCCTCCTTACTGTGCTGCTGTTCAAGAAGAGCCCTTTCCCCAGCGTCGGAGAGAACACTGACCTCTGAGCCTGTAAACACAGGACAAGAAGACATGACCTTTATAAGAATAAACTTTATTTTATAGTTTTATACCTTTAGAGGTGGCTTCTCAAAGCATTTTACAGAATGCCAACAACAAAAAATACACAAAATTAGCACGATGAGAATACACAGTTAGAGGAGACAGTAGACAGTGGTACTAAGTACAGTAGGAACAGAGCGGTACAGAACAGTTCAATAAAGGCTCTTCTGAAGAAAAAGTTTTTAAGTCTGGATTTAGAGTTTAGAGAAGGTGACTCTCTGATATCCTTGGGGAGAGAGTTCCAGAGCACGGGGCAAAACAGGAGAAGGCCATGTCACCCATAGAGTGTAGACAGACTGGGGGACAAACAGTTGAACACAATTAGAAGAGCAAAGATTGCAAGGTAGGGAGTAGGGTGATAATATCAGACAAGTATGGAGGTGCCAAGCCAAGACATGGAGAGTCTTATAGGTGAGCAGGAGGATTTTTAAGTCGATATGAAACTTGACAGGAAGCCAGTGCAAGGACTCCAGGATAGGAGTCATGTGATCATTTGTACGAGACCTGGTCAGGATTCTGGCTGCTGAATTTTGGACATACTGGAGTTTGTTCAATGGGGATTTAGAATCCCCAGAGAGTAGAGCGTTACAGTAGTCAATTTGGGAGAAGACAAAATTTTTCAGTCACAGTTAGTGATACTACAGGGCGTTGTCAAGCAATATTTATGAGGTGAATGAAAGATGTTCTGACAACATGCTGCACATGTGCGTCGAACGTCAAATATCATCTCCATGTTTTTCAATTTAGACTGAAGCTCAAGTACAAGATCATCTACAGATAGGGTTACACATTGGTTGTACAAAGTTGATGGGTGGTGCCAATAAGCATGACTTCTGTCTTGCCACAGTTAAAGGAAGGAAATTTTGAGTAACCCAAGTTTTTATATCGGGGATGCAAATAAATAGAATAGAGACAGCCACATCAGCGTCAGGTTTGGTAAGGATGTATATTTGAGTAACATCAGCATAGTAGTGATAGCTGAGGCCATGTGATCTTAAAAGCTTTAAACTACACACACACACATACTAGTACACTCACAATCAATTTGGGTTGTTTAAACATAGTGGAATAAGTGGGTATAAGGGTGTGTTCTGATTTAGCTTCGTCAGAAACCTAACTACCATGTAAAAAGTAAGTCTACAGTAATTATATCACAATTACGTTACATTTACATTAACAGTGCACTGAGAGAGAGAGAGAGAGAGAGAGGTTAATACAGACACATTGACTGGACACTACAGCACATTAACACTGCACTGAGAGAGAGGGGTTAATACAGACACACTGACTGGACACTCCAGTACATGAACACTGCACTGAGAGAGAGAGGGGTTCATACAGACACACTGACTGAACACTACAGGACATTAAAACTGCAGTGAAAGAGAGGTTAATACAGACATGCTGACTGGACAATACAGTACATTAACACTGCATTGAGAAAGAGAGGGGTTAATGCAGACACACTGACTGACTGGACACTCCAGTACATTAACACTGCAATCAGAGAAAGGGGTTTAATACAAACACACACTGACTGACTGGACACTCCAGTGCATTAACACAGCACTGAGAGAGGGATTAATACAGACGCATTGACTGCACATTACAGTACTTTAAAACTGCACAGAGAGAGGCAGGTTAATACGTACACAATGACTGGACACTACAGGACATAAAGACTGCACTGAGAGAGAGGGGTTAATAGATACATACAGACTGGACACTACAGCACATTAACACTGCACTGAGAGAGAGGGGTTAATAGATACATACTGACTGGACACTACAGGACATTAACACTGTCCTGAGAGAGAGAGGTGAATACAGACACATTGATTGACTGGACACTACAGTACATTAACACTAGACTGAGACAGGGGGCTTATACAGACATGGACAAACTGGAATTTAGAGCATACTACCACTTCACTGAGTTAATACAGACACTGATTAGACACTACAGGGCATAAAGTCTGCACTAAGAGAGAAGGGTGAATACAGACACATTGACTGCACAATACAGTACATTAACACTGCATGGAGAGAGGCGGGATAATACAGACACCGACTTGACACTACAGGACATTAGCACTTCACTGAGAGAGAGGGGTTATAGATACATACTGACTGGACACTACAGCACATTAACACTGCACTGAGAGAGGGGGGTTAATAGATACATAATGACTGGACACTACAGTTTTAATTAACACTGCACTGAGAGAGGGGTTAAACACAGACTGACTGGACACTATAGGACATTAACACTGCAATCAAAGAAAGGGGTTAATACAGACACACTGACTGCACACAACAGGATAATAACACTGCACTGAGAAGAGGGGGATTAAAACAGACACACTGACTGCACACTACAGGTAATTAACACTGCACTGAGTGAGAGGTTAATACAGACACTTTCTGGACACTACAGTACATTAACACTGTACCGAGAGAGAGGGGTTAATACAGACACACTGGATTAATATTCCAGAGGAGTCAATACAGACACAGACCCTGGACGACAGTAATACTTAAACCAATTAAATAATGTTTATATACACAATCATTAGTATACTTATAAAAATTTAGACCAATACAACGTAAATACAATATTTATAAATGTTGTTTCCTAATGACGTTGGAGTACAAATTGATTCAGTGAAACAATTGTTGAATGTGAACGAGGTGTTTTCAGCACCGTAACCGGACAAAGTTCAGTTTCCAGTAAAGAATCCCGTTGCTACATCACACAAGTCTTTCCCACGTCACTATGCATCTCTCCACTATATTCTCACCTCTTTCGGAAAGTATTTATTTGATGACAGTTTGATACTTTATTAGAACGCGTACTGATAATGAGAATGTTTACTATTGTGAGATGTTTTCTTTAAAATAAAGTTTGTTGTTTAAAAAAATCTCACTATTGAGTTAGTTATAGACACTGGTTTTTAACACACACACTCTGACTTCATACAAGTCACCACACTGACCTGAGAGCTGCAGTTCCGTGTCCATTTCTTCTTTTATTTCTGCAGTGACTTCACAGAGAAGCGTATGTCCAACATGATCTGTCTGTCCCTGATCTCCTCCTGCTCCCGACGCCTTCTCCCACAGCTGCAGTCTCCACTTCAGGCTCTCGTTTTCCTTCTTCAGATGCGCCATTTCACTCCCGACACTGTCCTCCACACACTGTGTGATTTTAAACACGGCACGTCTCACCAGGACCTGGGAGACGCTGCGGAGTTTGTATTGAAACTCGTCCTCAGAGTCAGAAATCCTGTTTCCAAAAACTTCTGACATTTCATACACGATCGATTTGAGCAAAACCTGCATGAACGAGTCAAGCTGGATTTGCAGATTTAACAAGCACTCCGCCATCCTTCTTCAGAGTCGATCAGAAACAAAGGCTGACTTGCGATGTTTAAACAGAACTGCTTCTTTATTTTTATTCTTCACAGATTCTATTGTCAGGGCTGTGCTCTGTTCAAGCATAAACACAGTTGGCAAGATGCTACGTTTTCAGAAACTGAAGTTATTAAAAAAAACAACTTTCTTCTTTATAGAAAGAAAATCATTCAAGCACCCACGGGTATGCTATGTAGCGTCGTGTGATGACGTCATTCGTTAGCGCGGCCGCGGCTTCAAAACAACCGAGAAGCGGAGCTGAGAAAGAGGAGTTTCTGCAGACGGATATAAACTTAACTGCACCTCCTAGCGCCACCTAGTCAAGAGGAGTGAATCACCTGCGACTTGCACCGTTCGTAAGTGAATTTTGCGAAACGGAACAGATTTATTGTTTTGCCCTACCACAACGAAAACGTCTCCATTTGCAGGTTTTTGGTTAAAGAAAAAAAATGCTGTCATATTCTTCCCAGCTGGCAGTATTTATTCTGCACCATAAGCAAAATTTGTATTTCATATTTCGCAAATTGTATGCATTTCTCGAAAAACACGTTGTCCCAAGAAAGGAAATAAATACTTCCATTAACAAAATCAAGCCATATGTGATTGTCCTTAATGATACATTCTGTATGACAAGACAGGAAGAAACGCACCTCAGGATTCCAGACACAGGATCTCCTGTTTATTGAGAGAAGTTTTAACCATCTGTCAGTTTTCATGTCCAAGGAGCTCAATTTGCATTCCATGTACAACAGCGTGTCCTCTACACCCGCCACTGAAGCACAGCACAGGCTCAGCATCTTGACATCTCCCTAACAGAGACACGCAGAGACCTTTTGGTGGGCAGTGGCTCAAAAGGGGAGAAGAGACAATTTCTGGAGCAGGATTTGTTAAGTTGGAGTATTCTGGACACAAATCAGTGCCCGCTTGTATTTCTGTGTTTTTTTTTTAATTTTACAGAAAGTTTAAATGTGACTTTTAAGGCATTATAATTCACAACCTTGGCAAAAAATGGTTGTCCATAATTGTTGATTATGTTTGATTAACAGACAAAATATGACAACCCCTCTACTGAGCATATACTTTATTTTCCTGATGTAACAGATCTTAACAAGAGGGCAAAGTAAATAAAATAATTAGCATCTACATGCAATACCAAATGCAATCTCTTTCCATCTTAAGAGCAAGGGTTCACATGATACATCAATTCAATTTTTTTTTCCCAAAAAAGTGTGTATTGTGGGACAAATAATCAGGAAGTCTCTATAAATTATCATCTGGTACCAATTTATTTATGTATATCAGAATCAATGATGCTCCAGGAGATGCTGGAACTCACAATCTCAACATGACTCTGCTGTATAAGTATGCTGACCTATTGCACCTCCGGAGCAGCGTGTGTCCCTCTCCTCACACAGACTGACGCTGCACAAACAGGGTGAAACAAGCAGGGTTTTGGCTGTAGATCCATCTCCACATGAAGGAAGGGGACAGTTATACAGCAAGGAAAAGACAGGAGAAGACACAAAAAGAAATGTGCTCACTGCAAAGGAGGAAGGAAAGATGTGCTCAGACACATAAAACAGATTGGTGGATAATTTGAAGCGACTTTTTTATTGTCAATCAGCACACGGATTTCCCTTCATCTGTCTTCCTGTGGAGGACATGACGGGAAAGGGAGAGGACATGAGGCTCATGTACAGGGGGATCATGAGGTGTGTCAGGGTGAATGGTTCCCTCACGATATTCTTTCCCGTGACCAGGTAAATGTGGCAGGGTTGCCCTCTGTCTGCCCTGCTCTACTCCTCAGTGGCTGAGCCCTTGGGCCTGGCGATTCTCAGGAAGGAGCGGGTGCACGGGTTGCCTTGCCTGGGGGCGCTGCCACCTCACTGATCTATTAATATGCCAACGACACCATAGATGGTGCAGGCCTACTGCACTGCCTCGGGCACCAGGGTAAACCTGGAGAAGTCTGAGATCATGCCGGTGGGGAGGGCAGACACTGCCCTGCTCCTTGGATACCCCTTCAAGGTGGAGACGGGTCACCTTAAGGTCCTCGCAGTCTATATTGGTATTGATGAGTAGGCCACTGGGCTCCTGCTGTGGAAGGAAAAGCTTGTTAAGATGAGGGTCAGACTTGGCAGGTGGAGATGCAAGTCCCTGACCTCGAAGGGAAGGGTGTTATTGGTCAAAATGCTGTGCCTGTCCCTCTTGTGGTACCTTCTATCTGTGATGCCTCTTCCCTAGAGGATTGAGAGAGAGATTCAACAGCTGGTGGTGGGCTCTGTTTGGAGAGGGGACCCTCCACAGGTCGCCTACAACACCCTTATTGGAGAAGTCTCCATGGGTGGGCTGGGGCTGTCTGATATCGGCCTGAAGATGAAGAGCGTCCTTAACACGGATAATCATAGCATCTCTATGGGACGTCACCTCAAGACCTGCAGGGGTGTAGGGTGGGAGTCTCTCTTGATGAGGCTGACTCTGGAGCTGGTGGAACACCTGCCCCACTTTTACAGGGAAGTCTTGCTGGCATGGGGGGAGTTCATGTCTCCTACATGCCGAAGATGAGAGCCCCGCTGCTTGAGCAGCCTCTGTTCCTCAACCACCCGGCTCAGGTCTCGATGGCGTAGATGTTTCTATGAGGCTGAATTGTCTAAGTTCAGGGATCTTCGTTACGAAATAAAGGACGGCTTTCTACCTGCTCAAGCTATTGTCGACACTGTGCGGGAGGTTGACGATGAGCTGTCTGGCAGTTAGATCCGCCAGGACTTTGAGCAGCTCAAGCTCAGCCTCCTGGACAGCTGGCTGGAGAAGCTGTGACCGGTGCATGGCTCAGGGAGATGACAGTGAAGTGGGGGGACCATGGGGTGAGCCTCCTGGGGTGCACCACCAGCGTGTTCCACAGGCTGATTGTGGCAAAGCAGTTCAGGGCACCAGTCTTGGAGGTGATTTGGGGAAAAATCTTCCCCCACTTCGAGCCGGCGTGGCTGTGGGCATGTCTGAAGCTGCCTTTCCTTTCCCAGAGGTTGAAGCAGCTCGACAATTTCATCCAACATAATTGCATTTTATGAAAATGGTGCTGCAGCACCTTCTGTATGTCTGTTGTGTCCCATGGTTTGTGAGAAGAAGAGAAAGACCCCTATCTCTTTTGCCTTCCGGCATTGTTTCTGGTTTGTAAAATAACTGTTTTTGACATCAGCTTCTCCGGTGCTGTTAGAAATAAATATAAATAGGTATGTGGAATTTTAACAAATCTGGTGTTTGAATCAATTAAGGGGTGGCTCCATCTGCTTTGTAGTTATAAAAAAAATAATAAAAAATGTTAGTGAAGCTTGATATGAGGGTATTCTGTGTTTTTACGAGTTGGGTACTTAATAGACTTTTGGGTTTGGATTTTGAATCATTATTGTCATGCTCAGGGTGGGACCAGCTTATTTCTTCATAGAAATGTTTACACACTATAAACAAGTAAACCATGTACACTCAGGAAAAAATCTCAATTTCAATTTCTCATCTAGTCTATTTTGATCTTACAGAAGATTGATATTATTGATATATTATCTTATCTGTATTATTGATAGAGCTCATGTATTTGTTGAAGAGTATTTATATTCTTGAGAGAACAACTGTACAACTGTAGTATTAACAGCGACTCTGCATTAAATACTATCTCCATTTTTTTAACTGCTTCAATTCAGAGTAGCGGGGTAGGCAGAGCCTATCCCAGCATTAAATGGGCACAAGACAGGATACGCCCTGAATGGGACACTACAGACACACATTCACACCAGGGCTGGTTTTCCCAGAAGCTAATTAACTAAACTCAAGCGAACAATGGTACATGCACATACCAAGGGAGCAGATAGAACGCCAGGAACTGAACCAGCAATGCTAACCACTGCACTGCCTTGTCACCCTGACAGAGATTTAATATAGAATAATCCACAACACAAGTCATTGATCTCCCTTCTTCCTTTATTTCTTATCTACACTCTGGTTTATCGATTCTCTCTTCCTAGTGTAGTGACTCCTTTCCTCTTGATTCTCAACTTTATTTCAGTATTTTTTTCAGATCCCTTCTTCTCTTCATTCTAGTCTGGTGAGAAGTCAGGCTCCAAACAATACCTTGAGCAGTTTCTGCAATTTAAAATAATAATAATAATAATTAATTCTGCTTCCTCTACTAATGATATCACTCCTGCTGCTGCTTACAACAGTAAATTCCCCCCTTATGTTTATAGTACTGATGACACTGCTAGTGATCTGAATAATATCACAACTGTTTCTACTGCTGCTCCTGCTAAACCTACAGTCTGGACATACCTAGAGGCTGCTCTTCTCCTCCTTCACTCTCTTCTTCTGAGCTTTCATTTGTCTCTTCTTTTTCTCCACTTCCCATCTCCTCTTCTCCACCTCCTGATTCATCTGTTCCATCTCCTTCTATACAGTGTGTCCAATAAGAGTCTGTCCAGATGAGACTATACAGTGTATCTAGTAAGAGTCTGTCCAGATGAGTTTATACAGTGTGTCCAATAAAAGCCTGTACAGGTGACGCCACACAAGGACAGAGGTTCTGTTCACTTCTCACCTGTCTCTGAGTCTCAGGAACTCTGAAGTTACTCAAAGGAGGGGGCTCCTCCAGGGGTTGATGGGGGCGGCATGGCACAGTCACCAGGGGTTTCTCTGAGCTCAGATGATTGAGGAGGGAGGGCCCAGGGGCGCTGAGGTCCAGGAGAGGGAGGGATGAACATCTTGTTTTCTTTAACAGCCTCACCCATCTGGATCGTGCGTCTCCTTGGCTGTGGAGACTGAAGACACACAGAAGACCTTTCTGTTCCTGCTGAGTCCCACAACAAGTCAGACTGTCCTAAGACTACTACAAAGAGAAAAAATTAACCTGCTATTCACAGACCTCAGCTACAGGGACTCCCAGGTTGTTCTGCAGGATGAGGTCGAGCTCTGCTGCAGACTAGCAGAAGCACTTGTCCACCTCAGAGAAGTGACACCTGACCTTCGTGTTTTTGAAGTAAGACTTCAGTGTCTCCTTCGCCTCCTCCTAGTCATCCTGCTTCATGATTCCTGTGCCCTGGAAGGGAAAATCCTAAGAAAATGGGGAGAGAGAATCAGGCAAGATGTCCTGACCATGTCTGCTGCCGTCAAACCAAACCTCCATTATCAGAGCTCTCGTTGTGTTGCCTGTTGTCTTCACTGTTTTAATTTTGGGATTTGGTAAAATTTCTTATCATATCCTCTGTTAAACTTCACTAACTCAGTACCAACTCTTGTACCAAAGAGAGAGAACAAAGACAGTGAATCATCATCATCATACCTCCACAGCGCCAGACAGGAGATGCAACCTAGGGGTGGAACTGTGGTATCTCTAAAGCCAAAAGAGAGGGGGAGGGGGGTCACCCCACTGTTAATAGAGCCAATAGAGAGAGAGAGAGAGACCCCACTGTTAATAGAGCCATTAGAGAGAGGGGGAGTAACCCCACTGTTGCCATCGATGACCAAGAGTCTCACCACCCACTCTATGATGCCCCCTAGTGGTGATCTGTAAGTGGTGTGTTTTTCAGCCACCCACTTGAAATAACAGCAGGCTGGTGTCCCAGCCCAGCTCCTGTCTCTCTCCCCTTGGATCTGGGAGATTTCCAGGTTGAGTGGGGTGGCGCAGGTATCTTGGAAAGCTGAGGGGGTCAGGAGAGTCGCCCCAGCCCCTGTACTGCCCCGATACCACAGTGTAAGCTGGACAAGGGGAGGGGTTTCAGTGACTCACTAATCCCACATATGCTGCCTCCAATCCAAACTTGGCCAGGACCTCATCGTACAACTCCAAGCAGTCAAGCTGGATGGAAGACATCGCATTCTGAGCCCTGGGCCACACCCGGCTCTCCTCAACCTAGAGCAGCCCCTCCAGTTCGACCCACGGGTCCTCCCTGAGCCACCACAGGGCAGCCGGGGCTTTACCTACACTCTTACCTACAGTTACACTATAACTAACACACAAATACGGCCAATATTACAACAGTAACACTGCAATTAAGGCTTACAGTATCATCATTACTAACAATAACACAAACTTAGCAGTACACTAATAATACCAATAATAACAATAATACTATCAAAAGAAATAACATGACAATGAGTCTTAATATTCTGACACTAACACTATGATTATCACTAATATTAACATGAATACTAGAATTAAAACCAAAATTAAAAGTAGCTCTATCATCACTAATTCTCACATGAATACTAGTATTCAGTAGTGCTATCATCATTAATACACACATACAGATGCAGCGGTACAAAGTGCGTGGTACACACACGTACCGGAGGTAATTGGCTACGACGTCATACATTGTGACGCTCGATGACGCGCGGTACTGCGGTATGTGATTGGTTGACCGACAGGGGCACTCTTGGTCCATTGGTCTGTCGTAGAAAGATTTACAGTAAACGTCTTTACTGTGCCCGTTGTAGTATTGAATATTCATATGGAATTTTACCACTGAAGGAAATCTTAGTAGCTGAGCATAAAAATAATAGGAGCATACTGTAACGCGTGTGAAGGCCATAAACAATATTCATTTTGGAACATAAACATACAGTATATGGCTGGTCTTGGTACTTTAAAGAAAAAATACACACCAGTATTCCATTTCTCCCTAAACATTTTAAGCATCGAAGTCTTTAACTAAAGAGATACCGGAGTCAACAAGCATACTTTTAGAATTTGATTAAAAGGGAATATAATATGGAATCGCGTATCTAAAGAAATTAATAACGATATAATTATATTCATGTACCGCAACACAAGAATAGTACATGCTGTACATTGTCTGTCAATAATGTTTCTGTAGTGCTTTTTCAGCACTCCGCATGTGACCTTGCTGTTGGCGCTGTGGGTTAGGTTGCTGATTCCCATGTCACATGGTCTGTGATTGAATCCCACTATAACTCTGACTTATTGCTTTAACAAACATTTCTTTGAAAAAATTAAACGTTTCTCTTGGTCAGAGATGAAATAAAACCTCACTCGCACTAAACAAATTTATATTTCTAAATATCACAACATGATTGAATTTAAGTATTTTTAATAACAATGAATAGTCACCTATGCGTTACAAAATAAACATATATATTGATTTGAATTGCGTTTTGATTTAAATCGTAAACACGTGTTTAAATATATGTGTTTAAAGGCGATATATAAAAGCGTTGATTCTTATGGAGTGTGTTCTGCCGGGGATTCAAAAAATTTATTTTTTTTAATCGCGTATCTAAGGAAAATTGCAGTATCACTTTGTTCATGCACAAACAGTGGCATGTTACATTATTAATTTGGGTGTCTCCTCTTGCCAGAAAGCTCTAAATTGCGGTTTTTGACTTTTTCTAAATTGCAACCCATAAATAAAGCTGATACAGTTTAGACTTACTGTATTTTAAACTGTATTACAGCAGCACATTGGACAATGCAACGTATATTGCAAAAATGCACTTGGAATCTGTCCAAGCCCTACTTTTTCAGGCATCTTCTTTTACTGCAACGGACAAAAAAACTCTCTTGCTTTTAACAGAGCGTTTCATAATTTCTAACTACGAAAATTATTTAAACTGCGACACTTATCATTCATATCATTCAAATAAACTTTATTTTATATAGCGTTTTAAGCGAATAGGTAATTAGATTGCTCATAAACCTAATCGCTTTTTCTACATAAACACAGTGATTGCTCTCTGAAAATGCTTTTTCTTTATATTTAGGCTCAGATTTCAACTATTGATCGAATTATTATAAACTTTCTTGGAAAAATGTCTTTTATGTAAACCATGTTTGCTATTAATTCATTTAGGGCTAGAATACGTTCATTGTCTTCCAATCGAGTCGAGTTGACATTGGAAGCTTGCCACGCCCGGACTGTTACACCAACGCATTAGCATGTTAAAGCGATTTCATTGAGGAGCCTAGCTTTCTTAACTAGTAAGTACTGTACTTCCTACTTTGAAAATACCTGTGAAACCAGTTTAATTTGTCACAGCCAGCACTCCCGCAGAGAGGGGGGTTGTACTTGTTAATGTCTTAGCACAAAGCAGAAACTTCTTGTATTTTCCGATGACATACAAGTGGAAAGATTACAGATTTGAATCGTCTTTTTTCTGAACCAGGGAAAATCTGATCATGTTTCTCTATAACAATTATAAAAAACTTTTATATTAAAGAATATTACTTAGTAATATAAATCATCATATAACTACCAAAAAAGCAGGTTGTTTTGAGTGTCTGAACATTGTCTCTTTGCACCTGTAGTTATTTGCAGCTGGGAAAGCTAATGATTATGATCTGGGAATGTAACTGAGATTTTTTTCTCCATAATAAGCAGCTTTGCAGCAGGTTATTTGTTTTCACTGCTTGAGAGGTATTGGAATGCTGCGAGCAAACATGCAGCTGTAAAGTTTAGCAGTTTTTAATGTCATGCTCTTAAGAAATAAAGCCTTTAGACAATTAGGAGGTACTGGTATTCACAAGGTAGAAGGTGGTGTTTTCAGAGGCCTAAAGGGAAACTGTTATACCTAATGATTAAATACTTGATTTTTTTACTGCATTGTTTATGTATGATCTGTGTATCTCAGCTGAAAAGCTGAGATAAAAAAAGATGTATGCATCTAAATAACTGGACCTCAAATAGCAGACCTTATGAGCAATACTGTGTGTATTTATTTAAAATATTTATAGCTCCTCTGGAAAGTTTGTGGGGGAAAAAAAAATGATGTGCTGAAACAGTACAATTAAACACGCTCTGCAGAAAAGGTGATGGTTGTTAGGTCAGTTTCAGTTTTACACGTACAGTACACATTTGATTTAATTAAAATTATGAGGTACCCTGTATCTGCAGGACTCAAGAGGCTCTCAGTCATGTCACTTTGCAGTTGATGTCTCCTAGAGGTTCCTAGATTCTTATTGTAAATAAAAGGAACAGCATACAGTGGGACTTTTTCAAAAACGGGGAACAAATTTCAACATGTGACTGCACCGAGCACACAAATATTGGTTCTAGGCTCCTGAATCACCTTTGGTCCCTGGATCATTGCTTTTAACCATTTACACAAGGTTTTTACTGTAAAGCACTTTCACAGCTCAACATAAATGGACCTTCTGGGGCACAGGCTTTAAAGGAGCTTTTTAAAAAAAACAGACTTTGCATTTCCTGTTATAAGCTATTCTATGACAAGCATGCCCTTATTATGGCGAAATCCTCCTAAACATTGGAGAAATCTAGAAGTTCAATTAAAACAGAAATGCTTCAAATCACTTGGGATACAACAAAAAAGTGGTGTATTATAAAGTGTGTTAAAAATGTAGCTAGTTTGTTTTCATACCCTAGATTATAATAAAACCTCACCATTTAACACCAACAGGTGTTTTCTTGAAGTCTGCTAGCTTCAAAGTTTATGGTTTGGCTTTTGTGTATAATGATAGTGAACTGCATCGGAAATGTAGGAAAGTAAGCATTAATAAGCAGGAAAATTAAACCTAGAAACACCTAAAGTACTGGACTATATTACAGATAAACTACCAATCTACCTTTTAAGCCTGTACAACCTGAAGAACTCCAGCTTTAATTGATTGGATTCAACAGCCTAAGTTTTAAGGTTATCCTTACAAGTGTGGAAAAGCATGGGCGTAATGTTGCAGCCTTCACTGTTGTTTTAGAAGTTGTTTTTTCCAGCTGTACATGAACATTTCTGTCTTGAGTCTTTCTTAACAATATGGTGTAAACAGTGTCTGGTTTCTACTGTGATTATTATTTCATTACTGAAGTAGCCTTTTGATATTTGCACAGTAATTTTTGTTGTTATGGCTGTTTTCATATTCGTAGTTTTCTTCTGTTAAAACTTAAAATCTCTCACATTAAATTGGCTACAAATGCAAGAATTCAACCAGATATTCTTACTTGTAAAATGTATACTGTTGCATTGCAGTTAGTTAATGTAGTTAGTCCATAGTCAGCAATCTAAACTTTATGGTTAAGCTTTAATGATTGATGTTGTACCAGTAACCTTTAGAAATACTATAGTACTTCACAAATGCTTTGTGTGTTTGGAAATCTTTTGAGTAAAAGCCTTATAAAAATAGGTTTAGTTTTTACAGGACATCACAAAGAAATAGGATGGTATAATTCTTATAATTGCTTAGTGATTGTATTTGGAAGATTATGGACTAAACAGACTTCAGGGATGCCAGTGGATCATTGTGCTATTTGGAATTATTCCAAAAATCAAGTGACCTCTTTGCTGTAGTATTTTTAGTATTATTTATTTAGTATTAATAAAGAATAGATTCATTAAAGTCGTGCGATGTGTAAGCGGGATATGTAAAATAATGTAAAAGAAAGTTTTTTAGTATTGTTATAGAGAAACATGATCAGATTTTCCCTGGTTCAAAAAAAAGACGATTCAAATCTGTAATCTTTCCACTTGTATGTCATCGGAAAATACAAGAAGTTTCTGCTTTGTGCTAAGACATTAACGAGTACAACCCCCCTCTCTGCGGGAGTGCTGGCTGTGACAAATTAAACCGGTTTCACAGGTATTTTCAAAGTAGGAAGTACAGTACTTACTAGTTAAGAAAGCTAGGCTCCTCAATGAAATCGCTTTAACATGCTAATGCGTTGGTGTAACAGTCCGGGCGTGGCAAGCTTCCAATGTCAACTCGACTCGATTGGAAGACAATGAACGTATTCTAGCCCTAAATGAATTAATAGCAAAAATGGTTTACATAAAAGACATTTTTCCAAGAAAGTTTATAATAATACGATCTATAGTTGAAATCTGAGCCTAAATATAAAGAAAAAGCATTTTCAGAGAGCAATCACACTGTGTTTATGTAGAAAAAGCAATTAGGTTTATGAACAATCTAATTACCTATTCGCTTAAAATGCTATATAAAAGATGAATGATAAGTGTCGCAGTTTAAATAATTTTCATAGTTAGAAATTATGAAACGCTCTGTTAAAAGCAAGAGAGTTTTTATGTCCGTAATTATTGAAAATTCCCGGTAATGTTGACTCTGGTACTGGTAGTAATTGTTTACTACTGCAAATATCAAAATAGTTCAGGTTTTGCGGAAAAATTAAATTTTTGGAGTGATAATGTTTACTATAGGAAGAAGTGCGTCCCTGGGTGGGATCAAAAAACCCACTTTGGGGTTAATAGCCGAACATGCTAACCAATTGCACCACAGAAATGCTTACACCTTTTTCATTTACATACTTTTGGTGAACAAAACAATTCGCTCGCATTTCATATTTCGCAAGCTATATGATTAAAAAAAACAAGTTGTTCTGCAAAGGAAATGAATAAACGCATTAAACCAAATCAAGACCTTTTTGAGTGTCCCAAATTACATGTTCTGTAAAACAAGACGGGAAAAAAGGTACCGCTGGAATTCGGATCCAGGATTTCCTCTTTATGAAACAGGTGTTTTAACCAGCTTTACCACAGCACCAGCAGAACACTATTCTTATACAGGTGAGTACCCACCCTCAATGGAATAAACCTATTGGAATAACATGGAATAAACCTATTACCTATTCTTATACAGCCGCTTGGACACACCGCTCTGAGGCATCTGAGGTCGATGTGCGCTGAGCCTGGTCGCCGAGCAATATCATGCCCAAGGGGGTTGGCCCTTGTCATGAGGTGGCTGAGTGGTTAAGGCGATGGACTGCTAATCCATTGTGCTTTGCACGCGTGGGTTTGAATCCCATCCTTGTCGGTTTATGTTTTCGACTTGTGATCCGTTTCTAAGTCGGACTTGCTTTCTTTAGCTACTGTAGTAGAGCAGTAATATTTCTAGCGTTGGCTGAACATGGCTTACAGCAGTAGCTGACAGATATAGTCTCTTAATAGGTCAAATTTATGCTTTGTACTGCTTTCACCTGATATTAATAGTAGTCCTGATGAACGATTTAGGGACATGGCGCATCTTGAAAATGTTCTTGTTAATTTCAGTTTGGAAAAGATGCACTCACCAGAAGCAGAAACTGGTTGCATCTGCAAAATGCGCAATGCAATAGCAATGTCTTGCTATGAGTCCTTACCTGTTACAGGAGGCGTTGTAGGACTTTTTTAGTTCAGAAAAAGCTATCAATTCATCTTACATTTCTACTCCATCAATATTAGCAATGCTATCTTTACTAAGCTCTAAATATAGCTCTAAATAATTGCTAATTTTAAAATACATTTTAAAATAAATGCTATTCCATATGTTGTAACTTTGTGGTATTTAGAAATTTTATCTGAGGATGCAAGGGAAAGTATTATACAACTGTGAAAGAGACTTGTATTTTAATACAATTTTCGATCAAAAGAAAACCAAAGTCCCTATGATATTACTGTCAATATCCCTTGATATCAACGTTCAGTTGAAAGATTTGAAGAAACTCTCAAACAAGCAACTGCAGTAGCAGAGAGTTTTGATTTGAACCGATGCTTGCAGCTCAATACTCCATTCATCCTTGAAAGAAGCAAAGACAGGGATGTTTTGAGTGTCTCCATGATCCTCTTCTCAATCCAAAAGAAAGGTTTTATATGATCCTGATCCCAATAGAAAAAGGGTCAATTTCAGCCTGCACTGATGTCCCTTCAAACGTTTTATAAAAACTCTGGTCCATTTCTTCTTCTGAACGAGACTATGGGAGTGAGTATTTTGACGTCAAACTCGGATTTAAATAGAGGAACACTACACTACATTGGGCTACATGTGTGTCAAAGCGTTTATTTTCCGACCTCTTGATAGCTCAATTGCTAGATCTTAAGACTGTAGACAAAAACAGTGGGTGTTTCTTATGTCCCTGGTTTGAATCCAGCTCGAAGGATGGTGTTTTCTTGTTCCTTAATCAAAAAGTGAAAATTGCGAATTTGTCTTTTACTTTGATGTTCACCCGAAAGCTCAGTATACAAAGAAGTAAAGGCTCCTGTTCTGGATAATCCTCACGTCTGATTGTTTTGCTTAGACCTTTAAAATGTACACTGTGAACTGTTTGCTCTTCCTAACACAATTAAAAAGCCGCTGACAAACTTAACGATCGAGAGTTTAGTTCAGTGATAGCGCGCACTTAAGATGCTCCGTTATCTATCGCCGGCATCTCTGTATTCTTTTTAAACGCGATATTGTTTATTCTTCGTGTGTGAATTTCAGGCTGACTCATAAACCCTTTGTCTGTTTTAAAGATACATTATTTTAAACCAGACATAATGAAAGACGTAGTAACTAGACACGTACAACACACATGAATAGTAGCAGCTCTGAACTCAATGTGGTGCTGGATGGGAATGCAATACAAACGCCAATGGCACAATGGATAACGTGTCTGATTACGGATCAGAAGACTAGATTTCTACTCCTTCCTGGTTCGTGAAAAAGCTTTTAAACCACACTACTCAACACTGACATCGTAGTATGTGAGGTCCTACACAACCTTACTATCGACTGGATGACTGGTCTTCTGTTCTATCTCCGATTCTTTCCGCACATCCCTGCTATTTCACCACCGTTATTGTAGGATAACAGCCACAGACACGAGAAGATATACTATTCTGAACAAATGTCTTAAAAAATCACGTTGAAAAGGGTGACAATAAGTTTTTGTTTCTTTAACGTAACCTTATTTTTGCCTGTAAAGTTCACATTATTTTCTGTAGCCGCAAATCCCCAATATTTCTGCTGTCTCTGGAGAAACACAAGCGTGGAGTCAAATCATATTAAATAACACAACACATCTATTAATTTAACACCCAGATGTGACAGAACACATGTAAGATTTACACACAGCTTTTAATATGTATCTATAGTGAATTTGCAGGTATCCTGGGGAGGGAAGAGAACTGATTTTAAGGAAATACATATTTAAAGGGGATGTAAGTCTTAAATGTGTTTTGTCATATCTGGGTGTTAACTGAATAATTTTTTAGCATTATTTATTGTGTTTTGACTCTATACTTGTGTTTCTCAGGAGACAGCAGAAATATTGATGTTAACATTTATATTCACATTCCCGGTGATATTGACTTAGGTACTCAACTATTTACTTGTAGTTTGACTCGTGTCAAAAGTTGAAAATCTCTCCAAACATCAAGATGGCTAAGGACATGCACAGAAACTCAATCACATTTAGAGAAGGTAATGTTTAGATCGGATTAATTCGAAGTGTGTCTCTGGGTGCGTTTGATCTACCAACATTGTGTCTAACTGAAGGACACCCTGACTGAGTGTGCCATAGAAACTGACACATGTCGTATTCTTCTACATTCACAGATTTTTGGCTAAAGTAAAAACAAATCGTTGTCATTTTCTTGCCAGCTGGCAGTAATTATTTTGCATTGATAAGAAAGATGAGCACTTTATCTTTCGCAATGTGTGGATTTCTTGAAAAACAAGTTGTGCCAAAAACTAAATGAACACTTCCTTTAAACATAATGCAGAAGCATGTTGTCTATAACAATAAGCGGTGCGAGAAAACAGGAAGAAAGGCACCGCTGGGTTTTGAACCTACGATCTTCTGTTTACTAGACAGGCGCTTTAACTAACTAAGCCGCAACGCCGGCAAAATACTTCCCTTTTACAGCCAGGTGGACACACCACTCTGTCACATCTTTGTTCGGTGTGCGGTGAGCCTGCTCGCTGAGCAAGTTGAGAAAGGATGTGAAATGGCTTTTATCCGGCAGTTTCATTACTAAGGAGCTCAATATTTTTTTTGATGATCTACAGGGTGTCCAGTGCAACACAGGCGATGGACTGCTGGGATTTGGAGTCAGGATTTCCTGTTATCTAGACAGGTGCTTTAACCAACTAAGCCACGGCGCCGGCAGAATTCTCCTCTTTTACTGCCGATTGGACACACCGCTCTGAGACACCTGCGTTCAGTAAGCGTTGAATCGGCTGGCTGAGAACGTTGCCTCCTTTACATTCAATAGGAGCCCCGACACTAAGAGAAACGTATGGAAATGGCTTTTATCGGGCACTTTTCATGTCCAGTGCGCTTGACATCTCCCACAGACGACAGAGTTCATTTACGACACTTTTCCTTTCTTTCTTTCTTTCTTCTTTCTGTACTATTTGATGGAAAAAAAAACGAGAAACCATGTAAGGTTAAATGTCTTTTTTCATGGAGAAAACGTGCACCAGGAAATGTTGTGTTTAGAAGAAGTGAGTTAACGTGAAAAGTGACCTAATTTACCGGAGCAAATGCTCACCTAGCAAGGTCTGCTTTACTACAAGAGAGAAGTAGAGTGAAAGACGTGATCATTTCACGCCGTTGTGGAACAAAACGCTTTTTTCTTTGAATTCTAAATCAATTAGAAATTCAGAGCGACACATAAATGCTTTGTCTGTTTAAAAGTGATGATTTTTTAAAACTGATAAAAATGTAGAAAGCACGTTTCTCTCAAATTGTAGATGTGGTGGTGTACTAGTAGCGGCGCTGAACTCACCAAAGCGCAATTCAGTTATGTGACGGGCTAGTGGTTTAATGGATAACGCGTCTGATTTCGGTTTATAAGATTGTCGATTCGACTTCTACCGGGGTTGTGTGATTTAAATCAGGCTCCTCAGAAATAGATGTCCGTTATGTAAATAGACCGCACCTGAAAGCAAACGTTGGGTCTGGTTTCCTTTCTTTCCTGCATGAAATAGCAAATCGTTACAAAAAACACCAGCTAATGTCCTATAGCATTAATCATTTAAGCAAACATGAATATACTGTAGGTCTTGGTACATGGGAGTGGATTTCAACTACAATTAAAAAAGGACAAATTATAATTACAGGCTTCAGACACTTTTTCATACAAAAGTGACCAAACACTCCCTAACTTTCAGGTTTGCTTGAAACTGTAACAAAAAAGCGGTCTGAAACTTCCATTCTCTGATGTCACTGTCTCTAAAGTCGGACGTGATGTTTCGCGGATGTGCAGTGTGCCTTTTCTCTTGTCGTGTTCAAGATGAAACACTGCATAAACTCCTGACTGGGTGTTCCGTACTGCTCTGTTATTTCATTCAGATTACCTAGGTGGTGTACAGATAAAACGCAACTGCGTGGTGTAAAATCCAGGCTCGGCACCAGCAGCATCTACAAACACATCAGCTGACCTCGACGTGATTTGAACACGCAACCTTCTGATCTGGAGTCAGACGCGCTACCGTTGCGCCACGAGGTCACTCGCCACAAGGGCTTTTAATTCACCCAAAGAGAACAATCAGCGTCCCTGAAAAATATTTTCAAAAAAGATTTCATTCTCTCCTGTGAGGAGCGCCGCTATTCCAACGAGGGTCTCTTCTTCCCAGACCACAGATTATTCTTCCTGCCCGGCTCTTTCACAGAGAGCAGACACACCGTCCCCACTAATGTCTTCACTACATCTACAGATCTGACCCCCTACAGCCCCGATATTCCTGGACAGGATATTTACCACCAGCCTCGTGAACTTCTCATCTTGTCCTCTCCCAGGAGGAGAACAATTAACACAGCATCCTCTCTCCATTTAGCAAATTACACAAAACACTGTTTACCTGTGAAGACAGAAACCCAGGCTGCTCCAGGTGAGGCTTAAACTCACAAACTCGGCATGACTCCACTGATTTTGTCATTTGACATGGCCTGAACCAGGAAAGAGATTGGAAGTCGAGAAGTTATGGTGTTGTTTTAATACTTGCCTACTCTTTTAATTTTAAATAAAAAATATTTTATTTTGGAGTACTTTCAATTGATAATCCTAGTCCCGATGAACGATTCTGGGCCATGGTGCATCTTGAATAATGTTCTTATAGGCTTCAGTTTGGAAAAGTGCGCTCTTCAGAAGCTACCGAAACTGCTAATGGTTACATAACACTTAATGCAAAAGCAACATCCGGGTTTGAAAAAGAATATTACTTGCTATGAATACAAACACTGTTACAGGAGGCGTTAGGGCTATTTTATCTTAGATCATCAATTCATCTTACATTTCTTCTCCATCTATATCAACAGCGTAATCGCTACCGAGCGCTAAAGGCAGGTCCTGGCAATACAATCTTCTTTAGAAAACATTTTTAAAGCTATTTCCACTACCATCCCTAAAGTAAAAGATACCGATTGCACGCAACTCATAAAATATCTTTTCCAGGGACGTTGTAGCTAGATGCAAATTACAATCGAAAGTGTATCAGCTTTAAAATTTTCTTTTGGATCCACAGGACGATCAGTACGAGACTCAAAATATACCTGTGATTGATTGTATAGCATAGATTGAACAGCATTTATGTTAAAATTAAGGTAAATATATCAAAATATCAACATCCAACTTCACAGTGCTAACGCAACAATGCTTGTCAAATTCTCAAACAAATCCGCATTGTATTTCTAAACTATTTAAGCAGAGGATACAACAGGAGTATAAATGATATCTCCCGCCAGCCCTTCAAAGATACTTTTCCATGGGTGAATATGGATTTCTGGGGAGTTGCGGTGTTGATCACTATTGGACTTCCCTGGTCTCAAGTGTTGTTGTTGGACACGGGCAAAAGACTCGCATTTTCGGCAAATATAAAGAGGGTTAAAGGTTCGGCTTTTGTGGAGACAGTGTTTACATTGACAATAATAAGAAGATCGTCCCTGGGTGGGTTTGAACCACCAACCTTTCAGTTAACAGCCAAACATGCTTGCCGGTTGCACCACAGAGACTGATGAGAAAGGCTTTGCTCCATTCGCACCTTTCTGGTAAGAAAATAAACATTGCTTGCATTTTCTTGCCAGTCGGCAAGACTGTAAATCAATATTCCTACTGCTCTGATAGCCAAGAATTAAATTTCATTTTTCACAAGCTGTATGAATTTCTTGAAAAACAAGTTGTTGCAGAAAGGAAATGCATTAATGCATTAAACTAAATCAAGCCCTATGCGGTTGTCCAAAATGGTACTTTCTGCACAAAAAGACAGGAAGAAGGGCACAGCTGGGATGTGGAGCCAGGATCTCCAGTTAACGAGACAGATACTTAAAGCAACTAAGCTACAGCGCCAGCAGAATTCTCCTCTTTTACAGCCGCTTGGACACACCACTCTGAGACACCTGCGTTCAGTAAGCCCTGAGTCTGCTGGCTGAGCAAGCTGCCTCCTTTACACGGAACAGGAGCCCTGACCGTAAGAGAAATGAAGAGAAATGGCTTTTATTGGGCACTTTTCATGTCCAATGCGCTTGACATCTCCCAAGGGCGGCAGAGTTCATTAACGACACTTTTCCTTTCTTTCTTCTTTCTGTACTCTTTGATGAAACAAAATGAGAAATCATGTAAGGGAAAATGTCTTTTTTCATGGAGAAAACATGCACCAGGAAATGTTGTGTTTAGAAGAAGTGAGTTATCATGAAAAGTGACCTAATTTACCGGAGCAAATGCTCACCTAGCAAGATCTGCTTTACTACAAGAGAGAAGTAGAGTGAAAGACATGATCATTTCACGCCGTTGTGGAACAAAACGCTTTTTTTGTCAAGACAGAAAACCAGGCTGCTCCAGGTGAGGCTTAAACTTTCAGCCTCGGCATGACTCAACTGATTATGTCATTTTACTGTACATGGCCTGAACCTGGAAGAAGATTGGAAGTTAAGACGTTATGGTGTTGTTTTAATACTTTCCTACTCTTTTAATATTCAGGTTAAATATTTTATTTTGGAGTACTTTCAATTGATATTAATCCTAGTCCCAATGAACGATTCTGGGCCATGGTGCATCTTAAATAATGTTCTTATAGGTTTCAGTTCCGAAAACAACTCAGTAGCAGGCTATGCTGAACAAGCAAACACATTAGAACTGTTGTGAATGCAGTGGAAATAATTAAGTCACTATATAACAAGCTTATGCACCACTCACTTGAAAATTGTTATATTTAACAAAAATTGCTTTCCAGACACCACAACTATTCACAATAATTTTATCGATACATGTCTTAATGAAAGGTGTAATTTTTTAATAATTAACTTTAATGTCCATCTTTATTAGTAGATGTATTACATGTACAGCCTTTAATATGCGATAGTGAATTTTCAGGTATCCTGGGGAGGGAAGAAAACTGAAATGAAGGAAATACATATTTAAAGGGGTGTGTTCTCTCATATCTGGGCGTTTGAATAGATTTGTTGTATAAGTTATTGTGATTTCACTCTATACTTGTGTTTCTCAGGAGAAAGTAGTTACATTGGGGATTTGAGGGTATAGAAAATTGTGCTGTATGGGTAAATGTAAGGATATGTTGAAAAAACGCATTGTCACCTTTGTGAATGTCATTATTAGATACCTGTTGATTGTTTAGCGACCTAGGCCTCCCTCTGGACTCTGCACTGAGTTGAAAGCTACGGGAGCTCCTCACTGCTTGTCCTGTATTGTTACCTGTGCTCTCGTCTACATTATCTACGTGCAGCACAGCACCAAGAACACCATAAACTTTGTGACGGAAAGTGCTTAAGAGCATGAAAAATATTGAACATTTCAAACATTCATAGAACAACTTGAAAAACTGAGGGACAAAAGACCATCTATTCACAGTAGTTACAAGAAAATCAGTCGCCTGACTAGGGACCTAGAGATAAAAAGTTCAATATTCTACTGACTGGGCTATTTCTATCTACTCAGTTTCTCTCTGAAACAACCTTTTTCAAGAAATTTGCAAAATTTAAATACAATACTTGCTTAAAAGTGCAGATTATTTTTTACCCAAAACTGCAAATGGAGAAAACCGACTCGTTGGAGTCTCTGTGGTACAATTGCTTAGTGCGGCCAGGTTGGGACTAAAATTATAGTAAGGTGATGGTTCAAGTGCATCCAGGCCACACCTTTCTCACTGTTCCAACGTGAACATCATCTATGGAAAAAATGGCATAAAATGTTTAACAGATTATTGACCTTATTGATACCGACAACATACCACTTGGCCACCACACCTGCAGTTCCGCTTACTTTCCCATCAAGGCTAGCATGTTTTTTAAATACAAAAAAGTTAAATCTTTGAGCACAAATTGCCATGGTAGGAGGAATAAAACAAATATGACTGTTCAAATTAATTCTATTGAAACTGATTTAATCGCGCAGAATCTACAACAACAAAACCATGATTCTTAACAAGGAGATACTGGGCAGCAGTGGGATTCCGACTCATGCCCTCGAAGAGACGGAGCTTTAATCCAGCTCCTTAGAGCGCTCGGCCGGGTTACCCTTGATAGCAGCTTTTCAGCACTTGTAGTCTGACTTTGTGGTGTTATTCTGCATGGAAGAGACTGCACCTCCTTTTTCTGAGATGCTTTCTCTCACTTGGTGAAATATTCACTTCTTTGGCCCTCTGAATATAGTTCTTCTGTTAAGCAGGCTTCAGACTCTGCTTATAGCACCCGTGTAGAGATTTTATTTTTACAGGAAGACGCATTCCGAAACGTATCTCTGTAGTTTTTTAAAAGCTTTGAACAGCGTATTTTATACAACGCACAAACAGTGTACTAAATTCACACGGCAGATCTGTGCAGCAATCATACTCGATTTGACTGTGATTCTGAAATACTTCTAGCAAACATATTCAGGTTTCCTTGAACCTTTAATAAAAAAATTACTTTGCGATGTTCCGCAGATGTGCAGTGTGCCTTTCCTCTTGTCGTATTCAAGAGTACTCACTGCAGGAGCTCCTCACTGCGTGTCCTTTACTCTACTGTGATTTCTTTTAATTTATTTACGTGGAGTGTGGGAGGAAGATCACCTTGAACATTTTTGGTTTGTGAAAGGAAACACTAAAGAAAATACAAGTGATGAACATTTAAAATAACCACAGTACAGCTAGAAGAGGGAAAGATAAAAGACGATTTAGAATGACATTCACAATAGATTGAAGAAAAGCACAACGGCCCAAACAGGGACTTGAACCCTGGACCCTCAGCTTAAAAGTCTGATGCTCTACCAACTGAGCTATCTGGGCTCTAGAAAAAACAAAGCCACTGCCGGGATCCTCGCAAATCACGTCTCTTCTTGTGCCGAAGTGCAGTCATACCTGACCCACCTGGAATGACCACTGACAGACTTTATCCAGAAGCGACGGCACAACTCCCAGTAGAATGAGCGAGAAATACAGAACGACACGAGGAGTCAAGGGGCTCCCACAATTCATCTTTCCTCACATTACTGATTTTTTCACTAAGAATTTGACCTTTTCACAATCAGATTTTTTCGCATTTAATAAGATCTTTTAATCAACAACATTTAAGAAAGAAAACAAATGGAACATTTTTTGGAACAATAATAAAAAAAAACTTTCAATGTCTTGGTTATATAAGTGTGCACACCCTTTATAAAGGGGGTAGCAACTGTGCTGAAATTTAACCAGTCACATTCCAGATCATGTACAAAGGTTATTTGCCTTTGCCAGACATCAATTGTATCGATTCTTATTAGTCCTATTTAATATCAGCTGATCACATATAACTAACCAATCTCGGAGAATGTACGTTCAAACTGCAGAGCTGAACCTGAAGAGAAATCTGACCGCTGATTGTCACCAAAGAATGTCGTTACAAATTATCTGCGGAGTTGTTTTACGTATCCGGCCACCTCTTTCCTTTCTACTTTGCAGTGAGCACAATTCTTTCAGTTTCTTCTCTTGTATTTTCCTTGCTATTTTACTGTCCCTTTCCCCCATGTGGAGATGGATCCACAACCGAAACCCTGTTTGCAGCCTGTGTTTCTGCAGCGTCAGTCTGTATGAGGAGAGGGTGTTAAACAGCTCCAGTGGCGCAGTCGGTCAGCGCGTGGTGCTTATACAGCAATGCACAGCAGAGTCATGCTGAGGTTGTGAGTTTGAGCCTCAACTGGAGCAGTGTGACCTTTGTATTTAGCTACTTGTTAAGGATTCGGCCAGTGAAACCGAAACCAAGTAATGAACCCACTTGCAGGAGCCGATAGAGACAAGTCGTGCTCCAAATACCGTAGACGAAGGAGAGAGCCGAGAGTCCAGGGGAAGCCAGAGATCCAAACTGAGAGAGAGCAACCGAAGCCGAGCCGTAATCCAAAAAACGTAGTAAGAGGGGAGAAACCAAAGTCGGAACCTGAATAGTACGAAGAGGTAGAAGGCGTAACGCAACTAAGTAGCTCGAAAGGCCAACCAATACTGAGCGAGGAGGTAGGGAAAGACTAGTGCTTAAATACAAGATGAGACGGAGGTGTTACCAGGTGATTATTTCTTCACATAACCCTTGCAGAAAAAGAAAAATTAGGACCTCATCCTCCCAGTGAGTCTCTGCTGCTGCTACTCTAAAGTCTATGGCATAATCCTGTGCAGACCTGCGGCCCTGGCGGATAGATGAGAGGCGATAGGAGTCTTGTCCAGCTGAGGAACGACAAAAAAAACCTTAAATTTCTCTAAAAAGAGATCATAGTCCTGTACCTCAGGAGCCCTGCGATCTAGTAGGACAGTTGCTCAATCCAGAGCACGGCCAGTTAACAGAGAAACTAATGTATGAAGGCAATCTTGTCTTGAGGAGAAAAAAAAAGTTTCCGGATGGAGCCTGAAAACCAGTGCACACTGTGCTAAGAAACCCCGACATCTCGTAGGGTTGCCGTCAAACCTGTCAGGTGGTGTAAGTGGAAGAGGTCGAGGAGCGGGTGTAGAAGCTGGCGGGGGCGGAGCCGAAGCGGCAGCTCCAGCGTTACTTTCACTATTACTGGTAGGCGGCACTGCCGACAGGTGCGGTGAAATCTGTTGGACGGAAGCCTGTAACTGGAGTAAGGCTTGCCAGTATTGATCCAAAACCGAGCGAAATTCCTCTTGTTCTGCTGGGTCCATGTTAAGTGATAGAGAAAAGTCGTGATCCAAATACCGTAGACGAAGGAGAGAGCTGAGAATCCAGGGGAAGCCAGTGATCCAAACAGGGAGAGAGTAGCGAAAGCCAGACCGTAATCCAAAAAACATAGTAAAAGGGGAGAAACCAAAGTCGGAACCTGAACAGTACGAAGAGGTAGAAGGCGTAGCGCAACTAAGTAGCTCAAAAGGAAAACCAATACTGAGCGAGGAGGTAGGGAAAGACTAGTGCTTAAGTATAAGATGAGACAAAGGTGTGGTGGTGAAAGCGTACACTGACAGGTAGACTAATGAACTAAGACTACGCTTTCTTCTGCCTCTTTCGTTGCCGGGAGGCAGGGATCGTAACATTACCCCCCCCTCTACGGGAGGCTCCCGAAGCCCTAGCGGGACGATTAGGTGAACAGTGATGGAAATCCCGGATCAGGTTTGAATCCAGTATACCCTTTTCTGGTACCCATGACCGCTTTACAGTGTAGGCAGGGAGTCCATCAATTACTCAAGGCGGTGGGGTTTTTTGTTGCGGTTTAGACAGAGTGGATCTGCGAAAGGGCTTAAGGAGGGAAACATGGAATGTAGGGTGAATCCTGAGGGTAGGAGGCAAGGCCAGCAATAAGTTACAGGGGTAACCTGGCAGAGGACACGAAAAGGACCGATGAACCTGGGAGCAAGCTTGCCAGAAGGTTGCTTTAGAGGAAGTTTGCAGGTAGTTTGCAGACACATAGTCCACGTCGAAATCTGGGTATGGTTCCACGGTACCGATCCGCCACGGTCTTCTGCCGAGCTGCAGTGTGAAGAAGGGCGGCTTTAGCCTTCCTCCAGAAGTCCTGCAGGTTTGTGATATACTCCTGAACAGATGGAACTTCTGTGTCCGGCAGGGAGTCCAGGAAGAGAGGAGGCAGATAACCTAAGGCACACTTGAAGGGTGACATGCCAGTCGAAGGAGGATACAAAGAATGATGTTCATATTCTGCCCATGGAAGCAATGCCCATGGACACCCAGTTTTCTTGGGTAGATGAGATATATGCCCTTAAGTAGGTTAGCAGCTCTTGATTCATACGCTCAGTTTGACCGTTGGCCTGAGGGTGGTAAGCTGAAGTAAGCGAAACTGGGGCTCCCAGTGACTTACAGAAGGCCTTCCAAAATTGTGAAATAAACTGGGCGCCCCTATCGGAAACAATGTCTTTAGGGATGCCATGAAGGCGGAAGATATGCAGTACGAACAGGTCTGCTAGTTCCCTAGCCGAAGGCAAGGAAGGTAGGGGAATAAAATGGACAGATTTAGAGAAACGATCTACTACTGTCATGACTGTCGTGTATCCTTGGCTTGGTGGAAGGTCAGTAATAAAATCAACTGAGAGGTGGGTCCAAGGACGGTTGGGGATAGGTAAGGGTTGAAGAGGGCCTGCCGCCCTCATCCGAGAAGACTTAATTCGGGAACAGATAGAGCAGGCTTGGACATACTCCTTGACATCTTTAACCATGGTTGGCCACCAGAAGTCTCTAGAGATTAAATCCAAGTTACGTCAGAAGACAAAAGACAGAAGATCTGACTGGGGTTGAGACAAATAACTTGTCCGGAGGGCACTGAGGAGGTACAGTTTGTCCAGCCAAGGTGCGTCTAGCTACAACTTCTATGTCCCATCTAACAGCTGTCAGGAATTTACCAGAAGGGATGATGGGTTCAGGAAGCAGTTCAGCCTCAGGGGGGTCGTGGATCCGTGAGAGAGCATCAGCTTTGATGTTCTTAGAGCCTGGAGTGTAGGTGATAAGGAAATTAAATCTGGAGAAAAGAGGGACCATCTGGCCTGGCGAGGACATAGACGTTTGGCCGATTGTAAATACTCCAAGTTTTTGTGATCTGTGTATATCAAGAATGGATGATGAGCTCCCTCCAGCCAGTGCCTCCATTCCTCCAATGCTAACTTAATAGCCAGAAGCTCACGGTTACCAACATCATATTTAATCTGTGCAGGGGATAACTTCTTAGAAAAGAAGGCGCAGGGGTGAAGAATTTGTTTTTCTCCATGACGTTGAGAGAGAACAGCGCCCACGCCATGGCCAGAAGCGTCCACCTCAACAACAAAAGGCAAAGAAAGATCAGGGTGTTTCAGGATGAGGGCAGTAGTGAAAAGGTGTTTCAGGTGCTGAAATGCCTCTTCTGCTTGAGGGGTCCATTTACCTTGTCTGGGTCCTTTGCGAGTTAAACAGATTATGGGAGCAACCACTGAGCTGAAGTTTCAAATAAACCTCTTATGGAAGTTGGCAAAACCAAGAAACCGTTGTATGTGTTTAAGGTTCGCGGGTGTGGGGCAATCAGTAATTGCGGAGACTTTACTTGAGTCCATTTCCACCCCTTCTGGAGAGATGATGTAACCTAAAAAGTGAATCCTAGAAGCATTAAAAGTGCACTTCTCCAGTTTGACATCAAGTTTATTCTTTATGAGTCGGGAGAGAACTTCTCTGACATGGAGAACATGATCCTGGAAGGTATTAGAGAAAATTAGAATGTCATCAAGGTATACCAAGACAAACCTTTGTAGCAGATCACAAAAAATATCATTAATAAAGGTTTGAAACACTGCTGGGGCATTTACCAAACCAAAAGGCATGACCAAATATTCATAATGTCCATGGGTTGTCATGAATGCCGTCTTCCACTCATCCCCTTCCCGAATACGGATTAAATTATAAGCCCCTCATAGATCCAGTTTGATGAAGATCTTGGCCCCATGCACGGACTCAAGCGCTGCCGGAATTATGGGCAAAGGGTACCGGTTCTTAATAGTGATCTCATTAAGGCCACTATAATCAATACAGGGACGGAGCCCACCATCCTTCTTTTCCACAAAAAAAACTGGCACAAGCAGGAGAAGTGGATGGGCGTATAATTCCAGCCTTCAGAGAATCTTGTATATATATTTTCAGGGCCTCGGATTCCATATTGGAGAGTGGAATATACGACCTTTAGGAGGAATAGTTCCTGGCAAAAGGTCGATGGCACAGTCATAATGTCGGTGGGGTGGGAGAGCCAAGGCCTCTTGCTCATTGAAGGCTTCCTGTAGATCAGAATATTGGGGGGGGGGGGTATCGTAGGAACACCAGAAGGGGGCGTTTCCATGAGTGCAACTCTTACAACCTTGCAGACGACAGCAACTACCAATACATTGGGGTCCCCAAGTTAAAATTTCTCTACGGGCCCATGAAATGTTAGGGTCATTCTGTTGGAGCCAGGGAAAGCCTAGTACAAGGGGATGTGATGGGGTCTCGAGGAGATAAAACCAGATATCTTCCACATGTGTGGCGCCAATTTGCAATCTTATTAATTCAGTTTGCCATCTTATAAGTCCTGGAGACACTGGGGAACCATCAATAGATTGTCCATGAAGAGGAGTCGTCACCTGGGTCAGGGGTAATTTCCAAGCTTGAGCTAAGGAGGCGTCGATGAAGTTCCCTGCTGCCCCCGAGTCAATAAAAGCAAGAAGTGGCGTCTGTTTATTACCCCAAAACAGTGTAGACATAATAGAAAATCCTGAGGAAAACTTAGAGGATTGAGTTAACTCACTCACCACAGGATCTTGAGTAGTAGGGAGGCGCCTCAAAGACGAATGTAAAGCAGGGCAGTCAGCTTTAAAGTGTCCTAATTTTCCACAGAACATACAGCGGCCCTCTCATCTGCGTCTCTCTCTTTCTTCTGGAGTTAACTGGGTGCGGGCAATTTCCATAGATTATTCCGAGTCTAGAGTGTTGGTAGGTGGTGGCCGAGGAACCTCTAGTATCTGTGTCTGAGATCTTTCTCTATTCCTCTGACAAATTCTAAACTCTAATTCCAACACCTGGGAAATTACTTCCTCCAAAGTTCTGCCCAACTGTTGTATAGTTACCAGGTGATCCTTTATTTCTTTAGTAAAAGTGGAGAAACCAAAGTCGGAACCAGAACAGTACGAAGAGGTAGAAGGCGCAGCGCAACTAAGTAGCTCGAAAGGAAAACCAATACTGAGCGAGGAGGTAGGGAAAGACTAGTGCTTAAATACAAAATGAGACGGAGGTGTGGTGGTGAAAGCGTACACTGATAGGTAGACTAATGAACTAAGACTACGCCTTCTTCTGCCTCTTTCGTTGCCGGGAGGCAGGGATCGTAACACATGGTTCTAGTGTAATACTGCTACTACAGCTACTACTACTGCTGCCACTGACACAACTGCAACTAATAAAATTTTACAGCTACTCCTACTGCTACTACTAATGTTACTAAAGCTACTAGTAGTACTGTTACTGCTACTAATACTGCTGCCACTGACACAACTGCTAATACCACTACTACCATTACTACTACAACCATGACTTCAGATTCTAATACTAATTCTGATACTAATACTCCTGCTACTATTACTGCTGTCATTACTACTAATAGTGATAAAAACAGAGCACTCACAGCTCTGTAGACATTGGTCTGGACTCTAGAAAGTGATTCCATTTGCAAGCAGCTCTGGACCTCAACACCTGTTGATGGGTCACTTCTATCAGACACAACATTGGAGCCCAAGCCCACCTACAAACACATTCACACACACTGACACTACACATACTGACTAACACCATACACATTTATACACACAATCAGACACATACATGCACAAATACAAACTAGCACACATTCACAGACACACACATACTGTAGACACTACACTCAGAGATACACACCCACACACTGATACGCACACATTTACAGAATCACACATAGACAGTACACATACTCACAGACACAAACTCACACACTGATGGACATCACATACACTCTTACCTACAGTTACACTATAACAAACACTAACAAAAATACCACTAATATTACAACAGTAACACTATCACTATGACTAACACTATCATTATTACTAACTATAACACAAAGTTACTACTACACTACTAATACTAATAATAACAGTAATAATTCAGGTGGGTAGCTGCGTCAGCATGCGTAGGCTGCAAAGGAACAAGTAATAGGTTTTATTCCATGCTGAAAAAAAGAAGAAAGAGAGAAAGAGAGAGTGTGACACCTGAAGAAGGCTCCACGGCCGAAACGTTGTGTTCTCTTTCTTCTTTTTTTCAGCATGGAATAAAACCTATTACTTGTTCCATAACAGTAATAATATCACTAAAACTAACATGACTACTAGTGTAAATAGTCTAACAGTATATCCATAATAAGCACTAATATTAACATGAATACTAGCATTAACATTAAAACTACCAGTTGTACTCTCACTAATATTAACATGAATACACTAGTATTAGTATTAGTAGCTGTCCGTGACGTCACACCGCTGTTTGTGACGAAGGCGAGACACCTAGCCGGGCACAGTGACTTGGCGCGTGTCGCCGTGGTTACCATACTTATGATTTGTAAACAAATGGAAAATGCATTTTAACTGTTACTTAAACAAATTTATCAACTTGGAATATAATTATCTAGCTCTAGGATTAAATTCCTAAATAATAATTTGAATAACCATTCTTTAATTTCGGATTGAACATTATTAACACTAAACGCACTATGGTACTGTAATTGATCGATACAGGCGGTATTGACCGTTTTTCTAGATATTTTAAACAGGGTCAAGAAATGGAAACGAATCAGTACTCACCAGTCGATGAAGTTAATCGTTTATTCTATGGTTCTTCAGTTGAATTAATAGGTTGTCGATAGATAAGTGATCAATAACTCTTCGCAGTGCGTTCCGCGCACCTCCCGCGGTCTCGCTCGCTGATCCCAGCGCTCTGGCTGGTGTCTCTGACGTCACAGTGCTCTTTCTGACATAAACAGATGCAGCCATTCAAAACAAGTGGGCGGTACCGCATTATTTTGCAGTGGGCTTTACGCAGTCCACCGCGAGTTACCGTAAATTATCCTATAATACCGCAAAAAAATAATAGTATCCGGAATTTCCGCAAGGTGGAGCTAATGAAGCTCAACCTCTCATGTTTGAGCTGTCGCCATCAAAGTCTTTAATGAAGATATTACTAATAGTATTAATAATGAATGACCTTGGACAAGCTGTAAACTCAAAGTATTGCCCTGGTCCACATTCTTTTTTTCATTGACCGTTTTTGTAAAAGTAACACCACAGCATTTTGCAATCACACATTTGTTTCCAATCATGCAAAGTACAGTAATTTTTGAGAATCGATTCACCATGCCTTTCACATGCTCATAAACGAGATTGATTTAGGAACATAACATATTACTGTATACAGTATGTATATGTATATTTAATGTCTTAACTGTGCCCGTTTAAGTATTGAATATTTATATGGAATTTTACCACTGAAGGGAAATCTTAGTACCTGAGCATAAAAAGAATAGGAGCATACTGTAATGCGTGTGAAGGCCATAAACGATATTAATTTTGGAACTTAAACATACAGTATATGGCTGGTCTCGGTACTTTAAAGAAAACATACACACCAGTATTCCATTTCTCCCTAAACATTTTAAGCATCGAAGTCTTTAACTAACGTGATACCGGAGTCAACAAGCATACTTTTAGAATTTGATTAAAAGGGAATATAATATGGAATCGCATATCTAAAGAAATTAAGAACGATATAATTATATTCATGTACCGCAACACAAGAATAGTACACGCTGTACATTGTCTGTTGATAATGTTTGTGTAGTGCTTTTTCAGCACTCTGGCTGTGACCTTGCTGGTGGTGCTGTGGGTTAGGTTCCTGACTTCCCTGTTGCAATGTCTGTGATCAAATCCCACTAAAGCCATGACTATTTCCTTTTAACAAACATTTCTTTGAAAAAATGAAACGTTTCCCTTGGTCAGAGATTAAATAAAACCTCACTCGCACCAAACAAATTTATATTTCTAAATATAAATATTTCAAAATATCACAACATGATCGAATTTAAGTCATTTTAATAACAATGAATAGTCACCTAGTGGTAGTGGTAAAATTCCATATAAATATTCAATGCTAAAATGGGCACAGTAAAGACATTTACTGTAAATCTTTCTACGACCGACCAACGGACCACGAGTGCCCCTGTCGGTCAACCAATCACGTACCGCGGTGTTTTGCGTCAATTACCTCCGGCACTTTGAATGGCTGCATCTGTATAACATCTCCAAAAAAAAAACACACCGGGCTTTGAGAGGCGATTCATAACAGCTGGAGAAGGTGTAATATTTGTGTGCGTCAGCAGTGAAACTGCATGTTAATTGATGGAGGGCTGAGCGGGGAATACCGGTTGCTCAGGGTCACAGGGTCACAGGTCATAGTGAATTTAGGAGCTAACTGGATCGGAGTTACAGGATAAATAATAAAGAGTTTGTTCGAGTGTCACATCTTCGTCCTGGGTTCTTAATTTTTACACTATACGTGTAGGAGAAACAAGACAGTGTGTGTGTGTGCCCAGGTAATTCTGGGAGACAGATCGAATCTGGGCTAAAAGAGAGGGGGCTTAGCCCTCTTACATTTGCTAGTTCAAAGTTGTACAACCCATTTGTATCTGCTAGGCCCTGGTGAATTGCTGCGAAATGCTGAAATAACCTCTCGGCTCCTTGGTTGTCATTTCGTCAAACGTGCGTTTGGTACAAGAGTGCATGAAGGCACCGGAAATACATTGGGAACAAATGACCGTTGGCTCAAGACCTCTGTGAAGTAAGGGAGCGTGCAAAAAGAGGTTGTTTCCACATGGTCTCGAACCGGGGACCTTTCGCATGTGAAGCAAACATGATAACCGCTACACTACGGAAACCTGTAGGAACTGCTGCTGGTGTCTCGCTTGCGTTTCGGGCTGAGAAAGGGAAGCATCACTTTGGCCAGGGGGCGCTGGAGAGAGGAACAAAGGGCGCGATGAAACAAAATGCCAAAACCCGGGATCAAACCAGGGACCTTTAGATCTTCAGTCTAACGCTCTCCCAAATGAGCTATTTCGGCGGTGCGCAGAGCCCACGGCCACCTGCTCCAGCCTTCCTGTGTTGCGGCATGAGCGCACCAAGAGTAGCGGGAGAGTGTTGCAGGAACGTCACTCAGAAGGAAAGCCACCCAGCTGCGCCCTCTGAGCTCTGTCCAGTGCATCTTCCTCGCATGGACTCCTGCCTGCGACGGGCAGGAAACAATTAACAAGAACAGAACAACACCCCATGGGTGTCTCATGACCGCACCTTAGGTTGTGACACGTGCAGGTGTGAGGGGTTGCCGGGCTACTTTGGAGCAGAGCTTGGGCGGAGGGGGGGCGGGAAAGCAGACAAAGAGGTGACACCTCAAGGTCTGCACGATCACAGCTCTCCGCCGCCCCAGGCTTCCGCTCGATAAGCTACTGGACACACCCGCCCCTCCTCACACAGACCGTGGAAAAGCCCCCGAGTGGGAGGGCTCTCTCTTCCTCCCAGGAGCTCTTGGACACGACGCACAGACAGAGCGCGGGGAGCTGCCGCCTGCAAACACGGCTCCAGGCAGGACTCCACTCCGCAGCAGCCGCAGAGCAGAGGAGATGAGGGCAGCTTAGATCCAGTGCAGAGACCTGATCTGTTGTTGCTGTGTACGCTGTCCTTTCTGTTCTCGGGGTAGGACATCAGGAAGCACATTGAAGCGCTGCGACATGCACTGTACAGATCCCGCCACTACTGGGCCCGATTTCCCCGGATCGAAACCGGGCGGAAACAGGCCCGTTTCGTTTGTTGCCACGCACACTGTTTGGGGATTCGCCTAGCGCTGTGATCGAACAGACCCACTCACCTCTTAGTGTGGCGGGATCTGCACAGCGGATGTCGCAGCGCATCCTGCTTTCACTTCAATGCGTGTCCTGATGTACCCTGGTCTCCCGCGTGACAGGTGGGGATATTTGCCACTATACTAACGAGGAAGACATCGCTCTCTGCTTAGTGTGTAAAACACTTACTTGCAGCATTGTGGGTGCTGTGGTTTAAATGCTATTGGTTTGTGAACAGAATACCCCTATCCAAGTACATTGTGCCACATTAAATAAACACACGAGAAAAAGAGATTCAGAACGCAAAGCTGTGTCAGTGTTCTGTGTAAAAAATCGGTTTGAACATCATGGGAGCTGTTTTTAATAAGCTGCTGAGTAAAGAATATTTTAATCTTCCTGCTGTCAGTAGTATTGTGAATATAGTTGACTCTTACCCGAATGAAAACAGAACGTAAAGGAAGGGTTTCAGAATTCAGACAAAGCTTTATTCCCGTGCTTACAGTCTGAGTAATTGGAGACTGCGCTATTCTGTTGCCTATGGTCATATACGGGTTTTTCGCATGAAGCCATATTGAACAGTATTTCTCGCGTTGTGAACTTGTGCACACAGCGGTCCCCCGGGTTCCAGTACTGCGTAATTACGCATCGATGAAAAACCGGAGGTTTAAAAAAAGATAATTAGCTCACTGATACTTTGATGTAGAGGCTGTGGAAATATCCACATGTCGTGGTCTTTTAAATGCATTTGGTTTGAAGGCGTTCTGTGCTTCCGTTGCGAAGATATGGACAAAAGAATATTCGTGCTTGGTCAAACAAATGTCATATAAACGAAAAAGTACAGGCTGAGAAAGCATTCACAATGTATTTTATACACAAAGCAAGTATTCTCGCGATTCTAAGAGGTTTCGTGTAAACGCTACAGGCGTGCCAAAATCGTTTTCGAACTTCAAGCTAACTTTTCCCCGGTCTGGTACCATAGGTCACGTAGCTTAAAATCCCAGTCATGTTTTTTTTCCTATCTTGTGGTACATAACGTACCATTTCGGACTATCACAAAGGGCTTGATTTCGTTAAATGCATGTATTAATTTCCTTTCTGGAAAACTTGTATTTCAAGAAATTCACACAGCTTGCGAGAAATGAAATTCAATTCTTGATTATCAGTGCAGAAGAAATATTGCCAGCTGGCAAAAAAATATATTTTTTTAACCAGAAAGTTGTGAGGTGAGACAGGGACCCACCATTCCGTCTGTGTGGCTCGTTTGGTTGTTAACTGAAAGGTTGGTGGTTCGAGTCCACCCAGGGACGGGTTTCTTTTGCGATGTAAACATTGTCTTCGCAAAGGTCGATTGGATTTCTAAGCGAAACCTTAACCATTTTAATATTTGTAGGAAATGCGAGTGCTTAACACGTGTCTGAATCACCGGGAAATGTCCGATTACTGTATGCCCAACATCGCTACTCCCCAGGAAACCAAATTCACCCAAGAAAAAGTCGAGTCGTCATTTATACCCCCGTTGCATCCTCTGCTGAAATATTTTAAAAATACAATGCAGATTTGTTTAAGAACTTGCAAGCTTTGTTACATTAGCACCGTGCATTTGGACTTCGATATTTTGACACATTTACCTTAATTTTAAACATAAATACTGTACAATCTATTGTAATTTTGTTGTACTATTAAAATATGTTAGCTGAGGATGCAAAGGGGTGAAAGGGGAAGGTCAGAGGTGTTGTAACACCAAGGTTAGGATTGGTGGAGGTGATAAGGATGTTGATGGTTTTTCTCTGTAGAGAATTTTGAGTTTTTTATCCTTCTCTGAAGTGAGAAACTGGAAGAGTTGGGAGTTGAGGGATCTGATGAGGTTAGTTATGAAAGGAAGTTGATGTGGAGCTGTTAGCCGTAAAAACTCCTTAATGTCTTTGATGTTGTCATCAGCGATAAACTGCATTCAGCAAAGATAAAAAGAAAATTATCTTTGCTTACTGCCCTGTCTTTCTCACACCTGAAGAAGGCTCCACAGCCGAAACATTGTGATTCTTTTCTTCTCTTTTCAGCAGGAATAGTCCTTTACTTGTTCCTTTGCAGCCTACGCATGCTGACGCAGCTACCCACCCGATAGCTAACATTCCTATAATCACAACTATGAATGTCCACTTTGGGTATTTTTTCCATGATTATTTATTATTATTATTTATTCTGTCATTGAAGCATATTTTATGTCATACTGAAGTGTCCTAATCACTGAAAAAATATTTTTTTAATTTAGAAAGTAAGAAAATGATAAATCACTAGGAATTGCATTTAGCCTGTTCTGATCTAGATTTTCTATATACTTTAACATGCCATGTTCACAATGTCACAACTCATAAATGAAACAGTGAAGTGTTGTAATTACAAATGTACATAGTGTCGGGACATTGAGATGTTTTGGTAATGAGGAAGGAGGGACATACAATGTTCACAGGGTCAAATTTATAAAACGCTACGGTAAAATTTCTTGTATTTCGGGATTATGAGAGCCTGTTACATTGTGTCTCACACCTCAGTGTCAGAATTTTGAGACATTTTTATAACCAGAGGTAGGTTCATAGCAATAAGCAGAAAGTGCGATCATCCTTTGCTCATCCTCGGTTAACCATATATTCTCATATGCCATGTTCTGAATGTCCCATTTAAAACTGCTATATTAAAATTAAGACTTTTTTATGATCAGAAGGCAAGGTTGTGGTAAATATGCATAAAGTGCAAGTGAACTTATGTTTTGCCTTTGTCTTGTTATTGTGAGTTTTGAAAATTGGTTTTCGATTTTCTGAAATGCGTTTCACACAAAAATGCAATTTGGATAGTCACTACTTATATATTCCCCTTAACTGAGGATATGTACAGTAATCCATCCCGATTAGTACTTTTAAAAATTACTGTAGAGAGAGCCATCAGAAAGGGAATGAAAACTTGCATTAAACAAAATCAAGCTGCATGTAATCATCCATAGTGATACATTTTGTAAGACAAGACAGGAAGAAAGACACTGGTGGGATTTGAACGCAGAATCTCCTGTTTAATAGGAAAACACTTTAACCAAATCAGCCAAGATGCTGTCAGAGTATTAACATCATGTCTGCGTCAGTGATTACAGCTGACTATCGCTGGAGGACAGTTCACTGTGAACAAGTCAGCCTGCATAATGAGGGGGAAGAGACTGACCTCTGTGATGCACTATAGAGTTACATCAACCTTCTATCCAACTGTTCTATGCTGCATTCTACCCTAGTGGTAAATATTGGTTTCCATGCGTGTAATATTCCTTTTTTTGTCAAATTTTATCAAGCACAAATTTTGCTGTTGAAAATAAGCCTTGTGGTTTTCAATGTTGTGATCCTTTTACCCCAGTGTCACCAAAATTGATACATTGTGCTTTGGCAATTCTTCAGGCTATATTGTTTAGAGGAGCTCAGTTGAATTAGTTTATATAAAGTATTTATTTTCCCTTTAATCCTTTAAAACATATTACATTTTCAAAACATTGTATCTTTCTTCCTACTATTTGTAGCGGCAATGCTTATTAATAAGACAGAATTAAGTGTTGCTGTGCTTTCCCAAATGAGGCCCCATCTCTCTCTTCAAGCTATTCAGGCAGGCTGATTTAAAGATGTTTTCTTTTGATAGGGGACAGCTCCCAAATGGGGATGCATTTAGCTAAGCCTAGCTATCATGATCAGTGGGCATCCATTGGGGCCTATCTGTCTAGGGAGTGCCAGATGGACATCTGGACTGCATTCCTAAGTGTCAGGAGTAAGTGACTCATATCTCACCTTGATCAACCAATCAGGGACTGGTAGGGCCGAGTAACCCACGTGGGTCTCTGATGCCCATGAAACTTTCATCCAATGAACGAGCTGAAGTTCCTCCAGGTAAAAACAGGCAACACAGAGCTCCAAGACTATTCTAAAGGGAATTCAAAGGAGAATTCCAGGAGTGTGAGACAATTCCAGGGCGGGACGGCCCAGGAGCAGAAAGGCTGCCAAGGGCAGGACATTCTCGCAGCGCGCCTCCTGACCATCCTGAGACTCAGCCCGGACAACCACGGAACGGCCAGTGTGTCCGAGTGCCAGAACTTTCCTTTGTTCTAAGAGTCTAGAGCGGAGGTTGCCAGAGAGTAACCAGAGGATCCACCCGAGCAGGCCTCGTGAACAGGTCGGAACTGTGGACAGCTGAATCACTATTCAGAACTAGCTCTTCATCAGGAACGAACCGGTCCACTTCCTGACTTGCTGGGACTCACAGTCATCTTTTCTCCTGTGTGCAAACTTTGCTAGTTAAAGCCAACACTAACTAGCTGGTCAGTGAGCATCAGCAGCGCACCGTCACAAGCCGCACAGCACAGCCTGGCACCGAGCCAGAGAGCGCGGATTGGACAGCAACAGCCTGCAACTGTTTCTTTGTGCCCGCAGGAGATCTGAATCCCCAGAGATTGGATGAGTATTCAACTTCAATGCATTACAGCTCGAGAATTCAATTGTTATCCCAAACAGTTGATAATTTAATTCCTAAGAGTTATGTACTTGTTTTGAGTATCTAATGTAGAAGTTGTAACCAAGTTCAATTACAAAATGGTCTAAATGAATGATATACTGAACGTATGTCCTCTTGATATATGTAACTCTTGGTAACTGACTGAATATATACCCTTTGTATTCTGATAACCCTCTCGATAAGATCTGTTAGGTTTATATTCATATTCCATATATTAAGAAATGTATCCTCGTGTATTAGTACCTGTGTGTGTGCATTGTTTGAGTTATATCGCATGGTTGGATTCTAAAGCCATTAAAAGAATCATTTTGTGATTTACTGCTACAATTAATAATTGCCCAAACCCTACAGAACTGGTGCCTTCAGAGAGCACACTACATAGTGATGACATCTTTCTGTATGATCAGGACAGGAGCTGCAGGTCCACTGTGTTGTGGCTGCAGTACAATTTTAGCTTATTATTATAATACTTTTTAACAGCGACAGAATCTTAAGATCACAAGGTGTTTACGATATTATTTCAGTATTAAGCTGTTACTACATTCGGAACTGTCCCATAGGATTCAGTGTTCCATTAGTTTGGCACTAAACTGCTTAGTCTATTGCAGGAATTGTACTTAGTCCTGTCCTGTAGTGTCATCTAGAGAGCAGCAGCTGTTTCCTTGGGCTCATTGCAATTGGGAACATTGTGATTATTGAGCAGGGGACTAAAGTCAGCAGACGAGCGCGTTGCAAATCGGTAGTAATCTGGCGTACAGAGCTGCATGCTAATCTCTGGATCATCTCCAGTTAATGCGATGCTGTTCTTACCTTGCAATTGACCCAATCTGACTACTGGCACCAACCCTGTTATTACAAAGAAACTTCTTGTGTACCTACCGTGATACATAAGTTTGGTGGAGAGGTTTGGCAGCCCATATTCAGTCAAAGATGTGTGTGCAGATCACTGTGATATATAGGCATCAACAAACTGACAAATACAATATTAAATGTTTAACTGATAAAGCCCAAATGAACCAAACCTGTATAAATTAGTGGTGGAAAGGAGTCTTTATATATAGCAAAAGGTCTCTGATCCTTTGGTAAGAACGATGGGTATATAACCCATTGTCCTCAATATTAGAAATGAATCCTTGAGCATTGCCGTTGTACCAACGATCCTCAAAAGTGCTGCCATTACCACTGTTCCATAAAATCCTAACATTCCCTGTCTTGCATAAATTGTAGAACATGCCATCACATTTCAGTTGCTTCTCAGTAGCAGTTTGATCTATTATCACCCTACTCCCCACATCATAACCTTCGCTCTTCTAATTCTAGTCTCCTAACTGTCCCCCAAGCCCGTCTACACTGTATGGGTGACAGGGCCTTCTGCTGTTATGCCCCCAAGCTCTGGAACTCTCTCCCCAAGGATACCAGAGTCACCTTCCCTAAACTCCTTCAAATTCAGACTCAACACCTTCTTCTGTAGAAGAGCCTTTACTGAACTGGTTCTATTCTTTACCCCTCTGCTTCTACTTTTCTCCTCAATCTATTGGAATTGTTTTATCCTGTGTATTCTAATTGTAATTTTGTCAAGTGCTTTGAGAAGCCACCTTCGGAACCATTATATAAAATAGTTTATTCTAAATCCTTGAAACTTTAATAGGGCACTGCAGTAGGGCTAAAAATTGACAGCCTTAGTGGGCCATCATGATTTGTGCAAATTATAGGTAGTCACAAAGGAAGACTAGGATTCACTTGAAATCCATGACACGGGACACTGAAACAGTGGAGAGGCTTTGTGTAGTAAGCGTTCAGTCTCAATCTACACCATCTGTGCTGCTGGTAGAGGTAGTTGTGAACACCTGTCTTCCGGATCAAGTACTGGGATCTCCAGTCTCAATCCTAATACTTATGACTGTCCACTACCACTGCTGTGAAACCAACACCCATAACATAAGACCTCCGAGATTCTAACTGTACCATTATTCACTGATGTTTGTGCACCAGTATTGTTCCTCTGCTAAGGAAGGGAAGGCCTACTTTACACCAAGCCCCTGTTGACAATTCCTTCCTTGTGTTTATTTTAGTCAGTTTGTGCAGCCCAGAATAGGACATCAGATCTCACTCTTACTGGGCACTACAGTAGCAACTCACTCCATAACCACTACCCCTCTCGGAAACAGGAGGATTTCCAGTATATTGAACACCTCTGTCTCTCCCACAGTAAAAAAAAAAGTCACAATGACCTGCCCAAGGAATAGTGCGGCCATCTTCCCCCAGTACAATGCTTTATAACTCCAGCTATTTTCAGTCCTCATTGGCAGCAATACAGGAAGCATTCTTGAAAGTGGAACCCCCACAAATACAGTACTTTAATTTATTAATGGGTCTCACTTCCCTTGAATTCCTCCACCCCATTCAAACCTGTAAACCATAAAGAAACAAGGGCAGGCAGAAGGGTCTTTCACAGCTTTATTGAAATGTTGCCATTACAAGGCGACTGGAGGCAGGAGAGGCACAAGGGCCAGGCTGGAGCCTTCATTCAGGCACCTGGGGAGGAAGAAGGAGAACAATCCAGCTACACTGCAGGACACCCACCCCTACAGGAGCTCCTCCTGCCAGACCCTACCTGTCCACTGGCCAACATCTCCAAAGTCCTCTGCTCCCTCCACATCCTCACTGGTGCTCTCAGCATCTTCACTGGAGATCGGAGGGTCTCCCTCCTCATCCTCAGTCCAGTCAGCTCCCACATCCAGGGGAGCTTCTACTGGTGCCACAGCCACCCGACTGCTGGTCACCAGGCTCCTGGTACCTGTGGACAAGTAACACCCAGGAGTGAGGGATCTGCTATACCCAGAGACCCACAGTCTACTCATCTACACAGTCCCTTTGTCAGGCACGGGATCATTCCTCAGTTATCCAAGCATGGTTGTCTCCTGGGCAGAGATGCATCCACAAGGGATAGAGAACCAGACCCACCTTCATTCCGACTGCCAGCACACCTGGACTCACAGCAGGCACAGACCTCATGGTCACCATACAGCTCCTCCCACCTGGAGGAGAGGAGGACAGGTGAGGCCTCCACCTGGCATGTCCCAGAGCACCCTCAGCAGGCTCCTTGCAGAAGTACCTCTTCGCCTCCCTGTTGTAGGTGCAGGACTTGGTCCCTGGTGTTGCTTTAGCAGGAGCCACAGCCATGACAGTGCATGTACAGCTCAGTCACTTCATGCTGCAAGAGGGAAGGTCACAGCATTAAGGGATCAAGGCCAATAGAGGGACAGAGAAGGACCTTCTGCCATCAGTGAAGGCAAGCTGGCAGCTCTAGGCACTACAGCTGCCACAGTCTGGTTCACATCTAGATCATGGATGGAAAAGCAGACCATGGATCAGTAGAGCAAGAAGGCTGAGCAGCCTTTGAGAACAGTACCTTCCTGGACAGCTTCTTCTGGAAGAGGAAGGCATCAATCGTGAAGCGGAGCACATCCTTCTGCTTGGAGGGGACAAACCTGGACAGGCAGCCATCTGCCTTGCTGTCCACCATGCACCTGGGGACAAGGATGAACCCCTGCAGGCTCTCGGGGCTCCTGCCCACCTCTCCTTCCAGAAGGGGCTGTACCCCAAGTTATCAATCACAGGGAAACAGGGCTGCGAGTGCTGGTCCGGTTTCTCGGTTACGCAACACGAGTGGATGTACAGCCTCTGCTCCGCTGTGGCAAAGTAGGCAGTGGCCTGGAAGTACATGGGCTGACCCAGGAAGTACTCATCCTTAGGAGAGAGCCGGACACAGTGGGCTGGAGAGAGAGAGAGGCAGCATTACACCTGCACACAGCACCCCCTGCTGGCAGGAGGAGCTATCGCTCAAGGAGCTTACAGTTGGTGGTGAGCAGGACAAAGCTGTGCTTGTTTTTCAGGTCCTTGAAGAAGGTCCTTCTCCTGGCCCATGTGGGGACATAGCCAACCTTGTAGGAGTAGTGGAACCTGCAGGACAGAGGAGATGAGGGGCTTCTGGACACTTTCCCAGCGGCTTCTCAGCAGCAGCAGAGCCCTGCCTACCTGTTGTAGGAGCACTTGACCGGCACAGAGAAGGGAATGAAGTGATGCACAGACGCACTGGAGGAGGGCGGGGCATAGCGGAGAGTGTTGGAGTACACCAGGCGGCCCTGGACAACCTGCAAGGTCACAGAGGAAGGGGTATTCCCAGGAAAGGCAACCCCGACACTAGCCCTACAGTTCACATCGATACATTGCCTGTAGATGAAGACCCGCTTACCGATCGCTCGGTACCGCACTCGTGAAGCCCGTAGATGAAGTAGAAGTAATGGCGTGTGGTTCGGCTGACGCTGCAGTTGCCCAAGGTCATCTCCGATGGCCGACAGCTGAAGCCGAACAGGAGCCGACTGACCCCCACGTACATCCTGCTGGAGTCGCACCACACAGCCACTCCTCGGGTGCCCCCGATGGCCGGGCGAGCCGGCTGCCGCCCTCGCTGGGGAGGAAACAGGACGCTCTTGATGTAGGCGGGTAAGGGGTGGCTGCCGGCTTCATCTTCTCCTTGTTGAAGTAGGGCGAGTACGCGTCTCTGGACACGGGAAGGCGGCGAAAGTCGGGAGCCAAGGACTGCGATTCGTTCTCGCTTGCAGACAGGTCTTCGGAGGGCGCATCTGCCAGGTTCAAGTCCTCCAACTGGGCTGCGTCTTCAGGAGCCGGGAGGTCGGCCTGGAGCGCCAATTCCCGAGAGTCCCAGCCAGCAGGCCCGGCGGAGATCAGTGCAGGGAGCCCGGCCCCTGCGCACAGGCACAGCACAAAGAGAAACGAGCGCATCGCCAAATTAACGTCCCGCTTAATTGCTACAGGAGTAAAATAAGTAAACCACAAAACCGTGTTGAAGCAAGAAAGCATAAAGTGTGAACGCGGTGACTAGGTTTTTATACTGGCAGGACCTGCTACCGCACACCTGGTCACACTACCGCTCAATCAACACAATCAATTACACACAGAGACCCGGATTGTTCTCAGCGTCTAATTAGAACTTGCTTCCAGTCTGAGGCGGGACTCCGTGAAGCCGCCTGAACACTTTCCCGTGTGTATCTGACCTCAGCGGAGGAGTTCCACGCAATTTCGACAGAATTAAATCACCCACACGTGTAAAATTTGCTCAGATTAATTTATTGTTCAATTAGTTTCTAATTTCCGAGGAAAGTGTGTTAAACTCGCTGTCAGACAGAGTACGGAACATGCGACACGTCCGTCCACACTTTCTTTTATCGAGGGGGCTGTTCTATCAACACGTACCGCAATGAAAATAATTTTACTATTTTTCATGTGTAATTGCATGTCATATTAAAATGTGTAATACAAGCATTTCTTTGCTTCCCAGTAAAGAAATACTGATCAGCTTTTGACATGATCTGATAATAATTTGTCTGATTTTCCAGAGATTGCTTTTGCTTCGCAGCACTGAGAACCAATGGAAGCCCGTTTCCGCCAGGGAGTAAAAAAAACACACTATGGTATCTCAGAATTGTGACTTAGAATCATAGAATTGCGACCTAAAAACTCAGAATTTTGACTTTATCTCTCACATTTGCGACTTCGAAATAGCCCATATTTCATTGTCTGTCCTTTTGTTATTGTAACGGATTCGGGTTCTAGGGCTTGTGCCCTCGCCGCTCCCACCCTACTTCGTGCCTCAAACCCCGTATTGTCTCAAACCCAGGTCTTGCTGGCTAGAACCCGAATCCGTTACAATAACAAAAGGACAGACAATGAAATATGGGCTATTTCGAAGTTGCAAATGTGAGATATAAAGTCGGAGTTGTGAGTTACTAAGTCGCAATTCTGAGTTACTTAGCCCTCCCTGGTGGAAACGGGCTTTCATACATTTCAAGTAGTCTGATCAGTGCAGGACAAGTTAATGTAGAATCATTACTATGTGTGTCTCTTGTTTGTATATAAATGAATGTCTTTGACAACTTAATGTTAGTTTTTAATTTAGTTTTACGATGTAGGTCATGCGTTAACATATGCACGAGCATACGAAATGTCTCACTCCTGATTCAGCTCATGCTCCATAGGAGAGAAGAGATTCCTCCTGCTTTTCGTACAATCATATCAGAACAGAAGCCCGTGTCGCCCAGCTCTGATTCAAGAGCGACTCGCATCTTCAGCCCTTTTTTTATTCGTGATCCTAATTTTCTTTAGTTATGATCAATATTGAACTTTTTCTAAATAAAATGACAATAATCAAACATGCAGGCAGACTTTTAAAAAGTATTAGGAGCTGACAGGGTGCCCCTTTGGAATAGTTGTCAGAAAATGTGAGAAAAGGAAAGGTACGTAAGCTCTCACACACAGCATTAGAGATTGGCATCTGATGAAAAAAACAACTACCTGTCTCCCCAGCATTTAAAGGTGCTGTTGTTTTGATTTTACATATTGTTAGCATTTTAATGAATTGTTAAAAGATTGATACACAAATCGCTAAATAAGAAAACGTAAAAACCCTAGCTGTAAGCAATTGGCCATTCATATTCCTGAATTTTAAATCCCTGTGTTTTTCTGTATCCGAATGCCTGGTGCAGCTAATTTGAAAGCAGAGTCTACCATTTACTGTATTGCAGAAGCATATTGTTGCCACCAAGGAAAAAAAAATCCTGAGTTTACAGGAGTAAAGGAGGAAACAAATGCAAACACCGTTTAGAAAAAACACACACGTCTCAGGCCTTAACCATGACAAGAATGGAATTTGAACCTAGATGAGCAGAGCACAATGGATTAGCAATCCAAAAACTCCTGACTCTTGTTTAATTTTCTTTTCGCTTGCTCGATTTGTAGTACGCTCCTCAATCCTTACAACCGATAAACAAAACGGCTTCATGTGCCACAGCATTCTGCTGCAGGTACGGGTTGCACCGTGTATTAGGCGAACCCGAATTAAATATTTCAAATATGTGAAGAATTTCATGAAAAAGATCACAGCCAATGTCAGCAAATCGGAGCCTGTAGGCAGCTTCAACAGAACAAAACGATCTGAAGCCGCAATTCTTTCATAGAGTGTATTGTGACACTCTAACCACACTGTTGCTATTACTGCTACTTCTGCTGCCGTTGGTTAAAACTCTACTCAGCGGGCAAGTAAAGGTGTACAAGGAATAGACTACTTTGAGCCGTCCAAATTCCATTATGTGAATTTAAGCTTTTTTTTAATTAATAATAGCATTAGTAATACAATGCGTGCTCAGAAATGTTACTTATTAGCTTATGAAGCAACAGTGTTTCGACAATTTGCGGTCTTCAAAAAGTAAATGCTGAAGTTTTTATACTTCCTTGTGAGCAGATCACCTTTGATTTAGAAAAGGAAAACTTACTCCCCTGTTGCTTTCATTGTAATATGTGAATCGAGACCCAAGCGCTAAGAAAGCTGAATAACGCAAAAGACATATTCCCGATTTTAATTTAGATACACATTTTCTAATGCAGCTTTCATTACAAGACAGTCTATTTCTCGAAAGCGTGTTATGTAAAAAAGAGAAAAACGAAAATATATGCGACCCACTATGCCTTCCTCCAAATCTTTTTCTAGATCTCTTCGTCATACCTTCTCTTCCTCCCTGGGCCACTTGCCCGCTTCTCTCACTAAACCAGCATTCCGTCTCTTTACAGCTATCTGTTCCAAGACCAGGCTTTCTAACCACCTTCTATTCCTTTACAGATGTCGTCGACATAATATCATCCCTAAAGGATTTCGCCTTAAATTTAATACCTTTTCTTTTGACTCTGATACCACCCAGAGTAACACTCAGAGACTTCTAAAACAATTTTCTAGGAAACTAATGCTCTCTACCATTTTCTCCCTCAAAAAACAGATTATCCTTTCCGACAACAACATCAAAGAGGCTAAGGAATTTCTACGGCTGACAGCTCCACATCATCTTCCCTTCATAACTTACCTCATTAGATCTCTCAACTCTAAACTCTACCAGTTTCTCACTACAGAGAAGGACAAAAAACTCAGTCATCTTCTACAGAAGAAAACCATCAACACCCCGAACACCCTCACCAACCCTAACCTTGTTGTCACCATACCTTCTGACCTTTCCCTTTCACAGGATGAGCGATCCCTCCTCAGCAAAGGGCTCAGTTTTGTACCAGTTCCCAGGAAACTGGACATCACCCAGACCAATGTCGACCTTAACCGCTTTTACCGCAGGATCCGTCTCAGAGCACATTTTGCAGACAATTTCTCTTCACAGGCAGCTGATAACAACCCGGTTATTGATGTCATTAACAACATTAATCCCAAACAGAGCTGTTGGACTCCCTCCTCTGGCCGTTTTCCACCAGTTGATTATTTCATCAACCAATGCACTAATCAAGCTCCCAAGGCACTCCCTATACCCAGTAAACATAGGTCTAACCTTACCCAAGGAGAAAATCAGGCGCTCCAGTCTCTCCGCAACAGGGATGATATTGTCATCAAACCAGCGGACAAAGGAGGTGCTGTTGTGGTGTGGCGTAAGGATCTATATATCTTTGAAGCCTCTAGACAACTAACTGACACTTCTGCCTACCTCCCTCTCCAACAGGACCCTACCACTGACTACCAAAAGGAAGTGGTTTCCACCATTTCCCTTTTTATCAGCAGTAACGAGCTCCCCCAGGAGGCGAACCGGCTCATCATGGAACATCCACAGGTATCTCAATTATACCTCCTCCCCAAAATCCACAAACGGGACACCCCTGGATGCCCCATCGTATCAGCATGTAACTGTCCAACTACTTACATCTCAGCCTTTCTCGACAGCCTCATGAGACCGCTGGTTGAAGATCTTCCCTCATACATCAAAGACACCAACCACGCGCTCCAACTTTTTAATGATTTCCAATTTCAGGGTACCGAATGCTACATTTTTACCATGGACATCACATCTCTGTACACCGTCATTCCCCATAATGACGGCCTTACAGCCCTCAAGCACACGCTGGACAAACGCACAGTGCTTGATCCACCCACCCACACCCTGGTACGCCGTGCAGAATTGGTCCTCACACTGAACGCATTCTCTTTCAATAATCTTTTTTACCAACAGGTCAGTGGAGTTGCCATGGGCACCAGAATGGGACCCAGCTATGCCAACATTTTTGTCAGCTGGGTAGAAGAACGCTTCTTCGCTTCCTACACTGGCTATGTCCCTGACCTCTACAAGCGATATATTGATGACTGCGTTGGTGCCACCACATGCTCCAACGATCAGCTTGAGTTCTTCCTGCACCATTTCACCAACTTCCACCCGTCCCTCAAATATACGGTTAACATATCTTCCACCACTCTTCCGTTTCTAGACATCCACTTGTCTATCAACTACCCCCGACTGTCCACTTCAGTTTATTACAAACCCACGGATTCACACAGCTACCTCCTGTACAGCTAATTTCACCCCAACCACACTAAAAACTCTCTTCCTTTTTCACAATTCCTTAGGTTACGACGATTATGCAGCGACGACATCGACTTCGAGAACCAAGCCCTCGAAATGTACTCATTTTTCATCAACAGAGGATACCCCAGCAGTGTGATTGACAAGGCCCTTGCCTGAGCCAAAAACACCCCCTGGACCATCAACCCGATCAGGAACTCCCGCCGTAAAAACTGCATTCCTTTGGTGCTTCCTTACCACCCTAACACACTTCCTATCCCCAGGACCATTAACCAGAACTTTTCCATCGTACAGGATGATCCCTCCATTGGGGACCTCTTTTCTGATCGCCCTATCATCTCATATCGCCGACCACCTAATCTGCGTAACCTCCTTGTTCACAGCTCCCTTGACCGCCCTCAACAACCATGTAACCCTGTCTGTAGATGGCTCTGTACTTGAGCTCCAATCAAAATTGAAAAACCTTGGGGTTATATTCGATTCTGGCTTAACATTCGACCCACATGTACAGCATACTGTCAAAACATCTTTTTTTCACCTTAGAAATATCGCAAGACTACGCCCTATGCTATCATTAACTGTGGCTGAAAAGCTGATCAACATATTTGTATTCTCTCGAATTGACTACTGCAATGCTCTGCTCCCTGGGGTATCTAAATCTACTCTGAACAAGCTGCAGTATGTCCAAAATTCAGCAGCCAGAATCCTGACCAGGTCTAGTGCAAGTGTTCACATTACTCCTATCCTGGAGTCCTTGCACTGGCTTCCGGTCAAATTCTGCGTAGACTTTAAAATCCTCATGCTCACCTACAAGGCTTTACATGGCTTGGCACCTCAATACCTGTATGAACTTTTATCGCCCTACTCCCCACCTCGCAACCTCCGCTCTTCAAATTCTGCCCTCCTTACTGTCCCCCAAGCCCGTCTACATTGTATGGGCGACAGGGCCTTCTCCTGCTATGCCCCCAAGCTCTGGAACTCTTTGCCCAAGGATATTAGAGAGTCACCTTCTCTAAACTCCTTCAAATCCAGACTCAAAACCCTCCTTTTCAGAAAAGCCTTTACTTAACTGGTTCCATTCTTCACCCCTCTGCTCTTCTTAATACCATCTTCCACGGTCTCCTCTATTGTTATTGTTGTATTGTTGTAATTATAATTGTGTCCTGTCTTGTGAAATTTTCTTATTTATTGTTGTAGTCTTCTTATTTATTGTTATTGTCATCCTGTAAAGCGCTTTGAGAAGCCACCTTTAAAGGCGCTATATAAAATAAAGTTTATTATTATTATTATTATCCACACCAGGCACTTTCCCTTGCAACAGAGCTCGCTGTATCACCTGCAAGTACACAGCCACCACCACACTCATTCAAGGCCCCTCAGGACAATTTCCGGATCACCCAGACAGCATCTTGTACCTCCAGCAACCTTATTTACTGTATCTCTTGCAGTAAATGCCCAGCCATCTACATTGGAGAAACAGGAAGGAGACTCGAAGACCGCTTCAGAGAACACGTCAGGGCTGTGAAGATTAAAGATCTCTCCAAGCCCATTGTTTCTCATTTCACCTCTGACGGCCACAACCACTCTAATCTCTCTGTATGTGTTCTCAAAGACAGTTTTCAGAAACTCATACATCAGAAAGACCACCGAAACTAAAATTATTCTGCAGCTAGGATCACACATTCTCCCTTCCCTTAACGACAGACTACTGTTCTTTTAAATTTTCTCCATTCATTGGAAGTTTCATTTCACACCTCTCTGCACCCACTCTGACTTCAAACCTCTTGATTGGCCTCTCTTTCTGTCCCCTGCTCCCGCCTCTCACTCCTCCTCTCTCCCAGCCTTTGTTCTCCCGCTACTTTACCTTTGCCTACTGTCCTGTCTCTCTCACACCTGAAGAAGGCTCCACGGCCGAAACGTTGTGTTCTCTTTCTTCTTTTTTTCAGCATGGAATAAACCTATTACTTGACACTGATTTATGCAGAGAGTAGCGGGGGTGGGATGTCAGGGCCGTACGACAATTCTTTACGTAGAGAGTGGCAGGCGTGCAATGTCAGGGCCTGACAACACTGCTTAACGCAGAGAGTGGAGGGGTGGGTCTCAGGGCCATATGACATTGCTTAACGCAGTGAGTGGCGAGGCTGGGATGTCAGGGCTATACGACAGTGCTTTACGCAGAGTGGAGGGGGCGGGATGTCAGGGCCTGACAACACTGCTTAACGCAGAGAGAGGCGGGGGTGGGTATCAGGGCCATACGACACTTCTTTTCGCAGAGAGTGGCAGGGGTGGGATGTCAGTGCCTGACGATACTGCTTTACGCAGATAGTGGGTGGGGTGGGATGTCAGGGCTTGATGATACTGCTATACGCAGAGAGTGGAAGGGGTTGGATGTCAGGGCCATACGACAGTGCTTTACGCAGAGAGTGGCGGGGGTGGGATGTCAGGGCCTGATGAGACATTTTTATGCAGAGAGTGAAAGGGTTGGTGTCAGGGCCATACGACAGTGCTTTACGCAGAGAGTGGAGGGGGGGGGATGTCAGGGCCTGACGATACTGCTTTACACAGAGAGTGGCAGGGTTGGGATGTCAGGGCCTGACGATACTGCTTTACGCAGATAGTGGCGGGGGTGGGATGTCAGGGCATGAAGACACTGCTTTACGTAGAGAATGGAGGTGTGGGTGTCAGGGCCATACGACAGGGGTTAACGCACAGAGTGGCAGGGGTGGGATGTCAGAGCCTGACAGCACTGCTTAACGCAGAGAGTGGAGGGGTTGGTATGAGGGCTATACGACATTTCTTTACGTATAGGGTGGCGGGGGTGGGATGTCAGGGCCTGATGAGACTGCTTTATGCAGAGAGTGGAGGGGTGGGTGTCAGGGCCTGACAGCACTGCTTAACGCAGAGAGTGGCGAGGGTGGGATGTCAGGGCATGAAGACACTGGTTTCTTCAGAGAATGGAGGGGTGGGTGTCAGGGCCATACGACAATTCTTTACGGAGAGAGTCGCGGGTTTGGGATGTCAGATCCTGACAGCACTGCTTAACGCAGAGAGTGGAGGGGTGGGTATCAGGGCCATACGACACTTCTTTTCGCAGAGAGTGGCAGGGGTGGGATGTCAGGGCCTGACGATACTGCTTTACGCAGATAGTGGCAGGGGTGGGATGTCAGGGCCTGACGATACTGCTTTACGCAGATAGTGGCGGGGGTGGGATGTCAGGGCTTGACGACACTGCTTTATGCAGAGAGTGGAGGGGTGGGTGTCAGGGCCATACGACAGTGCTTAACGCAGTGAGCGACGAGGCTGGGATGTCAGGGCCATACGACCGTGCTTAACGCAGAGAGTGGAGGGGTGAGTGTCAGGGCCATATGACAGTGCTTTACGCAGAGAGTGGCGGGGGTGGGATGTCAGGGCATGAAGACACTGGTTTATGCAGAGAATGGAGGGGTGGGTATCAGGGCCATATGACACTTCTTTTCGCAGAGAGTGGCAGAGGTGGGATGTCAGGGCCTGACGATACTGCTTTACACAGATAGTGGCGGGGGTGGGATGTCAGGGCTTGAGGACACTGCTTTATGCAGAGAGTGGAGGGGTGGGTGTCAGGGCCATACGACAATTCTTTACGCAGAGAGTGGCGGGGTTGGGATGTCAGAGCCTGACAGCACTGCTTAATGCAGAGAGTGGAGGGGTTGGTATCAGGGCCATACGACACTGCTTTATGCAGAGAGTGGAGGGGTGGGTGTCAGGGCCATACGACAGGGGTTAACGCAAAGAGTGGAGGGGTGTGATGTCAGGGCCATACGACAGTGCTTTACACAGAGAGTGGCGGGGTTGGGATGTCAGGGCCTCACGAGACTGCATTATGCAGAGAGTTGAGGGGTGGGTGTCAGGGCCATGCGACACATCTTTACGCAGAGAGTGGCAGGGGTGGGATGTCAGGGCCATACGACAGTGCTTAACGCAGTGAGCGACGAGGCTGGGATGTCAGAGCCTGACCATACTGCTTTACGCAGAGATTGACGGGGGTGGGATGTCGGGGCCATACGAAAGTGCTTAACGCAGATAGTGGAGGGTGTGGGATGTCAGGACTTAACAGCACTGCTTTATGCAGAGAGTGGAGGGGTGGGTGTCAGGGCCATACGACAGTGCTTAACGCAGTGAGCGGCGAGGCTGGGATGTCAGGGCCATACGACAGTGCTTTACGCAGAGAGTGTAGGGGGTGGGATGTCAGGGCCTGACAACACTGCTTAACGTAGAGAGTGGAGGGGTGAGTGTCAGGGCCATATGACAGTGCTTTAGGCAGAGAGTGGCGTGGGTGGGATGTCAGGGCCTGACCATACTGCTTTACGAAGAGAGTGGCGGGGGTTGGATGTCAGGGCCTGACGAGACTGCTTTACGCAGAGAGTGACAGGGGTGGGATGTCAGGGCCCGACGATACTGTTTTACACAGAGAGTGGAGGGGTGGGTGTCAGGGCTATACGACAGTGCTTTACGCAGGGAGTCGCAGGGGTGTGATGTCAGGGCCTGACGATACTGCTTTACGCAGAGAGTGGTGGGGGTGTGATGTCAGGGCCATATGACACTGTTTTACACAGAGAGTGGAGGGGTGGGTGTCAGGGCCATATGACACTTCTTTACGCAGAGAGTTGCGGTATTGGGATGTCAGGGCCTGAAGATACTACTTTACGCAGTTAGTGGTGGGGGTGGGATATCAGGGCCATACGACACTTCTTTATGTAGAGAGTGGCGGGGGTGGGATGTCGGGGCTTGATGACACTGCTTTATTCAATGAGTGGAGGGGTGGGTGTCAGGGCAATACGACAGTGCTTTCCGTAGAGAGTGGTGGGGGTGTGATGTCAGGGCCATACGACACTGCTTTACACAGTGAGTGGCGGGGTTGGGATGTCAGGGATGACAACCGAGGAGCCGAGAGATAATTTCAGCATTTCGCGTCTGAACGGAAAACACAAACGACCAACTCGGAATGACTTGCCTTTGACGCTTTTCAAAGCGTTCTTTGTGCACGACGACTGCGCCACCTAGCAGATACAAATGGGTTGTACAACTTTGAACTAGCAAATGGAAGAGGGCTAAGCCCCCTCTCTTTTAGCCCAGGTTCGATCTGTCTCCCAGAATCACCAGGGCGCACGCACACACACACACCCGTGCTGTTGAAGTGCTCTGCTTCATTTCTAAGGGCAACTCAACATTCACTCCTACCCCGAGTGCAGAAAAGACAGCGTCCGCAGCAACAACAGCTCAGGTCTCTGCACAGGAGCTAAGCTGCCCCCATCTCCTCTGCTCTGCGGCTCCTGCGGAGTGGAGTCCTGCCTGGAGCCGTGTTTGCAGGCGGCGGCTCCCCGCGCTCTGTCTGTGCGTCGTGTCCAAGAGCTCCTGGGAGGAAGAGAGAGCCCTCCCACTCGGGGGCTTTTCCACGGTCTGTGTGAGGAGGGGCGGGTGTGTCCAGTAGCTTATCGAGCGGAAGCCTGGGGCGGCGGAGAGCTGTGATCGTGCAGACCTTGAGGTGTCACCTCTTTGTCTGCTTTCCCGCCCCCCCTCCGCCCAAGCTCTGCTCCAAAGTAGCCCGGCAACCCCTCACACCTGCACGTGTCACAACCTAAGGTGCGGTCATGAGACACCCATGGGGTGTCGTTCTGTTCTTGCTAATTGTTTCCTGCCCGTCGCAGGCAGGAGTCCATGCGAGGAAGATGCGCTGGACAGAGCTCAGAGGGCGCACCTGGGTGGCTTTCCTTCAGAGTGACGTTCCTGCAACACTCTCCCGCTACTCTTGGTGCGCTCATGCCGCAACACAGGAAGGCTGGAGCAGGTGGCTGTGGGCTCTCCGCACCGCCAAAATAGCTCAGTTGGGAGAGCGTTAGACTGAAGATCTACAGGTCCCTGGTTTGATCCCGGGTTTCGGCATTTTGTTTCATCGCGCCCTTTGTTCCTCTCTCCAGCGCCCCCTGCCTAAAGTGACGCGTCCCTTTCTCAGCCCGAAACACAAGCAAGACACCAGCAGCGATCCCTGCAGGTTTCCGTAGTGTAGCAGCTATCACGTTCGCCTAACACGCGAAAGGTCCCCGGTTCGAGACCGGGTGGAAGCAGCCTCGTTTTGCACGCTCCTGTACTTCACAGAGGTCTTGAACGACCGGTCATTTGTTCCAAATGTATTTCCGGTGCCTTCGTGCACTCTTGTACCAAACGCACGTTCCTTCTGTACGTGGAGCCGATCATTTGCAATTGGGCTGTGCCGACAGACCAGGACGAGCTCTGTCGGCTCAAAAGCAGCGCAGGACCTGCAAGAACAACAGAAAGATTAGCATCCAGCGGGGGCCTCTTAGTGAGCCCAAGATCTCATCAAGAATCGGCTCCAGCAACAGGGCTGGGCGCATTGTTCCATTCTCCGACCACTCTCGGTGTAAACAAGTCCCTCCTGGTCTCTGCTTGAAATGCACTTTCCTGCATTTGCTTTGGTGTAACTGGCTTCTCCTGCATGGGCGAATGTGAAGAAGATCCTTAGTAAGTCATTGAAGAAAACCAAGAGGAGGTCGGAGTGGCCTCTGTCGTTCATCAACGATCCAGTCAGGCAGTACTCCTCCTATTCTGCCAGTATGCGGATTCGAACCGGGGTTGTTGCGGCCACAACACAAATTCTGAGCACTATACGATCACAGCGAGTTACCGAGACATACACAGCCAGTAGGAAAGGATGTACTCTCTTTGTGTGACACTAGTCGGAAAAGTCCTGACACTGCATTTCAACTGAGCCCTAGTATACATCAACCCTTCGACACTCTGAGTGCCAACTCTCTTGTGTGTTTTCTCCATCAAGCAGGTCATGAAGGCAGCAATTACAGTTTGCTTACATGACGCACGCACAACATGGCTGTATGCTCCCATATGGTCTAGCGGTTACGATACCTGATCTTCACCCAGGTGGCCTGGTTTCAGCTCCTTGTATGAGAACTTGTCAGTTTTGCCTCCTGCTTTCCAAAGATCAGCACCATGTTTTACGCCTCCCCCGAATATCGAACGCAGTCCCCCACTACCAGAAATTATGCAGTCGAGATTCCCACATTTGGGGAATTCGCAGGGGTCAGCACAGCCGGAGTGCAATGGCCGAGCCTTGCCCTGGGTGAATTGATTTTTTAAGAACTTTATTTTCTTTTCACAAAAAAATACAGGACATCACAAATTAGAAAGCTTTACATTAATATACATACTTAAAACAGTATATATAATCACATCTCATTACATATTGACACGGTACCAGTTATATAGCAACAATTTATTTTTTTCTGGTGCAAATCACATTCTTTACTTAAACATGATAATGTTTTTCACAGTTTCTTGAGATATTGACCTATGCTCTCAATTTCCCACAGATTTTCTGCTTCCTCCCTCCCTTCTCTCCACAGATCTCTGAGGTAATAGTTCTCTCAGGTGATGAACAGGGCCAGGCTACCTGCTGCCTTGACTGGGACCTCGATGCCTTTGAACAGCCCCATGTTCCTCACTCTCCACAGGGCGTCTTTCCCACTGTTCACCACGGCCCAGATCCTGTCAAACACGTCAGGAGGAAGTTTGACAGGAGAGATGCCGTTGTAGCGGCAATGCTTGTTAATAAGACAGAATTAGGCGGTGGTATTCTGTCCTAAATGAGGCCCCATCTCACCCTCCATCTTTGTGGTGCAGCCACAGAGAAAGTATTCATGCAGGCTGATTTAAGATGTTTTCTTTTGATAATGGACAGCTCCCAGATGGGGATGCACTTAGCTTAGCCTGGCTATCATGATCAATGGTCAGCCATTGGTGCCTATCTGTCTAGGGAGTGCCGAATGGACATCTGGACTGCATTCCTAAGTGTCAAGAGTAAGTGACTCATATCTCACCTTGACCAACCAATCAGGGACTGGCAGGGCGTGGTAATACCACGTGGGTCTCTAATGCCCGCCAAACTCTCAACCAATCAGCACACATCTATGTCTTGGTCAAAAAGGGAGCGCAAGCTCAGATCGGGGCTCTCCTTGGCCATTTTCGCGCATCCTCAGAGACAATCACGTGACAACTGCTGTTGTCTGCAAAGGGACTTGGACTTTGTTCTAAGCGCGAGGCCGAGGATCCCATACGTACTCAGAATTCTACCAACGTGAATGATCCGCTTGATCAACGGCAGCCTACAGTTGGACCCTCATCGACAACCTGAATAGCTTATTCAGAAGCAGCGCTGGACCAGGAACGAACCAGCTTCTTCCCAGGCAAAAGAGTGACTTGGTGTTCGTGCCGGGAGATTCCAAATCCATACACAGTGGATAAGTAAACCCCATGTTCTACATTGTGTCTCGAGAATTCAATTGTACCTCAACACAAGTTGTTATCAATTTAATTCATGAGTAATGTATTTACTTCCGAGTTTAGAGTAACAGTGGGTAATAACACTGATTAGCGATTTGGTAACCGAACGATATATATTGACATATATTCTCTGTTGTGTATCTCTTTGTGTTGGCATCTCTTCGAGATTATATACCTTGTATATTGATAACCCTCACAGTAAGGTCTGCCGCTCGTATCCAGGCAGACTAGTATATGTTTGGTGCACAATTTATATGAATAAATGTATCTCGTGTATTGAACCCGTGTGTGTGCGTTGTTAGTTGTTCTGACGATTGATTTTCTAAAAGCCACAACGAACAACCTCGTGATTACTGCTACAATTAATAATTGTCTCAGTAAACCCATCAAACCTCTACAACCATGATACACCACCATAAACTATATTAATTTAGGAACATAAACATATAGTGTAAACTGTATATGGCTGGTATTGGTAGTTTAAAGAAAAAATACACACCAGTATTCCACTTTCTTCCTAAACATTTTAAGCATCAAAGTCTTACATGTAGTAAGATTTTACCACGTTTCGGAAACGTTTTTACATGCTCCTTCTGACCATCTTAACTTTATATACCTTGTGAAAAGTCATAAGATATTAACATTTTCTGTGAATGTGCTCGTTATCGGAGTAAACAAAAGCATACTTTTAGAATTTGATTAATAGGGAATATAATATGGAATCACGTACCTAAAGAAATTAATAACGATATAATTATTTTTATGTTCTGTAGCTCAAATCGTAGTATAATATACTTTCTATGGATACATGTGCTTCTGCGCAATGCAGAAGCACATCCACAAGTAACGTTACCTAGCTAAGAGAAGACATTGGCTAGCCATTATGATAAATACAGTGGAAAAAAGCAATTGGGAAAATAAGACCTGCTGATCTGTTATACATACCAGGAAGAGAACAGAATATGATTTTTTTCTGTTCGAAACGTGTGTTGTCTTTATGAAATTCATGTATTTTAAACGTTTAATTAAGCAGAAAAAAATTTACAGAAAGATACTAAGCTGATCACGAGATAGAAAGATCACCCGTTTTTCGCGCATCAAAAGTGGCTATTAACTGGATGAACTGTTATTAACTGGAGTCAACTGGGTGAAAACACATAATATGAACATGAAACAAAACAAAAAATAAAAATAAGATACAATCTACAGACATTAAAACCGGTGTCATGGAAATATAACTATCAAGGAAGCCACAAGAGAGAGTTCTCACCTGAGTAAGGTCTTTATTTCAATATTGGGAGCAACCAGAGACTCAATTTGTTACAGGCAGTACAGGGTTTTCATAAGACGTTGCGCTGGAAAAAAGCTCAGCGCTTTGTCCCTTCTAAAACTTCCACTTTCCCTAAGAGAAAACAGATTACATCAAAAAGCGAAAGAAGAAGTACTAGATATGTTATTCAAAGCTTATCAGTTACTTTCAGCTAATTCTAACGACCCAGACAGCATCTATTGTTTTGGTAAATTGTCTTCTAAAGTAACCTAAACAGTGTACTTTGTTGACGCACTGTTTTCTAAAATTCTGCACGTACTGTAGCACAGCAATTACATCCTTGAAATATATTATCTAAAAGCCCCAATATATTTATTTGCAAAGCTCTCTACATTTTAAGAATCAATTTACTTATTAGATTTCCACTTCAAGACTTGTTCGGCAGGCGTTCGGGGAGTCGCGTTTTTCAGAATTGTATTGAGATCGTTTTCCACAGAGCTCAGATGTCAAAGCACAGCAGCAGCTCTCCACAGCGATCCTCTATAGCGCCCTTTCTCCCGCAGCGCCGTCCTCATTGGAAGGAAGCAAGAGTGAAAGGCTGAAGTGAAATAGAGCGGGGACGAAGGCAGTGAAGAGAGAGAACGTGGGAAGAAGAGAAAAACGCAAGGGAAAAAGAGCAGCGTCGTAAAAGAGGTGACGGAGCTGTCCTCTCAATAAGAAGGGTGCCAGCGAGCCTTGCTCTCGCTTACGGCCACACCCCCTTGAGCACGCCTGATCTCGTCTGATCTCGGAAGCTAAACAGGGATGGGCCTGGTTAGTACTTGGATGGGAGACCGCCTGGGAATACCAGGTGCTGTAAGCTTTTAAGCGCAGGAGGCGCCCTATCCCCGCTCGCTAGCTCATTCCCCTGTTCACACGTGCAGTGCGGCTTGTCCGTCTGTTTATTTGTCAGCTTTGGCGCGACACGGGTGCTTGTGTATTAGCGTGAGCGTTTTTTATTCTGATCAGGAACAGTTTTACAAGTCCGCAAAGGATCGAGGAAAGGTTTATCGCCAGCTGAAAAGAGACACAGCGCTTCGGCTGTGGAGACTTGTTCGGCTGGCGTTCGGAGAGTCGCGTTTTTCAGAATTGTATTGAGATCGTTTTCCACAGAGCTCAGATGTCAAAGCACAGCAGCAGCTCTCCACAGCGATCCTCTATAGCGCCCTTTCTCCCGCAGCTCCGTCCTCATTGGAAGGAAGCAAGAGTGAAAGGCTGAAGTGAAATAGAGCGGGGACGAAGGCAGTGAAGAGAGAGAACGTGGGAAGAAGAGAAAAACGCAAGGGAAAAAAGCAGCGTCGTAAAAGAGGTGACGGAGCTGTCCTCTCAATAAGAAGGGTGCCAGGGATCCTTGCTCTCGCTTACGGCCACACCCCCTTGAGCACGCCTGATCTCGTCTGATCTCGGAAGCTAAACAGGGATGGGCCTGGTTAGTACTTGGATGGGAGACCGCCTGGGAATACCAGGGGCTGTAAGCTTTTAAGCGCAGGAGGCGCCCTATCCCCGCTCGCTCGCTCATTCCCCTGTTCACACGTGCAGTGCGGCTTGTCCGTCTGTTTATTTGTCAGCTTTGGCGAGACACGGGTGCTTGTGTATTAGCGTGAGCGTTTTTTATTCTGATCATGAACAGTTTAACAAGTCCGCAAAGGATCGAGGAAAGGTTTATCGCCTGCTGAAAAGAGACACAGCGCTTCGGCTGTGGAGACTTGTTCGGCTGGCGTTCAGAGAGTCGCGTTTTTCAGAATTGTATTGAGATCGTTTTCCACAGAGCTCAGATGTCAAAGCACAGCAGCAGCTCTCCACAGCGATCCTCTATAGCGCCCTTTCTCCCGCAGCTCCGTCCTCATTGGAAGGAAGCAAGAGTGAAAGGCTGAAGTGAAATAGAGCGGGGACGAAGGCAGTGAAGAGAGAGAACGTGGGAAGAAGAGAAAAACGCAAGGGAAAAAAGCAGCGTCATAAAAGAGGTGACGGAGCTGTCCTCTCAATAAGAAGGGTGCCAGCGATCCTTGCTCTCGCTTACGGTCACACCCCCTTGAGCACGCCTGATCTCGTCTGATTTCGGAAGCTAAACAGGGATGGGCCTGGTTAGTACTTGGATGGGAGACCGCCTGGGAATACCAGGTGCTGTAAGCTTTTAAGCGCAGGAGGCGCCCTATCCCCGCTCGCTCGCTCATTCCCCTGTTCACACGTGCAGTGCGGCTTGTCCGTCTGTTTATTTGTCAGCTTTGGCGAGACACGGGTGCTTGTGTATTAGCGTGAGCGTTTTTTATTCTGATCATGAACAGTTTAACAAGTCCGCAAAGGATCGAGGAAAGGTTTATCGCCAGCTGAAAAGAGACACAGCGCTTCGGCTGTGGAGACTTGTTCGCCTGGCGTTCGGAGAGTCGCGTTTTTCAGAATTGAATTGAGATCGTTTTCCACAGAGCTCAGATGTCAAAGCACAGCAGCAGCTCTCCACAGCGATCCTCTATAGCGCCCTTTCTCCCGCAGCTCCGTCCTCATTGGAAGGAAGCAAGAGTGAAAGGTTGAAGTGAAATAGAGCGGGGACGAAGGCAGTGAAGAGAGAGAACGTGGGAAGAAGAGAAAAACGCAAGGGAAAAAAGCAGCGTCGTAAAAGAGGTGACGGAGCTGTCCTCTCAATAAGAAGGGTGCCAGCGATCCTTGCTCTCGCTTACGGTCACACCTACTTGAGCACGCCTGATCTCGTCTGATCTCGGAAGCTAAACAGGGATGGGCCTGGTTAGTACTTGGATGGGAGACCGCCTGGGAATACCAGGTGCTGTAAGCTTTTAAGCGCAGGAGGCGCCCTATCCCCGCTCGCTCGGTCATTCCCCTGTTCACACGTGCAGTGCGGCTTGTCCGTCTGTTTATTTGTCAGCTTTGGCGAGACACGGGTGCTTGTGTATTAGCGTGAGCGTTTTTTATTCTGATCATGAACAGTTTAACAAGTCCGCAAAGGATCGAGGAAAGGTTTATCGCCAGCTGAAAAGAGACACAGCGCTTCGGCTGTGGAGACTTGTTCGCCTGGCGTTCGGAGAGTCGCGTTTTTCAGAATTGAATTGAGATCGTTTTCCACAGAGCTCAGATGTCAAAGCACAGCAGCAGCTCTCCACAGCGATCCTCTATAGCGCCCTTTCTCCCGCAGCTCCGTCCTCATTGGAAGGAAGCAAGAGTGAAAGGCTGAAGTGAAATAGAGCGGGGACGAAGGCAGTGAAGAGAGAGAACGTGGGAAGAAGAGAAAAACGCAAGGGAAAAAAGCAGCGTCGTAAAAGAGGTGACGGAGCTGTCCTCTCAATAAGAAGGGTGCCAGCGAGCCTTGCTCTCGCTTACGGCCACACCCACTTGAGCACGCCTGATCTCGTCTGATCTCGGAAGCTAAACAGGGATGGGCCTGGTTAGTAGTTGGATGGGAGACCGCCTGGGAATACCAGGTGCTGTAAGCTTTTAAGCGCAGGAGGCGCCCTATCCCCGCTCGCTCGCTCATTCCCCTGTTCACACGTGCAGTGCGGCTTGTCCGTCTGTTTATTTGTCAGCTTTGGCGAGACACGGGTGCTTGTGTATTAGCGTGAGCGTTTTTTATTCTGATCATGAACAGTTTAACAAGTCCGCAAAGGATCGAGGAAAGGTTTATCGCCAGCTGAAAAGAGACACAGCGCTTCGGCTGTGGAGACTTGTTCGCCTGGCGTTCGGAGAGTCGCGTTTTTCAGAATTGTATTGAGATCGTTTTCCACAGAGCTCAGATGTCAAAGCACAGCAGCAGCTCTCCACAGCGATCCTCTATAGCGCCCTTTCTCCCGCAGCTCCGTCCTCATTGGAAGGAAGGAAGAGTGAAAGGCTGAAGTGAAATAGAGCGGGGACGAAGGTAGTGAAGAGAGAGAACGTGGGAAGAAGAGAAAAACGCAAGGGAAAAAAAGCAGCGTCGTAAAAGAGGTGACGGAGCTGTCCTCTCAATAAGAAGGGTGCCAGCGAGCCTTGCTCTTGCTTACGGCCACACCCCCTTGAGCACGCCTGATCTTGTCTGATCTCGGAAGCTAAACAGGGATGGGCCTGGTTAGTACTTGGATGGGAGACCGCCTGGGAATACCAGGTGCTGTAAGCTTTTAAGCGCAGGAGGCGCTCGCTCGCTCATTCCCCTGTTCACACGTGCAGTGCGGCTTGTCCGTCTGTTTATTTGTCAGCTTTGGCGAGACACGGGTGCTTGTGTATTAGCGTGAGCGTTTTTTATTCTGATCAGGAACAGTTTTACAAGTCCGCAAAGGATCGAGGAAAGGTTTATCGCCAGCTGAAAAGAGACACAGCGCTTCGGCTGTGGAGACTTGTTCGGCTGGCGTTCGGAGAGTCGCGTTTTTCAGAATTGTATTGAGATCGTTTTCCACAGAGCTCAGATGTCAAAGCACAGCAGCAGCTCTCCACAGCGATCCTCTATAGCGCCCTTTCTCCCGCTGCTCCGTCCTCATTGGAAGGAAGCAAGAGTGAAAGGCTGAAGTGAAATAGAGCGGGGACGAAGGCAGTGAAGAGAGAGAACGTGGGAAGAAGAGAAAAACGCAAGGGAAAAAAAGCAGCGTCGTAAAAGAGGTGACGGAGCTGTCCTCTCAATAAGAAGGGTGCCAGCGAGCCTTGCTTTCGCTTACGGCCTCACCCCCTTGAGCACGCCTGATCTCGTCTGATCTCGGAAGCTAAACAGGGATGGGCCTGGTTAGTACTTGGATGGGAGACCGCCTGGGAATACCAGGTGCTGTAAGCTTTTAAGCGCAGGAGGCGCCCTATCCCCGCTCGCTCGCTCATTCCCCTGTTCACACGTGCAGTGCGGCTTGTCCGTCTGTTTATTTGTCAGCTTTGGCGAGACACGGGTGCTTGTGTATTAGCGTGAGCGTTTTTTATTCTGATCAGGAACAGTTTTACAAGTCCGCAAAGGATCGAGGAAAGGTTTATCACCAGCTGAAAAGAGACACAGCGCTTCGGCTGTGGAGACTTGTTCGGCTGGCGTTCGGAGAGTCGCGTTTTTCAGAATTGTATTGAGATCGTTTTCCACAGAGCTCAAATGTCAAAGCACAGCAGCAGCTCTCCACAGTGATCCTCTATAGCGCCCTTTCTCCCGCAGCTCCGTCCTCATTGGAAGGAAGCAAGAGTGAAAGGCTGAAGTGAAATAGAGCGGGGAGGAAGGCAGTGAAGAGAGAGAACGTGGGAAGAAGAGAAAAACGCAAGGGAAAAAAAGCAGCGTCGTAAAAGAGGTGACGGAGCTGTCCTCTCAATAAGAAGGGTGCCAGCGAGCCTTGCTCTCGCTTACGGCCACACCCCCTTGAGCACGCCTGATCTCGTCTGATCTCGGAAGCTAAACAGGGATGGGCCTGGTTAGTACTTGGATGGGAGACCGCCTGGGAATGCCAGGTGCTGTAAGCTTTTAAGTGCAGGAGGCGCCCCATCCCCGCTCGCTCGCTCATTCCCCTGTTCACACGTGCAGTGCGGCTTGTCCGTCTGTTTATTTGTCACCTTTGGCGAGACACGGGTGCTTGTGTATTAGCGTGAGCGTTTTTTATTCTGATCAGGAAGAGTTTTACAAGTCCGCAAAGGATCGAGGAAAGGTTTATCGCCAGCTGAAAAGAGACACAGCGCTTCGGCTGTGGAGACTTGTTCGGCTGGCGTTCGGAGAGTCGCGTTTTTCAGAATTGTATTGAGATCGTTTTCCACAGAGCTCAGATGTCAAAGCACAGCAGCAGCTCTCCACAGCGATCCTCTATAGCGCCCTTTCTCCCGCAGCTCCGTCCTCATTGGAAGGAAGGAAGAGTGAAAGGCTGAAGTGAAATAGAGCGGGGACGAAGGTAGTGAAGAGAGAGAACGTGGGAAGAAGAGAAAAACGCAAGAGAAAAAAAGCAGCGTCGTAAAAGAGGTGACAGAGCTGTCCTCTCAATAAGAAGGGTGCCAGCGAGCCTTGCTCTTGCTTACGGCCACACCCCCTTGAGCACGCCTGATCTTGTCTGATCTCGGAAGCTAAACAGGGATGGGCCTGGTTAGTACTTGGATGGGAGACCGCCTGGGAATACCAGGTGCTGTAAGCTTTTAAGCGCAGGAGGCGCCCTATCCCCGCTCGCTCGCTCATTCCCCTGTTCACACGTGCAGTGCGGCTTGTCCGTCTGTTTATTTGTCAGCTTTGGCGAGACACGGGTGCTTGTGTATTAGCGTGAGCGTTTTTTATTCTGATCAGGAACAGTTTTACAAGTCCGCAAAGGATCGAGGAAAGGTTTATCGCCAGCTGAAAAGAGACACAGCGCTTCGGCTGTGGAGACTTGTTCGGCTGGCGTTCGGAGAGTTGCGTTTTTCAGAATTGTATTGAGATCGTTTTCCACAGAGCTCAGATGTCAAAGCACAGCAGCAGCTCTCCACAGCGATCCTCTATAGCGCCCTTTCTCCCGCTGCTCCGTCCTCATTGGAAGGAAGCAAGAGTGAAAGGCTGAAGTGAAATACAGATGCAGCCATTCAAAATGAGCGTTAAAAACCCGCGGTACAGTAACCAACCCGCAGGGCACCGTAGGGCACCGCGGTAAGTGATTGGCTGGCCAAAATGACCGACAGGGGCACTCGTGGTGCATTGGTTGGTTGTGAAAAGATTTAATAATTTAATGTCTTTACTGTGCACGTTTCAATCCGCTTAGTTTTGAATATTTATATGGAATTTTACCACTAAAGGGAAATTTTAGTAGCTGAGCATAAAAAGAAGAGGAGCATAACGCATCTGAAGGTCATAAACAATATTAATTTAGGAACATAAACATTACTGTATGTACATAAACTGTACTGTGTATGGCTGGTCTTGATAGTTTAAAGAAAAAATACACACCAGTCTTCCATTTCTCCCTAAACATTTTAAGCATGAAAGTTTTATGAAACAGTACCCAAATATGTGATTGCTGTATAGAATGAATTTTAATTTTTAAAAATTATTTAACACGAAAATTAAGCTGTTTACATCTTCCGCCTGAGAACAGTCACCCGTTGCTACCCAACGCAGAAACACAGCCACTAACTAGCAAAGAGAGGACATTAGCTAGCCAATATGATAAAGAAATAAATGATTATTTTGATTATTTCCTATGCACATTTATTTGAACATTTCCATCGATTGTACAAGCACTTGGAAACTGTCCAATCCCTAGTTCATCAAGCATGTCTGTGTCTTCTAGGATATAATGCCAGCGAACTCTTGTTTTTATGTCCACTATAACTACGCTGGGCAAATGTTCCGAGGTCAAATTCTTCCAGCACGGGGGTACCACCTTTAAAGCGGAGACGACGGCACCGAAATTTTTTGGCGCGCCTTCTCTTTAAAGCCCTGGCCAAATATGAAGACAAATGGAATTAAAAACTACACATCCCAGTTACCATGGTGGTGCTTGTGATCATTGCGTTTAACCAACGAAACAGGGCGAAAAATCAGTCACATGACTTTGGGGCAGAGTTTCGAAAGCTTAACCTATCAGCAACAAAGCGAAATTTACACGATAGGCTACCTCAAACTGTCAGTTACACGACTGTGTATGTCGCTTAAGCCACTCCTATTTGGCATTTTAGTTATGGAGGCGAGAAGACGCCCCCCCCCCCTCTCTCTGGGTGTCTGATTTGCCGCCATCTTTAACTGTTCGGTGTCCGAATCGGAGTAGCTACGCGTACGAAATAAAGTTAATCTAAACTACAAAACATATATTTTTGTGGTAGGAGGGCGCAAAACATCAGTATTTTCTGCTATTAATTACTGTACGATTTATAGTTGAAATCTGAGCCTAGATATAAAGTTAGATATAAAGTTAAAATCTCGACAAAGCAATGTAGGAAATACAGAGAAAATAAATCCTTTCTGACATCTAAAATCAGTTTCGATCAAGGTCTCTAAAACAAACAAGAAAAAGAGGATTTTCGGAGGGCAATTACGCTGTGTTTATATAGAATAACTGATTTTTGAGCAATCTAATTTCTTGTTCGTTTAAAACAGTGAAATGTCAGCTGCAAAAGATCGCACCAGAAACAGCACTCTCTCTGCCTGTCATAGACATTCAGGAAAGGCTGGATGAAGTCATGTCAAGTACAATAATTTGGTGATCAATAATAACAGTTGTAGGACAGTATATAAGGAGGATAAGGATTTTGAAGTTGACTCGAAATCTGATAGGTAACCAGTGCAAGGACTTGAAAACAGGTATAATGCATCCCTGATAGGATTCTTGCTGTCATATTCTGAACATATTGAAGATTGCTCAGTGTGGATTTAATTTCCCCAGTGAACAGGATGTGCATTTATTAATTCTAGAAAAAAAGCCTTTCTTGATTTCTTTAGTTCTTAGTTTCTCTAGTTCCCTTTAAAATAAACTATTATTCCACAATGCAGAGTATTACATGGCCAGTATTTACACATGATATTTGTGATTTAAAGAAATTAACACAAGCAGCTTTTGGAGATTTGTGTTGGCTGAGTTATTGCAGGATAAAAGACTAGAGATGTTGGCAAGAAGAAGATAATTTGGAGAAAGCTGAGGAATACACTTATAACAAGAACACTTCCTAATTGGGTTAGGCATACTTTTGATGAAGATGATGAAGTTAACAGACTATATGTTTACATAGATACTGAAATAAGGATTGTATTTTAGATTATGTGTAGTTGCTGGCATTGAACTGTGTGTTGGATGTACATGAATTGAAGGAATGGGCAAACATAGCTGATGCGGATCCACAGAGCCAGCATATTAAGATGTTTATAATTAGAGGCAATTTGTTTAAATAACTAGGTATGGATACTGATGTGCAAGAGAGGTGGAAAGGCTGTTTCCTTAAGACAGCACTATAAGATATTTTATTCTCAGTGAGATGCTGCCATTTCATAGTGGGTTTCTAACACTGTGTATAGTTCCATCCACACAGTGCCTCTACTTCCATCCATTTCTAATCTCTTTATCCAGTACAGAGGATTTGGAGCCTATCCCAGTAAGCAAAGGACACAAGGCAGAATACACCCTGGACATAGCGCCAGTCCATCACAGGACAGACAGACACAAACACACACACACCAGGGCCAGTTTTCCCATAAACCAATTAACTTACCAGTATTTTTTGGAGTGCGAGAGGGAGTCATATCACACATATGGAGAAAAACCATGTAACCCAGAGAGAACATGTAAACCCCACACACACAGGATGGCAGGAATTGAACCTAGGACCCCAGTACTGCAAGATAGCAATGCTAACCACTTCGCCACCATTATAAATGGATGGATATCTTAGTTATCTTTCTAGTTCACAGGTTTGCATGCATAATTTAATTTTGAAAGCCACTGAGACATCAGGTACTACTGTTGTATTTATGAAAAAGAAACAAAACAAAAAACATACTAACAACTGTGCCATCCTACTTCTTAGTTAATACATTTTATTATTCATAAACAGTTAACATTGTTAGCAAAATATTTTGAATTATATTTAACCCTATTTTTTCTTTAGTTTTGTATTTAACTTATTATATGATAGTCAGACTTAATGTATATTTGAACAATGAAAATATATTTTTACAAGATGTGGGGGAAAGTGCAACAGCTTATTACAGTGCTAAATTTAATATTATTGATTGCTAATAGTTTATGCTAACACCTAACTTTCTTAATTAGATGTATTTAAAACAGTGAACTAAGTGTAACATACTATTCAGAAATACAATCAAAAATAGTTTTGTGGTGTTTGTATGGATGAAACGTTTCTAAAATGTATAACGTAACAAAATTAAAGACGATTAAAATCTGTAATCTTTCCACTTGTAATGTCATTAGACAGAACAACACATTTCTGGTTTGTTTTAATTAGCTAGTACTAGTTAGTAGTTAGTAGTTTTAATTTAATTAGTATTGCAATTCGCACTGATTCCCTTGCGAAGATATGGACTTAAGAATATTCGTGCCTGGTCAAAAAATGGCATTAAGCACTTAAAATTAATATGGTTAATAATAGTAAACTGTAACATGCTGTAACAAGATCGGTTAAACTGCGAAGAAAATGCTTTCAGAGAAAATGTTTCAGGTGTGAAGAACATAGATCTCCAATGCAATTTCAACCAAACCTGTTCCCACACACCCTGCCCCCACTACCATTAGAATATACACAAAGCACTGAAATCTTTCGAGCTAATGATCAGGTGACCCGAGAGAGAGCGAGAGAAACACCAAGGGGTGCGGAACCAGGGAACTATTTACATGGAAAACGGGTGATCTCCCCAGACTGTCCGCCCGTTTCACTGTTACCTAGCTACCTCTTTATTTAGAACTCACTAACACTGATTTTTAGTTTAGAAGGATTCAAGTAGGGTTTTAGATGAAAGGCAGCGACCTTAATCAAGCCCAAATCATAATTGAACCCATTCAGAGCATACATTACATTTTAGCGTTTCATTCTGAGCAGAAGACCCTCACACCTGAAGAAGGGGGAGGTGTCTTTCGCTGGAAATCTCGCCTGCTTCTACTTTACGAGTACAACTCCCTCTCTGCCGGAGTGCTGGCTGTGACGAATTAAACCGGTTTCACAGGTTTCAATCACAGACCATGTGACATGGGAGTCAGGAAACTAACACACAGCGCCACCGGATTTGATAATGCTATAAAAACGCTATAAAATAATGCGACTAGGCACAGAACAAGTTTACAGCACAGTACAATAATAAATGCTGACCATGACTTTAGAAGCATAAATTGCCTTACACTCAATTTAAACACAAGCTGTCTTTAGCCCTCTAAGCTGGTTCATACAGAAATGTAGAGATCCAGGCTCAGAACACACAGCTTCATTAGCGAATACATATGCAGGACAACTAGAGAAGACGTTTTACAGAGGATGGATTTTTAGAAACATCCCATCAGTGACATCACTGAAGTCAACTCCTAGGTACTGTAACTGTCATGTGGATAGTTTCACAAGAATCAGACAAAGGTTTAAGCATCGCTTGTTCTAGATAAAACTGCAAAAAAAACAACAACAACCCATAATGTACTTCTTTGCGGCTCTGTTTGCCCAAATCATATATTCACAACGTGAAATTTAGAAAATAATATTACGTAACCAAAATCCGCAATATGGAAACAGAACCTGTGTAATTGTTGATAGATGATGTACTCGTAACATTTTTACAAGATGAACTACAACATTTAAAAAATGACTTGTATGTACTTGATATCTCTAATCAATCCACGGCGACATTGTTAAAGCAGAGTCCCAGTAAAACGAAACTAAAACGCCCTGGGCATACCGTTTCGCGCTTCTTATTAGTTGCTCAAAAGTAATTTGACCTTATGAAATGCATAATATAAACCTAGAAACATATACATGAGCAGTATTTACGTACTGTAGTATCGGTGTTAAGACATACCTCTCAAATACTGTAAATCAAGTTAAAAATATCTCAAGACCGATTCTGGTCATAGTGAAACCATGTTTCGTGTATGTTTTCTTTAAAGTACCGAGACCAGCCATATACTGTATGTTTATGTTCCAAAATTAATATCGTTTATGGCCTTCACACGCGTTGCAGTATGCTCCTATTCTTTTTATGCTTAGCTACTAAGATTTCCCTTCAGTGGTAAAATTAGATATGAATATTCAATACTTAAACGGGCACAGTTAAGACATTAAATATACATATACATACTGTATACAGTACAGTTTTCATACAGTAATATGTTTATGTTCCTAAATCAATCTCTTTTATAAGCATGTGAAAGGCATGGTGAATAGATTCTCAAAAATTACTGTACTTTGCATGATTGGAAACAAATGCGTGATTGCGAAATGCTGTGGTGTTACTTTTACAAAGACGGTCAATGAAAAAAAGAATGTTGACCAGGGCAATACTTTGAGTTTACACTTACAGCTTGTCCAAGGTCATTCATTATTAATACTATTAGTAATATCTTCGTTAAAGACTTTGATGGCCACAGCTCAAACATGAGAGGTTGAGCTTTATTAGCTCCACCTTGCCGAAATTCCGGATACTATTATTTTGCTTGTCATATTATAGGAGAATTTACGGTAACTAGCGGTATTTACCGGTAACTCGCGGTATTTACCGGTAACTTGCGGTAGACTGCGTACAGCGTACCGGAAAATAATGCGGTATCGCCCACGCATTTTGAATGGCTGCATCTGTATGTCCCCCAGCTCTGAGCCAATTGGGCCTGCTGGTGTGACCAGAGCTGCAGCGTCGCCATGCTGGTGGGGGTCAGTTCGGCTTTTCTGTTGGAATGAACAGGGGGGTTACATGATGGTGCTGTCTGTGGTCTGGCTGTCCTGCTGGTCTGGATGAGGGGCGCGTAGTGTGGTGCAGGTTCTTGTCCCATCCTGCTCTTGGTCCAGGTTGGAGGGTTGCACCGATTCTGAGTCTCGTTAGCTGGTATGGATGGGTTTGGGGGTGTTGATACCAGAGTGGTCCGGAGGGGGTGCAGGTGTCTCGGGGGCATTCTTGTTTTTCTGTGAGTTCAGGTTGATTCTGTTGGTTTTGCCACAAATCTCCCTCACGCAGGCAAGCGCTCCCGCATTCCTACGAGCTCTCCCCATACCAAACGTGCACATGTCAATCAGTCCTCTGCTTAAACCTTCATCTGCCCCCCGGTCATTGCTCACGATTGAGATTCTCTCCCGGAGCTTACGTACTAACTACACCTTTGCCTTACTACGACTTCTCCCCTGGACCTCGACCCCGGTTTTCCGACTACCGCTTTAGCCACTCGATTTTGTACCTTCGCCTGTTTTACGCTTTCTCGGATCCTGACCCCAGCCTGTCTCTTCGTTTACGCCTCTGCCTTCTGAATCCACACCGACGCAACTTCTACGCCTTCCCGGACTACGACCCCTGCCAGTCCCTCGACTACACTTTCGCCTGTCGATTCTGTGCCTACGCCTGTGCTACATGTGGAAGACTGAGTCAAAAGGTCAGGACAGTGACTATGCGTGGGAAAGGTTTTCTGTTCGCACCTAAGACCACTGTCTTAGGTGCAAACTAAAGCCTGTGATTCCTCACACCCATTCAACCAGAGAAAATTGAAACAGATTGTAGGATGTCAAATGGCACCCCCCTGTCCTGTTTGTTTGACTTCTGACACTGCCCCTTTCCCTGTATGTTCCTTTGATATGTTAAAGTATTGCCTACTTTTAATGTATAAAAAAGGAAAGTATAACTTCAGTATAAAGTATGAAGTCCAGTGAGCATGTCTTGAGTGCTAGGGGAAACCCTTTCTCTGTGATATGCTCCCCTTCAGCTGATTGTATTAAAGATCTCTGTTGACAATCTCCCAACCTAAGTGAAGACTGAGTTTTCTTCGACATACGCCTTCCCGGACTCGGACCCCTACCTGTTTACTCCAACTACGCCTGCGTCTCGCGCCAACCCTACCAAGGGCACCGCATTGGATCCCTATCCTCAGCAGTCAGCCCCTGCGTGACAGGTTCTGAGTGTCTTGGTTACATCCGTTTGTGTGTATAGATGAAAAAGCTATTGAAGAGCACCCCAACACCCCCCACCCATCTCGGTGGAAGTTGCCATGTTCAAAAAATCCTAAAAAGATAATTAAAGTTTCACACAACAAAGCATGACTTTGAAAAGTCAGGAGGCCTGGCCAAATTTCCCCATTGGCCCTTACCAATCATGGCCTCCTAATAATCCCCCTCTTTGAATTGGCTACATTTCTCTTCTCTCCTCCTCACTGATAGTGGTGAGTGTTCTGGCGCACTATGGCTGCCGTCGCATCATCCAGGTGGATGCTGCACATTGGTGGTGGTGGAGGAGAGTCCCCATTACCTGTAAAGCGCTTTGAGTGGAGTGTCCAGAAAAGCGCTATATAAGTGTAAGCAATTATTATTATTATTATTATTATTATTATTATTATTATTATTATTAATGAGCACAACACTTGATTACAGTAAAAAAATCCTTAAAAAATAAAGAAATGTTCCACAACTCAAAGCAAGGTTGTATAAGGTTAGGGGACCTGTCTGATGTGTAAAACACCTGGTTGCAGCACTGTGGCTGTTGTGCTTGAAGAGCTATTGACTCGTGAATAGCACCCTCCTATCACCATGTACCGCCTGTCTAATGGTGCCATATTGAAAACATCATACAAAAATAAAGAAAAGGGACACAGCCACAGCAAGATTGTATAAGGTTAGGGGGCCTGTCTGGTGTGTAAAACACCTGGTTGCATTACTGTGGCTGTTGTGCTTGAAGAGCTATTGACTCGTGAATACCACCCCCCTATCCCCATGTACCGGCTGTCTAATGGTGCCATATTGAAAAAATCATTACAAAATAAATAAAGGGGCCACAGCCACAGCAAGGTTGTATAAGGTTAGGGGGCCTGTCTGGTGTGTAAAACATATGGTTTCAGCAGTGTGGCTGTTGTATTTGAATTGCTATTGAGCCATGAAGAAGACCCACCTATCCCAATGTATTACCTGAAGTGTTACCTTCAGAAAATCATAAAAAATAAAGAAAGGGGTCACAGCCACAGCAAGGTTGTATGAGGTTAGGGGGCCTGTCTGGTGTGTAAAACATATAGTTTAAGCAGTGTGGCTGTTGTATTTGAATTGCTATTGTAGCGGCAATGCTTGTTAATAAGACAGAATTAAGCGTTGGTATGCTGTCCTAAAGGAGGCCCCATCTCACCCTCCATCTCTGTGGTGCAGCCACAGAGAAAATATTCATGCAGGCTGATTTAAGATGTTTTCTTTTGATAAGGAACAAGCTCCCAGACGCACTTAGCTAAGCCTGGCTATCATGATCAATGGTCATCCATTGGCGCCTATCAGTCTAGAGAGTGCCGAATGGACATCTGGACTGCATTCCTAAGTGTCAAGAGTAAGTGACTTATATCTCATCTTGATCAACCAATCAGGGACTGGCAGGGCGTGGTAATACCATGTGGGTCTCCAATGCCCGCCAAACTCTCAACCAATCAGCACACATCTGGGTCTTGGTCAAAAAGGGAGCGCAAGCTCAGATCGGGGCTCTCCTTGGCCATTTTCGTGCATCCTCAGAGACAATCACGTGACAACTGCTGTTGTCTGCAAAAGGACTTGGACTTTGTTCTAAGCGCAAGGCCGAGGATCCCGTACGTACTCAGAATTCTACCAACGTGAATGCTCTGCTTGATCAACGGCAGCCTACAGTTGGACTCTCGTCGACAACCTGAATAGCTTATTCAGAAACAGCGCTGGACCGGGAACAAACCAGCTTCTTCCCAGGCAAAAGAGTGACTTGTGAGGACTCGCGGTCACACTCTGTGCATAGAGACTTTCTACTAGCCAGCCGGACTGCTGGTAGATCCCCTCGGAGCAATGACTGCCCTGCGCGCCGCAGTCAGATTCCTCCGCCCGTCCTACTCCGAGCTGCACCTCGACTGGTTGGCCGGTAGCCAGAGAACGCCGACACAACGCCCATTGGACAACCGCTGCAACAGAGGCTGCAACAGAGCCTGTCAGCTGGTTTGGTGTTCGTGCCGGGAGATTCCAAATCCATACACAGTGGATAAGTAAACCCCATGTTCTACATTGCGTCTCGAGAATTGAATTGTACCTCAACACAAGTTGTTATCAATTTAATTCATGAGTAATGTATTTACTTCCGAGTTTAGAGTAACAGTGGGTAATAACACTGATTAGCGATTTGATAACCGAACGATATATATTGACATATATTCTCTGTTGTGTATCTCTTTGTGTTTGCATCTCTTCGAGATTATATACCTTGTATATTGATAACCCTCACAGTAAGGTCTGCCGCTCGCAGACTAGTATATCTTTGGTGCACAATTTATATTAATAAATGTATCTCGTGTATTGAACCCGTGTGTGTGCGTTGTTAGTTGTTCTGACGATTGATTTTCTAAAAGCTACAACGAACAACCTCGTGATTACTGTTACAATTAATAATTGTCTTAGTAAACCCATCAAACCACTACACTATTGAGCCATGAAGAAGACCCACCTGTCCCAGTGTATTACCTGTAGTGTTACTTTCAGAAAATCATAAAAAAATAAAGAAAGAGGCCACAGCCACAGCAAGGTTGTATGAGGTTAGGGGCCCTGTCTGGTGTGTAAAACATATGGTTTCAGCAGTGTGGCTGTTGTATTTGAATTACTATTGAGCCATGAAAAAGACCCACCTATCCCAGTGTATACCTGTAGTGTTATCTTCAGAAAATCATAAAAAATAAAGGTTCCACAACCCAAAACAAAGCTGGGAAAAGTCAGAAGACCTGCTTAGTGTGCAAAACACTTACTTGCAGCATTGTGGGTGCTGTGATTTAAATGCTATTGGTTTGTGAACAGAATACCCCTATCCCAGTGCATTGTGCCATATTAAATAAAAGCACGAGAAAAAGAGATTCAGAACGCAAAGCTGTGTCAGTGTTCTGTGTAAAAAATTGGTTTGAACATCATGGGAGCTGTTTTTAATAAGCTGCTGAGTAAAGAATATTTTAATCTTCCTGCTGTCAGTAGTATTGTCAATATAGTTGACCCTTACCTGAATGAAAACGGCGTAAAGGAAGGGTTTCATAAATCAAACAAAGCTTTATTTCTGTGCTTACAGTCTGGGTAATTGGAGACTGCGCTGTTCTGCTTCCTATGGTCATATACAGGTTATTCGCACGAAGCCGTATTGAACAGTATTTCTCGCGTTGTGAACGTCTGTACACAGCGGTCCTCCGGGTTCCAGTAAGTGCGTAATTATGCATCGATGAAAAACCGGAGGTTTAAAAAAAGATAATTAGCCCACTAATAGTTTGATGTAGAGGCTGTGGAAATATCCACAAGTCTTGGTCTTTAAAATGCATTTGGTTTGACGGCGTTCTGTGCTTCCATTGGGAAGATATGGACAAAAGAATATTCGTGCTCGGTCAAAAAAATGTCATAAAAACGAAAAAGTAAAGGCTGAGAAAGCATTCACAATGTATTTTATACACAACGGAAGTATTCTCGCAACCCTAAGAGGTTTCGTGGTTTATTTTTTTTTTAATTGTTGAATCATATTTAAATGTTAAACAACTGAAGAGCATATCGCTGTAAACCAGGATGGCCGAGTGGTTAAGGCGTTGGACTTAAGATCCAATGGACAAATGTCCACGTGGGTTCAATCCCCACTCCTGGTAGTTTTGTAATAAGTTTTAAGTGACAGAAAGCTCATTCTCACTCCCTGTGCTGAAAACAGAATTATCTCTTCCCCGAACATCGTCTACAGCTGCTAGATATTGCTCTGTGTCCTACTGCTCCAGCAATTCCTTTGACCAAAGACAGATCACTTGTGCGCTTTTAAACTTTTTGCTGCTACAGGCTCTTTGATGGCTCATGCTGATCGTCCTGTGGATCCAAAAGAAAATATTAAAGCTGATACTGATTTTTTCGATTGTAATTTGCATCTAGCTGCAACGTCCCTGGAAAAGATAATTTATTAGTTGCGTGCAATTGGAATCTTTTACTTTACGTATGGTAGTGGAAATAGTTTTAAAAATGTTTTCTAAAGAAGATTGTATTGCCAGGACCTGCCTTTAGCGCTCAGTAGCGATGACGCTGTTGATATAGATGGAGAAGAAATGTAAGATGAATTGATGATCTAAGCTAAAATATCCCTAACACGCCTCCTGTAACAGTGTTTGTATTCATAGCAAGTAATATTTTTTTTCAAACCCGAACGTTGCTTTTGCATTAAGTGTTATGTAACCATTAGCGGTTTTGGTAGCTTCTGAAGAGCGCACTTTTCCAAACTGAAGCCTATAAGAACATTATTCAAGATGCACCATGGCCCAGAACGTGCATCGGGACAAGGATTAACATCAATTGAAAGTACTCCCAAATAAAAGACTTGACGGAAAAATTGAAAGAGTAGGCAAGTATTAAAACAAAACCATAACTTTTCGACTTCCAGTCACTTTCCTGGTTCAGGCTATGTAAAATAACATAATCAGTGGAGTCATGCCGAGGTTGTGAGTTCAAGCCTCACCTGGAGCAGCCTGGTTTTCTGTCTTGACAGGTAAACAGTGTTTTGTGTTATTTGCTAAATGGAGAGAGGATTCTGTGTTAATTGTGCTCCTCCTGGGAGAGGTCAAGATGAGAAGTTCATGAGGCTGGTGGTAAATATCCTGTCCAGGAATATCGGGGCTGTAGGGGGTCAGATCTATAGATGTAGTAAACACATCAGTGGAGACGGTGTGTCTGCTCTCTGTGAGAGAGCCGGGCGGAAAGAATAATCTGTGGTCTGGGAAGAAGAGACCCTCGTTGGAAGAGCGGCGCTCCTCACAGGAGAGAATGAAAAAAATCTTTTTCAGGGACGCTGATTGTTCTCTTTGGGGGAATTAAAAGCACTTGCGGCCAGTGACCTCGTGGCGCAATGGTAGCGCGTCTGACTCCAGATCAGAAGGTTGCGTGTTCAAATCACGTCGAGGTCAGCTGATGTTAGCAAGTGCTGTGCTGTGCCGAACCCGGAAACTACCCCACGCAGTTGAGTTTTATCTGTACACCACTTAGGTAATCTGAATGAAATAACAGAGCAGTACAGAACACCCAGTCAGGAGCTTATGCAGCGAATCATCTTTAACACGACAAGAGAAAAGGCACCCTGCACAAAAAGCGTGATTTAAATCACACAACCCCGGTAGAAGTCGAATCGACAATCTTATAAACCGAAATCAGACGCGTTATCCATTAAACCACTAGCCCGTCACGTAAATGAATTGCACCATGGTGAGTTCTGCGCCGCTACTAGTAATACCCCACCCCCATCTTAAATTTTAAGTGAGAAACTTATTTTCTACATTTTTGTCAGTTTTAAAACTAGGAGTATACGGCACTCTGCACAGTGTACGAAGTAAATTACTTTCGCAGTAATTAATTTATTTATTATATTTATTAATAAAATAATAATATAAATTTACTTCGTACACTATGCAGAGTGCCGTATACTCCTAGTTGCGGCACACACGACATATACAGTAAAAAGCCTCAGGCACTGTGTTAGATGTGTTTTCGACGTTATATATGCGTTTATTAATATCGTCGATTTTACGGTTGCAATTCGACATTGATTATACGTCGCGGCGACGTATATATACGTATAGCTGTATTTTCGCCGTGAATATACGTATATTCGACGAATCACTGCCCACTGGGAATAGGTTTATTCCATGCTGAAAAGAGAAGAGAGAAATCATAACGTTTCAGCTGTGAAACCTTCTTCAGGTTTGTTTTCTCTCTTCTCTTTTCAGCATGCAATAAACCTACAGTATTACTTGTTCCTTTGCAGATACGAATGCTGACGTAGCTACATACCTGAATATATTAAACGTTTCATCTATATGATCAACATAATGTTCTCCTGAATAACTACTCGAAAGAAGCCGCAGCTCAGGTGTTCGTGGATTTAAAGTCCAGACTGCGAACCGACAGCTGACACAGGTCTTTTACAGAACCGTTTTGATTTTCTCTACTTTGTCCCCGTAACGTCATTGTCCTGCTCGCAGCCGAGTCCGACACACGGTACCGTCTGGTTTCTGTCGCTTGGCGGGTCTGTGTGGGTTCTAATGCCCCAGTATTATGACGGGGACACTGGACTGTAAACAGGTGCCGTCCTTTGGCTGAGACGTAAAACCGAGGTCCTGACTCTGTAGTCATTAAAAATCCCAGGCCGTCTCTCGAAAGAGTAGGGTAGTAGTGTAATCCCGGCATCCTGGCCAAATTTCCCATTGACCCTTACCAGTCATGGCCTCCTAATAATCCCCATCTCTGAACTGGCTTCATCACTCTGCTCTCCTCCCCACTAATAGCTGATGTGTGGTGAGCGTTCTGGCGCACTATGGCTGCCATTGCATCATCCAGGTGGGGCTGCACATTGGTGGAGGGGAGTCCCCATTACCTGTAAAGCGCTTTGAGTGGAGTGTCCAGAAAAGCGCTATATACATTTATTATTATTATTATTATTATGTAAAATGCAATAAAAATATCATGTTTGATAAATGTAAAAACTGATAAAGCTAATGCTTTTTTCAGGGCTATATCTACTTTAAAAAAAAAAGAGAAGTCTGTCGCGATTGTGAAAATTGGAGAACATGCACCAGTGGGTGCCTTCACATCTCCAGCTTCAGTCTCGCCTGTAGCTGCAAGAAGGTTAAAAGCGCACAAGTGATCTGTCTGGCGATAAACCTTTCCTCGATCCTTTGCGGACTTGTAAAACTGTTCATGATCAGAATAAAAAACGCTCACGCTAATACACAAGCACCCGTGTCTCGCCAAAGCTGACAAATAAACAGACGGAAAAGCCGCACTGCACGTGTGAACAGGGGAATGAGCGAGCGAGCGGGGATAGGGCGCCTCCTGAGCTTAAAAGCTTACACCACCTGGTATTCCCAGGCAGTCTCCCATCCAAGTACTAACCAGGCCCATCCCTGTTTAGCTTCCAAGATCAGACAAGATCAGGCGTACTCAAGGGGGTGTGACCGTAAGGGAGAGCAAGGCTCGCTGGCACCCTTCTTATAGAGAGGACAGCTCCGTCACCTCTTTTACGACGCTGCTTTTTATCCCTTGCGTTTTTCTCTTCTTCCCACGTTCTCTCTCTTCACTGCCTTCGTCCCCGCTCTATTTCACTTCAGCCTTTCACTCTTGCTTCCTTCCAATGAGGACGGAGCTGCGGGAGAAAGGGCGCTATAGAGGATCGCTGTGGAGAGCTGCTGCTGTGCTTTGACATCTGAGCTCTGTGGAAAACGATCTCAATACAATTCTGAAAAACGCGACTCCCCGAACGCCAGCCGAAGAAGTCTCCACAGCCGAAGCGCTGTGTCTCTTTTCACCTGGCGATAAACCTTTCCTTGATCCTTTGCGGTGTAGCGGCGAGGCTTATTAATAAGAAAGAATTAAGGGTTCTGAGCCTTCCCAAATGAGGCCCCATTTCTCTGTTCATCTCTGTGGTGCAGCCACAGAGAGACTATTCATGCAGGGTGATTTAAGATGTTTTCTCCTGATAAGGACAGCTCCCAAAGGGGGATGCACTTAGCTAAGCCTGGCTATCATGATCAATGGTCATCCATTGGTGCCTATCTGTCTAGGGAGTGCCAGTTGGACATCTGGACTGCATTACTAAGTGTCAGGAGTAAGTGACTCATATCTCACCTTGATCAACCAATCAGGGACTGGTAGGGCCGAGTAACCCACGTGGGACTCTGTTGCCCATGGAACTTTCAGCCAATCAATGAGCTGAAGTTCCTCCAGGTAAAAACAGGCAACACAGAGAGCCTGAGAGATTCAGTAAGATTCAGTAATATTCTGGAGAGGATTCTGTGGACTGTTCTAAAGGGAATTCAAAGGAGAATTCCAGGGCAGGACGGCCCAGGAGCAGAAGGCTCCCAAGGGCAGAACATTCTTGCAGTGCGCCTCCTAACCATCCTGAGACTCAGCCCGGACAACCACGGAACGGCCAATGTGTCCGAGTGCCAGAACTTTCCTTTGTTCTAAGAGTCTAGAGCGGAGGTTGCCAGGGAGTAACCAGAGGATTCACCTGAGGTTAGCATCAGCAGCAGGCCTCGTGAACAGGTCGGAACTGTGGACAGCTGAATCACTATTCAGAACTAGCTCTTCATCAGGAACGAACTAGTCCTCTTCCTGACTTACTGGGACCCACAGTCATCTTCTCTCCTGTGCACCAACTGTGCTAGTTAAAGCCAACAGTGAGCATCTGCAGCGCACCGTCGCAAGCCGCACACCACAGCCTGGCACGGAGCCAGAGAGCGCGGATTGGACAGCAACAAGCCTGCAACTGTTTCTTTGTGCCCGCAGGAGATCTGAATCCCCAGAGATTGGATGAGTATTCAACTTCAATGCATTACAGCTCGAGAATTCAATTGTTATCCCAACCAGTTGATATCAATTTAATTCCTAAGAGTTATGTACTTGTTTCGAGTATCTAATGTAGGAGTTATAACCAAGTTCATTTATGAAATGGTCTAAATGAATGATATACAGAACGTATGTCCTCTTGATATGTGTAACACTTTGTAACTGACTGAATATATACCTTTTGTATTCTGATAACCCTCTCGATAAGATCTGTTAGTTTTATATGCATATTCTATGTATTAATAAATGTATCCTCGTGTATTAGTACCTGTGTGTGCGCGTTGTTTGAGTTATGTCGCATGGTTGGACTCTAAAGCCATCAAAAGAATCAACTTTGTGATTTACTGCTACAATTAATAATTGTCTCAGTAAATGCCCGAACCCTACAGAACTGGTGCCTTCAGAGAGCCACTATGATTACATATTTGGCGTCCCTGAGCCGGTTTTCCTACAGCGGACTTGTAAAACTGTTCATGATCAGAATAAAAACCGCTCACGCTAATATACAAGCACCCGTGTCTCACCAAAGCTGACAAATAAACAGACGGACAAGCCGCACTGCACGTGTGAACAGGGGAATGAGCGAGCGAGCGGGGATAGGGCGCCTCCTGCGCTTAAAAGCTTACAGCACCTGGTATTCCCAGGCGGTCTCCCATCCAAGTACTAACCAGGCCCAACCCTGTTTAGCTTCCGAGATCAGACAAGATCAGGCGTGCTCAAGGGGGTGTGGCCATAAGCAAGAGCAAGCCTCGCTGGCACCCTTCTTATAGAGAGGACAGCTCCGTCACCTCTTTTACGACGCTGCTTTTTTTCCCTTGTGTTTTTCTCTTCTTCCCACGTTCTCTCTCTTCACTGCCTTCGTCCCCGCTCTATTTCACTTCAGCCTTTCACTCTTGCTTCCTTCCAATGAGGACGGAGCTGAGGGAGAAAGGGCGCTATAGAGGATCGCTGTGGAGAGCTGCTGCTGTGCTTTTCATCTGTGCTCTGTGGAAAACGATCTCAATACAATTCTGAAAAACGCGACTCCCAGAACGCCAGCCGAACAAGTCTTGAAGTGGAAATCTAATAAGTAAATTGTTTCTTAAAATGTAGAGAGCTTTGCAAAAAATATATTGGTGCTTTAAGATAATATATTTCAAGGATGTAAATGCCGTGCTACAGTACCTGCTGAATTTTTTGAAAACAGTGCATCAACAAAGTACACTGTTTAGGTTACTTTAGAAGTCAATGTACCAAAACAAGATATGCTGTCTGGGTCGTTAGAATTAGCTGAAAGTAACTGATTAGCTTTGAATAACAAATCTAGTGCTTCTTCTCTCGCTTTTTGATGTAATCTGTTTTCTCTTAGGGAAAGGGGAACTTTTAGAAGGGACAAAGCGCTGAGCTTTTTTACAGCGCAACGTCTTATACAAACCCTGTACTGCTTGTAACAAATTGAGTCACTTTGCGAAGTGGCAGCAGGGCTTGCAATATTGAAATAAAGACCTTACTCAGGTGAGAACTCTCTCTTGTGGCTTTCTTGATAGTTCCATGACAATTTGGGGGCTCGTCCAGTATCAGAAACCTGAACGCGAACGGCTGCTGAAACTCCATCCGGACCCGGACAATTTTAGCAAAATTGGACGAACCTCGGAGGATAAATTGTTTATCCTTCCAGAGACACGTCTGGAGAATTGGCAGCTGTCTGACGCCAGTAAGTGATCCTTAAAAAATAATAGTTTTAGAAGCGAGCCACAGGGGTGTTCTCACGCGGGATTGATGAGTCTGGGACTCATATAAAGAACTTATCTTAACACAGACGTGTGGTTTTTGCTCTGCGGAGTAGTTGATGTGATAAGGTTCTAAGTAAGGCACCGATCGGTAAAAATGGGAAATTAAAATTCAAAGATGAAAATGGGACCGAGCAGTCCAGCAAAAGTACATGTACGACAAATTCAGAGAAACAATTATAGCCTGGGTTAGAGTAAAAAAAATGTTTTATGTTCATGAACTGTAAAGCTAGGGTAATAGGTGTAAGGGAACTTGCACATAATTTATATATGATAATTAGGGGCCCATAACTATGAAGGATCTTTGTAAGTGAATCAGAATGGACAGAGGAAAGTTGAATTAGGAAAAAGAAGTTTCCTGAAGAAGGGGAAACTTAGAAGAGAAGGAGAAGAAAGGAAAGAAAGTGAATTGGAAAACTTATGTAATGGAAAGAGGAATCGCAGAAATAATGGGAAGCTTCAAAAAAGACTAGTCTTGAAACTAAAGAACAGCAAGCTGCAGCTAAAGTCATGGCCATACCTTCTAAAAAGAAAAAGTCTCCACCGAAACTAGAAAGCGGTCCAGAGCCAAAGCCTTTTCTCTTGTTCGTGAAATGCCAATGTGCACTTTTACAGGTCCAGAAGGAACTCCAGCATATGTACATTGACATTGGTCTCCTAGTGAATTATTTGCATTAGTTAAGTCTTTTCCTAAATTGCCTGATGACCGTAAAGAATTTCGAAGAAAGGCAAGCCTTGTTCTTGATTGTCTTAAGCCTAATTACAGTGACATAACCTTGTTGCTAGATTATATTGTTCCTAAAGGTTTACAACGTCCTCTAAAAAGGAGGAGGCAGATTGGCGGATACATGAACCAAATGATGAAGAAGTATCCATCTAAATTAAACCACACAGACATGGAGAGGAAAAGTTAGGCGGCCGCTTCTAAAAAGATATAAGGACTCCTCTTTTCTAAAAAGTCCCTTGTCCTCTCCACGTTGCTGTGGTGCTGAAGCGAGTACAACAGAAAAATGAGTTAATGGTGTATGTGCTTTTAGATGCCTGTTTTGTGAAGGTGGGGTAGAAAAACAGGGATTGCTGAAGGAATAGCGTCTCGCCCTGCCCGTGCGAAACAATCCAGGTGTTGCATCCTGGTACACAACTGCAGTACGGCTGAAGGTAGTAACTAGAACTGTACTCGCAGAAGAGCCGAAAATGGTAACTCGATTCAACTGTGTGTTTAAAGCCAGGATTTGGAACCTGGTCCGTGTTCCCGAATTGTGATAGTTCGTCAGTTTGTCTCGACTGGGGGGTTCCGCGGGGCGCGTGGGAGACGTGAAAATGGTTTGGTGTGAAGAAAAAAAAAAGTTTGATTAATCCAAAGTGAAACTTAAAAGAAATATGTCAGACGGAATTTAGGCTGAACAGGAATGTAGAAAAGTGTATGAACATTTGGATAAAAATAAACAATATTTAGAGGAATATTTGAGAATTCAACAGAATATCATAGATGAGACGCAAAAATCTCTGAAGGAAAAGCTAAAAGCAATGGCTGAACAAAACGAAGTTATATATGCAGAAAAAGAAACAGCAAAAGAAGAAATAGAACGCCTTAAGAGAGAATCTAGGAGAAGGGTGGGAATTAGTGTGGAGATTTTTGAAAGAGCATTACCCACCGAAAACTGATTAGAGAAAAGTAACAGCATGTCAGCAGAAGGAAGGATGTTTCAGATTTTACAGAAAGGTTTATAGCTTTATGGATAGTATACTCGGGGTTAGCCGATGAGAAGGAAGTGAATGAAGATACTTCCACAGTAATAAAACAAATTTACTTGAGTGGGTTAAAACCTGATGTTGCCAAGAATGTACAACTATGCTTTCATGATATTACGGACAGCGGAGACAGATTTGATTTAATAACTCGCGAAGCATGCATGCAGAAGTGCGAGCGCTGCAAATGGGAGGTAAAAAGACTCCCAAGGAGGAGAAAAGGGAGCCGCCAGTTTGTCGAAATTATTGTGCGACTTTAATGTTATACCGAGATAGAAAACCCCAAAGACAAAACTACTAATAAGCTGGTGTGCAGTTACTAAAAAAAAGGTGATTTTTGGAGAAATTGTAAGAAAGAGGCTTGATTTCACAATTAAAGAACATGTCAGAAGCTGAAACGAGAGCCGTGCGTGAACTAACAGTTTTAATCTAATAGACCCCTCTGTAGCCTTCCTAAATTTATCTCAGGATTTAAATAAAAGTGAAATAATCTTACAGTGTGCAGTATCTGGGGGACACAGGAGCACAGCTGTCCTGTTTTTAGACTAAAACAGCATAAAGATGTGATATAAAGTTTTCTAACGGGTAACAGGAGGCTACAGGAGAAGGGGTGCAAGGGTTGTGTTTAAAGCAAATATAAGCTGTCACAGTCTGCTTGGGAAAAGATGTACAGTTTCAACTATTGATGTGGGTGGGGGACACCCCAGACCTATTTTAGGCCCAGACTGCAGCATTTTATAAGGAATTACTGCATGAAATAGAATTTATGTAAACTAACTCAATAGAGTTATGTGATATTGTGATTGTTTTACCTAATGAGGGAATCCATAAGGCCGGGCTACTCCAAGTATTGGATCTAAAGAGGAAAAAAAGGAGTATAAAACCAACTACATGATAAAGCCAGGGTGAATGCCTTCTCAGAACGAGCTTGTCCAGTGACGTATTGGTTTAAGGGGGGTAGTGCAGTCTAAAGACAAAATTGCCTTGACCCCTGCAGCAGAAACTGTTTTTGATGTTTTGAAACAAGCTTTCTTGCAGACACTGGCCCTGGACTGTATTCCCTCAGACTGATCATCTGTATGTAATCTGTCTGTAAGTGAAAGAAATGGGTTGTGAGCCGTTGTGCTGGTGCAGGAGCATGGAGATAGGCATAGTCTGGTATTATTATTCAGGACCCCTTGATGCGGATGCGGTGGCCAAGGGGCCGTGTTTATGTGTTGTGCAGGCTACCTGCCTGGCTGTATAAACTGTGAATAATCTGGTGTAGAACTAGCAGACCGAATGAAAATATTTAATTGAAACTTGTAAATATGCTAAATGGAAAATTGTAGCAATTTATATAGACTGTATATATACATTTGGTGTATGCCACAAGTTTGGATGGCAGTGAAGGAATAGGGATTTCCCCAACATGGAAGGGACTCCAGTCAAGAATGCTGGGTTTGTCTCTGAACTGTTAGAAGCTTTGCAGCTACTGACTGAAGTAGCCGTGGTAAAGTATAAATCACATAATAAAGAAATGTTTCCAGTAACTCGAGGGAAGAACTTTGCAGATGTAGCTGTCAGTCCTGGTAGAACAGGAGTCTGAGACCCCTGTGAGACCTCTGTTGGTGAAAAGGGGACAGCTACAGGATATTCAGGCTGAGGCCTCTAAAGCAGAGAAAAGGACATGGTTAGAAAAGAGTGTGGTGCTGCCAGCACACTGGACGCTCTGCATGCCCTCACAGCCTAATGCCCTTTGTAGCTCGACTATCTGTCGGACACCTGGGTGTGAGTCAAATGGTGTGCTGGTTACCCAAACCTGGGTGGGGACTGTGTTTGAAGCAGTAGCCACTTATGTGGTATCTCAATGTGATGCTTATCAAAGGAACTCAACTACAGTTCAGGTGCAGGTGCTACAGCTCAAAAGGCCTGCTCCTGAGAAACCTTTATGCAGTAGCAAATGTTTACAACCTTGGCTCTTATAATCTGTTTTCCCAGTGGGTTGCTGTCACTGCCTCTGTGTCTACCAAACACTTGATGATGGAGATAAGCCCTTGGTGGGCACTGCCCTACTGCATGTATTATGATCAAGGGACAGGCTGTGGCTGGATTATTCGGGGTGAGATGGACTGAGATCACCCTCAGTCTGCTGGAACAGTGGAATGAAGGAACAGAAAAGATTGACTAGACATCAGACTGAAGGAACACCATGGGATGCGGGCTGGATCAAACAGAACTGTGTAATAGAGCCTGTTTGATATCATCACAGGCCAATCAACGAAACTTCCTGGAGGGATGAATTTGGCTAATGGATTGTTGAATTTGCTAATTCTCTATTGTAGTATTGTAGGTTGTTAATTGAAGTGGTGCACGGGGCTGGTGAACAGGTGCTGGACACTTGGAGACCTCCAGTAGAGGGAAGACACGACCTGATACCTGGCGAGTGGGTGTGGCTGAGGAAGATATACCCTGCCAGATGTTGCAACCCTGCTGGGAAGGACCATATCAAGTGCAACTGACTACCGACTCTGCCATCTGAGTGACAGGATGAGATCGCTGGATCTACGCATTGCACTGACACCGAACCACTGCACCAGAGACTGAGTGAACATTATTATATTGTCACTGTTTCTGTGTTTGTTGAGCTTCCTGAGGGGGGGTGACAGTGTACCTGTTAAGTGTAAGGAGTTTTACTTTTATAAATGGGGATATGGAATCAATACTTTATCAGTCAGCCACAAATAATAATCAGAGCTCCTGTTGGGATTGTATTGCTATAAAAGATGCTCATGGGAGTAATCCCCTTTTATAGAGGTGATTATTTAGGTTTATTGGCATGGGTAAATAGCCCTGCTTTTAGTCTGAGTGTAACTCAGATGTATTAGAATGGAAATAACTGTATGCTCCTCGCTATAATCACAGTTTTAGGCCATTCTCTATTAGGGTGATAGACAGCTGTTTAGGTGAGCAAAGACTAAACAGTACTTGTATTCTAGACAATTATTAGCAAATTCATGATTTAGCAAAGCACATCTATGATGAAGAAAAATATATATCATAATTATAATCCAGATGATTGGGGCATTGGTGCATGGCTACAGTCTGTGCTAGGAACCTGGAGAGGGTCTCTGGTTCAATACATATTTGTGTGTCTGGTATTATTCGTTATAATCATACTGTTAATATCCTGCTTGAAAAACATGTGGACTAAAGCTGCTGCTTCTGTGCTAATTGTATGCCCTGAAGGGATCATGAAGGTCAAAAAATGATTTCATGGGAAAGGTTCTCTTATCTAGTGGCAGAACCTGATGGGTAGAACAATATAGTTTTAAGGGGGGAGTGATTGCCCTAGATGCACATTATTATTATGATTTGTTTGTTCATAATAAGATGTTTTGCAGGAACGGGCCAATGAGAAACTTTACAACTTCAGCTAGAATTGTTCTGCAAAATGGCACAGCTGAGGCAGTGGAACAATGTGTAGATTTTTCTAAGAGTTATTACTTCAGGAAATAGAAGTGGTGTTCACTCAGGTGGAGGGGGCCGTACCAAGGCTGCTGACCACTGCGACTGCTGTGAAAGTCACGGAAAGGGTGCCCTGAATTCATGCTTCCCACTGTAAAAAGGTCACAAACGAACTGAGCAAAGTGCAGGAGTGATGTCTCCACAGGGATAGATGGGGATCACATGCTTGGGACTGATGTGCCCAGCCTTTTTCCTTTTTATGTGGAAGCCTGTCACCACCCAGAAAGAGGAAGAATCTAAAGGCGAAGCCTCTTTGTATACAAATTGGCTGAATGAAACTGATAATGAGGGGGATATGAGTAATTTGTGGTATAAACTTATAAATCATACTGTAAAGTTAAAGAAATTTAATGCATCTTGTTATGTATGTGCTTTAATGCTTCATTCTACAGCCTCACCCATTTCTCTCCTGGTTAGAATCACTGTTTGGGCCAGGGGGAATGTTTTTCTTTAAGTTACTAACACCGATTATAGTAGCTGTGATACTTGTCTTCCTGTTTTTGTGTTGCTGTACGACATATATTATTCCAATGCTTTGAAATATGGTAATGAATATGTTTGCGCATCAGTATGTTCTGATAAGAACGCAAGATTCCGAAGTATGGGAGCCTCCTGGGAGTCCATATTGTAACGCCCTCGCCTGGTGGTGAGGAGGAAGCGCCCCTAGGCGCTTGAAGTACCACTGGGCATGCTGGGAGTGGTAGCCGGGGAGAGTCTGAGGGTCAGCACGATGACCAGCGGCTGACCCTACCTGTGTAAATAATGTCCTAGTAATTCTAGTGCCCTGTGTAGTCCTGTAAAAGTATAGTGTGTTGTTAGGTAATTACCACCCTAAATAAGTGTACGTGTTCCGTCAGTCTCCTCATGTGTGTGTAGATCCTGTGTTTGGTTTTGTGTGGTTGTAAACGAATAAAGCTAATGCTTGTTTGTTAATCACGTCTCCACTCGTCCTTGTTCTGAAAAGAACCTGCAAACGCTACATTGGTGTCAGAAGCGGGCAGAATGGACAACTTGTGGCAGACACTACCTGATTCTGTTAAGTGCCGGCTGATGCTGGAAGAAACAGAACCCATCGGCAGCGCACATAGGGAGCCTGAGCAATTCCTGGGTGCGACAGGTTGCCACAGCCCTTACCAGGGCTATTCAATAGTGGTTTTGCCGGTAGAATTGGGGCGACTGGCTGCTACTCCTGGTCAGCGGGCACCCCAGATAGAGGATACTCTCCCTGCCGGAGCCGATCAGCGATTCCCACACCCATCAGCGCGGGTGCGACCAGGTCGCTACAATGGGGAAGCGCTGTGGGAAATCTACGAGACGCAGTTCCAGTTCGCGCCCCGGACGAATGGCTGCGCCGGGCGGAGATGGAAGGAGTGGCCTGCCAGGTGCTCCTGGACGTCCCGGAGGAGGACAGAGGCGAATACACGGCGCTGGCGGCAGCTCTCCAGCTGCGTTTCGGTGTAGAGGAGGCGCCGGACTTGATGCGGGAGAGGCTGGCCCTTCGGCGGCGCCAACCAGGAGAGCGACTGGGCCCGGTTGCCGCTGATGTCGCGTTCCTTGCCCGCCGAGGATACCCAACTTTCCCCCTGGAGTGCAGCGGGAGATGGCTCTCCAGGCTTTTCTCAAGGCCCTCTCACCCGAGGAGCTGCGGCGCCACGTGCAGCTGGCCGCGCCAACATCGCTGGAGCAGGCCTTGGCCCTTGCTACACGGGCTGAGGCCGTGTTCGGGGTGACTGGAAGTGCCAGCAGACGCAGTGCGCCCTGCCGGCTGACCGAGACGGCGACGGAGGAATCCAGCGAGGGGGAAGAGGAGCCAGCCCGGGCAGCGACCCCCGCGGAACAGCCCCGCACGCTGATTTGCAACCGCTGCGGGAAGAGAGGACACCAAGCCCGGTTCTGCCGGGCACCCGAACCTCGCACTCCTCGATCGGCGTAGGGAAACGGGAATGGGGCGACTCAGCGTGGGGAAGGCCGCCCCTCGAACACCTCAACCCCCGCTCCGGAGAGCGCTGTTAAGACCGGCGCCCCTCACGCCACCGTGGGGCGAGTCGGCTGTAGCCGGGGCCTGTACCTCCACTGCAAAATCGAGGACCAACCCTGCCTGGCCCTACTCGACACCGGTTCATCGGTAATCCTACTCCGGCCGGGCGTCTTCCCCGACACCGAGGGCACCAACCCCCCAGGATGGGAGGCCTCCAGCCTGCGGCTTAGGACCGTGACGGGACAGCTCGCTGCAGTCCGGGGGAAACAGGTGCTTGCCTTCCGTCTAGATGCAGCGACGGTGCGCCACCCCTGCTACCTCGCACCCATCCAGGAGGACTGCATTCTGGGGCTGGACGTACTGCAGCGAGTGGGGGCCAGTTTGGACTTGAGTTGGTGTGGCAGGGGGAGCGACTTCACCTGGTGGAGGGCAGGCCCGGCGAAGGCCGAGGGACGCGGGCTTGCCGGAGCCGGGAGAAAAAGAGGCAGTGGCGGCGGCGGCGGCAGTCGCCGGGGCAGACCAGGCCTGTGAGCCGGGGAGCGAGCGTGTTGGATCCTGCTCCCGAGTCAGCCGGGGGGCCAGACAAGGCGGCGGCGGCGGGAGCCGAGCGTTGCATGGAAGCGAGGCGCGCCGTTGAGGATCTCTACCAGCGGAGCTGCGAGGGCCTCGATCAGGACCAGCGGCAGCGGCTCCAGGCGCTACTCGCCCAGAACGAGGATCTCTTTGCGGCGATAGATGAGGACTGCACCCGCACTGCCCTGGTCCAACACGAGATCAACACCGGCGACACTCGGCCCATCCGCATCCCACCGGGACGCATGGTTCACGCCAAGCGGACCTCCGCCGAGGAAAAGATCCGGGAGATGGCCGCAGCGGGGATGATTGAGCCCTCCGCCAGCCCGTGGTCGGCGCCAGCTGTACTGGTAAAAAAAAAAAGACGGCTCGTGGAGGTTCTGCGTCAACTACCGCAAGCTGAACGAGGTCACCCGGAAAGATTCCTACCCCCTGCCGAGGATAGATGACGTCCTAGACTACATCACCGGGTCGACCTGGTTCAGCTCCCTGGACCTCCGCTGCGGCTACTGGCAGGTACCGCTTGCTCCCGATGCTCGCCCGAAGACGGCCTTTTCTATCGGCCAGGGCCTCTGGCAGTTTACTGTCATGCCTTTTGGCCTGTGCAATGCCCCGGCGACGTTCGAGAGGCTGATGGAGAGGGTGCTGGCATCTGTCCCCCGGAACCAGTGTGTGCTGTATCTGGACGATCTGCTGGTTCATGCCCGGGGCTTCGACCAGGCCTTGACGAACCTCCAGGCGGTGCTGGCCTGCATCTGCCGTGCTGGCCTGAGGCTCAACCCCCGCAAGTGCGAGCTCCTGCGGCGGGAGGTGAGCTTCCTGGGACATGTTGTTGGACCGCGAGGGGTGGCTACGGACCCAGGTAAGGTCGCCGCAGTGAGGGACTGGCCGACTCCACGCACCGTCACGGAGCTCCGCAGCTTTCTGGGGTTGGCCTCGTACTACCGGAGGTTCGTCCGGGACTTTGCCAGCATCGCTGCATCGCTGCCCCGCTGCACCGCCTCACCGCCTCACCGACAAGAGCCGCCGTTTTGACTGGGACTCGGGCTGTGAGACTGCCTTCGGCCGGTTGCGTGAAGCTCTGGTGGGGGCCCCCGTGCTGGCCTACCCCGACCCGCGGTTGCCGTATGTTCTTGACACCGACGAGAGTGACTCGGGGGTGGGTGCGGTGTTGGCGCAGGAGGGGCCGGATGGGGAGCGCGTAGTGGCCTACTATAGTCGGGCTTTGACTAGGCCTGAGCGGAACTACTGCGTGACCCATCGCGAGCTGCTGGCGGTGATGGCGGCGGTCCACCACTTCAGGCCGTACCTGTTCGGGACCCGGTTCCGGCTGAGGACCGACCATGCGTCCCTCACCTTGCTGCTCCACTTTAAGGAGCCGGAGGGGAGATGGCGCGATGGATAGAGATCCTGCAGGAGTACGACTTCACTGTCGTGCACCGTGCGGGGTCTTGCCATCTCATTGCCGACGCTCTCTCGCGGCACCCCTGCGAGGCCGCGGAACGCCACCACTGCGCCCGGCGGGAGCAGCGTGAGGAGGCTGTCCGCACCGTGGCGGGGGTGAGCACCGCGGCCACGGCCCGGGAGGGGCCGCTGGGGGTGGGCCTGCCAGACCTGGCGCAGCGTCAGGCAGCTGATCCTGACGTGGGCCCGGTGCTCCGCTGGAGGGCAGCTGGAGTGCGGCCTACGCGAGAGGAGCTCGCCCCGCACCCGAAGTCCGTCAAGGCCCTCTGCGCCCTGTGGGAGGCCTTGGAGGTAAAGGACGGGGTGCTGCGCCGGGGGTGGCGGGTACCCTCCAGTGGCGAGATACGGTGGCAGCTGGTGGTGCCTTGGTCACTCCGCAGGGCGGTGCTCCGAGCGGTGCACGGCCAGCCGGGCGTGGGGCATTTTGGCGGTAAAAAAACCCTGCAGCGTCTCCGAGGCCATTTTTATTGGGGTCTTTGCCACCGGGACGTGGAGCGGTACTGCCGAACGTGTGCGGTGTGCGTGGCGCAGAAGGGCCCCCCTCCAACAACACCAGGTGGGGGCTCCTATGGAGCGGGTGGGGGCGGACGTTTTGGGCCCGTTTCCACACACCGAGGCTGGGAACCGCTACGTCTTGGTGGCCATGGATTATTTTACGAAGTGGCCGGAGGCCTACGCCCCCCCGGACCAGAGTGCCCCCACGGTGGCCGATGCACTGCTGGAGGGGATGTTTGCCAGGCTGGGGGTGCCGGAGGAGTTACACAGTGACCAGGGGCGTAACTTCGAGTCCCAGGTCTTCGCCAGAGTGTGCCAGCGCCACGCGGACCACACCGCTGCATCCCCAGAGCGACGGGTTGGTGGAGCGGTTTAATCGGACGCTTGCCACCCAGCTGTTCACCCTGGTGTCCCGGCACCAACGGGACTGGGACTGCCACCTCCCCCTTGCGCTCTGGGCGTATAGGACCGTGGTCCAGGAATCCACCGGGTGCACCCCGGCCTCGCTCATGCTGGGCCAGGAAATGCGAACCCCGGTGGACCTGGTCTTCGGCCCGCTGCCTGAAAACGGGTCGGCACTGCCGGCTGGACCGGACTACGAGTGGGACCTGTGGCAGTGGATGCAGCGGGTGCACAGCTTTGCACGGACCCACCTGACACAGGCGGGGGTCCGGCAGAAGCGGCACTACGACCTGCGCTGCAGGGGGCCTGCCTTCCAGCCCGGGGACTCGGTTTGGGTGTACAACCCGCGCCGCCGCAAAGGCCTCAGCCCTAAGCTGGCGCCGTCGTGGGAGGGGCCCGCTGAGGTACTCGGGGTGGTGGGCGAGGTCTGCTACCGTGTCCGGTTGCGAACACGGGGGAGAGTGGTGGTCCTGCACCGAGACCGCCTGGCCCCCTACCGGGCCCGGGAAGAGGAGCCGTGTGGTCAGGCTCTAGAGGAGCAGCCGGGGCTGGAGCCGGCCGATAGTGGGGCGTCCGTGGGTCGCCAGCCGTCACCGCGGCGCAGCGGCCGCTCACGCAGGGTTCCGCAGCAGTTAGCCGAATACGAGTACAGCTTGAGGGGGGTGTTCGACGTCGACGAGACGCCAGACGCTTCAGGTGGGGGCAGTGTAATGCCCTCGCCTGGTGGTAAGGAGGAAGCACCCCCAGGCGCTCGTAGTACCGCTGGGCATGCTGGGAGTGGTAGCCGGGGAGAGTCTGAGGGTCAGCACGATGACCAGCGGCTGACCCTACCTGTGTAAATAATGTCCTAATAGTTCGAGTGCCCTGTGTAGTCTTGTAAAAGTATAGTGTGTTGTTAGGTAATTACCACCCTAACGATGTGTACGTGTTCCGTCAGTCTCCTCATGTGCGTGTAGATCCTGTGTTTGGTTTTGTGTGGTTGTTAACGAATAAAGCTAATGCTTTTTTGTTAATCGCGTCTCCACTCGTCCTTTGTTCTGAAAAGAACCTATAAATGCTTCAATAATCTTTACTCAGCAGCTTATTAAAAACAGCTCCCGTGATGTTCAAACCAATTTTTTACACAGAACACTGACTGACACAGCTTTGCGTTCTGAATTTCTTTTTCTCGTGTGTTAAATTTAATGTGGCACAATGCACTGGGATAGGGGTATTCTGTTCACAAACCAATAGCGTTTAAACCACAGCACCCACAATGCTGCAAGTAAGTGTTTTGCACACTAAGCAGAGAGCGATGTCTTCCTCGTTAGTATAGTGGCGAGTATCCCCACCTGTCACGCGGGAGACCGGGGTACATCAGGACGGCCACAACGCAAAGTACTGACCCCTATGCGATCACGGCGAGTTACTGATACACACGTGGCAGGGCGGAAAAGGCTGTGCTCTCTTCGTGTGACATAATTCGGGAAAGTCCTGACGTTGCATTTCAACTGAGCCCCAGTATACATCTACCCTTCGACACTGAGTGACAACTCTCTTGCGTGTTTTCTCATATTTATTTAGTTTGCTTGCACGATGCCCGGTTGCGTGCTCTGGTCTAGCGGTTAGGATTCCTGGTTTTCACCCAGGCGCCCCGGGTTCGATTCCCGGTATGGGGACGTGTCAGTTTTGCCTCCTGCTTTCCAAAAGATCAGCACCGTGTACGAAGGAGCCGTATTAAAACTACTCGAACGTGCAAAACGTGCGAGAAGAGGGGGCGCTTGTTTCCAGCCGAAACTTCTCGCGTGTGAGACGAGCTGATCATCGCTGCAGGAGGTGGGAGGGTTACTCTGGTAGACAGGGCTGACCTTCGGCAATAGGATTTATACTCTCCAAGATGATATTTGCACTTTCTGGAGAGGCGATTTTCTCCACTTCAGTAGCCCGATTTCGTCGATTGCATGGAGAGGGCTGTAGAATGTGGCGCCACCTTTCCTGCTCTGTCCATGACAGGCGTGCTGGTCTCTGGAGAGAGAGCACGGTCCATCAGCGCACTCCAATAAAGGCACTGAAAGCAGCTGAATCACACTGGGCTGCTGGACCCATCTTACCACCTTTCCGTAGTGTAGTGGTTTTCACATTTGCCTCACACGTGAAAGGTTCCCGGTTCAAAACCGGGCGGGAACAGACTTCTTTTGTCGCCACGCACAAAAGGGGATTGGGGATTCGCCTAGCGCTGTGATCGAGCAGACCCACTCACCTCTTTGTGTGGCGGGATCTGCACAGTGCATGTCGCAGCGCATCCTGCTTTCAAATGACCAGCTCGGAATGACTTGCCTTTGACGCTTATCAAAGCGTTCTTTGTGCATCGAACAGACCCACTCACCTCTTAGTGTGGCGGGATCTGCACAGTGCATGTCGCAGCGCTCCCTGCTTTCACTTCAATGTGCTTCCTGATGTCGAGTCGTGTGCCGTGCGGAGGCTCTGAAAGCGAGAGCAATGAAAAGGTGCACGACGCTGTGAAAGAAAACAGAGTAGTGAAAGGCAGTCCTTTCTCTAAGGAGGTAAAAGAAAAGCAATTACCCGCCAGGGAATCGAACCCCGGTCTCCCGCGTGACAGGCAGGGATACTTGTTACTTTATTAACAAGGAAGACATTGCCCTCTCCGACCCCCGGCATCGTGTCCCGACCCAGCGTGCTGGAAGGCGACGCGTGCTGTGATTCCTTTACGACGCAGAAATGACAACCAAGGAACCGAGAGATCATTTCAGCATTTCGCGCCTGAACGGAAAACACAAACGACCAACTCGGAATGACTTGCTTTTGACGCTTTTCAAAGCGTTCTTTGTGCACGACGACTGCGCCGCCTAGCAGATACAAATGGGTTGTACAACTTTGAACTAGCAAATGGAAGAGGGCTAAGCCCCCTCTCTTTTAGCCCAGGTTCGATCTGTCTCCCAGAATCACCAGGGCGCACGCACACACACACACCCGTGCCGTTGAAGTGCTCTGCTTCATTTCTAAGGGCAACTGAACATTCACTCCTACCCCGAGAACAGAAAAGACAGCGTCCGCAGCAACAACAGCTCAGGTCTCTGCACAGGAGCTAAGCTGCCCCCATCTCCTCTGCTCTGTGGCTCCTGCGGAGCGGAGTCCTGCCTGAAGCCGTGTTTGCAGGCGGCGGCTCCCCGCGCTCTGTCTGTGCGTCGTGTCCAAGAGCTCCTGGGAGCTCCTGCGCAGGTCGTTTGCGCAGGTGGTGGAAGCCGGCTGGCAGAAACCGGTCTCAAGACAAAGGGAGAGAGGTGAGAACAAAGAACCCGCACCTCCCCCGCAGAGAACCTAAACTGCCGAGGCCACACCCCCAGCCGCACCAGTGCCACAAGATGGCCGCCAGGACGACGGACAAAATGGCTGACCGGAGGAAGGGCCCTATAACTCCCAGCAAGAAGGGAAAGAGAAAGCGGGAGAAGAGATGCAGGGCGGATCCACCTTCGGAAGGACAAAAGAAAAGAGTGTTAAAGGAGAACCATTTCCTCGTTCTAGAGGAAACGGAACTTTCTTCCCCCGAGGCCCAGGAACAACCGGAGGAGGCAGCCCAGTAAGAGGTAACCCCCTCCCCCGAGGCCCAGGAACAACAGGAAGAGGCAGCCCAGGAAGTGGAGCCCCCCTCCCCCAAGGCTCAGGAGCAACTGGAGGTCCCCGAAACTCCTGGAGAAAGGGAAGAAAAAAGCCTTCCCGAAGCGGTGGCAGAGAGTATCCTCGAGGAAGACGAGGATTACTTTGAAGCCGCCCTGGAGCCGGGACTGATGGTAGGGCTGGACCTGTCCAGCATGTTTACCTTTCAGTCCCCAGCGAGACCTGGAGGGAGCCCAGCATATTCCCCCCAGGACCCGAACGAGAGGAGTTACATCTAGGCTAAACAGTGCCCAGATGTAGACTCCCAAGTTTTCCACTGTAAGCACAAAGAGAGGAGGTTCAACTTTCACTTGTTTAATCATGATTGTGAAACTTACCTTTCTTACAACTAACGTGAGAGGGCTAATAGACCCGTTGAAAAGACGGGGAGTCTTTCATGATCTGGCCTCAAAGTCTTTCTCAGTTTGTTTCTTACAGGAGGTCCACCTGAAGGATGAAAGCGACAAGCTGACATTCACCAGGGAATGGACGAAGGGAAAATCATGCTGGAGCGTAGGAGGGGTCCACTCTTCCGGAGTGGGAATCCTCCTCGGAAACCCAGAGATGATGCTGGTTTCCTCCTTCTCCGTGGTGCAGGGCCGGATCCTGGTCGCAGACATCGACTGGAGGGGGCAGAAGTTGAGAGCGATTAACGTCTATGCTCCGACGGAACCCTCTATCTGGAAGGAAGTGTTTGCTGACCTGGCCAGCTGCTGCACCACCAACAGACAGGTGGTGCTCGGCGGGGACTTCAACGTTGACCGGGAGAAGGGGAGCGACGCTAGCTCGGCAGAGTCGCTACTCAAGCAATTCTCCCTGGTAGACGGCTTCAGACGGTGCCGCCCTAACGATGCCGGAACGACTTGGAAAAACTCCCGGGGAGTGTGCAGCCGCCTGGACTACATCTTCCTGCACACGACCTGCTCCCTGGAGTCGGTGACGGTGTCCCCAGCGTGGTATTCCGACCACAAGCGCTTGACGGTGGTGGCCAACACCAGCCTGCCAGCATTCGGTCGTGGGTACTGGATGCTGAACCGGGTGATACTGGAGGAAGACGACTTCAGGGCACTGTTCAGTAAAGACTACTCAAGCTCGACATGACGGACGGCTACAGCTCCGTGGTGGAATGGTGGGAGTCCATGAAGGACAGGACCCGAACGCTGGCACAGACGTACTGCAGACGGAAGGCGTCCAGGGAGAGGAAGGAAGCTGCGTGACTCCCGAAACAACTAGAGGAGGAGTACAGCTCGGCTATCAGGGGAGGAGCCTTCAATTCAGCCCCGGCATGGGACGTGAAGGAAAGGCTCCGCAAGCTGCACACCGAGAAAGAAAGCCAAGGCTTTCCTGGTCAAGGCACAAAGGGAGCGTTATGAAAATAATAAAACCTGTTCCTCTTATTTCTTCAATCAGGTCCGTGGAGCCCAGAAAAAGTGGGTGATCTACAGCCTGAGACGGGGAGATGGAGAGGAAGTGCTGGACGAGAGTGACAAGGTAGAAGCGACCACCACTTTCTACAAGGAGCTCTTTTCAGAAAAGCAGACAGAGGTGGAGGCAGGTGATGCTTTTCTGGAGGGGCTGAAGGCACGAGTACCGGAGGAGGTGAGGGAGGACTTGGAGGGTCCGATCGCGGCCGAGGAGCTGAAGGCGGTGCTCTTGTCCATGGAGAATGGCAAGGTGCCAGGGCCGGACGGACTCCCCAAGGAATTCTACACCTGCTTCTGGGACACCCTGGCGGCAGATCTGGTGGAAGTGGTGCAGGAGATCTTCCGCCGGTGGAAACTCGGAAACACCATGAGGAAGGGCGTCATCTCCCTGCTCTTCAAGGGAGTAGATGCCGCCGACCTCAAAAACTGGAGGCCGATCATGATGTTCTGCATGGACGTAAAGATCCTGTCCAAGCTTCTGACCGCCAGACTGAGAACCGCCCTCCCCCACATCATCCACAGCGACCAGACGTGTGGGGGTGGAAAGACGATCTGTCAGCTGGAACCTCCAGCTGACCAGAGACGCTAGCGCCTGGGGCGAGGACCGGAATATGCCCTTGATGGTGGTCAGCCTGGACCAGGAGAAAGCCTTCGACAGAGTGAACCACAGCTATCTGTTCAGGGTGCTGGAACGCTTCGGTTTCGGAGAGAGTTTCAGCCTCTGGATTAAGATACTGTACTCTGACATAGGCAGCAGAGTCAACGTGAACGGAAACCTGGGGGATTTCATTCCCCAGGAATCCGGAGTATGACAAGACTGCCCCCTTTCCCCCCTTCTCTATGTTCTTTTCACAGAGCCCCTAGCAGAGGCGGTGAGACGGGACCCTGTCATCAACCGCCTGGAGATACCGGGAGGCGCAGGGTAAACCCTGAAGATCTTCCAGTACGCCGACGACACAACTCTGTTCCTGAGGTCGGACAGGGGGTTGAGAAGGGCCCTGCAGGTCATGGAGCAATACTCCAGAGCCTCGGGGTCGAAACTCAACCGCCGAAAGAGCAAACTGAAGTTCTTCAGGCCCTGGAAGCACAGGACGACGGCGCCAGAGGGTCTCGAGCTCTGCACGGAGCCTCTCAAAATACTCGGGGTTTCCTTCCAGAGCCAGGACAACGAGACCATCAACTGGACCGAGAGGATCGCCAAGGTGAATGCGATTCTGGGTCTGTGGAAAACGCGGTCGCTGTCCTACACAGGGAAAGTGATGGTGTTGAAAGCAGACATCCTGCCGGCTTTGGTTTACCTGGCGGTGGTGTACCCGCTGCCGGCCAGACTCAGACGAGCGCTGCAAGGGATGATCTTCGGCTTCGTCTGGGGTGGCAGGTACGAGTACATCACGAGGAACCGGATGTGTCAGCAGGTCGAGGAAAGGGGTCGAGATGTCCCACATTTCCCCCTGAAACTCGACTGCATCTTCTACTGCAACCTCTGTCGGGCGCTGCGGGAGCCCATCGGCCACAAGTACCAGTACTTTGTCAGGCTGTGGCTCTCCGTCCCGATGATGCACTTGGTCCAGTGGTCAAACACTGGGCTCAAGACAGAGAGGCAACCGGAGTTCTACAATCCGCGCTGTCAAGTGGAGCAGGAGGTACGAGGCCACGAGACAGCCAGAGCTCTGCACCAACCACAGAGCCCTGTACAAAGAGGTGAGGGGGCATTTGGTCGCTGACGAAAGGCTGCAGGTTCCCAGACAAGTCTGGGAAAGGACACAGCCCAAAGAACTTGACAACCAACTGAAGGACCTCAACTGGATGGCCGTACACAAGAGACTGGCTACCAGAGAGGTCCTCTTCAGACACTCGATCTCCAGGAATCCGCATTGCCCCTGGGACACGTGTTTCGTCGAGGAGACTCAGGAGCACGTGTTCTGGAGCTGCCCCTTCGCCAAGGCGGTGTTGGGCACAGAATGGACAACATTATGCAACTCCTGGGAACGGGTGTGGTGCTCAGTTACCAGTATATTCTGCTGGGGGCTGGCACCCACTAGACTGGACAAGGGGACACAGGACCTGTGGGGGCTGCTGCTGTCCCTCACAAAACAAGGACTGTGGAAGGTGAGGAACACTCTCATCCGCCACAACATAAAGTGGGGGGCGAGGGAGCTGGAGGAGAGGATCCTGGCGGACCTCAGGAGGAGGACGAAGCACCACGTTGCCAAATGGGGTTTTCCCACGGCGAGGGAGCGCTGGAAAGGACTTTGGGATAAACAGGGATTAAAGGACAATAGCGAGTGGTAGGTTTGGAGGGGCTCTCTTTATTGCGCAAATCCTCCCCCACTTGCAAAGATTGATAACGGACAATCAATCTCCGTTACGCCGTTGTTTTTTATTACATGGAGTGTTAATATGTGTGAGATGTTCCTTTTCAGATGTTTTTTTTTTTTTTGTGGAATAAAGTATATTTTGTAGAACAAAAAAAATCTTATGACAAGGTTTACAAGTTATCTGTTGAACTACATTCTAATAGGTGTGGTCACATTCCAGGTCATTTGTTTATGTTTTTGTTTCTGGAGCAACTGTTAGATGAAATGTGCTAATATGTAACCTAACTCCAGTGTGAATAACTAGAAGAGGGGAGCAGCTCCATTCCAGACCAAGGGAGCTTTGAGATTGGCTGGGCCAGATATCTCATTTGCATATCTGATTTGGAAATGTAACACTAAACCCCCTCCTTGCATGGATTTAACTTGCACCCAAGAGTCCCCTACTGTGTATTGCTACTTATTTTTTATGATAAGTGGTGATTACCAGTTGACAGGTTTTATTTGTTGAATTATAAATGGTTTTGTATTATCACCCTGAATGGCCTGTACTCAAGGTTTGGTAGGGTATGTGTTTTCATTTCATTTACTAAATGGAATTTTTGCTCTTTTAGTATTTGTTTTCTGAAGTCAGAAAGCCCATTTATTTGGTGAAAAAATATTCTGTATTAATATTAATATTTCTCATACAACATAAATAGGGTCTTTTAGGAATAAAAAGATCTAGCACTTGGAAATCTTAATAAAGCTGTGTGCTTCCATACACTCGAACAGTTTTGATTCTTAATATTTGACCTTATGTGTGGGAACGGGTCTTTTTTGCCATTTGATTTCCAATTGATCAGCACAGTATAGAAAATAGACCCATAAAGCAACCTCAGCAGTGACAAATGTGCAAAAAGTGATCACTTGTTTTCGCCCGCTTTCAAACTGAAACCCTTTGGTGTGTTAAGAGAATGTGATAACCACTACACTGCGCAAGGTGGGAATGGGTGACTTGCAGAGAGTGTTGAACTTTGAGAAAGGACTTCTCTCAGGAATATATTTCCACATTCTGAAAAGGAGATTTTCTCCATTTCTATAGTCTGACTTCCTCTTTTGCTAGAGAGCTGTAGAATGTGGAGTCACCTATCCAGCTCTGGGAACAGTGTGTAGATAACAAGTTTGTAACTGCCGGATGAGCACAGTAAATTAATACAGCAGAATAAACACACTGTGAGTATTTGAAGGAAATTAACAATCTTTTACGTCTCACCATGTTCAATGCTGCTGTCATTTCTGTAATATTGTGATTATCACGTTCATCACACATGCGCAAGATCCCCTGTTTGAAAGCGGGCAGAAACAGGTGTCTTTTTATCTTCTCACATTTTGCACTTCTGCCAGCGTTTTATGGATCTCGTTTTGTCTTATTGCAAGAATTCGAATTTCCTGTGTCATTCATGATCACATCAAACAGCCAGCAGATCATGTCACCTTTCAGATAGTTATTCTTTTGCTTCCTAAATTTCCTAGAGACAGGTCTTTTCAGCAGAACTGACAAACGTGGCAAAGCAACCTGATAAGACCAGGTCCTAGAAGTCACTACTCAGTCAGTTACTACTGCCGAAATGCAAGCCCTTCCTCCAGCCTGAAGAAGTTGATCCTACATTACTCATGAAGAAGATGTATCTACCAAACCTCAGAGAGCTGAGCTGGATCACTCCCCTTCTGAATGACGTTGCAGTAACACTCTACCACTGTCAGGAATCAAACCCCACTCTCCTGTATGACAGGCAGGGATTCTCACCATGGTTAAATTGGAACCGTAATAATATTGACAACATTAATAAATGCATATATAATTGAAATTGAAAACATATCTAACACAGCATCTTTTCTGGTTATATACCACAATGCATTGCTGATATTTGTTGTTTGGCATTTAGGTTAAATACTGTCATGTTTTTCTCAGCAATCATCTTTTGATGTGTAAGTATAAATAATGATAATACTATTTGAATACATACAGGTCTTAATATTATTTTGATTAAAAATAGTACGTTAATAAGCAATAAATGGCATATAAAATAGTGTGAAGGTGAAGATCACACAAAATCAACTACAAATGTGAGAATTTTACATTTTTAGGATTATAAATTTCATGTAGCACATTAGCAACACTACAGTAATGCTAATATAACAATAGTGTAAAAAAAATCCTGACCTAATTCCTTACAAATGCTGATACAAAATGTGAATGATTTCAGAGTTTCGGGTATTGGGTCTCCTGATAGAGATCAGAGATGAACTGAGGCATGTGGGAAAGTGTACAGAACTGGTGAACTCCCAATTCCACATCAAGAGGCTGAGCACAATGGAAGAGTCCTGTACACACAAGTGAGTCCTTGACAACATGGACAATCAAAACCTACTGGTATGATATTATATTCTCTCTGTGGTGTAGAAAATATTCACTACTAGTATTCTAGGTTACAGATAGGTCATTATATGACAGCTTACATCTGATTAATAGGATCCAAGGATCCATCTCTGGCATACATTCTTATTTTTAGTTTATAATGTATAATCTTGCTAATCTTTTAATGCCAAAATAAAGTGTTTTATAAAAAGCTTCATGTTCTAAGAAATCACTACAACTTTTGAACTTTGAAATATGGCCACTTTGTATTCTAGGACTTAGCAAATACTGCAGAAAAGTGGAGTTAAAATGTGAAAATGTGTAATGGGTATGTCTGATTAGTTGATTAGTGAAGATCCAGTAGTAAAAATAGCTTCTAATATTATTTCTAATATAATATTATTTCCAGATAAACCAACTTTGGAGAGTAGGCAACAGTGATTTCAAAGAAAGTGTGTTCACTTTCTTTGAAAGTGAGGTTAAGGTATTGCTTATAGAAAGCGTGTTAAGGTATTGCTTATAGATTTTTTAAATGTTTTTACATTACATTTTTACTTTGATCAAGTTAAAATATCCACAAAATTTAGCTTAAAGATACCTTGTTAACCACTGAATTTGCAAGGTGTAAAACTGCTAAATTGTCTTTTAAAATATAAGGATTACAGTAGTACATTTGATACTAAATATTTGAGTAAATAAACGTTGAGTGAAAACTCGCTTGAGAAATGTCTAAGCTCAGTCATAATTTGGTTTTCAGACTTAAGACAAATTAACTGATGATGGAATTCAACTTCGGTGGCACAAACCAGAAAGATAGATAGACAAAAGAGGTGCCTGGGAGACACAAATCTTTTTAGAGCAATTAAAGGTACTCTTATTCTATGTTGTACTTTCAAACTTTGGGTACTCTTTAATTAGGACAGACTATTGCTCAATTACTATGATGCAAGCTAAACTTGACAATCTTTGACAATTATTATTAAATGAGCATTATACAAATGTGCATTGATATTTTTAATATGTACCTTAATTGTAATATATATAAACACAATTGCTTTGATATGGATGTTCATTTGAAGGATTTGAGGAAACTATCAAGGATTGCAGAACAACCAAAGATACATTTGGGCATCTGCTATTGGCAAAGATGAAAAGTGTGAAGCTTGCATACACACGAGAGAAAAATCAGTTTTAATGTACTTCATTAAACTGATGGTGTGCTTATCAATCGTGCATAAAAAAATACATAGCAGAGGATGGTTTCGATCCATCGACCTCTGGGTTATGGGCCCAGCACGCTTCCGCTGCGCCACTCTGCTGATAGCTGTCATAGTGTGATTCAACACAACTGCTCTATCTTTGCTTTCTAAAAGTGCGCCCGAGATGAAAAGTCTAAACGGTAAACGCAGACGTCACTTTGAGCACTTGGTCTTTTATAGTACAAATATCACACGCTGCACTACATGGGCGTGTCTTCAAGATCGTTGTGAACCAAAGCTTCTGCTTTCCGAGGCAACTGATTCTTTCGTTGTTAATTCACAAATCTTCAATGAGAATCAGTGAAACGAAAACCAAACACATGTACACACTCGCGTCCTAGCCTGAAAGAAAAATGATGGAAGCATTTGAGGAATAACAAGAGTAGTCTGAACAGCTCCAGTCTATCAACTGCTCTACAAAGTGATCGCTACTTCCACACCCAGTTTATAACACTGAAAATGATTCAGGAAACACAGCAAAGTTCTAAAAGCAGTGGTTGAAAAGCGTCTAGATACATAAAATGACAACTTCTCAAAAGTAAAATCTTCAGCTTTTAAATATTGTCATCCATATATTTTCGTTTTTCTCTTTTTTACATAACACGCTTTCGAGAAATAGACTGTCTGGTAATGAAGGCTGCATTAGAAAATGTGTATCTAAATTAAAATCGGGTTTATGACTTCTGCGTTTTTCAGCTTTCTTAGCGCTTGGGTCTCGATTCAGATATTGCAATGAAAGCAACAGGGGAGTAAGTTTTCCTTTTCTAAATCAAAGGTGATCTGCTCACAAGGAAGTATAAAAACTTCAGCGTTTACTTTTTGAAGACCGCAAATTGTCGAAACACTATTGCTTCATAAGCTAATAAGTAAGGTTTCTGAGCACGCATTGTATTACTAATGCTGTTATTAATAAAAAAAAAGCTTAAATTCACATAATGGAATTTGGACGGCTCAAAGTAGTCTATTCTTTGTACAACTTCATTGTCTGTCCTTTTGTTATTGTAACGGATTCGGGTTCTAGCTAGCAAGACCTGGGTTCGAGCCAATACAATGAGGCACGAAGTAGGGTGGGAGCGGCAAGGGCACAAGCCCTAGAACCCGAATCCGTTACAATAACAAAAGGACAGACAATGAAATAAGGGCTATTTCGAAGTCGCAAATGTGAGAGATAAAGTCAAAATTCTGAGTTTTTAGGTCGCAATTCTATGATTCTAAGTCACAATTCAGAGATACCATAGTGCGTTTTTTTTTTACTCCCTGGCGGAAACGGGCTTCCGTAGGTTCTCAGTGCTGCGAAGCAAAAGCAATCTCTGGAAAATCAGACAAATTATTATCAGATCATGTCAAAAGCTGATCAGTATTTCTTTACTGGAAAACAAAGAAATGCTTGTATTACACATTTTAATATGACATGCAATTACACATGAAAAATAGTAAAATTATTTTCATTGCGGTACATGTTGATAGAACAGCCCCCTCGATATAAGAAAGTGTACTCTGTCTGACAGCGAGTTTAACACACTGTCCTCGGAAATTAGAAACTAATTGAAAAATAAATTAATCTGAGCAACGTGTGGGTGATTTAATTCTGTCGAAATTGCGTGGAACTCCTCCGCTGAGCTCAGATACACACGGGAAAGTGTTCAGGCGGCTTCACGGAGTCCCACCTCAGACTGGAAGACCGGGGTAAAGTTAGCTCGAAGTTCGAAAACGATTTTGGCACGCCTGTAGCGCTTTCACGAAACCTCTTAGAGTTGCGAGAATGCTTGTTTTGTGTATAAAATACATTGTGGATGCTTTCTCAGCCTTTACTTTTTCGTTTTTATGACATTTTTTTGACCAAGCACGAATATTCTTTTGTCCATATCTTCGCAATGGAAGCACAGAACGCCGTCAAACCAAATGCATTTTAAAGACCACGACTTGTGGATATTTCCACACTCTTTACATCAAACTATCAGTGAGCTAATTATCTTTTTTTAAACCTCCGGTTTTTCATCGATGCGTAATTACGCACGAACTGGAACCCGGGGGACCGCTGTGTGCACACGTTCACAACGCGAGAAATACTGTTCAATACGGCTTCGTGCGAGAAACCCGTATATGACCATAGGAAGCAGAACAGCGCAGTCTCCCATTACCCAGACTGTAAGCACGGGAATAAAGCTTTGTTTGATTTCTGAAACCCTTCCTTTACGCCCTGTTTTCATTCAGGTAAGGGTCAACTATATTGAAAATACTACTGACAGCAGGAAGATTAAAATATTCTTTACTCAGCAGCTTATTAAAAACAGCTCCCATGATGTTCAAACCGATTTTTTACACAGAACACTGACACAGCTTTGCATTCTGAATCTCTTTTTCTCATGCTTTTATTTAATATGGCACAATGCACTGGGATAGGGGTATTCTGTTCACAAACCAATAGCATTTAAACCACAGTACCCACAATGCTGCAAGTGTTTTGCACACTAAGCAGGTCCTCTGACTTTTCCCAGCTTTGTTTTGGGTTGTGGAACCTTTCTTTATATTTTTTAGGATTTTCTGAAGATAACACTACAGGTAATACACTGGGACAGGTGGGTCATCTTCATGGCTCAATAGCATTTCAAATACAGCACCCACACTGCTGTACCCAAGTGTTTTACACACCAGACAGGCCCCCGAACCTCGTACAACCTTGCTGTGGCTGTGGCCCCTTTCTTAAATTTTTTATGATTTTTTGAAGATAACACTACAGGTAATACACTGGGACAGGTGGGTCATTTTCATGGCTCAATAGCATTTCAAATACAGCACCCACACTGCTGAAACCAAGTGTTTTACACACCAGACAGGCCCCCGAACCTCATACAACCTTACTGTGGCTGTGGCCCCTGTCTTTATTTTGTAATGAGTTTCTGAAGATAACACTACAGGTAATACACTGGGACAGGTGGGTCGTCTTCATGGCTCAATAGCATTTCAAATACAGCACCCACTCTGCTGAAACCAAGTGTTTTACACACCAGACAGGCCCCCGAACCTCATACAACCTTACTGTGGCTGTGGCCCCTTTCTTTATTTTGTAATGAGTTTCTGAAGATAACACTACAGGTAATACACTGGGACGGGTGGGTCGTCTTCATGGCTCAATAGCATTTCAAATACAGCACCCACTCTGCTGAGACCAAGTGTTTTACACACCAGACAGGCCCCCTAACTTTATATAACCTTGCTGTGGCTGTGGCCCCTTTCTTTAATTTTTTATGATTTTTTGAAGATAACACTACAGGTAATACACTGGGATAGGTGGGTCGTCTTCATGGCTCAATAGCATTTCAAATACAGCACCCACACTGCTGAAACCAAGTGTTTTACACACCAGACAGGCCCCCGAACCTCATACAACCTTACTGTGGCTGTGGCCCCTTTCTTTATTTTGTAATGAGTTTCTGAAGATAACACTACAGGTAATACACTGGGACGGGTGGGTCGTCTTCATGGCTCAATAGCATTTCAAATACAGCACCCACTCTGCTGAGACCAAGTGTTTTACACACCAGACAGGCCCCCGGACCTCGTACAACCTTGCTGTGGCTGTGGCCCCTTTCTTTAATTTTTTATGATTTTTTGAAGATAACACTACAGGTAATACACTGGGACAGGTGGGTCATCTTCATGGCTCAATAGCATTTCAAATACAGCACCCACACTGCTGAAACCAAGTGTTTTACACACCAGACAGGCCCCCTAACTTTATATAACCTTGCTGTGGCTGTGGCCCCTTTCTTTAATTTTTTATGATTTTTTGAAGATAACACTACAGGTAATACACTGGGATAGGTGGGTCGTCTTCATGGCTCAATAGCATTTCAAATACAGCACCCATACTGCTGAAACCAAGTGTTTTACACACCAGACAGGCCCCCGGACCTCGTACAACCTTGCTGTGGCTGTGGCCCCTTTCTTTAATTTTTTATGATTTTTTGAAGATAACACTACAGGTAATACACTGGGATAGGTGGGTCGTCTTCATGGCTCAATAGCATTTCAAATTAAGCACCCACACTGCTGAAACCAAGTGTTTTACACACCAGACAGCCCCCAGAACCTTATACAACCTTTCTGTGGTTGTGGCCCCTTTCTTTATTTTTTTAATAAGAATTTTAGTTTTTCAATATGGCACCATTAGACAGGCGGTACATGGGGATTGGGGGGTGCTATTCATGAGTCAATAGCTCTTCAAGCACAACAGCCACAGTGCTGCAACCAGGTGTTTTACACCAGACATTTCCCCTAACCTTATACAACCTCGCTTTGAGTTGTGGAACATTTATTTATTTTTTAATTGTTTTTTTGACTGTAATCAAGTGTTGTGCTCACTAGGCAGGCCTCCTGACCTTTCACAGTCATGCTTTGTTGTGTGCAACTTTAATTATCTTTTTAGGATTTTTTGAACATGGCAACTTCCACCGAGACGGGTGGGGGGTGTAGGGGTGCTCTTCAATAGCTTTTTCATCTATACACACAAACGGATGTAACCAAGACACTCAGAACCTGTCACGCAGGGGCTGACTGCTGAGGATAGGGATCCAATGCGGTGCCCTTGGTAGCGTTGGCGCGAGACGCAGGCGTAGTCGGAGTAAACAGGCAGGGGCCCGAGTCCGGGAAGGGGTAGTACAGGCGTAGGCACAGAATCGACAGGCGAAGGCGTAGTCGAGGGACTGGCAGGGGTCGGAGTCCGGGAAGGCGTAGAAGTTGCGTCGGTAGGCAGAGGCGTAAATGAAGAGACAGGCTGGGGTCAGGATCCGAGAAAGCGTAAAAAAGGCGAAGGTACAAAATCGAGTGGCTAAAGCAGTTGTCGGAAAAGCGGGGTCGAGGTCCAGGGGAGAAGTCATAGTAAGGCAAAGGCGTAGTTAGTAGGTAAGCTCCGGGAGAGAATCTCAATCGTGAGCAATGACCGGGGGACAGATGAGGGTTTAAGTAGAGGACTGATTGACATGTGCACGTTTGGTATGGGGAGAGCTCGAGGGAATGCGGGAGCGCTTGCCTGCGTGAGGGAGATTCATGACAGAACCAACAGAATCAACCTGAACTCATAGAAAAACAAGAATGCCCCCGAGACACCTGAATCCCCCTCCTGGACCACTCTGGTATCAACACCCCCAAACCCATCCATACCAGCTTACAAGATTCAGAATCGGTGCAACCCTCCAACCTGGACCAAGAGCAGGATGGGACAAGAACCTGCACCACACTACGTACACAGGTTTGTATTTTTGGCTGAAGATGAAAATGTCTAACATAGATTGTTTTGGTTCTAGCAAACAATAAAAATAGTTGTTAAAATCCAAACACACATAATGAGATCACTCTCTGTCAGTATGTGTAACATTCTGGGTCTGGGCTCCTCTGTATTTGGGCTAAAGAGAGTTCAACAACATTTATTAAATGCACTGACATCATAATCTGACAAGATCCATTGTTTAGGGGAGACTTGACCACCCACTGTCCCCCTGGTATCGTGAAGCTCATTGTCCTTTAGCTTTCCAAAACCAGAATCACTTGGGACTCCGGGGGGATCGGTGTATGCAAAATATGAATTCCTTATGCAAGAAATTGTATATGGTCAATATAGCGATCATATCTTATCAGCAGATGGTAATCTCCAAGGAACAAGTAATAGGTTTATTCCACGCTGAAAAATGATCAAATGATTGATGAACCCAAGTGATTTGAAAGAAATGTTAAACAACTCAAAGCGAGGTTGTATAAGGTTAGGGGAGCTGTCTGGTGTGTAAAACACCTGGTTGCAGCACTGTGGCTGTTGTGCTTGAAGAGCTATTGACTCGTGAAGAGCACGATGTACTATCCCCATGTACCGCCTGTCTAATGGTGCCATATTGAAAAACTCATAAAAAAATAAAGAAAGGGGCCACAACCACAGCAAGGTTGTATAAGGTTCTGGGGGCTGTCTGGTGTGTAAAACACCTGGTTTCAGCAGTGTGGCTGTTGTATTTGAAATGCTATTGAGCCATGAAGATGACCCACCTGTCCCAGTGTATTACATGTAGTGTTATCTTCAGAAAATCATAAAAAAATAAAGAAAGGGGCCACAACCACAGCAAGGTTGTATAAGGTTCTGGGGGCTGTCTGGTGTGTAAAACACCTGGTTTCAGCAGTGTGGCTGTTGTATTTGAAATGCTATTGAGCCATGAAGATGACCCACCTGTCCGAGTGTATTACATGTAGTGTTATCTTCAGAAAATCATAAAAAAATAAAGAAAGGGGCCACAGCCACAGTAAGGTTGTATGAGGTTTGGGGGCCTGTCTGGTGTGTAAAACACTTGGTTTCAGCAGAGTGGGTGCTGTATTTGAAATGCTATTGAGCAATGAAGACGACCCACCTGTCCCAGTGTATTACCTGTAGTGTTATCTTCAGAAACTCATAAAAAATTAAAGAAAGAGGCCACAGCCACAGCAAGGTTGTACGAGGTCCGGGGGCCTGTCTGGTGTGTAAAACACTTGGTTTCAGCAGAGTGGGTGCTGTATTTGAAATACTATTGAGCCATGAAGACGACCCACCCGTCCCAGTGTATTACCTGTAGTGTTATCTTCAGAAACTCATTACAAAATAAAGAAAGGGGCCACAGCCACAGTAAGGTTGTATGAGGTTCGGGGGCCTGTCTGGTGTGTAAAACACTTGGTTTCAGCAGTGTGGGTGCTGTATTTGAAATGCTATTGAGCAATGAAGACGACCCACCTGTCCCAGTGTATTACCTGTAGTGTTATCTTCAGAAACTCATAAAAAATTAAAGAAAGGGGCCACAGCCACAGCAAGGTTGTACGAGGTCCAGGGGCCTGTCTGGTGTGTAAAACACTTGGTCTCAGCAGAGTGGGTGCTGTATTTGAAATGCTATTGAGCCATGAAGACGACCCACCCGTCCCAGTGTATTACCTGTAGTGTTATCTTCAGAAACTCATTACAAAATAAAGAAAGGGGCCACAGCCACAGTAAGGTTGTATGAGGTTCGGGGGCCTGTCTGGTGTGTAAAACACTTGGTTTCAGCAGTGTGGGTGCTGTATTTGAAATGCTATTGAGCCATGAAGACAACCCACCCATCCCACCTGTAGTGTTATCTTCAGAAAATCATAAAAAAATAAAGGTTCCATAACCCAAAACAAAGCTGGGAATAGTCAGATGACCTGCTTAGTGTGCAAAACACTTACCTGCAGCATTGTGGGTGCTGTGGTTTAAATGCTATTGGTTTGTGAACAGAATACCCCTATCTCAGTGCATTGTGCCACATTAAATAAAAGCAAGAAAAAAAGAGATTCAGAACACAAAGCTGTGTCAGTGTTCTGTGTAAAAAATCGGTTTGAACATCATGGGAGCTGTTTTTAATAAGCTGCTGAGTAAAGAATATTTTAATCTTCCTGCTGTCAGTAGTATTTTCAATATAGTTGACCCTTACCTGAATGAAAACAGGACGTAAAGGAAGGGTTTCAGAAATCAAACAAAGCTTTATTCCCGTGCTTACAGTCTGGGTAATTGGAGACCGCGCTGTTCTGCTTCCTATGGTCATATACGGGTTTTTCGCATGAAGCCGTATTGAACAGTATTTCTCGCTTTGTGAACGTGTGCACACAGCGGTCCCCCGGGTTCCAGTTCGTGCGTAATTACGCATCGATGAAAAACCGGAGGTTTAAAAAAAGATAATTAGCTCACCGATAGATTGATGTAAAGGCTGTGGAAATATCCACAAGTCGTGGTCTTTAAAATGCTTTTGGTTTGAAGGCGTTCTGTGCTTCCATTGCGGAGATATGGACAAAAGCATATTCGTGCTTGGTCAAAAAAATGTCATAAAAACGAAAAAGTAAAGGCTGAGAAATCATCCACAATGTATTTTATACACAAAGCAAGTGTTTTTGTAACTCGTAAGAGATTTCGTGAAAGCGCTACAGGCGTGCCAAAATCGTTTTCGAACTTCAAGCTAACTTTACCCCGGTGACTGGAAGCAGGTTCTAATTAGACACTGAGAACAATCCGGGTCTCTGTATGTAATTGATTGTGTTGATTGAGCGGTAGTGTGACCATGTGTGTGGTAGCATTGTCCTGCCAGTATAAAAACCTAGTCACCGCGTTCACATTTTATGCTCTCTTGCTTCAACAGAGTTTGGTGGTTTATTTGTTTTACTTCTGTAGCAGTTAAGCGGGACGTTAATTTGGCGATGCGCTCGTTTCTCTTTATGCTGTGCCTGTGTGCAGGGGCTGGGCTCCCCGCACTGATCTCCGCCGGGCCGGCTGGCTGGGACTCTCGGGAATTAGCGCTCCAGGCCGACCTCCCGGCTCTCGAAGACGCAGCCCAGTCGGAGGACTTGAGCCTGGCAGATGCGCCCTCCGAAGATCTGTCTGCAAGCGAGAACGACTCCCAGTCCTTGGCTCCCGACTGCCGCCGCCTTCCCGTGTCCAGAGACGCGTACTCGCCCTACTTCAACAAGGAGAAGATGAAGCCCGAAGCCGGCAGACGCCCCTTACCCGCCTACATCAAGAGCGTCCTGTTTCCTCCCCAGCGAGGGCGGCAGCCGGCTCGCCCGGCCATCGGGGGCACCAGAGGAGTGGCTGTGTGGTGCGACTCCAGCAGGATGTACGTGAGGGTCAGTCGGCTCCTGTTCGGCTTCAGCTGTCGGCCATCGGAGGTGACCTTGGGCAACTGCAGCGTCAGCCGAACCACACGCCGTTACTTCTACTTCATCTACAGGCTTCACGAGTGCGGTACCGAGCGATCGGTAAGCGGGTCTTCATCTACATGCAGTGTATCGATGTGAGCTGTAGGGCCAGTGTCGGGGTTGCCTTTCCTGGGAATACCCCTTCCTCTGTGACCTTGCAGGTTGTCCAGGGCCGCCTGGTGTACTCCAACACTCTCCGCTATGCCCCGCCCTCCTCCAGTGCGCCTGTGCATCGCTTCATTCCCTTCTTGTGCCGGTCAAGTGCTCCTACAACAGGTAGGCAGGGCTCTGCCGCTGCTGAGAAGCTGCTGGGAAAGTGTCCAGAAGCCCCTCATCCCCTCTGTCCTGCAGGTTCCACTACTCCTACAAGGTTGGCTATGTCCCCACGTGGGCCAGGAGAAGGACCTTCTTCAAGGACCTGAAAAACAAGCACAGCTTTGTCCTGCTCACCACCAACTGTAAGCTCCTTGAGTGAGTAGCTCCTCCTGCCAGCAGGGGGTGCTGTGTGCAGGTGTAATGCTGCCTCTCTCTCTCTCTCTCCAGCCCACTGGGTCCGGCTCTCTCCTAAGGATGAGTACTTCCTGGGTCAGCCCATATACTTCCAGGCCACTGCCTACTTTGCCACAGCGGAGCAGAGGCTGTACATCCACTCGTGTTACGTAACGGAGAAACCAGACCAGCACTCGCAGCCCCGTTTCCCTGTGATCGACAACTTGGGGTACGGCCCCTTCTTGGAGGGGAGGTGGGCAGGAGCCCTGAGAGCCTGCAGGGGTTCATCCTTGTCCTCGGGTGCATGGTGGACAGCAAGGCAGATGGCTGCCTGTCCAGGTTTGTCCCCTCCAAGCAGGAGGATGTGCTCCGCTTCACAATTGATGCCTTCCTCTTCCAGAAGAAGCTGTCCAGGAAGGTACTGCTCTCAAAGGCTGCTCAGCCTTCTTGCTCTACTGATCCATGGTCTGCTTTTCCGTCCATGATCTAGATGTGAACCAGACTGTGGCAGCTGTAGTGCCTAGAGCTGCCAGCTTGCCTTCACTGATGGCCGAAGGTCCTTCTCTGTCCCTCTATTGGCCTTGATCCCTTAGTGCTGTGACCTTCCCTCTTGCAGCATGAAGTGACTGAGCTGTACATGCACTGTGTCATGGCTGTGGCTCCTGCTAATGCAACACCAGGGACCAAGTCCTGCACCTAAAACAGGGAGGCTAAGAGGTACTTCTGCAAGGAGCCTGCTGAGGGTGCTCTGGGACATGCCTCCTCTCCTTCAGGTGGGAGGAGCCGTATGGTGACCATGAGGTCTGTGCCTGCTGTGAGTCCAGGTGTGCTGGCAGCCGGAATGAAGGTGGGTCTGGTTCTCTATCCCTTGTGGATGCATCTCTGCCCAAGAGACAACCATGCTTGGACAACTGAGGAATGATCCCATGCTGGACAAAGGGACTGTTTAGATAAGTAGACTGTGGATCTCTGGGTATAGCAGATCCCTCACTCCTGGGTGCTGCTTGTCCACAGGTACCAGGAGCCTGGTGACCAGCAGTCGGGTGGCTGTGGCACCAGTAGAAGCTCCTCTGGATGTGGAAGCTGACTGGACTGAGGATGAGGAGGGAGACCCTCAGAGCTCCAGTGAGGATGTGGAGGGAGCAGAGGACTTTGGAGATGTTGGCCAGTGGACAGGTAGGGTCTGGCAGGAGGAGCTCCTGTAGGGGTGGTGTCCTGCAGTTCAGCTGGATTGTTCTCCTTCTTCCTCCCCAGGTGCCTGAGTGAAGGCTCCAGCCTGGCCCTTGTGACTCTCCTGCCTCCACTTGCCTTGTAATGGCAACATCTCAATAAAGCTGTGAAAGACCCTTCTGCCTGCCCTTGTTTCTTTGTGGTTTATAGGTTTGAATGGGGTGGAGGAATTCAAGGGAAGTGAGACCCATTAATCAATGGAAGTATTTGTGGGGGTTCCACTTTCAAGAATGCTTCCCGTATTGCTGCCAATGAGGACTGAAAATGGCTGGAGTAATAAAGCGTTGTAGTGGGGGAAGATGGCCGCACTATTCCTTGGGCAGGGCATTGTGACTTTTTTTTTTTAACTGTGAGAGAGACGGAGGTGTTCAATATACTGGAAATCCTTCTGTTTCCGAGATGGGTAGTGCTTATGGAGTGTGAGTTGCTACTGTAGTGCCTAGTAAGAGTGAGATCTGGTGTCCTATTCTAGGCTGCACAAACTGACTAAAAGAAACGCAAGGAAGGAATTGTCAACAGGGGCTTGGTGTAAAGTAGGTCTTCCCATCCTTAGCAGAGGAACAATACTGGTGCAAAAACATCAGTGAATAATGGTGCAGTTAGAATCTCTGAGGTCTTGTCTTATGGGTGTTGGTTTCACAGTAGTGGTATTGGACAGTCATGGGGAAGTATTAGGATTGAGACTGGAGATCCCAGTACTTGACTGGGAAGGCGGGTGTTCACAACCACCTCTACCAGCAGCACAGACTGTGTAGATTGAGACTGAACGCTTACTACACAAGCCTCTCCCCTGTTTCAGTGTCCCATGTCATGAATTTCAAGTGAATCCTAGTCTTCCTTTGTGACTACCTATAATTTGCGCAAATCCTGCTGGCCCACTAACACTTAATTTTTAGCCCTACTGCACTGCCCTATTAAAGCTTCAAGGATTTAGGCTAAACTATTTTATATAATGGTTCCAAAGGTGGCTTCTCAAAGCACTTGACAGAATTACAATAAGAATACACAGGATAAAACAATTCCAATAGACAGAGGAGACCATGGATGGTGGTACTAAGGAAAGTAGAAGCAGAGGGCTAAAGAATGGAACCAGTTCAGTAAAGGCTCTTCTACAGAAGAAGGTGTTGAGTCTGAATTTGAAGGAGTTTAGGGAAGGTGACTCTGCTATCCTTGGGCAGAGAGTTCCAGAGCCTGGGGGCATAACAGGAGAAGGCCCTGTCACCCATACAGTGTAGACGGGCTTGGGGGACAGTTAGGAGACCAGAATTAGAGTGAAGGTTATGAAATGGGGAGTAGGGTGATAATAGATTAAACTGCAACTGAAATGTGAAGGCACGTTCTATAGTTTATGAAAGGGTAATGTTAGGCTTTTATGGGACGGGGGTACTGGCAGCACTTTTGAGGACTGTTGGTACAACAGCAGTGCTCAAGGATTCATTTCTAATATTGAGGACAATGGGTTATATACCCATCGTTATTACCAAAGGCTCAGAGACCTTTTGCTATATAAAAAGACTTCTTTCCACCACTAATTTATTCAGGTTTGGTTCATTTGGGTTTTATCAGTTAAACATTTAATATTGTATGTCAGTTTGTTGATGCCTGTATATCACAGTGATCTGCACACACACCTTTGACTGAATATAGGCTGCCAAACCTCTCCAGCAAACTTATGTATCACGGTAGGTACACAAGAAGTTTATTTGTAATAACAGGGTTGTTGGTGCCAGTAGTCAGATTGGGTCAATTGCAAGGTAAGAACAGCATCGCATTAACTGGAGATGATCCAGAGATTAGCATGCAGCTCTGTACGCCAGATTAATACCGATTTGCAACTCGCTCGTCTGCTGACTTTAGTCCCCTGCTCAGTAATCACAATGTTCCCAATTGCAATGAGCCCAAGGAAACATCTGCTGCTCTCTAGAGGACACTACAGGACAGGACTAAGTACAATTCCTGCAATAGACTAAGCAGTTTAGTGCCAAACTAATGGAACACTGAATCCTATGGGACAGTTCCGAATGTAGTAACAGCTTAATACTGAAATAATATCGTAAACACCTCGTGATCTTAAGAATCTGTCGCTGTTAAAAAGTATTATAATAATAAGCTAAAATTGTACTGCAGCCACAACACTTTGGACTTGCAGCTCCTGTCCTGATCATACAGAAAGATGTCATCACTATAATACCTGTTAACAAACATAGCGCCTGCAGTCTGTGAAAGAGAGCTCTGAGGTGAATATTCCTTGCAGGGAAGTGAACTGAAAAACAGGCAAATACATCACTCAGATGAGGAGCAACGACTGTCGCTAAAGAAAGTGAGCGGGGGTACACCTATAGTAGTTCATCCACAGAAATTCAAACATAAATTTGTGACGCACCAGAGTACCGCAAAGCTAGAAGCGTGCCTTCAACTGGAGTACTGTAGCACGACTGTTTATTTTTTAAAGTAATATTAACTTATTCCAGGCGTTCATCTGGTTTAAGAATACAAATCGATGCCTTCAAATAGACCTTTAACAGTCCTTTGATGTAGAATTAAGAAAATGGGGAATTATTTGATCCCATTCTCAATCCAGTAGTTTATGGACAGGCGCTCTCAGCGGACTGTGTGCAGGAGTGATGGGTGATGTGGAATTCTATGGGCTCAGTGGGACTCTGGGAGTCAACTCAGGGCTCTGCTGTAGATTCCTGTAGAACCGGTGTGAAATGATAATGTATCGTTGGCTGGTATTGTTAATGTAAAGTTTACTGGTACGTTTCGGCCAAAACATATTTTCTTTCTTCTTTTTTTCAGCATGGAATAAACCTATTACTTGTTCCTTTGCAGCCTACGCATGCTGACACAGCTACCCACCTGAACTACAAATTGTATGTTGGCCGTTCCGTTACACTATATTGATGAATCGTACAAGATCATAGGATCTATAAGCCTGAAGACTTGTCTTGTACAGTGCCCTGATAAAAATCAAATTAATTACACTAATTTTTATGGAATCCCATTTCCGGTAGTGAGGCTTCCATAGTACACGGATGGAATAGTGGATGGTGGGCTTTTAAATTCTTTTTTTATTTAAACACCAGAAATACAAAAACGAAGACAGAATATGAAATAAGATACAGAAATAGACACTTCACATCCAGAAGAATTCACAATTATAAAAGCTGAAACTTATACTTTTTAAATATTTCCATTGTATGTCGTTTTTTACTTAAAAAAGAAACTCTTCTTTAGCTCAGCTGGCAAGGCCTGGGTTCGAGCCAATGCAGTGAGGCACGAACTAGGGTGGGAGCGGCGAGGGCACAAGCCCTGGAACCTGAATCCGTTACAATAACAAAAGGACAGACAATGAAATATGGGTTATTTCGAAGTCCCAAATGTGAGATATAAAGTCGTAATTACGAGATATAAAGTCGGAATTCTGAGTTTTTAAGTCCCAATTCTCAGTTACTAAGTCGGAATTCTGAGATACCATAGCGCGTTTTTATTTTTACTCCCTGGCGGAAACGGGCTTCCATAGAAATGGTCAGATTCAGAGCCATTGCAGTTCGTGCTAATTAGAACAACACCAGAACTGAACCCTCAGCACCGTACTGACTACTGAGCACAAGATCAGCTGCTCGCCAGCTTTGTTTCGCACAGTTTTGCATTGCTATTGAGCTCAGAGCAGGAGCTGATCTTCAGACAGTCAGATGCGTTATACATTACGTCACTGGCCCTAATCTTATGGTGCTCAACTGCACCATAGTGACCTCAGCGCCACTACTAGTAATGCATCGCCCCCGGCCAAAATTGCTTAGTAAAAAAAAACATTTTCTATACTGTCTGTTTAAAAATATTATATCTTTAAAAATGACAAAGGGTTTGTGTGTCACGCTAAAGTTTCGATTCATTTCGAATGCAAAGAAAAAACATTTTCTTCCAAGAAATCATAAATTTGTCTCATCCTCCATACTATAATTCTCTCTTGTAGTAGTAAAGCATTTTGAGTCAAAGCGAACAATATATTAAAGGAACAAGTAATAGGTTTATTCCATGCTGAAAAGAGAAGAGAGAAAACACAACGTTTCAGCTGTGAAACCTTCTTCAGGTTTGTTTTCTCTCTTCTCTTTTCAGCATGGAATAAACCTACAATATTACTTGTTCCTTTGCAGATACACATGCTGACATAGCTACCCACCTGAATATATTAAACGTTTCATCTATATGATTAACATAATGTTCTCCTGAATAACTACAGTAAATGACAAAGCCTTAGAGCCACAGAGAAAAACAAATTGCATTTAAAGTAATTTTAAAGGCTCGAGATAACATTGCACTATAAACGCAAATGTCTGTCTTCTTTGTGGCGCTTACTTTTTGTTGCTTTAGCAAATTTCATGCAGTTTATTTCTGACACAAGACATAACAAGCTTGTGTATTTATGACAAAAAAGCAGGGCAACAATTTATATCGGCCTTGAAATTGAAATTGTTAAAAAGTGAGTTAAATGCAGATATAGTAAATATATTTTCTCATATAATGGTGTGTTTTTTTGTCTAAAAATCCTTCATGAATGGTTTAACAGACACTTTGCATAATAAAAAATATATATATTTACGAATTTTAACTTTTTATACAGTAAAGTTTTGTCGTGAACATGAGCCCTGTTTATCGATATCACCAACACAGTTCTGGATTTTATTCTGCCTTCCTATGGACATTGGAATTTTCTTTCACACAACAGCTCGCATGTGTGGTAACTTATTTGCGCCAGGGAGAAAAAGAATATTGCTGGCTTTTAAATGAGAAACCATTTGCGTTTATACAAAATCACAATGCGTTGTCCCAGACATTAGGACATCCTCTGTTTAAACACCTGTCGTTTTCTCTAATATTGGCTCCTGTGCTTCGGTCCATTTGAGAGAGAAGACACTGAAAAAGTTGAGTGAAAGTGGATTTTGCACCTGCGCCAGTGCTGTAGTGGTTTCATACAGACACCCATACAAATCCATCACACGTTGGAAGGCAACGTAAAATATTGCTCTGTCCGTTGGTGGATTAGGTATGCATGCTACATTTCAACGTAAAATGCAATGTAAAAAGATCAAATTTGTTTCAAAGTCGATTAATGTAAAAACCGATAAAGCTCATGTTTTTTATCTAGTTTTATCTATATCTATATCTATTATCTAGTTTTTCAAAGGTCTTAAAAAAATGTTTATCGCAATTGTGAAAGTTAGAGAAGGTGTACCAGCGCGTGCCTTTATATCGCCAGCTTCGGTCTCGCACAAGTGATCTGTCTTTCATCAAAATAATTGCTGGAGCAGCAGGACGTAGAGTACCATGCAGCAGCTGTAGATGGTGCTCGGGTAAGCGCTTATTCTGTTTTCAGCACAGGGAGCAAGAATGAGCTCAGTCCGGCTCCCAGCAGAATCCATTCTGGTTTGGTTGCTGTCAGACTGTGCATCTGAGGCTTTTTGGATCGCAACGTGAAAAAAAAAAGAACAAAAAACAATTGCTCACATCGTGTTACTTCCAACAGAGGAAGGGAAGATATCACTTAAAAAAAATCAGAACTGAATATTTGGATCCGGGGCCTAATACTTATCAAATTATTAAAATAATAATTATTTAGCTATCAGATTGTGTTTCTGCAACATTTCATGCACAGTATGCCGTATTCAACAATAAAACAACAGTCACAACGAGGCCTTTACACCCAGTCTGGGGTATTTTCCCCTATTATATTTTTGCCACTTTATATCGAACCTGTTATACTCCCAGAATTGCGCAGTAGCTTCTACTTAATACAAATATACAATTCACCGCTGGTATAAACAGATGTGTGCCATGTCTGCCTTTGTAAGCATTTGTTTAAAAAATAAGTTCACAATAAGTTAAAAACACAAAAAGCACACACTTAATAATACAACGATACAAAATCAAATCCAAATCATAAAGCCAATTAAGTACCTATCCTTTGAAAACAGAGAACACCTTTATATCTAAAATAAAAATGTGACATTTGTATCTACTTTTGAATTACTGTACAAAGCAGACAGAGTAGTCCCTGAATTCAAAGATCAGATCTTGGCCAAAACAAGACAATCAGACATGAGCTGAATTCGGAACAAGAGCCTCTGCTTCGTCGTTTATTGAGCTTTTGATCAAAGTCTGAGTGAAAAAAGATCAGCTATTTTAACAAAATACACAAAGGGCACCTTCCTTCAAGCCGGAGTCAAACTGGTGACTTAAGGATTCCCTCTTGTTTCAACTACAGTCCTCCATTCTACCAACTGAGCTATCAACAGATGTCAGGAGCTGCTCTCTGGCACATACTGCCCAATGTAGTGAAATGTTCCGGATGATTTAAATCCCAGATCGACATCGTTTCCAACTCGTTTCCTTGGTCTTGTTTACCTTGAATTTAAGCCACAAACCAGGATTCTACTGTATAAACTTCCGGAGATATTACAAAATGTTTGATGGAGCATCAATCATTCCAGGCGGAAATTGACTCCTTTTTCTTTCTCGAGGGATCATATTAAACATTTAATTTGGATCGAGAAGAGGATCACCATGAGACACAAAACAAACAGTTTCATTCTGTCTTTATTAGAATCTGTATCACAGCTAATGCATGTAAAGCCTTTAGTATGCGAGAGTGAGAGTTTAGTTATGCCAGGGAGTGTGAGAAAAGAGAACTGAAATTTAGTAAATTAATATTTAAATAGAGTGTAAATCTTCAAAGTGTCACTGCAAAATTATTACAGGGGTCTACCAGCTGCCGGACGTACTTGTTTTGGGACTATTTCCAATAAGTACCGCATTAGTAGTTGTGTGTCCTTACTGGTATCTTTTAAACATTCGGTTATATACAAAAGGGACAGAGACACAGTAATAATCCGATTTTAACGTGTCCTGCATTTTAACTTACTGAACAGATAAATTGAAATGTTCTGATTCAGAGCCCCTGCAGTTCGTGCTAATTAGAACCACAACAATACTCCTGAGTCCTGAGCACCACACTGAGCAAAGGTTCAGCTGAACTCTGACTTTGTTCAGCACGACTTGTTGTTGCAGTTGAGCTCAGAGCTGGAGATGATCTCCATATTCTACCACACTAACTAGTCCTAAACGTAGTGCACAGTACACACTTTTTTAAAACAATTTAAAATATTACACAAAGGCTGTAAAGCACACTCTAAATCGATCCGAATATTTGATTTCCGCGATCCGTTTAGGCAACATTAGGCAACGTGGCGCTTCTCCAGCAAAGCATTTCTCAGTTTTGTGAACTACTGGTGCTTTTAACACACCAACTTACATATCTCGTCAGGATGGCCTAGTGGTCTAAGGCGCCAGACTCAAGGACTCCTGTCTTTCCATTGCTTGGGTGTTCTGGTCTCTGAATAGAGGTGTGGGTTCAAATCCCACTCCTGACAGCTTTTCCCTCTCTTGCATTTTTCCTGTCTTCTTGTGCTCGCTGACAACGACAGAAAGAAGAAAACGGAGAAACCGGCTTGCGGGCACATGATGGGCAGGGAAATGCTTCGTGAACACTTCAATGTGATTAGCAGAAAGTCAAATAGGCTTCGATTTCTCCCTTAAGAACTGTTTGGGGTGCCTGTAATCGAGTAAAGATTTACGGTCAAGGTATGCATTCAAAGGTGAAAGACCGAAATATAAATCCAGAAGAAGATGTATTAAAACATATTGTAACGCTTATGGCCGACAGGCACTGTGTAAGAGCCGGCGTACCAGAGCAGGTGATGTCACCGCCCTTCCCTGTGATAGCAGGACTACAGCTACTGGGCTGTAGAGTGATCTTTATTTACTGTAGCTCACGGGGCTGGGTCACTGCAGAGAGACGTGGGAGTCCCGGGTTCGAGCCTCAGTCAGGATGGGGCCGACCTAATGCGGCAAGGGCGCCTGCCTGAGCCCCCGTTGCGTTACAATATCGTTTTCATTGTATTTCATTAAATGTGGCATTGTGAAATCAGCCTGTAGCCCTACGGAATGCAGCCACTCTCCCGGTGACAGCGGCAGGAGCCGAGAGGATTAAATCAGAGCTCGAACCGAGAGTTTAAAAAATATGGGCAACTAGAACATAGATCATAGAACATTTTTATTAAACTTTCCTATCTGCTCGGCCTTACTGAAGTATTTTAGCTGCATTTTAGCTTCTATTTATATACTTTACAGTAGATAGTGTTTAGTAAGAGAAGAGAGATACAAGCGCTAAACCCCCACAATAACCAAACCTTAACTAAAGCAGGAAGATCAGTTTCTGCTCGAGACAGCCGTTTTCTGAACTGTAAACCTTCAACACTGGCTGGAGACGCTGTGTGTCCGGACTCAGAGGTTGTATAAGAAAAGACTCGGAGAGCTGCAGTCGCAGCTCATTGCTCTGCGCTCCCCGTGCGGAATGCGCGTGTCCTCACTCCTTCATTACCTTCATACACTTCTCTCAAACCACAGCAAACTCCTGAAATATTTCGGTGAACAGATACTGGGTCTTTCTTTCCGAGATATCATAGGCAGAAACAATAAACACGGTGAAAACAGGAAGGTATTCTGATCGTATAGAGAAATGCGCAAAAATACATTTCCTAAAATCCAATAAAATCTAGTTACATTCTGATGCTATTCTGATGTATCTGAATAGTTTCGGCACAGTTGTTACAGCAAAGAGACAAATAAACTTTTTTTTTTATTTCATTCGAGCTGTAGTTTTGAAAATGTTTTTTCAATTCTCTAAATAATACAAACACAAACACCCGTTGTAAGCGTCTGACCATTGATACTCTTGAATTACAGTATAAGCCCGTACACACGCTGGCAGGCAGTTCAGCGAATATGATGCCCCTGCAGGGGCCGAATATTAGACAGACGTATACATACAGTCATCGTGTGGAGTTTATTCCTCCTCTGCCGCAGTCTTTGCCTCTTGTCACATTTGCGCTTAATTGTCGATTTTTTGTATAGAACACCGAATATCTTGAGGAAGCCTGTCAAGCGAAGACTGATGGATTATTGAGGTGCAAACACTGGTTCAAAATCAACACCCTCTGCTATTGTCGTTGTTTCTTTGATAGTTTCTTCAAATTCCTCATCTGACCTTCAATATCAAGGGATATTGAGCATAATACCATACAAATTGTAACTTTCTTTTGATTGCCAGTTTTATTAAAATGCCATCCCCTTTTACAGTTATTTTAGATGTTTGGCAAGGCGTAATATCCCCCCTCTCACCCTCAGCTAAAATATTTTAAAAGTACAACAACATTACATTATATTGAACAGCGTTTATGTTAACATTTATATTCAAATTAAGGTAAATATACGAAAATATTAAAATAGAACTCCGGCGATCTGTTGTTTTTGCTTGTCAAGTTCTCGAACAATTTTGCATTGTTTTTTAAATTACTTTAGCTGAAGATGCAACGGGAGCATAAGTGAATTCTCCCGCCACTCACTGGAACATATAATTCCATGGGTGAATACTAACTGCTTGCAAGTTGCCAATGTCGGTAATTATTGGACATTCCCAGTAATGTTGACTCTGGTACTCAATTGTTTACTACTGCAAATATCAAAATAGTTCAGGTTTTGCGGAACAATTAAATTTTTGCGGTGATGATGTTTACTATAGGAAGGAGTGCGTCCCTGGGTGGGATCAAAAAACCCACCTGGGGGTTAATAGCCGAAAACGCTAACCGATTGCACCACAGAAATGCTTGCACCTTGCTTTTTTTCATTAACATACTTTTGGTGAACAAAAAAATTCGCTCGCATTTCATCTTTCGCAAGCTATATGATTTTAAAAAAACAAGTTGTTCTGCAAAGGAAATGAATAAACGCATTAAACCAAATCAAGACCTCTTTGAGTGTCCCAAATTACATGTTCTGTAAAACAAGACAGGAAAAAAAAAGGTACTGCTGGAATTCAGATCCAGGATCTCCGCTTTATGAAACAGGTGTTTTAACCAGCTTTACCACAGCGCCGGCAGAACACTTTTCTTATACAGGTGGGTACCCACCCTCAAACCCTTGTTCTCTCGCTACTTTACCTTTGCCTACTGCCCTGTCTCTCTCACACCTGAAGAAGGCTCCACGGGCGAAACGTTGTGTTCTCTTTCTTCTTTTTTTCAGCATGGAATAAACCTATTACCTATTCTTATACAGCCGCTTGGACACACCGCTCTGAGACATCTGAGGTCGATGTGCTGAGCCTGGTCGCCGAGCAAAATCATGCCCAAGGGGGGTGGCCCTTGTCATGAGGTGGCTGAGTGGTTAAGGCGATGGACTGCTAATCCATTGTGCTTTGCATGCGTGGGTTCGAATCCCATCCTCGTCGGTTTACGTTTTTGACTTGTGATCCGTTTCTAAGTTGGACTTGCTTTCTTTAGCTACTGTAGTAGAGCAGTAATATTTCTAGCGTTGGCTGAACATGGCTTACAGCAGTAGCTGACAGATATAGTCTCTTAATATTTAGGTTAAATTTATGCTTTGTACTGCTTTCACCTGATATTAATAGTAGTCCTGATGAACAATTTAGGGACATGGCGCATCTTGAAAATGTTCTTGTTAATTTCAGTTTGGAAAAGATGCACTCACCAGAAGCAGAAACTGGTCATATCTGCAAAATGCGCAATGCAATAGCAATGTCTTGCTATGAGTCCTTACCTGTTACAGGAGGCGTTGTAGGACTTTTTTAGTTCAGAAAAAGCTATCAATTCATCTTACATTTCTACTCCATCAATATTAGCAATGCTATCTTTACTAAGCTCTAAATATAGCTCTAAATAAATGCTAATTTTAAAATACATTTTAAAATAAATGCTATTCCATATGTTGTAACTTTGTGGTATTTAGAATTTTTATCTGAGGATGCAAGGGAAAGTATTATACAACTGTGAAAGAGGCTTGTATTTTAATACAATTTTCAATCAAAAGAAAACCAAAGTCCCTATGATATTACCGTCAATATCCCTTGATATCAACGTTCAGTTGAAAAATTTGAAGAAACTCTCAAACAAGCAACTGCAGTAGCAGAGAGTTTTGATTTAAACCGATCCTTGGAGCTCAATACTCCATTCATCCTTGAAAGAAGCAAAGACAGGGATATTTTGAGTGTCTCCATGATCCTCTTCTCAATCCAAAAGAAAGGTTTTATATGATCCTGATCCCACTAGAAAAAGGGTCAATTTCAGCCTGCACTGATGTCCCTTAAACGTTTTATAAGAACTCTGGACGTTTATACAGTGGAAGCCTGGTCCATTTCTTCTTCTGAACGAGACTATGGGAGTGAGTATTTTGATGTCGAACTGGGATTTAAATAAAGAGGAACACTACACTACACTGGGCTACGCGTGTGACAAAGCGTTTACGTTCTGACCTCTCGATAGCTCAATTGCTAGATCTTAAGACTATAGACAAAAACAGTGGGCATTTCTTATGTCCCTGGTTTGAATCCAGCTCGAAGGATGGTGTTTTCTTGTTCCTTAATCAAAAAGTGAAAATTGCGAATTTGTCTTTCACTTTGACGTTCACCCGAAAGCTCAGTATACAAAGAAGTAGAGGCTCCTGTTCTGGATCCTAATCCTAATCCTCACGTCTGATTGTTTTGCTTAGACCTTTAAAATGTACAATGTGGACTGTTTGCTCTTCCTAACACAATTAAAAAGCCGCCGACAAACTTACCGATCGGGAGTTTAGTTCAGTGATAGCGCGCACTTAAGACGCTCCGTTATCTATCGCCAGCATCTCTGTATTCATTTTAAACGCGATATTTTTTATTCTTCGTGTGTGAATTTCAGGGAGACTCATAAACCCTTTGTCTGTTTTAAAGATACATTATTTTAAACCAGACATAATGAAAGACGTAGTAACTAGACACACATACAAGACACATGAATAGTAGCGGCTCTGAATGCAATACAAACGCCAATGGCGCAATGGATAACGTGTCTGATTACGGATCAGAAGACGTTAGGTTTGTACTCCTTCCTGGTTCGTGAAGAAGCTTTTAAACCTCACTACTCAACACTGACATCGTAGGGTGTGCGGTCCTACACAACCTTACTATCGACTGGATGAGTCTTCTGTTCAATCTCCGATTCTTTCCGCACATTCCTGCTATTTCACCACCGTTATTGTAGGATAACAGCCACAGACACGAGAAGATATACTATTCCGAACAAATGTCTTAAAAAATCACGTTGAAAAAGGTGACAATACGTTTTTGTTTCTTTAACGTAACCTTATTTTTGCCTGTAAAGTTCACATTATTTTCTGTAGCCGCAAATCCCCAATATTTCTGCTGTCTCCCGAGAAACACAAGCGTGCAGTCAAATCATATTAAATAACACAACACATCTATTAATTTAACACCCAGATGTGACAGAACACATGTAAGACTTACACACAGCTTTTAATATGCTCTAGTGAATTTGCAGGTGTCCTGGGGAGGGAAGAGAACTGATATTAAGGAAATACATATTTAAAGGGGATGTAAGTCTTAAATGTGTTTTGTCACATCTGGGTGTTAACTGAATAATTTTTTTAGCATTATTTATTGTGTTTTGACTCTATACTTGTGTTTCTCAGGAGACAGCAGAAATATTGATGTTTACATTTATATTCACATTCCCGGTGATATTGACTGAGGTAATGCAGAAGCATGTTCTCTATAACAAGAAACGGTGCGAGAAGACAGGAAGAAAGGCACCGCTAGGATTTGAACCCAGGATCTCCTGTTTACTAGACAGGCGCTTTAACCAACTAAGCCACGGCGCCAGCAGAATTCTCCTCTTTTACTGCCACTTGGACACACCGCTCTGAGACACCCGCGTTCAGTAAGCGCTGAGTTAGCTGGCTGAGCACGTTGCCTCCTTTACATTCAATAGGAGCCCCGACACTAAGAGAAACGTACAGAAATGGGTTTTATCCGGAACTTTTCATGTCCAATGCGCTTGACATCTCCCAAGGGCGACAGAGTTCATTTACGACACTTTTCCTTTCTTTCTTCTTTCTGTACTCTTTGATGAAACAAAACGAGAAAGCATGTAAGGGAAAATGTCTTTTTTCATGGAGAAAACATGCACCAGGAAATGTTGAAAAAAGTGAGTTAACATGAAAAGTGACCTAATTTACCGGAGCAAATGCTCACCTAGCAAGATCTGCTTTACTACAAGAGTAGAGTGAAAGACGTAATCATTTCACGCTGTTGTGGAACAAAACGCTTTTTTCTTGGAATTCTAAATCAATTAGAAATTCAGAGCGACACATAAAGGCTTTGTCTGTTTAAAAGTGATGATTTTTAAGAACTGATAAAAATGTAGAAAACACGTTTCTCACTTAGAAATTTAAGATGGGGGTGGGGTATTACTAGTAGCGGCGCTGAACTCACCATGGTGCAATTCATTTACGTGACGGGCTACTGGTTTAATGGATAACGCGTCTGATTTCGGTTTATTAGATTGTCGATTTGACTTCTACCGGGGTTGTGTGATTTAAATCAGGCTCCTCAGAAAAAGATGTCCGTTATGTAAATGAACCGCACCTGAAAGCAAACGTTGGGTCTGGGTTCCTTTCTTTCCTGCATGAAATAGCAAATCGTTACAAAAAAAACACCAACTAATGTCCAATAGCGTTAGTCATTGAAGTAAACATGAATGTACTGTAAGGTCTTGGTACATGGGAGTGGATTTCAACCACAATTAAAAAAGGGCAAATTATAATTACAGGCTTCGGACACTTTTTCATACAAAAGTGACCAAACACTCACTAACTTTCAGGTTTGCTTGAACTTGTAACAAGAAGGAGGTCTGAAACTTCCATTCTCTGATGTCACTGTCTCTAAAGTCGGACGCGATGTTTCGCGGATGTGCAGTGTGCCTTTTCTCTTGTCGTGTTCAAGATGATTCGCTGCATAAGCTCCTGATTGGGTGTTCTCTACTGCGCTTTTATTTCGTTCAGATTACCTATTTGGTGTACAGATAAAACCCGACTGCGTGGTGTAATTTCCAGGTTCAGCACCGGTAGCACCTGCAAAATCATCAGCTGACCTCGACGTGATTTGAACACACAACCTTTTGATCAGGAGTCAGATATGCTACCATTGCACCACAAGGTCACTCATGGCTAGTGTTTTTAATTCACCCAAAGAGAAAAATCAGCGTCCCTGAAAAAGATTGATTTCATTCTCTCCTGTGAGGAGCGCCGCTCTTCCAACGAGGGTCTCTTCTTCCCAGACCACAGATTATTCTTCCCGCCCGGCTCTCTCACGGAGAGCAGACACACCGTCTCCACTAATGTGTTTACTACATCTATAGATCTGACCCCCTACAGCCCCGATATTCCTGGACAGGATATTTACCACCAGCCTCGTGAACTTCTCATCTTGACCTCTCCCAGGAGGAGCACAATTAACACAGAATCCTCTCTCCATTTAGCAAATAACACAAAACACTGTTTACCTGCAAGACAGAAAACCAGGCTGCTCCAGGTGAGGCTTGAACTCACAACTTCGGCATGACTCCACTGAATATGTCATTTTACATGGCCTGAACCAGGAAAGAGATTGAAAGTCAAGAAGTTATGGTGTTGTTTTAATACTTGCCTACTCTTTTAATTTTTCGGTCAAATCTTTTATTTGGGAGTACTTTCAATGGATGTTAATCCTTGTCCCGATGCATGATTCTGGGCCATGGTGCATCTTGAATGTTCTTATAGGCTTCAGTTTGGAAAAGTGCGCTCTTCAGAAGCTACGAAAGCGCTAATGGTTACATAACATTTAATGCAAAAGCAACGTTCGGGTTTGAAAAAGAATTTTACTTGCTATAAATACAAACACTGTTACAGGAAGCGTGTTAGGGCTATTTTAGCTTAGATCATCAATTCATCTTAAATTCTTGTCCATCTATATCAACAGCGTCATTGCTACTGAGCGCTAAAGGCAGGTCCTGGCAATACAATCTTCTTTAGAAAACATTTTTAAAACTATTTTCACTACCATACGTGAAGTAAAAGATTCCGATTGCACGCAACTAATAAATTATCTTTTCCAGGGACGTTGTAGCTAGATGCAAATTACAATCAAACATTTACCAGCTTTAACATTTTCTTTCAGATCCACAGGACAATCAGTATGAGCCATCAAAGAGCCTGTAGCAGCAAGAAGTTTAAAAGCACACAAGTGATCTGTCTTTGGTCAAAGGAATTGCTGGAGCAGTAGGACGCAGAGCAATATCTAGCAGCTGTAGACGATGTCCTGGGAAGAGAGATTCTGTTTTCAGCACAGGGAGTGAGAATGAGCTCAGTCCGGCTCCCAGCAGAATCCATTCTGGTTTGGTTACTGTCAGACTGTGCGTCTGAGGCTCTTTGGATCGCAACGTGAAAAAAAAAGTACAAAAAACATTTGCTCACATCTTGTGATTTCCATGAGAGGAAGAGAAGATATCACTTTAAAAAAAATCAGAACTGAAGATTTGGATCCGGGACCTCATACTTGTCAAATGATTAAAATAATATATCAGGTTGTGTTTCTGCAACATATCGTGCACAGTATGCCATTTTTTTCTAAAAATACAGTAGATTGTACTTAATAGAAATGTACAATTCACCGCTGGTATAAACAGATGTGGGCTGTATTTGTCTTTGTTAGCATTTGTTTAAAAAATAAGTTCAGAATACGATAAAAAACACAGAAAGCACAAACGTAATAATATAATGATACAAAATCAATACCAAATCATAAAGCCAATTAAGTACCTATCCTTTGAAAACAGTGACATTTGTATCTACTTTTGAATTACAAATCAGACAGCGTAGTCCCTTAATTCAAAGATCAGATCATGGCCAAAACAAGACAACCAGATGTTAGCTGAATTCGGAACAACAGCCTCTGCTTCATCGTTTATTGAGCTTTTGATCAACGTCTGAGTGAAAAAGATTCGCTATTTTAACTATTTGATTAAAGTTCACAAAAGCACCTTCCTTCGAGCTGGAGTCGAAACAGTGACTTAAGGATTCCTAAATGTTTCTAATACAGTCAGCCACACTACCAACTGAGCTATCGAAGGGATCTAAAGTGCTCCTCTCTGGCACATATTGCCCAATGTAGTGAAATATTCTGGGTACTTAAATTCCAGTTCGACATCAAGTTTCCAACTCGTTTCCTTAGTCTTGTTTACCTTGAATTTAAGCCACAAACCAGGATTCTACTGTATAATCTTCCGGGGATGTTACAAAATGTTTGATCAAAATGTTAATCATTACAGGCGGAAATTCACTCCTTTTTTTTTCTCGATGCATCATATTAAACATTTCATTTGGATCGAGAAGAGGATCACCATGAGAAACAGAACAAACTGTTTGATTCCAGCTTTATTGGGAGCTGTATCACAGCTAATGCATGTAAAGCCTTCAGTATGCGATAGTGAGAGTTCAGTTATGCCAGGGAGTGGGAGTGAAGAGAACTGAACTGAAATTTAGTAAATTCATATTTAAATAGAGTGTAAATCATCAAAGTGTTCTGTCACTTAAAACTTATTGCAACACTACCAGGAGTGGGGATTGAACCCACGTGGACATTTGTCCATTGGCTCTTAAGTCCAACGCCTTAACCACTCAGCCATCCTGATCTACAGCTAAATGCTGTTCAGTTGTTTAACATTTAAATATGATTCAACAATTAAAAAAAATTAAACCAGCGCCCTGTCACAGAAACGTACCCCAGTCACCCGCGCAACAAGCAGGGGTACTCAGCACTATACTAACGAGGAGCACTTGTCCGGAGCTGAGCGTTTACGGTCAGCAGTCATTTCCTCTTTTCCAAAGACATTTTCGCCTGCTCTCAGTAATTAATGTCGGTTTGAAGTCTGTTTCTGTTGTCTCCACTCTTGACAAAGAGCAGCCTTACGTAGGAGACTCCCTCTCTCAAGAAGTTTGCCATCACCCTGCAAGAGAGAAGAGCCAACCGGGGTAAACAGCTTGAAGTTCGAAAAAGATGTTGGCACGCCTGTAGCGTTTACACGAAACCTCTTACAGTTGTGAGAATACTTCCTTTGTGTATAAAATACATTGTGAATGCTTTCTCAGCCTTTACTTTTTCGTTTTTATGACATTTTTTTACCAAGCATGAATATTATTTTGTCCATATCTCCGCAATGGAAGCACAGAACGCCTTCAAACCAAATTCATTTTAAAGACCACGCCTTGTGGATATTTCCACAGCCTTTACATCAAACTATCAGTGAGCTAATTATATTTTTTTAAACCTCCGGTTTTTCATCGATGTGTAATTACGCACGAACTGGAACCCAGGGGACCGCTGTGTGCACACGTTCACAAAGCGAGAAATACTGTTCAATACGGCTTCGTGCGAAAAACCCATATATGACCATAGGAAGCAGAACAGCGCAGTCTCCAATTACCCAGACTGTAAGCATGGGATTAAAGCTTTGTTTGATTTCTGAAACCCTTCCTTTACGTCCTGTTTTCATTCAGGTAAGGGTCAACTATATTCACAATACTACTGACAGCAGCAAGATTAAAATATTCTTTACTCAGCGGCTTATTAAAAACAGCTCCCATGATGTTCATACCGACTTTTTACACAGAACACTGACACAGCTTTGTGTTCTGAATCTCTTTTTCTTATGCTTTTATTTTATGTGGCACAATGCACTGGTATAGGGGTATTCTGTTCACAAACCAATATCATTTAAACCAAAGCACCCACAATGCTGAAAGTAAGTGTTTTGCACACTAAGCAGGTCCTCTGACTTTTCCCAGCTTTGTTTTGGGTTGTGGAACCTTTTATTATTTTATGATTTTCTGAAGATAACACTACAGGTAATACACTGGGATAGGTGGGTTGACTTCATGGCTCAATAGCATTCAAATACAACAGCCACACTGCTGAAACCAAGTGTTTTCCACACCAGACAGGCCCCCTAACCTTATACAACCTTGCTGTGGCTTTGGCCCCTTTCTTTATTTTGTAATGATTTTCGGAACACCACAGGTAAATACAGTGCGATAGGTGGGTCTTCTTCATGGCTCAATAGCATTTCAAATACAACAGCCACACTGTTGAAATCAAGTGTTTTACACACCAGACAGGCCCCCTAACCTTATACAACCTTGCTGTGGCTGTGGCCCCATTCTTTATTTTGTAATGATTTTCGGAAGATAACACCACAGGTAAATACAGTGCGATAGGTGGGTCGATTTCATGGCTCAATAGCATTTCTAATACAACAGCCACACTGCTGAAATCAAGTGTTTTACACACCAGACAGGCCCCCTAACCTTATACAACCTTGATGTGGCTGTGGCCCCTTTCTTTATTTTGTAATGATTTTCAGAAGATAACACCACAGATAAATACAGTGCGATAGGTGGGTCTTCTTCATGGCTCAATAGCATTTCAAATACAACAGCCACACTGTTGAAACCAAGTGTTTTACACACCAGACCGCCCCCCGAACCTTATACAACCTTGCTGTGGCTGTGGCCCCTTTATTTATTTTGTAATGATTTTTTCAATATGGCACCATTAGACAGCCGGTACATGGGGATAGGGGGGTGGTATTCACGAGTCAATAGCTCTTCAAGCACAACAGCCACAGTGCTGCAACCAGGTGTTTTACACACCAGACAGCTCCCCTAACCTTATACAACCTCGCTTTGAGTTGTGGAACATTTCTTTCAAATCACTTGGGTTCAGCAATCATTTGATCATTTTTCAGCATGGAAGAAACCTATTACTTGTGAACTTGAACTTGAACTTGAATTTGAATTTGTCTTTCACTTAGACGTTCTTCGAAAGCTCAGTAAACGATAAAGCGTGTTTACTGAGCAAGAGACTCGTGTTCTGAATTCTCATCAGATTAACCGGTAATACAGCTACTAATAAAGGTTTACATTAATCTTAATTATTAATAAATAACACTTTTATTAATAAAGACATGTATTGATCAAATTCATTGTGAATAGTTGTGGTGTCTAGAAAACAATTTTAGCTAAATATTTCAAGCGAGTGGTGAATACTGTATGTTCGTTACTTTGTGACCATATTATTTCCACTACTGAACAGTTCAAAAGCGATCGACTGTTCCACTACTGAGCTACTTAAACCCTGTGAAGAGGTGGTTTAAGTTAGTCTCCTACATCAGTAAGATCTAATGGTCAGCAGATGTTATTTTAGGTTTGTTGCAATTGAGAACAGGTTTAGTACAGAGCTGCTGACAAATTTCAGCAGCCAGGTTCGTAGCAATGACCCGTTGTATGGACATTGCCAATCAGCCACAAGAAAAAAAAAACATCATTTGTGCCTTTATTAAAAAAAAGAAAAACAGAGTAGTAGTTTATGTGGTAATTTCAGGTACAATGTAAGAACTTAAGTTAACTAGTCCCACAGTAATGTGTGGGGTCCTCTCAATAGAAAAACAAATACTTGTAACCCGAAAACACAACAACCACAATGCGAGAAGCCTTCCGGGAACCTCGGTAAATCACTGTAGTAGTCTAACGACTACAAAAAATACAATTAAAAAATACTTAACGGAACAACTTCAAAACAAAAATAACATTAAAAACAAATCTGGGAAACAACAAAAACAGAATCTAATGCGAGAGCTTTTTCAAGTCTTCGGTACCCCATTGAACTTGAACTTGAACTTTATTGCCATATGTAACCGGTACTGGTACAATGGAATTCTTACAGAAAGTCTCTCGATTGTAAAACAAGTGTAAAAAACAAAACAAAGTGCAAACAGTGCATCAAGACAATGTACAAACAAACAATAGACAATGTGCAAGTAAACATGTAGACAGTTTGAATGTAAACAACACAGATGTGTAAACAATGACTGGAGATGTGCAATTGATAAGAAATCATAAAGAGGTAGATGGTCATGGTGTAGGTGTGGTCCGAGGGGGATGGCTAAATGTGTTCGCCAGTCTCACTGCTTGTGGATAGAAGCTATTGAAGAATCTTGTGGTAAGTGTCCGTATGCTCTTATATCTCTTGCCTGAGGGCAGTGGGGTGAAGCGCTCCTGCCCGGGGTGGTGACTGTCTTCTGTGATGGCCAGAGATTGTTCCTTGGAGATTACCATCTGCTGATAAGATATGATCACTATATTGACCATATACAATTTCTTGCATAAGGAATTCATATTTTGCATACACCGATCCCCCCGGAGTCCCAAGTGATTCTGGTTTTGGAAAGCTAAAGGACAATGAACTTCACGATACCAGGGGGACAGTGGGTGGTCAAGTCTCCCCTAAACAATGTCTCTTGTCAGATTATGATGTCAGTGCATTTAATAATGTTGTTGAACTCTCTTTAGCCCAAATACAGAGGAGCTCAGACCCAGAATGTTACACATACTGACAGAGAGTGATCTCATTATGTGTGTTTGGATTTTAACAACTATTATTATTGTTTGCTAGAACCAAAACAATCTATGTTAGACATTTTCATCTTCAGCCAAAAATACAAACCTGTGTACGTAGTGTGGTGCAGGTTCTTGTCCAATCCTGCTCTTGGTCCAGGTTGGAGGGTTGCACCGATTCTGGGTCTTGTTAGCTGGTATGGATGGGTTTGGGGGTGTTTATACCAGAGTGGTCCAGGAGGGGGGTGCAGGTGTCTCGGGGGCATTCTTGTTTTTCTATGAGTTCAGGTTGATTTTGTTGGTTCTGTCACGAATCTCCCTCACGCAGGCAAGCGTTCCCGCATTCCCTCGAGCTCTCCCCATACCAAACGTGCACGCGTCAATCAGTCCTCTACTTAAACCCTCATCTGTCCCCCGGTCATTGCTCACAATTGAGATTCTCTCCCGAAGCTTACCTACGAACTACGCCTTTGCCTTACTATGACTTCTCCCCTGGACCTCGACCCCGCTTTTCCGACAACCGCTTTAGCCACTCGATTTTGTACCTTCGCCTGTTTTATGCTTTCTCGGATCCTGACCCAAGCCTGTCTCTTCTTTTATGCCTCTGTCTACCGACGCAACTTCTACGCCTTCCCGGACTCCGACCCCTGCCAGTCCCTCGACCATGCCTTCGCCTGTCGATTCTTTGCCTACGCCTGTACTACGCCTTCCCGGACTCGGACCCCTGCCTGTTTACTCCGACTACGCCTGCGTCTCGCGCCAACGCTACCAAGGGCACCGCATTGGATCCCTATCCTCAGCAGTCAGCCCCTGCGTGACAGGTTCTGAGTGTCTTGGTTACATCCGTTTGTGTGTATAGATGAAAAAGCTATTGAAGAGCACCCCCACACCCCCCACCCATCTCGGTGGAAGTTGCCATGTTCAAAAAATCCTAAAAAGATAATTAAAGTTGCACACAACAAAGCATGACTGTGAAAGGTCAGGAGGCCTGCCTAGTGAGCACATCACTTGATTACAGTAAAAAAATCATTAAAAAATAAAGAAATGTTCCACAACTCAATGCGAGGTTGTATAAGGTTAGGTGAAATGTCTGGTGTAAAACACCTGGTTGCAGCACTGTGGCTGTTGTGCTACAAAATAAAGAAAGGGGCCACAGCCACAGCAAGGCTGTATAAGGTTCGGGGGGCTGTCTGGTGTGTAAAACACCTGGTTTCAGCAGTGTGGCTGTTGTATTTGAAATGCTATTGAGCCATGAAGACGACCCACCTATCCCAGTGTATTACCTGTAGTGTTATCTTCAAAAAATCATAAAAAAATAAAGGTTCCACAACCCAAAACAAAGCTGGGAAAAGTCAGAGGACCTGCTTAGTGTGCAAAACACTTACTTTCAGCATTGTGGGTGCTGTGGTTTAAATGCTATTGGTTTGTGAACAGAATACCCCTATACCAGTGCATTGTGCCACATTAAATAAAAGCACGAGAAAAAGAGATTCAGAACACAAAGCTGTGTCAGTGTTCTGTGTATAAAGACGGTTTGAACATCATGGGAGCTGTTTTTAATAAGCTGCTGAGAAAAGAATATTTTAATCCTCCTGCTGTCAGTAGTATTGTCAATATAGTTGACCCTTTTTGGAAAGCTTTCTCAGCCCGAAACGCAAGCGAGACACCAGAAGGGGTGTGTGCAGGTTTCCGTAGTGTAGCGTCTATCGTGTTTGCCTAACATGTGAAAGGTCCCTGGTTCAAAACCAGGAGGAAACAGCCTCTTTTTGAGTTCACAGAGGTCTTGAGCGACCGGTCATTTGTTCCCAGTGTATTTCTGGTGCCTTCATGCACTCTTGTACCAAGACCTGCAAGAAAAACAGAAAGATTAGCATCCAGCGGGGGCCTCTTAGTGAGCCCAAGATCTCATCAAGAATCGGCTCCGGCAACAGGGCTGAGCGCATTGTTCCATTCTCCGACCACTCTCGGTGTAAACAAGTGCCTCCTGGTCTCTGCTTGAAATGCACTTTCCTGCGTTTGCTTTGGTGTAACTGGCTTCCCCTGCATGGGCGAATGTGAAGAAGATCCTTAGTAAGTCATTGAAGAAAACCGAGAAGAGGTCGGAGTGGCCTCTGTCGTTCATCAATTGTATGCTAGAGCTTAAAAATTTGTGTAGGTAACAGTTTAAATGCATTTTTCCACTGTTTACAAATCATCAGTATGGTAACCACAGCAACAGGCGCCACGTCACTGTCCACGGCTAGGTGTCTCGCCTTCGTCACAAAGAGCGGTGTGACGTCACGGATAGCAACTAATACTAATATTAGTGTCTTCATGTTAATATTAGTGTGAGTGCAATCGGTAGTTTTAATATTAATGATAGTTTTCATGTGAGTATTAATGATGATAGTGCTATTGATTGTTTTAATGCTAGTATTCCTGTTAATATAAGTGATAATTACAGAGAAAAGGTTAGATTATTTACACTAGTAGTCATGTTAGTTTTAGTAATAGCATTACTGTTATTATTAGTATTATTAGTGTAGCAGTATTTTGTGTCAGTGTTAGGATGATAGTGTAAGGCTTAGTGATAGTGTTACTGTTGCAATATTAGTGGTATTTGAATTAGTGTTATTTATAGTGTATTTGTAGTTATGAGTGTATGTGTCTGTTTGTGTGTGGTGTTTGTGAGGAGTGTGTGGTGTCCGTCAGTGTGTGAGTGTGTGTTTGTGAGTTTGTGGATGTGTGTCTATAAGTATTCGTAGTGTCTATGTGTGTGTCTGTGAGTGTGTGTAGTGTCTGTGTGTGAATATTTGGATGTGGGTCTTTCAGTGTGTGATAATGTGTGAGTGTGTGTGCATATATCTGTCAGTGTGTGTGAGTATTTGTATAGGTGGGCTTGGGCTCCACTGCTGTGTCTGACAAAGGTGACCCATCAACAGGTGTTGAGGTCCAGAGTCACTTGTGAGCGCTTCCTGCTTTCACTTCAATGCGCGTCCTTATGTCGAGTCGTGTGCCGTGCAGAGGCTCTGAAAGCGAGAGCAATGAAAAGGTGCACGGTGCTGTGAAAGAAGACACAGAGAAGTGAAAGGCAGTCCTTTCTCTAAGGAGGTAGAAGAAGAGTGACTCCCCATCGGGGAATCAAACCCCGGTCTCCCGCGTGACAGGCGTGGATACTTGCCACTATACTAACGAGGAAGACATCGCTCTTGTCAACCCCCGGCATCGTGTCCCGACCCACCGTGCTGGAAGCTGACGCGTGCTGTGATTCCTTTACGGAGCAGAAATGACAACCAAGGAGCCGAGAGATCATTTCAGCATTTCGCAGCAATTCAGCATTTCGAAAACACAAACGACCAACTCGGAATGACTTGCTTTTGACACTTTTCAAAGCGTTCTTTATGCACGACGACTGCGCTGCCTAGCAGATACAAATGGGTTGTACAACTTTGAACTAGCAAATGGAAGAGGGCTAAGTCCCCTCTCTTTAACCCAGGTTCGATCTGTCTCCCAGAATCACCAGGGCACACACACACACTGTCTTGTTTCTCGTACACGTATGTTGTAAAAATTAAGAACCCAGGACGAAGATGTGACACTCGAACAAACTCTTTATTATTTAACCTGTAACTCCGAACCAGCTAGCTCCTAAATTCACTATGGCCTGTGACCCTGAGCAACCGTTATTCCCCGCTCAGCCCTCCATCAATCAACATGCAGTTTCACTGTTGACACACACAAATATTACACCTTCTCCAGCTGTTATGAATCGCCTCTCTTCAAAGCCCGGTGTGTTTTTTTTTTGGAGATGTTATATATTTAAGAAAGAGCACTGTGACGTCAGAGATACCAGCCAGAGCACCGGGATCAGAGAGCGAGACCGCGGGAGGTGCGCGGAGCGCACTGCGGAGAGTTATTGATCACTTATCTATCGACAACCTATTAATTCAACTGAAGAACTGTAGAATTAACGATTAACTTCACCGATTGGTGAGTACTGATTCTTTTCCCATTCTTGACCCTTTCCTATTATTTAGGAATTTAATCCTAGAGCTAGAGAATTATATTCCAAGTTGATAAATGTGTTTGAGTAACAGTTGAAATGCATTTTCCATTTGTTTACAAATCATAAGTATGGTAACCACGGCAACACGCGCCACGTCACTATGCCCGGCTAGGCATCTCGCTTTCGTCACAAAGAGCGGCGTGATGTCATGGACAGCTACTAATACTAATGCTAGTGTATTCCTGTTAATATTAGTGAGAGTACAACTGGTAGTTTTAATATTAATACAAACAATAAAATGATTAACTAGAAACAATCAGTTCTTGTTAATACAGCTGAACAGCTGTGATTTAAGGCCACAATTCCTGCTGGGCTAGCATAAAAAAATGTAATATAATGATATGACAGCATATTTTTAGAGATATTTTAGAGTAAAACTGCACTATCTCTTCACTCCCCTGTCTTTAGGAAATGGGCCTGTTTCGACAGAGCTTTACTGGAACTGCAGGTCAGACTGTGCAGTGAGTTTGTGGTTTGTGCAGTGCAGTGTGATGAGGTATACAGGAAGACACATGGGGGAGCCCAGTGTTCAGATCTCTAGCGCTGTACAGAGACACACAGGGAGTCCAGTCAGAGCTCTATTGCTGTACAGTGAGACACACAGTGGAGCCCAGTGCTCAGAGCTCTAGTGCTGTACAGAGACACAAAGGGAGTCCAGTCAGAGCTCTGTTCCTGTACAGTGAGGCACACAGGGGAGCCCAGTGTTCAGAGCTCTACAGGGTGACAGGTCTTCTACCCACACAGCTGTCTCAGGGCTCTAAAAGCTCTCTCAGTGTGTCTTTCATGGGCTGAACAGGAGGGGCTATTCCTGTCAGAATGGAGGCTGACTCTCAGAGCTCCAGAGTCAGTATGAGGAGAAGCTCCCAGACCTGACTGCTGCCAGAGCCTCTGAGCCTGAGTGGCCATGAGCCCTGAGCTCCTCAGCAGCTGAGAAAAGCCTCCTGTCTCCTGTGGTCACAGTGTGGTTGAACACCTGCACTGTCTTCATGCTCCTTCTCCTCTCTCTCCCACTTCCTGTCTCTCTCGCTGTGTGTGCTCTTATCTGTCCATCTCTCTCTCCTTTTCTCTCACTCTGACAGTCTGTGCAGAGTATCTGAATGGGATGTAACATTGATCGGCAAAGGAAAAGACTTCTCACAGGCAGAATAAAAAAATGTATCTCAGTCAGATTCACAGCTCAGACTCACACACAGAGCATTGGATCCCTCAGTACTTTACCAAAACTCCTACCTCCTGAACAGACAGAAGCTCATCTCCATCCTTCTCTTTATCCTGACAATCTGAGTTCTTCAGTTGAATTGTATTCTACATATTAAAAACAGGGTCAAAATGGGAAAATAATTTGTTCTCACCAATCAGCGAAGTTAATCGATTATTCTAAGGTTCTTCAGTTGAATTAATTGGTTGTGAGTATTGCCACTCTTACCAGTGTATCATGATTCTCAGCAGCAGCAGACCAATGGTTGTGTCTACAATAGTGACCAGTTGACCAGTCTTTAGCTCTGAGCAGTGGGACTCAGATCACACAGAAGATCTGTCAGTGTGTGATTCCACACCAGCCCTGGGATTCAGCATCTCCCACACATCTCTCGCAGACAGTCTTATAAATATACAGTTAAACAGAGTGTGATAACAGTTATACAGTTAATTAAATCATCAAACTGGCAGAGGAGCGCTGGGCCACTGGACACGAGTTCCCATCGTTCCCCTGCAGGTTGCCGTAGTGTAGCGGTTATCACGTTCGCTGTGTGACTCTGTTGGTGAAGCTCTAATGTGCATAGTCCTGTAGGAGGAGCTTCTCCCAGACAGCACTGTCAGTCTCACATTGCCCATCTTCTCCCTGAGACACTGACACAAGGAGGGTCGGGACCTCGGTTTTCCACCTCCCCCCGAAGGACGGCGCCTGTTTGTGCAGCAGAGTGTCGCCATCAGGATGCTGGGGCATAAGAAAGCCACACAGACCGCAGGGTGAGCGCTCCCTACTGGTCCCAGTCACACCTCTTGCAGGAGCAGCAGCAACCTGAGCTTTTCCAGGGGGGAATCTCCCATCCGGGTGCCGGCTAGGCTCACACCTGCTGGGTTGCCGTGGGTGAGCCCAGTCGAGAGTCGCAGGGTGAGATCTAGTCAGCGGGGAGAAACGATACAAGCGAAGGATTACTCGGCTCCCAGCACTTGAAAAAGACCGACAAATGACTCGTTCCCGCCGGAGCTGAATGTACCTGCATGTATCGTGTCGTCTTCTTCCCCTGCCCTGCTGTGTTTGCTGTATTGTCTTTGAAGCCGGCCCCCGAGACGAGACGGGCTGTTCCTGTGCCCCAATTAACACTTTACAGGTGCCATTCCCCGGCATTGTGGCCATTGTCGGTGGTCACACGCGATAAGATAAGGTGGAGGAGAGCGGGGCATGCCCAGCACCAGACATTCAAGGAGGGGGCTGTGCGAGGTGAGGTGAGGTGCGACACGCCGGAGCCCCGACGCTGCTAATGCGGAGCACTTGTTGAACTGGCATTGAAAGGACGTGTGTGGACGGAGCGAGCCTTCCCTGCGGCGGAGCGTGGAAACTTTCTCACCGCGCTGCAGGAGTTGTGTGCGCTGCCGAGAGAACAGCACAGAAGGCAGCAGGCTCTGGAGAGCGGGTAAGAGACGGAGCCTTGTGGGCAGGCGAGCAGGCCCGTTTTTTGGAAATTGCTGAAAAGGCTCCGGTGTTTGTTCGGTGTGTGGTAATTTACATCTCTAAAGATCAAACCTGGACTGTGAACACTGACTCTATCATGAAGAAGGCTCAGCAGCGCCTTTATTTCTTGAGGTGCCTCAAGCGATGGGGGATGCCAATACATGTGTTGGTGAACTTCTACCGCTGCACCATCGAGAGCGTCCTCACCAACGGGATCACCGTGTGGTATGGCAACACCTCTTCGCGAGAAAGAAAGGCACTGCAGAGAATGGTCAATATGGCCCAGAAGATCATCGGCTGGGGTCTCACCGAGATTAAACAGCTCTATGAGGACCGCTGCCGTGGTAGAATTATGGCCATCACAGAGGACAGTCACCACCCCGGGCATGAGCTCTTCACCCCACTGCCCTCAGGCTAGAGATATAAGAGCATATGGACACTTACCACTAGATTCTTCAATAGCTTCTATCCACAAGCAGTGAGACTGGCAAACACATTTAGCCATCTCCCTCGGACCACACCTACACCATCACCATCTACCTCTTTATAATTTCTTATCTATTGCACATCTCCAGTCATTGTTTACACGTCTGTATTGTTTACATTCAAACTGTCTACATGTTTACTTGCACATTGTCTATTGTTTGTTTGTACATTGTCTTGATGCACTGTTTGCACTTTGTCTTGTTTTTTACACTTGTTTTACAATCGAGAGACTTTCTATAAGTAAGAATTCCATTGTACCAGTACCGGTTACATATGGCAATAAAGTTCAAGTTCAAGTTCAATGGGGTACCGAAGACTTGAAAAAGCTCTCGCATTAGATTCTGTTTTTGTTGTTTCCCAGATTTGTTTTTAATGTTATTTTTGTTTTGAAGTTGTTCCGTTAAGTATTTTTTAATTGTATTTTTTGTAGTCGTTAGACTACTACAGTGATTTACCGAGGTTCCCGGAAGGCTTCTCGCATTGTGGTTGTTGTGTTTTCGGGTTACAAGTATTTGTTTTTCTATTGAGAGGACCCCACACATTACTGTGGGACTAGTTAACTTAAGTTCTTACATTGTACCTGAAATTACCACATAAACTACTACTCTGTTTTTCTTTTTTTTAATAAAGGCACAAATGATGTTTTTTTTTTCTTGTGGCTGATTGGCAATGTCCATACAACGGGTCATTGCTACGAACCTGGCTGCTGAAATTTGTCAGCAGCTCTGTACTAAACCTGTTCTCAATTGCAACAAACCTAAAATAACATCTGCTGACCATTAGATCTTACTGATGTAGGAGACTAACTTAAACCACCTCTTCACAGGGTTTAAGTAGCTCAGTAGTGGAACAGTCGATCGCTTTTGAACTGTTCTGTAGTGGAAATAATATGGTCACAAAGTAACGAACATACAGTATTCACCACTCGCTTGAAATATTTAGCTAAAATTGTTTTCTAGACACCACAACTATTCACAATGAATTTGATCAATACATGTCTTTATTAATAAAAGTGTTATTTATTAATAATTAAGATTAATGTAAACCTTTATTAGTAGCTGTATTACCGGTTAATCTGATGAGAATTCAGAACACGAGTCTCTTGCTCAGTAAACACGCTTTATTGTTTACTGAGCTTTCGAAGAACGTCTAAGTGAAAGACAAATTCACTATTTTCACTTTTTGTTTAAAGAACACTTTTATCACATGTTCTGCACTCCCGATGGTGTTTAGCGGTGCTCTTTTCTACACGCCTGATTTGAGGATCCCCAGCTAAAATATTTTTTACTTAACAGGCTGGATTTGAGCATCTTTACAGAAAGCTGATTTAGAAGCCTCACATATGCAAATGGTGACACTTTATTTTCGCTCCACATAAGAAACTCATAAATCTTTGAATGCTTTCCTCTTCACCTGCAGCACTAGCATTTGTCTACAGTTTGTGGCATCTTTTCAACACAATATATTTCACCATGGACTGAAAGATCAAATGGTTTTGGCAAAAGATAAGGAGATCTCCTGGCCTGTAAGGGATCAAACCCACAACCGTGGAGTTATTAGAAGGACATTCGATCCAACTGATCTTCCTGACCACATACACGTGAGGCTCTCTGTGCAGCATAAAATTTAATTTAGAGAATTATTTTTCCCTCTGAATTTAAACCCTCACAGTTATGTGTACTGGTTTCTGGAAATGGTGGATATGATGAAGAAGAGATCAGCCTCTGTGATGCAATATCAAGTGACACTGACCTTCTGTTATACCGTTCCCTGCTGCATTTTAACCTACTGGGGAAATGCTGGTATCCATGCATGTAAGGTTTCCTCCTTGTCAAATTATTTTCAAGCACATTTTTTGTTGTTGAAAATAAACCTTGTGGATTTCTATGTTGTGTCCCTCTTTTGTTATTATCATCCAAATTGATACATTGTGCTCTGGCGATTCTTCAGATCATACCATTTTGTACAATACTGTATCAGTACTGTAGAACTCATATCATTAAAGAAAATAAGGCTTTTTTTGTATATTTTATTATAATTGTATTTATATGTGGAAATATGTTATTTTAATATCGACATGTAAATTTGAAAAATTATTTCCCCCCCTAAAAGCAGGCAGCCTAACATTTTCAGCTGACAAAAATTATATGAATTTTTAAAGATCCAGACTGAAAGTTTATAAAATATTGTTATACACTATATGCTGCTGTTTTGGAAGTATACTTATTTTACAGGTGCAACTGTGGTTAACATTGCTGCCACGCAGTGCTGGCGCCCTGTGTTTATTTCCTGACCTGTTGTTCTATCTGTGTGGAGTCTGTATGTTCTCCCCATGTTTGTTTGGAGTTTCCGCCAGGTGCTTCAGTTTCCTCCCACAGTCCAAAAACATTATGATATCATTTTAGGAAGTGAATTTCATGATCATAAGTTTTCTAATGTCATTTTGTCACACCTGTCAAAGTGTGAATTGTTTGAACTTTCATCTTTCCTGTCATTTGAACCCAGACACCTTTGTAACAATCTGTAGTTAATATTTCTGCAGTTTTAAGTGAGGTAGCTATGCTGTATATTTCAACGAGCCATCCCTTCTTGCAGGACGAGGACCCTTAATTTCTCTTGATTTGTAGGGAAATGTAAATAACAGTCAGGATGTCTCATGTTGTGTCTGGATTTGTCCACAGTGGCTTTTCTCCTTTGTGTGGTCCAATGTATACATATTGATAACAAACATTTAAGTTTCCCTTTCCGCTGGGGTTGATATTTTCATTGTGAGTTGCCAAGAGCTCCTTCATTTTTAATTGATAGTTTTAATATCATAAATTAGACATTATAAGCACATAAAATGGTTCTAAAAAGTTTCTTGCAAAAAACCTATTAAAATTAATAAAAAATTGTTCCCATCAAAAGTGTTACATTCAGAATTTACATCAAGGAATGGTTTAATTTCTTATTTCTGAAACATCAAATTGTAGAAAGAAGAAAGAAATGGGATGTTCAAGCCTAACTTTTGTAAAACACAAGCTGCAGGTACAGACATTGAGGAGAGTGTGGAGTGAAGTGGACTCAGGTCACAGTGTCAGTGTGGAAACAGTGGAGTGAAGTGGACTCAGGTCACAGTGTCAGTGTGGATCCCATCCCTGAACAACCTCACCCACACTGAGTCCCCTGTCTGTAGTCCCCTTTACCTGAAGTGGGGTCTCCCTCAATGTCCCCTGGATCTCTGTATCCACAGGGCGTCTCATCAGAGAGGACTCTCCCTGTGAACAGACGAGCAGGTCAGTAATGGCTCTGACACAGATTGGCCTGTCAGATACCTCTTCTCTTCCAGTCAGTATTTATTTGCTGGTGTGAAATTAGGTTGAAACTAATGACAAAGGTTAGTCCAGGTTGGTACAGGGTGTACTCCTGCATCTTATTTATAATAACTCACCTGACAGCATCTGGACTCTGGGGCACACTCTTTTTCCAAAACTCTCCACCTCTCCATCTTCTCCTTCAATTGTTGCTTCTCCAAAACTCTCCTCCTTTCCTCCTCCTTCTTCAGCTTTGCTTTACCTCCTTTTCACAAACTCTCCTCTTCTCCTTCTCCTCTTTTGCTTGTTTCTTCTCCTGCTTCTCCAACAGTTTCCTCCTCTCCTTCTTCTCCTTTGCTTGTTGCCTCTCCTCCTCTTCCCAAAATCTCCTTCTCTCCTTTTCCTCCTTTGCTCGTTTCTTATTCTCCTCCTTCAGCTGCTTCCTCCTCTTCTCCTCCTGAGCTCACCTCCATTCCTCCTTCTCCTTCTGCCTCCTCTCCTCCTCCTGCTGCAGGCGTTTCTCCAGCCCCCGAGCGTAGGCCTTCCACCTCTTCTGCTCCTTCTTCTCCCATCTCACCTCCTGCTTCTGCTGCTCCCTCCTGTTCTCCTCCGCCTTCTGGGCACGTCTCCGCTCCTCCTTGTTCATGGTCCTCCTAATTGCATCTGCTGCCTTGGTGCGTCTTCCTCCTCTGCTCCTCCTCCTTCTCCCGTTTCCTCTTCTCCTTCTCCAGCATCTTCCTCCTGTCCTCTCCCTCCTTCTCCCATCTTCTCTCCTTCCTCCTCTTCTCCTCCACCTTCATCCTGTCCTCCTCCAGCTTCCTCTTCTCCTTCTCCTCCTGCACCTCCTTTCTCCGATCCATCAACCACCCTTCCAGCTTCCGCCTCCTCTCCTTATCCCGCTCCTGGGTGTTCAGGGACCGGTGCCTCCCAACCCGGACATTCCTGACTTTCTCCACTGGTGCCACTGTCCTTTTGCCCCCTTGCGGCTCCTTCCATCTCTTCAGCTCTGTAGTGTTGCTCTTATCCTCATCGACCCCGGAACAGCACAGCATCTTGGTGAAGGAATGGGAGGAGCTGACCTGCTTTGAGAGAGAGGAGTTGATATAGACACACTGACTGGACACTCCAGTACATTAACACTGCACTGAGAGAGAGGGGTTAATACAGACACACTGACTGGACACTACAGTAAAGGTTCACTCCTCATCTCTCCTAGAATCACAGGAGCTACAGGGTCCTCTAGGTGTCTCAGCACCTGTGTTCTGCCTTTCAGCAACTCTGGAGGCCTGTCTTCAGGACTTGGACCTTCCTGACTCTCCTGATTCCTCTGCCTCTTCTTCCTCTTTTTCTTAGTCTTCTTCACCCAAGCCTTCTCATGGGAGGTGATGGGAGAGAGGTGAGGGATGGGTCTGGGGACAGGCAGCTGGCTGGACAGTGAGGCAGTGACCTGGGGCAGGTCAGTGTCAGGATTAGAAGAGGTGGACATGTTGTCCTCTTCATCTTTTTCAGGGCTGACTTGGAAAGCACGCCTCTTTGCACTTGGACACTGAAGACAGACACAGGTCTTTGCTGTTGGGGTCAGTTCTTCTTATTCTTAATATACCCTCAGTAAATGCATTGTGACTGTAATAAGAGTCTGCACAGTTGACTCTACACAAGGACAGAGGGGGCAGCATGGAGCAGTCGGCAGGGAGTTTAATGATCTCAGTGGCGTCACAAGTGAGTGTAGAGGGAGGGACCAGGGGCACCGAGGTCCAGGAAAGGAAGGGGTGGACAGCTGGTTCTCTTTGAAAGCCTTGTCCACCTGGATAATGGGCTGTGGAGGCTGAAGACACACAGGAGACCTTGGTAATGGAGACACCCTTCACTTCTAATTCTGTACGCACTATAAGGTCCACATGTACTGAGTTTCACCAGGTGAGTCTGCACAGTTTGTCCAATAAGATCCTGGACAAGTGTGTCTGTACAGTTTTTTTAAGTGTTTGTACAGGGGTGAGTCTATACAGTGTGTTTAATAAGAGTCTAAACAGGTCTGTTTATATAGTGAGTCCTAATAAAAGCCTGTACAGTCTATACAGTCTATACAGTGTGTCCTACAAGAGTCTGTACAGGTGAGTCTGTACAGTGTGTCCAATTAGAGTCCATACAGGTGAGTCTATACAGTATGTCCAATAAGAGTCTGTACAGGTAACTCCACACAAGGATTCAGGTTCTGTTCACTTCTCACCTGTCCCGGAAGCTCAGGAGCTCTGACACTCCTTAGAGGAGGGAACTTAATGGGGGCAGCATGGCGCAGTCAACAGGGGTTTCTCTGAGCTCAGCGGGGTCACAGGTGATCGAAGAGGGAGGGCCCAGGGGCGCCAAGATCCAGGAGAGGGAGGGATGGACAGCTTGTTTTCTTCAACAGCCTCGCCCACCTGGATCGTGCGTCTCCTGGGCTGTGGAGACTGAAGACACACAGAAGACCTTCCTGTTCCTGCCGAGTCCCACAACAGGTCAAACTGTCCTAAGACTACTACAAAGAGAAAAAATAAACCTGCTATTCACAGACCTCAGCTACAGGGACTCCCAGGTAATTCTGCAGGATGAGGTCAACGTCAATGTTGGCTGCAGCCTGGTGGAAGCACTTGTTCACCTCGGAGAACTCACACCTGACCTTCGTGTTTTCAAAGTAGGACTTCAGTGTCTCCACCACCTCTTCGTAGTTGTCCTGCTTCATGATTCCTGTGCCCTGGAAGGGAAAATCCTAGGAAAATGGGGAGAGAGAATCAGGCAAGATGTCCTGACCATGTCTGCAGTCGTCAAACCAAACCTCCATTACATGAGCTTGTGTTGTCTGTTGTCTTCACTGTTTTAATTTTGGGATTTAGTAAAATTTCTTATCATATCCTCTGTGAAACTTCACTAACTCAGTACCAACTCCTGTACCAGAGAGAGAGAACAAAGACAGTGAATCATCATCATCATACCTCCACAGCGCCAGACAGGAGATGCAACCTAGGGGTGGAACTGTGATATCTCTAAAGCCAAAAGAGAGGGGGAGGGGGGGTCACCCCACTGTTAATAGAGCCAATAGAGAGATGGGGTGTCACCCCGCTGGTGCCATCGATGACCAAGAGTCTCACCACCCACTCTATGATGCCCCCTAGTGGTGATCTGTAAGCAATGTGTTTTTCAGCCACCCACTTGAAATAACAGCAGGCTGGTGTCCCAGCCCAGCTCCTGTCTCTCTCCCCTTGGATCTGGGAGATTTCCAGGTTGAGTGGGGTGACGCAGATATCTTGGAAAGCTGAGGAGTCAGGAGAGTCACCCCAGCCCCTGTACCGCCCCAATACCACAGTGTAAGCTGGACAAGGGGAGGGGTTTCAGTGACTCACTAATCCCACATATGCTGCCTCCAATCCAAACTTGGCCAGGACCTCATCGTACAACTCCAGGCAGTCCAGCTGGATGGAAGACATCGCATTCTGAGCCCTGGGCCACACCCGGCTCTCCTCAACCTAGAGCAGCCCCTCCAGTTCGACCCACTGGCCCTCCTCGAGCCACCACAGGGCAGCAGGGGCCTTACCTACACTCTTACCTACAGTTACACTATAACTAACACTTACACAAATACTGCCAATATTACAACAGTAACACTGCAATTAAGGCTTACAGTATCATTATTACTAACAATAACACAAACTTAGTAGTACACTAATAATACCAATAATAACAGTAATACTATCAAAAGAACTAACATGACAATGAGTATTAATATTCTGACACTAACACTATGATTATCACTAATATTAACATGAATACTAACATTAAAACTAAAATTAAAAGTAGCTCTATCATCAATAATTCTCACATTAATACTAGTATTCAGTAGTGCTATCATCATTAATACTCACATAGACACACAGACACTACACATACTCATGGACACACACCCACACACATCAAACACCCACACACCCTCAGACACCACATACGCTAATAGTGATAAAAACACAGCACTCACAGATTTCTGTTCGTTGGTCTGGACTCTAGAAAGTTATAAAGTGCTCTAGAAATTTGCAAGCGACTCTGGACCTCAACACCGGTTGATGGGTCACTTCTGTCAGACACAGCATTGGAGCCCAAGCCCACCTACACACACATTCACACACACTGACAGATATACACCCACACATTCACACACATTATGACATACTGACAGACACACAACCACACACTCACACACATTCACACAAACATTACACACACTCACAGACACACATTCACAGACACACACATAGACACAGCACACACTCACAGGCACCACGCACATTTATACACACAATCAGACACTCACACACATACAGTACTCAGTACATACTGAAAATCTACCTCTACCATACATGTCAAAAGCTCACTCCCCATAATTTCTATCCCTTTATTTCATTCTTTTGATGCATGTTTTTGCACATAACCTGTTACCTTTTTGTTGTTTTTCACACTGCCTGTTGTTGTTTGCACATCGGCTGTTGTCTCTGTCTCTGTGTTTTTTTCTTTGTACTACTTATGTCCGAGAGCTAGCTAAATAGCATTTCGTTATACCATATACCTGTATATGAGTATAATGACAATAAACTTGAATTTGAACTTGAACTTGACATAGTCTTATTATTATTTTATCGTTTACTCGTTTACAAAAACATGGTCTTCTCGTTCCAAAGTCAGATTTTTAGTGCTTTCGAACGTTACTTCCAACCTGGACTGACAGCTCACCCGATCTGTTTGTGATCAGACCATGGCGTGGGGGGCTGTACCAGGCAAGCAAAAACAAGGCAGGATATGCAAGAATACTAATCACTCGCGACAGTTATTTTCTCTTACTATTGAGACTCCTACATTGCGAGTTTTTTGAAGACTTTGAAACTAAAGGAAAGCGATTCACTTTTCTGTTGAGGATGTAGCTCAGTGGTAGAGCGCATGCTTTGCATGTGTGAGGTCCTGGGTTTGATCCTTGGCATCTCCAGGTGCTTTATATTACAGTACTCACATTGCAATCTTCTGTTAAGTGAGAACTCTTTGCTCGTGTTCTACGTTTCCTAGTTAAAATCACTGTTTCATCCACTGTGGAAGTGAGGTCAGCACAGGAATACAGAGACAAGGTGGACTGGATGTCCTGTGGATGCAAACAGAGCATAATAATTTAAATGAAAAAGAAAGAAAAGCCCAGCAGTGACTGTCCCCTCTGTACTGAGCCTGGTGGACAGCAGCTCTTCCAGTTGAGTCCATCAGACCCTGAGTCTGTCCCTGTGCAGCTCCAGTCCACACAGATGTTCCAGCCCCTCCAGCTGTGGCCCCAGTGTCTCTCTGAGTGGAGCTGACTGTGAGACTGAGACTCTCTAACAGCACAGTGGAGCTGAACTGATACTTATACACTAATACACCCCCAGTCTGAACAGAGTGAGGACAAATCTCAGCTCCTCCTCCTTATTCTTATAGGTAGTAGTAGCAGTAGTAGTAGGAGGAGCAGTAAAATATTAGTAGTAGGTATTTATAGTAATAGTAGGTAGCAGTAGTATCAGTGGCAGGAGTAGTTGTAGTAATAGCTGTAGTAGTATTAGTAGTTATGCTGTATTTAAACTTTCCTGTTCAATATAGCAGAGCTCCTGTGTTACAGCCTCACCATAATAACTGCAGCAGCAGGAGCATAAGTGCAAGAGTCAGTTTGAAAAAGCAATGATATGATGATTTCTTATAAAAATCAGTCCTTGTTATTACAGCCTAAAAGCGGTGATATAAGACAGAGCTTCACTAGAGCTGCATTCCACACCAGCCCTGGAATTCAGCATCTCCCACACGTCTTATAAATATACAGTTAAACAGAGTCTGATAACAGTTATACAGTTAATTAAATCATCAAACTGGCTGAGGAACTGAGAGCTAGGGTGGAAATAAAACCAATAGCTGCTCTTCAACCTCCAGGATCAGGAGTCTGATCCTCCTGGCTTCTATTCTGTGGAGATACAGATGCAGCCATTCAAAATGGGTGAGGTATTTCGCAGCATACCGCGACACGCCCACTGGGGTATCACGCGGTTCACTTGTGTCACGTGACTAACTATCCGGCGTCGCCTTGTAAAACCGCCAGGGGGAGCTTAACCTCTCATGTACAGCATTTGAGCCTTTAATTTTGAACTGTGTATTACAGCATGTTAATCATCAGTCATTAAAATGTTGGTATATTTTATGAAAGCAAGATTGCTCAGTTGGACAAAAGTACACAACCTACCTTTATCAGAAATATTTATGCATCAAAGCCTTTACTGAAGATATTACTAATAGTATTAATAATGGATGACTTTGGACAAGCTGTATACTCAAAGTATAATTTCTTTAGCACATTTGTACAAGCACTTGGAATCTGTCCAAGCCATACTTTGTCAGGCATTTTGTTTTACTTTAACGGGCATAAAAACTTCCTTGCTTTTAACAGGGCATTTCATAATTTCTAACTACGAAAATGATTTAAAATGCGACACCTATCATGAAAAGAAAAAAATACACACCAGTATTCTATTTCTCCCTAAACATTGTAAGCTTCGAAGTCTTTAACTAACGTGATACCGGAGTCAACAAGCATACTTTTAGAATTTGATTAAAAGGGAATATAATATGGAATCGTGTATCTCAAGAATTTAATAACGGTATGATTATATCCGTGTACTGCGGCAGGGCTGTGTACGGCTGTTTCGCCTGCCTGTTCATGCGAGCTGTCTTGTAGCCTACTGGTCTAGGTGCGTGACTATCAACTGACAGGTTGTGTGTTTGAATCTAGCTGGTGCTGGACCTTTCAGTTTTATTTATTTATTTTTAATCGCGTAACATAAACATATTACCGTATGCAAACTGTACTGTATACAATATGTATATGTATATTTAATGTCTTAACTGTGCCCGTTTAAGTATTGAATATTCATATCTAATTTTACCACTGAAGGGAAATCTTAACATAAACATACAGTATATGGCTGGTCTCGGTACTTTAAAGAAAAAAATACACACCAGTATTCCATTTCTCCCTAAACATTGTAAGCTTCGAAGTCTTTAACTAACGTGATACCGGAGTCAACAAGCATACTTTTAGAATTTGATTAAAAGGGAATATAATATGGAATCGCGTATCTCAAGAAATTAATAACGATATAATTATATTCATGTTGCAAAAGAACTGCAACGGACTTAAAAACTCCCTTGCTTTTAACAGAGCGTTCCATAATTTCTAACTACGAAAATGCCAGGTGAAAGGATTTGTAAACATATTTTGTTAAAGCAAGTCAGTTTTTTCAGCAACACATAAAATACATTTTTCCAAGAAAGTTTAGCCTTTGTCACTAATGAAACCACTAAATAAAGACATAAATATAGAAATCTTAAGATTTGTTTTATTTAATGTTGGTAGCAGGATGAACTGTCAAAGTGTATATTTTGTCGCAAAGTTGCTGCAAGATGTTAACAGTGAAAAAGGTATTTAGAAATGAGTTATTTCAAGATGAAAAAGAAAACATACACGAAACATGGTTTCATTACGACCAGAATCGGTCTTGAGATATTTTTAACTTGATTTACAGTATTTGAGAGGTATGTCTTAACACCGATACTACAGTGCTTAAGTACTGCTCACGTATATGTTTCTAGGTTTATATTATGCATTTCATACGGTCAAATTACTTTTGAGCAACTAATAAGAAGCGCGAAACGGTATGCGTTTTAGTTTCGTTTTGTGCTGGAACCCGTGGATTGATTAGAGATATCAAGTACATACAAGTCATTTCTTAAATGTTGTAGTTCGTCTTGAAAAAATGTTACGAGTACATCATCTATCAACAATTACACAGGTTCTGTTTCCATATTGCGGATTTTGGTAAAGTATTATCAAATCCAGTGGCGCTGTGTGTTAGTTTACTGAATCCCATGTCACGTGGTCTGTGATTGAAACCTGTAAAACTGGTTTAATTCGTCACAGCCAGCACTCTTCAGGTGTGAGGGTCTTCTGCTCAGAATGAAACGCTAAAATGTATGAAAAAGAAACAAAACAAAAAACATACTAACAACTGTGCCATCCTACTCCTTAGTTAATACATTTTATTATTCATAAACAGTTAACATTTTTAGCAAAATATTTTGAATTATATTTAACCCTATTTTTTCTTTAGTTTTGTATTTAACTTTTTATATGATAGTCAGACTTAATGTATATTTGAACAATGAAAATATATTTTTACAAGATTTTACATTAAGCACTTAAAATTAATATGGTTAATAATAGTAAACTGTAACATGCTGTAACAAGATCGGTTAAACTGCGAAGAACATGCTTTCAGAGAAAAGGTTTCAGGTGTGAAGAACATAGATCTCCAATGCAATTTCAACCCAACCTGTTCCCACACATCTTGCCCCCACTACCATTAGAATATACACAAACATTTTAGCGTTTCATTCTGAGCAGAAGACCCTCACACCTGAAGAGTGCTGGCTGTGACGAATTAAACCGGTTTTACAGGTTTCAATCACAGACCATGTGACATGGGATTCAGTAAACTAACATACAGCGCCACTGGATTTGATAATACCTAACCAAAATCCGCAATATGGAAACAGAACCTGTGTAATTGTTGATAGATGATGTACTCGTAACATTTTTTCAAGACGAACTACAACATTTAAAAAATGACTTGCATGTACTTGATATCTCTAATCAATCCACGGGTTCCAGCACAAAACGAAACTAAAACGCATACCGTTTCGCGCTTCTTATTAGTTGCTCAAAAGTAATTTGACCGTATGAAATGCATAATATAAACCTAGAAACATATACGTGAGCAGTACTTAAGCACTGTAGTATCGGTGTTAAGACATACCTCTCAAATACTGTAAATCAAGTTAAAAATATCTCAAGACCGATTCTGGTCGTAATGAAACCATGTTTCATGTATGTTTTCTTTTTCATCTTGAAATAACTCATTTCTAAATACCTTTTTCACTGTTAACATCTTGCAGCAACTTTGCGACAAAATATACACTCTGACAGTTCATCCTGCTACCAACATTAAATAAAACAAATCTTAAGATTTCTATATTTATGTCTTTATTTAGTGGTTTCATTAGTGACAAAGGCTAAACTTTCTTGGAAAAATGTATTTTATGTGTTGCTGAAAAAACTGACTTGCTTTAACAAAATATGTTTACAAATCCTTTCACCTGGCATTTTCGTAGTTAGAAATTATGGAACGCTCTGTTAAAAGCAAGGGAGTTTTTATGTCCGTTGCAGTTCTTTTGCAACATGAATATAATTATATCGTTATTAATTTCTTGAGATACGCGATTCCATATTATATTCCCTTTTAATCAAATTCTAAAAGTATGCTTGTTGACTCCGGTATCACGTTAGTTAAAGACTTCGAAGCTTACAATGTTTAGGGAGAAATGGAATACTGGTGTGTATTTTTTTCTTTAAAGTACCGAGACCAGCCATATACTGTATGTTTATGTTAAGATTTCCCTTCAGTGGTAAAATTAGATATGAATATTCAATACTTAAACGGGCACAGTTAAGACATTAAATATACATATACATATTGTATACAGTACAGTTTGCATACGGTAATATGTTTATGTTACGCGATTAAAAATAAATAAATAAAACTGAAAGGTCCAGCACCAGCTAGATTCAAACACACAACCTGTCAGTTGATAGTCACGCACCTAGACCAGTAGGCTACAAGACAGCTCGCATGAACAGTCAGGCGAAACAGCCCAACACAGCCCTGCCGCAGTACATGGATATAATCATACCGTTATTAAATTATTGAGATACGCGATTCCATATTATATTCCCTTTTAATCAAATTCTAAAAGTATGCTTGTTGACTCCGGTATCACGTTAGTTAAAGACTTCGAAGCTTACAATGTTTAGGGAGAAATGGAATACTGGTGTGTATTTTTTTCTTTAAAGTACCAAGACCAGCTATATACTGTATGTTTACGTTCCAAAATTAATATAGTTTATGGCCTTCACACGCGTTACAGTATGCTCCTATTCTTTTTATGCTCAGCTACTAAGATTTCCCTTCAGTGGTAAAATTCAATATCTACAACGGGCACAGTAAAGACGTTTACAGTAAGTCTTTCTACGACAGACCAACGTACCACGAGTGCCCCTGTCGGTCAACCAATCACGCACCGCGGTACCCCGTGTCATCTTACCTGCGGTACGTGTCTGTACAGCTCACTTTGAATGGCTGCATCTGTACATGTAAAACGCTTAAAAGCGCTTATTACAGTGACTTGTGCTCTTTCTTTTCTGCTCCACAGGAGTATGCTTTATAACGCATTAGTCTGTGAAGTAAACATTTTTTTTTGTTTAATGAATTTCATTCCTCGGTTCGTCATTCTCCTACTCCTGTTGTTATGAATCGCTTCTCTTAACAGCCTGGTGTGTTTTTATTTTGGAGATGTTATATATCTGTAAGAAAAGCCCCCCCTCATGCTGAGGTTGTGGTTTTGAACCTCACCTGGAGCAGTATTGTCTGTGTCTTTAGCTACTGAAAGCAACTGACGAGTTTAGGTGCTGGAGATGAGGTTTAAATTAATTTGGAAGAAACAAATAAAGGTTTATTCTGTATCACACCCAAAGAATGCTCCTCTGCTGTAATGTGTTTCCTTCTCGTTTCAGCATGGAATAAGTAGTTGCAAGAAAATCAGCCGCCTGAATAGGGACCCTGAGATGAGAAGTTCAATATTCTACTGACTGGACTATTCCCGTCTACTCAGTTTCTTTCTGAAACAGCTTTTTTCAAGAAATACTTACAATTTGTGAAAATTGAAATACAATCTTGCTTAAAAATGCAGATTATTTTTTCCCAAAAACTGTAAATGGAGTCTCTGTGGTACAATTGCTTAGTGTAGTCAGGTCGGGACTAAAATTAAAGTAAGGTGCTGGTTCAAGCACAACCAGGCTTGCCTTTCTCACTGATCCAACATGAACATCAGCTAGACAAAAAGTGGCATGTAATGTTTAATACCTTATTGATAATTGGAGGGAATACATATGCTTTGCATGTATCGAATTACAGTACGTAACAACTGAGTACCTGAGTCGATATCACCGGGCAATTATTTTCTTAAAAAGATATCACCAAGATATCTTCTTAGACGAGAGGAGCACAATGCAGTACCAAAAACTTGAAAAGCTCTCACAGTTAGATTCTGTGTTTTTGTTATTTCCAAGATATGTTTTTAATGTTCTTTTTCTTTATGTTTTCAAGTTTTTTGTTTGTTTTTTTAGTTGTTCAACTACTACAGGGATTTACCTATGTTCCCAGAATACTTCTCCTTTTGTGGTTGTTGGATTTTCAGGATACAAATATTTTTTTTCTATTGATAGGACCCCACGCATTACTGTGGGACTAGTTAACTTTAGTTCTTACATTCTACCTGAAATTACCTCAATAACTACAACTCTTTTTTCTATATTTAACTACAGTTGCTTTCCAGACACCACAACTATTCATGATGAATCTCATGAATACATGTCTTTATGAATAATAGTATTATTTATTAATAATTAACTTTAATGGATATCTTTATTAGTAGCTGTATTACAGGTAATGCATGTACAGCCTTTAATATGCGATAGTGAATTTGCAGGTATCTTGGGGAGGGAAGAGAACTGAAATGAAGGAAATACATATTTAAAGGGGGTGTAAGTCTTACATCCGTTCTGTCACATCTGGGTGTTAACTGAATAGATTTGTGGTATTATTTATTGTGTTTTAACTCTATACTCGTGTTTCTCAGGAGACAGCAGAAATATTGAAGATTTGTGGCTACAGAAAAAAGCGTAAACTTTATAGGCAAATGTAAGGTTACGTTAAAGAAAAAAAAACTTAGTCACCTTTTTCAACGTGATTATTTAAGACAGTTTTTCTGAACAGTATGTCTTCTCATATCTGTGGCTGTGGTCCAACAATAACGGTGGTGAAACAGACGGAATGAACTGGAGACTCATCCAGTCGATAGTAAGGTTGTGTAGGACCGCACAAAATAGGTGACAGTGTTGAGTAGCGTGGTTTAAAAGCTTCATGAGCCAGGCAGGAATCGAACCTAAAAACTTCTGATCCAAAATCAGACACGGTATCCATTGCACAACTGTCCCTACTATCCTCTTACTCAACTGCACTACAGTGAGCTTAGAGCTGCTACTAGTAATACATCGCCCCGGTCAACATGGTCTCAATTAGATTCACGTGTTTTGTACGTGTCTATAATTACTACGTCTTTCGATTTGTCTGGTTTAAAAAATGTCTCTTTTGTCTCTTCAGACAAAGAGTTTATGTGTCTCCCTGAAATTCACACACGAGGGAAGTCACAAGAGGAAGGAAAGATATCGCGTTTTAAAAGAATCCAGAGTGGAGACGCCGGCGATTGAAAACAACGCTTCATAGAGCACGCTACCACTGAACTAAACTCCCGATAGCGAGTCTTTTCCGCAGGTCTTTAATTGTGTTAGGAAGAGTGAACGGTCAACAGTGCACATTTTAAAGGTCAAAGCAAGACAATCAGACGTGAGGATAGATCAGAACAGGAGCCTCTGCTTCTCTGTTTGCTGAGCTTTCGGTGAACGTAAAAGTGAAAGACAAATTCGATATTTTCACTTTTTAATTAAGGAACAAGAAAATACCATCCTTCGAGCCGGATTCAAAACAGCGACATAACAATCGCCCGCTGCTTTTTGAAACAGTTTTACACTCTAGCAACTGAGCTATGGAAAGGTCAACTCAAAACCCACACGTTTTGTCACGTGTAGTGTAGTGTTTCTGTTTATTTAAATCCCAGTTCGACATCAAATACTCACTCCCATAGTCTCTTTTAGTAGAAGAAATGGACCAGGATTCTACTGTATATTCTACCAGAGATCTTACAAAACGTTTGAAGGGATATCAGTGCAGGCCGAAATTGACTCTTTTTCTAGTGGGATCAGGATCATACAAAACCTTTCTTTTGGATTGAGAAGAGGATCATGGTGACACTCAAATCACCTGTCTTTGTTTCTTTTGAGGACTAATGGATTATTGAGGTGTAAACATCGGTTCAAATCAAAACTCCGCTACTGCAGTTGCTTCTTGGAGAGTTTCTTCAAATCTTTCAACTGAACGTCGATATCTTGGGATATTAACCATGATATCATACAGAGTGTGGTTTTCTTTTGATCGAAAATTGTATTAAAATATGAGCCTCTTTTACCTTTGTCTTGGATGTTTTGCAATGTATAATACTTTCCCGTGCATCCTCAGATAAACATTATAAATACCACAAAGTTACAATATATGGAATAGCATTTACTTTTACATATATTTTAAAATTTACTCTTATTTAAAGCTACATTTAGTGCTAGGTAAAGATAACGTTGCTAATCATGATGTAGTAGAAATGTAAGATGAATTGATAGCTGTCTGAGCTAAAAAAGTCCTAAAATGCCTCCTGTAACAGGTAAGGACTCATAGCAAGATTCAACTCCAAACGTTGCTATTGCTTTGTGCATTATGTAAACACGACCCGTTTCAGCTTCTGGTGAGTGCAGTTTTTCCAAATTGAAATTAACAAGAACATTTTTCAAGATGCACCATGTCCCTAAATCGATCATCAGGACTACTATTACTATCAGGTGAAAGCAGTACAAAACATAAATATAACCTAAATATTAAGAGACTATTGTCTGTCCCCTACTGCTGTAAGCCATGTTCGGCCAACGCTAGAAATATTACTGCTCTACTACAGTAGCAAAAGTGCACAAACCCGACTTAGAAATGGATCACAAGTCAAAAGCTCTAGATGACAAGGATAGGATTCAAACCCACATGTGGAGAACACAACGGATGAGCAGTCCATCACCTTAACCAATCGGCCACCTCGTCAAGAAAGCCAGTCTCTTCAGACATGCGTTGGCACGCTCAAGATCATCTTTCTTCATTCTTGATGGTCGTTTTCCTCTTCCACCTGCCATTTCACTATTTTGCTTGAGTGATGTCAATCCAACAGGCGTGTCCTGTGCTTCAGTGGTGAGTATAGAGGACACCCTGTTGTACACGGAAAGCACATTGATCTCCTTGGACATGAAAAGTGCCAGATAAAAGCCATTTCTCATCCTCTCTCTTAGTATCGGGGCTGCTAGTGCATGAAAAGGAGGCAACTTGCTCGGCGAGCAGGCTCAGTGCACACCGAACGCAGATGTCTCAGAGCGGTGTGTCTAAGCGGCTGTAAGAATAGCGCTCTGCCGGCGCCGTGGTTTAGCTGGTTAAAGCACCTGTTTAATAAAGAGGAAGTCCTGCGTTCAAGTTCTAGCGTTACCTTTCTTCCTGTCTTGTTTTACAGAACAGATCATTTGGGACACTCACAGAGGGCTTGATTTGGTTTAATACATGTATTAATTTCCTTTGTGGAACTTTTATAAATCATATATCTTACGAAAGATGAAATGTGAGTGAATTTTTGTGTGCACCAAAAGTATGTAAATGGAAAAAAAACGGCGTGAAAGCATTTCTGTGGTGCATTTGGTTTGCGTGTTTGGCTCTTAGCCCAAAGATGGGTGTTTTGAGCCCACCCAGGGACGCACTTCCACCCATAGTAAACATCATCACCACAGATATATAATTTGTCCGCAAAACCTTAACTATTTTGATATTTGCAGTAGTAAAGAATTGAGGGTTGGTCAGAGGTAAAGACTGCGGTAGAGTCAACATTACCGGGAATTTCCAATAATTACCGACAAGGGCAACTTCCAAGCAGATAGTATTCACCCACGGAAATTTGTTCCAATGGGTGGCGGGAGAATTCACTTATAATCCCGTTGCATCCTCAGCTAAAATAATTTAAAATACAATGCAAAATTATCTGAGAACTTGATAAGCAAAAACGACAGATCGCCGGAGTTATATTTTAATATTTTTGTATATTTACCTTAATTTGAATTCTAAATGTTAACCTAGTGCTGTTCAATATAATGTAATTTTATTGTACTTTTAAAATATTTTAGCTGAGGATGCGAGGGAGGATATTACACATTGCCAAACATCTAAAATAACTGTAAAAGAGGCTGGCATTTTAATAAAACAGGCGATCAAAAGAAAGCTACAAATAGCCCAGTGGGCAAAAGACGTATAATATACGTCTATTAAACGCATACCTTAGACGTCTAAATGTGGTCTACAATTCGTCTAGAATGAAATTCTAATATACGTCTAAAGTTATACGTCAATTATACGTCTATGTTTAGACGTTCATTATACATAAATGGTTGGAGTTCTATTATACGGATACATTTAGAGGACTATTATACGTATAAGGTTAGAGGTCTATTATACGGATAACATTAGAGGTCTATTATACGTATATCGGTAGAGGTCTATTATACGGATAACATTAGAGGTCTATTATACGGATAACATTAGAGGTCTATTATACGTATATGGGTAGAGGTCTATTATACAGCAAAGATAGATTTTATAGGTGTAGAAACAAGTAAACCAAGCCAATGATTAGGTTTAGAAATTTATTCTGAAAATACACATTCACACCTGAAACATATGTATTTCAAATTATACATTGTATACAATCAATCAACAATCAACATATGGGCAATAATCATAAAAAACACAACTAGTCTTAAACTTCAGCTACAAATTCTGGTAACATGGCAATATACAGTATAGTAATGACAAACACAAAACTAATTGCATTAACACAATAACTCAAAACCACATTTTGATTCAAATATACATTTTAAAATGTACAACTTCTATATTTCCAAGAAAAAAAATATTACAATGGAAGTTAAGACGATTTTTGTCCACTATTTGCAAACCCTGTCTAATTGTCCTAACAGTTAGAACCAAAAACCTATTATTTTCAGTGTCCAGATCTCCTGGCTTCCTGCCTTGCATATGCATTCTTCAAGTAACACATTGCGTGCTCCTTTATTTCTTTTTCTGTTGATGTAGGGTGGGACTTCAGCACCACAGCTAGGAGAAAATTATATAATATTACTTCCCAAATAAATGATAATTAATATCTTCTTTAGTATAATCTAAAAAATGAACGGTTTACTAAGCTCAAAGCTGAAATAAATGTATAAAATTTGGCTTGCATCATAGCAGTTGAGCAATAAAGTCTGTCCTAATTAAAGAGTACCCAAAGTTTGAAAGTACAACATAGAATAAGAATAAGAGAAACGGCAAAACGATTTTGTGTCATCTTCCCCATTCACACTATTTTATGTGCCATTTATTTGCTTATTCACGTACTATTTTAATCAAAATAATATTAAGAAAGATCTGTATGTATTCAGATAGTATTATTATTGTTCATACTTACTCGTCAAAAGAGGATTGCTGAGATATTTGCGGATATACTTCTACGTTTGAAAAACGTGTCCAAAATGGTGACCAACGAATACTAGCAATGCATTGTGGTATTTAACCGGAAAATATGCTGGGTTCGATATTTTCTCAACGTATGCGTTTATTAATGTTGTCGATATTATGGTTGAAATTTAACATTGATAATACATCGCGGCTATGTGCCCCCTGCTATGAGCTGATGTGCAATTTTAACGCATGCAGTTAGTAAGGATCGGTCACTGTTGTATGGTATTATATATAATGACATTATGGAATAGGATGGGGACAGGCCTGGCATCACGGGGGGAGGGGGGAATGTCGCCCCTTCAGTTTTGGGCAAAAAGATTTACCTAACTTAATTTGCGCCCTAAAAAAATAGTTGTACTTTGTCAATGGTCAGACAACACTAAATGACACGAACAGTCACTCAGTCTGTTTGATGGGCAGGAGGGCTATCCGTCCAGGAACTGCACATATCAGTGTCATTATTGAGTGTCAACATTACGATCCTGTTTGCTCAGGTGGACCGATTCCTTGCAGTAGTTTATCATTATACTTAAAATCGTTATATAACTAGGACTAGTTATAGCAGTCTGTGATTTCTGTTGGTTTTACAACATTTTTTTCTTAACGATTCAGAACATCCATGTAGCTGCAAAAATGAACGCTTATGGTACTTTTCGCTCCAGGCAATACAAACCGTGAGAGTGACGAAAAATGTGAAACTGAACTTCATCGCAAATACCAGATTGCTAGATGTATCTTCTATCATGAAGCACTAATCAATGGCATAGCTGCGAGATTTCATTTGGGTAGCTGCACCGTACAGCTCCGTTTCAACCGAAATATCACCCCCCCTCAGAATTTCAGACGGAATTTCAGTCCAGGAAATGGTATCAACTTTTGTCAAGAAAATAAAAATAGAAACTCTATAGGCACTCAAACATTTTACTGTTTTTTTTTCAGGCAGGTGGCAAGACCCCCTCCGCAAAACCCTTGTATGCCAAGCTGTGGGCATTGATTCGTCGAATATACGTATATTTACGGCGAAAATACGGCTATACATATATATACGTCGCCTCGACGTATAATCAACGTCGAATTGCAACCGTAAAATCAACGACATGAATAAACGCATATATAACGTCGAAAACATATCTAACACAGTGCCTGAGGCTTTTTACTGTATCGTGTGTGCCGCAACTAGGAGTATACGGCACTCTGCACAGTGTACGAAGTAAATTATTTTCGCAGTAATTAATTTATTATATTTATTACTATATTTATTATACACGTGTAAATTAATTACTGCGAAAATAATTTGCAGCTACATGGAGGTTCTGAATCGTTAAGAAAAAATTGTTGTAAAACCAACAGAAAGCACAGACTGCTATAACTAGTCCTAGTTATATAACGATTTTAATTATAATGATAAACTACTGCAAGGAATCGGTCCACCTGAGCAAACAGGATCGTAATGTTGACACTCAATAACGACACTGATATGTGCAGTTCCTGGACGGATAGCCCTCCTGCACATCAAACAGTCTGAGTGACTGTTAGTGTCATTTAGTGTTGTCTGACCATTGACAAAGTACAACTATTTTTTTAGGGCGCAAATTAAGTTAGGTAAATCTTTTTGCCCAAAACTGAAGGGGCGACACTCCTCCCTCCCCCCGTGATGCCGGGCCTGTCCCCATCCTATTCCATAATGTCATTATATATAATACCATACAACAGTGACCGATCCTTACTAACTGCATGCGTTAAAATTGCACATCAGCACATAGCAGGGGGCACATAGCCGCGATGTATTATCAATGTTAAATTTCAACCATAATATCGACAACATTAATAAACGCATACATTGAGAAAATATCTAACCCAGCATATTTTCCGGTTATATACCACAATGCATTGTTAGTATTCGTTGGTCACCATTTTGGACACGTTTTTCAAACGTAGAAGTATTTATCCGCAAATATCTCAGCAATGCTCTTTTGACGAGTAAGTATGAATAATAATACTATCTGAATACATATAGATCTTTCTTAATATTATTTTGATTAAAATAGTACGTGAATAAGCAAAAAATGGCATATAAAAATAGTGTGAATGGGGAAGATGCCGTTTCTCTATTCTTATTCTATGTTGTACTTTCAAACTTTGGGTACTCTTTTATTAGGACAGACTTTATTGCTCAACTGCTATGATGCAAGCCAAATTTACACATTTATATCAGCTTTGAGCTTAGTAAACCGTTCATTTTTAGATTATACTTAAGAAAATATTAATCATCATTTATTTGGGAAGTAATATAATATTATTTTCTCCTAGCTGCGGTGCTGAAGTCCCACCCTACATCAACAGAAAAAGAAATAAAGGAGCACGCAATGTGTTACTTGAAGAATGCATATGCAAGGCAGGGGGCCAGGAGATCTGGACACTGAAAATAATAGGTTTCTGGTTCTAACTGTTAGGACAATTAGACAAGGTTTGCAAATAGTGGACAAAAATCATCTTAACTTCCACTGTAATATTTGTTTTCTTGGAAATATAGAAGTTGTACATTTTACAATTTATATTTGAATCAAAATGTGGTTTTGAGTTAGTGTGTTAATGTAATTAGTTTGTGTTTGTCATTACTATACTGTATATTGCCATGTTACCAGAATTTGTAGCTGAAGTTTAAGACTAGTTGTGTTTTTATGATTATTGCCCATATGTTGATTGTTGATTGATTGTTTACAATGTACAATTTGAAATACATATTTTTCAGGTGTGAATGTGTATTTTCAGAATAAATTTCTAAACCAAATCATTGGCTTGATTTACTAGTTTCTACACCTGTAAAACTCTTTGATGTATAATAGACCTCTAGCCATATACGTATAATAGACCTCTAAAGTTATCCGTATAATAGACCTCTAACCATATACGTATAATAGTCCTCTAAAGTTATCCGTATAATAGAACTCCAACCATTTACGTATAATGAACATCTAATCATAGACGTATAATTGACGTATAACAATAGACGTATATCAGAATTTCATTCTAGACGAATTGCGGACCACATTTAGACGTCTAAGGTATGCGTTTAATAGACGTATATTATACGTCTTTTGCCCACTGGGGTGTCTTCCGACTTGTCGTAGCTGTTGAATCTCACCCGGGATTTCCTGAGAGATTGTTCAGCGAGCTAGTCCTCCGTCTGCACTTTGCACTGAGCTGAAAGCTGTGTGAGTTCCTTACTGCGTGTCCTGTACTGTTACATGTGCTCTCGTGTAGATTATCTATGTGGAGAACAGCGACAATAATTTTTCCCATATGTGAAGGAAAATGCTAAAGAGCCTGAAAGCTTTGAACATTTAAGTTCGCATGTTTTATATTCTTCATATACTTTATATTCCTTACAGCAGAGTAAGCCAATCGTAAGCCAATCACCAGCGGAATTAACATTAATATACTGTAAAGTGCTGTTACTTGGGAGTGTTAATCTACAATTAAAAGAAACACGTGGCATCTAGAGCTCTAAAGAGGTTAACATACAGTAGACGTCTGTAACAGATCTTTTCAGTTCATTGCTGTTCCTCTGGCTTGGTGAGCCTTTGGAATTTTAAAACAGCGTTTTGCTTGCCTCTCATGTGGTCTGTGTCCATTAAGAGCCGCACCATCACTGTGTCGTGTGTGGTCCTACACAACTACACAGCTATCTACTGGAGTCATCTTTTGTCTGGCTTCCGGTCAAATTCTGCGTAGACTTTAAAATCCTCATGCTCACCTATAAGGCTTACATGGCTTGGCACCTCAATACCTGTCCGAACTTTTATCGCCCTACTCCCCACCTCGCAACCTCCGCTCTTCAAATTCTGCCCTCCTAACTGTCCCCCAAGCCCGTCTACATTGTATGGGCGACAGGGCCTTCTCCTGCTATGCCCCCAAGCTCTGGAACTCTTTGCCCAAGGATATTAGAGGGTCACCTTCTCTAAACTCCTTCAAATCCAGACTCAAAACCTTCTTCTTCAGAAAAGCCTTTACTTAACTGGTTCCATTCTTCACCCCTCTGCTCTTCTTAATACCACCTTCCACGGTCTCCTCTTTTGTTATTGTTGTATTGTTGTAATTATAATTGTGTCCTATCCTGTGAAATCTTCTTATTTATTGTTGTAGTCTTCTTATTTATTGTTATTATCATCCTGTAAAGAGCCTTAAGAAGCCACCTTTAAAGGCGCTATATAAAATAAAGTTTATTATTATTATTATTATTATTATTATTATTATTATTATTATTATTATTACTTATACAGCAGTACAAAGTCATGCCGAGGTTGTGAGTTCAAGCCTCACCTGGAGCAGTTTTGCCTGTTATTTCAGCTACAGAAACTTGCTAGTGGATTTAGGTTGGTTGTTCTGTTTCTTTTACCGCTCGATGGAGCTTTATTAATGCAGGCACACCTGCTTCCAATTTTTTAACAATTTACAAAGCCTACAGTGGACGACATTTGGCTCCGGCACACATCAGTTGCTTGGGATATCATTATAATATTTAATTTGCTTTCCCGTCACACCATTTTTATTAATAATGATGTTTATTAATAAATGTTTATTTAAAACATGTCATTTATTATTGATACAGTTTCATTCTGTCTTTATTAGAACCTGTATCACAGCTAATGCACGTTAAGCCTTCAGGATGCAATGGTGAAAGTTGAGTTATCTCAGGGATCGAAGAGAACTGAAATTTAGTAAATCCATATTTTAATAGAGTGTAAATCTTCAAAGTGTTCTGTCACTTCAAAAGCAAGTTATAGGAGCAGGGATTGAACCCACATGGACACTTGTCCCTTGGACCTTAAGTCCAATACATTGACCACTAAGCCATCCTGGTCGACAGTTTCAACTACTCAATTGCTCAGCCATCCCGGGTTCACCTTTCCAGTTCTGTGTTACACAGTTCATTGAATATATTTGTTAATTTAATATATTAATTGAATATATTTGTTATATTTTCAAATGGGATGGGACAGTACACTGGTGGTTCCCAGGGGAAAACAGGGTTATTGAGCCATTGGGTATTCTGAGAATAAATTGGGTGGGTGAATGTAACCGTGTGGTAAAGTAAAACAGTCCTCTTAGATGAAGCGCTACAGATGCAGCCCCTCAAAGTGTATAAGACTTACATTTATAGTACTGCTGACACAAATGTAACCTCTACATCAGACCAAAATAGAGATGTGTTCACTTAATCATGTGAAGGATCTCCTCATGAATCTGTCTCAATCGTCAGTGGAAATAGAAGCCATTAAAATACGATACATGTTCACCTTCAACCCCTTCTGCCGGACGTGCTTGTTTCTGGAATATTTGCAATGAGTACCGAATTAAGAGTTATGTGTCCTTACTGGTATCTTTTAAACCGTGAGGGACATTCGGTTATATACAAACAGGACAGAGACAAAGTAATAATCCTATTTTAAAGTGTCTTGCATTTTAATTTACTGATCAGATAAATTGAAATGTTCTGATTCAGAGCCCCTACAGTTCATGCTAATTAGAACCACAACAATGCTCCTGAGTCTTGAGCACCACACTGAGCACAATTTCAGCTGGGGTCTGACTTTGTTCAGCACGACTTCTTGTTGCAGTTAAGCTCAGAGCTGGAGACGATTTCCATATTCTACCACACTAACTAGTCCAAAACTTAGTACACAGTACACACTTTTTAAGTGAAGTCAGGTTGTTAAAAAATTAAACCAGCACCCTGTCACAGAAACGTACTCCGGTCTCCCGCGCAACAAGCAGGGGTACTCAACACTGTACTATGGTGGAGCACTTGTCTGCAGCTGAGCGTGAGCTCTGATTACTGTTAGCAGACATTTCCTCTTTTCCAAAGACATTTTCACCTTCTCTCAGCTTTTTAAAGACGGTCATAAACGCTCAAGAAGTAATTCATTTCAGTTTGAAGTCTGTTTCTGTCTCCGCTCTTGATGAAGAAAAGCTGTGCGTGGGGGACTCCCTCTCTAAAGAGGTTTGCCGTTACCCTGCAAGGGAGAAGAGCCAAAAATCACCGAGGCAACTACTGAGGCAATTAATATTTAACACGTCAATAAATAATAAGAAAGAAAAAAGAAAACTAGCCCAAACAAATATAAAGTTTAGAGCAGCGCTCAATAAAAACGATCAGAAACCAAAAGCGCTACTTGATGCGGATCAGTATATTCCGATACTGGTGGTTCCGCGGAAGAAATAAGAAAAGCCGAACTCCAAGCACTGTGTTGCCATCACGGCTACTCTGGCTGCAGCTGCTTTAAGATCTGCTTAGCGGGCACAGAAAGTTGTAGGAGGTCAGACTGGTTTGCGCTGTCCAAATAACAGTATGCGAATTTAAGCTTGTTCAAATAAGAGTATTTACAATATAATACATACTTCAAAAGTGTTACTAATTAGCATAAGTGTTTTGGCAGATTGTGGTCTTCAATTAGTAAACGATGAAGTATTTCCCTCCTCGTGAGCAGACCTGCCTCCATTTACACAGACTCCTGCTCAGCTCTTGATTTCACAGCAGTTTTTGAACAGAGCCCAACGCTGTAAGCAAGTTGAATTATGAAAAGTCATTAGGCACTAGGGATCCCAGTATGCTATCGCATCCTACTTGCACGATCCTACTACATGGTTGGAGAGATCAAGAGGAGATCAAGAAAATTGGACTCAAACTCATGAGATTAAAAGTTTCATGCTCTACCCACCGTGGTAGCTGAGCACCTAAAACATACCTCTACAATCTTTATTTCCTTGTGGGTTGTGTTTAATGCATAACACATTCTGATACTTAACGGCGACGTTACAGGGCAACAGATCGCAACCCTCAGCAACAATAAGCAGGACTTGGTTGTCCGGAGTGTGAAGCCAGGAGTATGTCTTGATCCTTCACTGGCTGCTATTTGAAAAGCCGTCATAAATGACGTGTAACAGAGCTTTATGCAGCTGGCTTTTATGCATCACAATGCATCAGGAAATACAATACTATCAGGAAAATAAACCAATTAGAAATACGCAATACAATGTCTGTTCCCAATAATGCAAGCTGTTTTACATTGACGTCACTCCATTTGCGATAATTCAGATTGTGAAGACAACTGCTCCCTAGCAGATCAAAATATTACACAAAGGCTGTAAAGCACACTCTGAATCGATCCGAATATTTGATTTCCGCGATCCGTTTAGTCAACAACAGGCACCTTGGCGCGTCTCTAGCAAAGCATTGCTCAGTTTAGTGAACTACTGGTGCTTTCAACACACCACCTTGTATAGCTCATCAGGATGGCTGAGTGGTCTAAGGTGCCAGATTCAAGGTTTCATATCCTCCCATTGTTTGGGTGTTCTGGTCTCTGAATAGAGGCCTGGGTTCAAGCCCCATTCCTGACAGCTAGTCTCCTTTTCTCCCCGTCTTGTGCTCGCTGAAAATGACAGGTAGAGGAAAACGGAGAAACCGGTTTGCGGGCCCATCATGGGCAGGGAAATGCTTCGTGAACACTTCAATGTGATTAGCGGAAAGTCAAAGAGGCTTCAATTTCTGCCTTAAGAACTGTTTGGATTGCCTGTAATCGAGTAAAGATTTACATATGCATTCAAAAGTGAAAGACCGAAATATAAAACCAGATGAAGACTTATTAAAACATTGTTTTCCTTGCTGTTTCTCCTGCGTTTCATTAAATGTGACATTGTGAAATCAACCTGTAGCCCTACGGAGTGCAGTCACTCCCAGTGACAGCGGCAGGAGCAGAGAGGATTATATCAGAGCTCGAAAATATAGGCAAATTGATTTACAGAACATTTTTATTAAACTTTCCTATCTGCTCAGCCTTACTGAAGTATTTCAGCTTTTTTGTCTATTTCTATACTTTACAGTAGATAGTGTTTAGCCAGAGAAGAGAGATACAAGCACTATACCCCACAGTAACCGCCATTTCCAATAACCTTAACGAAAGCAGGAAGATCAGTTTCTGCTCAAGACAGCTGTTTTCTGAACTGTGAATCTCCAACACTGGCTGAAGACGCTGTGTCTGGGCTCCGCAGTTACATGAGAAAAGACTCAGCGAGCTGCAGGCGCAGTTCGTTGCTCTGAGCTCCACGTGAGGAATGGGCGTATCCTCCTTCCGTTATCATCTTCATACACTCCTCTTAAAATACAGCAAACTCGGTGAACAATGCACTGAGTTTTGCAGTTAGCAGCTAGATCACCTTCCAACCCAAAACTGATAACCCATTGAAGCTACGAAGGTCAGTACCTGGATGGGCAAGACCTGCTGGAAAAAAAAAGGCTTGTTGCTGGAAGTGGTGTTAAGAGACTCTTAAGATCTTCCAGAGGTGCTGGTCTAATAGCATTAGTTCCCTTACAGAGTTTACCTTTCATAGATGCGCAAATATTGATGGAGGTGCATGCTTCATGGTGCCTTACAACAGTAGGGACTGCTTAAAAATGAGTCATAGCGTGTGATCGTTTCCATATACGCCCAGTGCCGCGGTGGTAGAATAAAGTATGATACTGCTTTGACACGCAACGACATTATATTTAACTGCAGGACTTCATTTTTTGGTCATTTTGTCTTTCATTGCATTAAGAAGCGTGTAAATCAAAGGCAATTCCTGCGTGTAACATTAATATAAATGTTATTCAAACTGTGGTGCAGCTTTTAAAATCCTTGTACACATTTCTCCATTTTTTTCTAACAAAATTCCATTTTAATGTCCAGACGGGGAGACTATCATTCCAACCAAGCCCCCCTTAAATCCTCCGAGGTGTATCTGTCTGCTAGCATGTATTTTGTAAAGATTTTTCTTTAAGACAGAGAGGGACTTTGAAAAAGGTTTCCGATGCCGCCACGCACTCCATGTTAGATTTATTGCAAAAGTGTGGCGGTAGCAGCACTTACTGTAGTTGTGGCAGAGCGCTCAAGGTAATGGACTAGAAATCCATTGAGGTCTTCCCACGTGGGTTTGAATCTTACTGATTATAGTGACCTTCTTATGTCATTGTGTTCTGGCACAAAAAAAAAAAAGATAAAGTGCTCTTTCCTTTTTCCTGGTACTTTTGAAATGCTAAATCACTTGGACCCAAAACCTTGGCAATAAGTCCTTCAGTGTCGACAAATGACATTTCGCAGATGGAAGCAGATAACAACGCTCTTTGCATCCTCATGTCTTCTGCCCTACTTCCAGCCTTTGAAAACCTCATTAGTAAAGCTGAAAGAACCGACTCCGTAGGTGTTGGTCGTGCACAAAGAGGAGCTGTGATAATAGAAGAGGAGGAGTGAGAATGGTGCAGATGCAAACCTGTTTTCTTACACTTCTTTGGAAGAAATTAAAATAAAAGCTGAAACAGCAGTAGCCATAAGAGGAAATGCCTCCAAGCAGCAAGCAAGCACCCCTTGTTCGTATAGTGGTGAATATCCCCGCCTGTCACGTGGGAGATCAGGGTTTTATTCCCCAGCAAGAAGACTGGTAGCTTTTCTCCCATCAGATTCCATCTCTCATGCAGTGTGAGAAAGCTTATGTAATATTCCTTTCTGTCATTTTCTGACAACTATTTCAAAGGGGCACCTTGTCAACTCCTAAATGCTTTTTATCAAAATCTACCTATGTGTCTGATTAATTTAATTTTTTTCCCAAAAAAAGTTTATTAATTAACAATCTCCAGTGAACAAAGAAAGTGCCGAAAAGGGTGAGTTCTTGAATCTTGAATCAGCTACACTGAACAGGGTATCTGTTCAGTAGTGGTCAGGATATATATATATACGAGAAACCAGGAGGTCACTTAACTCCTATTAAGCATACAGGATAGGATAAGGACATAACAGGAAAGGAATGGGACATTTTGTGTGTTTGTGCATATGTTAACGCATTATCTACATCATAGTGCCTTCCCTCATTTGCATGATACCAAGACCATAGAGCAAGCTCTTCCTCACGAGTGAGATTCAAACCCATGCCTCCAGGGTGACACTATTATAAAACGCTTTGGAAAATGTGTTGGCTTTTATAATTCATCTTCTTTTTGGAGTGAATGTTGTATTTGAGAAAAAGCAAAGATGCTCACTAAGGTAGTGATGACACAGGTTCTGGCTATGCAGAAACTATGAATCATATTCATATGAGGGCATCAGAAAATAATATTTAATTGCACTTAGTTTATGAGGCTGTTAAAGTGTATATATATATATATTGCTTGTCCTGTCTGGTTTAAAAAAAAATTAAAAAGCTGCACTGAAAAAAAAAACATAAAAATATGGAATTATTAGTAATGGTGCCAAAATAGATTTTCTTATCAAGAGAGATTCATACAATTTCTCCAATCCCTTATAATTTACCCTTTATTGCATAAATATTTCTTGTGTTTGATAAAATTTAGACTGTGCAACAAAGATGTGTCTCTTTTTCTTAAGAGTTACAGTTAAGAATCCTAATCTGTTTTATACACATTTCTTGCTTAACATGGTAAGCTGTTACACAATTACAAGCCTATCCAATGAGAACAGTCTTAATTGTAAATTAAACAGGACTAAACTTAACATTCCAAGACTATAAAGGAATAAAGAATTCAATTTAGACTTATATTTTATTATACACATAAAGTCAACTGCATGACTAGAATTCTGTTCTAATCAACCATAAGTAAGAGTAATCATAGTCAACATTTAGATGACTAGACTAAATCAAAAGTGGCCGACTACAAAGTGACCAATAGACATTTTAGGAACAAGTAAAGGTTTATTCCTCTGAAAAAAGAAAAAAGAAAACAAAAAGTCAGCTGTGGAAACTTTTACGGATGTCACATGCTGACGCAGCTACCTACTTCAACTAATAGACATTTCAATTGACAAGACTAAGACTATGATTAAAATAAAAACTGGTGACTAAATTGGTGTGTTTTTAAGTCACCTGACTGGATAAAACTCTTCCCACACTGACTGTAGCTGAATGAACTCTTGCCTGTGTGACTGCACTGGTGAACAATGAAGGTCTTCTGTGTGAGTGGGCTGGTGGGCTATTAAGGTACACGAGTCACTAAAACACTTCCCACACTGATTGCAGCTAAAAGGTCTCTCTGCTGTACGAATAAGGGTGGTGTGGTGGCAATATGGCTAAGGATCTGGGCCTGTGGGTGCCAGTTCAAATCCTGAAGCTTACTGAGGAATCCTACTCTGTTGGATACCTGAGCAAACCCCCAAACTCTAACTGCTCCAGGGGTGCTGTACAAATGGCTCCCCCTGTGCTCTGACCCAAAGCTTCTCTCCCAATCTGTGGGCCTCATGGTGAGCAACCTGTGAAAAGATAAATTCCTAATACAAAAAAATTTATATGGCCAATAAAGTGATCTTAATATGTGGGCTCTTCAGGTGATTCAGTCACTAAAACTATTCCCACGCTGACTGTGTGAGTGCGCTGGTGGGCTCTTAAGTTATTTGACTGACTAAAAGTCTTCCTACACTGATTGCAGCTTAATGGTTACTCTCCTGTGTGAATACGCTGGTGGGCTCTTAAGGTACTTGACTGACTAAAGCTCTTCCCACACTGACTGCAGCTGAATGTTCAGTCTCCTGTGTGAATGTGCTGGTGTCTTTTTAAGTGGCTTAACCGACTAAAACTCTTCCCACACTGACTGCAGCTGAATGGTCTGTCTCCTACGTGAATGTGCTGGTGACTTTTTAAGTTGCATAACTGACTAAAACTCTTCCCACACTGACTGCAACTGAATGATCTCTCTCCTGTGTGAATGTGCCGGTGTCTTTTTAAGTTACATAACTGACTAAAACTTTTCCCACACTTACTGCAGCTGAATGGTCTCTCTCCTGTATGAATACGCTGATGGACTCTTAAAGTACTTGAATCACTAAAACTCTTCTTACACTGGCTGCAGCTGAAAGGTCTCTCTCCTGTGTGAATGTGCTGGTGATTTTTTAAGTAGCTTAACTGACTAAAACTCTTCCCACAGTGACTGCAGCTGAAAGGTCTCTCTCCTGTATGAATGCGCTGGTGGTTTATTAAGTGGCTTAACCGACTAAATCTCTTCACACACTGACTGCAGCTGAATGGTCTCTCTCCTGTGTGAAGGTGCTGGTAGGGATTCGAAATGCTAGACTGACAGAAACTCCGCTCCTGTCTGTGCCGTAATGGCAGTTTATCCACTCTATCTGAGCAAGGCCTTAAGTGATTCTTCCTCATCCTCTGATTGTGCTGGGGTCTCTTATTCTGCAAATGCTCCATGGAATGGTCTTGCTCTGGGTGCTGAAACAGAGCTGTGTTTTCTCCACCATGTCCTTCAGTGTGCTGTTCAGCAGTGTGAATCATCTGGGGCTCCTTCTCCAGCTCTCTGAGACTAAAACCGCCCAGCTCATTCAGTTGTTCCTCTCTTTGCCCAAGAACAGACATGCTCTCCAGTTCATTAAAACTTTCAACAGTTTTCTCAGTAACCAGATTTTTAAACCTGTGTGTAAAGTCATCGGATACTAAGGGATCGTATAATTGTTTTAGACTCTGCAATGACAATCTCTCCACTTGAACAGAACAAGGCCTAATTATTATCAAGCCCTGTTGGAGCTGCCGTTGTTCCTCCCTGTACTGACTCTCCTCTGGGTGCTGTAACTCAGTACTATTCTCTTCACCAGGGACATCAGTCTGCTGCTCTGCAGTGTCAATCAACTTGGGCTCCATGTCTTGCTCTGGAAGATTTAAAACATCCTGTTCTTCACTGTGCTCTTGTACAGTGACACAGCCCAGTTCATTACAACCTTGTGTAATGTTGTTTGTGTTCAGATTGTTAATCTTCTCTGTAAAATCATCACATACTAAGAGCCCAGGTGTCTCACTCTCAGGCTCTGTCTTCATCATGGGCACAGAGTCCAGATCCTTGACACTCTGTCTGCTGTCAGTGTGCTTCTCACTGAGTGTCTCTTTCCCTTCTGCAGCAGTGAGCTCTGTCTCCTGCATCAGACTGGAGCCCCACTCCTCCTCACTCTGCTGCTGTTCAAGAGAAGCCCATTCCCCAGCATCAGGGAAATCACTAGACTCTGATCCTAAAAAACACAGGACAGGAAACCAAGACCTTTATAATTATAATAACAACAACAACAACAATAATAATAATAATAATAATAATAATAATAATAATAATAATAATAATTAACTTTATTTTATATAGCACCTTTAATGGTGACTTCTCAAAGTGCTTAACATGATGCCAACAACAAAAATATAAGCATGATGAGAATACGCTGTTTGAGGAGACAGTAGATGGTAATGCTGGGCGATAATTCGATAACGATAATTATCGCGATATAATTTTTCTCGATATAATTTTAACAAAAGTTTGATAAATGTTTGATACATATGTTTATGCTTTGCACATGCGCACAAAATACTACGAGTGCGCGTGTGTGTTGCAGACCAGGCAGCTAACGTGGTGTTGTTAACCCACACGGTGGTGGCTGACAGGATTGAAGAGTGGAGAAATGAGCGACACTGAAGCAAATGTAGTGCTGCCAATGACCAGCTCGAAGGACGATGACATCATCGACAGAAAAGGTCATTCAACTTTGGTAATTTGGAGATATTTTGGCTTTTTACGATCAGACATAAAACAGAGCAGCGTGCACAGCGTTCTATTAAGATATTTATTTTGTACATTTTACTCATGCATATTTTGACATAAAAAAGACTTGAATACTCTCTACTTCAGATTTGTTTAATGTTTCTGCTGTTTGGCAAGTGTTTGTTGTGTTCTTAAAATAAAGAGTTGTTAATTTACCAATTAACTGTCTGGTTTCTTCAACTTTCACTCAGGAGAAAAAATCTGCCTTTAAACTTGAAAGAAATAATGATTTGACATTTATCGTGATAACTATCAATATCGACTGATATGAAAATTTTTATCGTGATAATGTTTTTGGCCATATCGCCCAGCCCTAGTAGATGGTGGCACAAAATACAGTAGGAGCAGATGGGTAAAGAACAGGTAGATAAAGGCTGTTCTAAAGAAGAATGTTTTGAGTCTGGATTTAACAGAGTTTAGGGAAGGTGACTCTCTGATATCCGTGGGGATAGAGTTCCAGAGTTTAGGGTTTAACAGAAGGGCCTGTCATTCACAGAGTGTAGATGGACTGGGGGACAGATAGGAGACCAGAAACAGAAGAGAGAAGGTTGCAAGGTGGGGAGTAGATCGATATTAATTCAGACAGGTACTGAGGTGCCAAGCCAAGCAGAGACTTATAGGTGAGCAGGAGGATTTTTAAGTCGACAGGAAACTTGACAGGAAGCCAGTGCAAGGACTCCAGGATAGGAGTAATGTCAGCAGTTGTACTAGACCTGGTTAGGGTTCTGGCTGCCAAATTATGGACATACTGGGGTTTGTTCAATGTGGATTTAGAAACCCCAGAGTGTGGAGTGTTACAATAGCCGATTTGGAAGAAGACAAAACTGACCAAAACGCTGACCAAGTGGAAATATGTAAATGCTGAAAAGTAAGGAGCCTAATATTTAGCCCTGAACTTTAATACGTGCTTAGAGTAGTGCTCAAAAGGAAGTAATATCTGCACAAAAAGTAGCTTAAATTTTAAACTTGAGATGGCAAAGATATTATTTAGTAGCATGTAATTTAAGTTTTAAAAACTAATTTTCCAAACTTTAAATGCATTCAAACACATTTAATCTCTTTTAACAGATAAAGTGAAAAGGGACTGAAAATACAGCAGACTAGTATTTTATGTAACATATTTTTACACAAATTCATGTATAGCCATTTAACGGTGAACAAAAAAATTCAAATACTGTAAATAAAAATGTAAAGAATGTGGGAAACAAAAATTCAACTCTTATACACCACGCAACAGAAACAGAGCTCCTCTTCAGGAACTAGTCTCTAGTTATCATGCAGCATCTCCATCGAGGAGGAAAGGCAAGTCAAGAGAAATTAAGCTGTATCACTGGTTTTATTATACTTTAAACTACATGCATGCACGTTCTAGTACACTCACAATCAATGTGTGTTGTTTAAGCAGAGGGGAATAAGTGCATATAAAGGGGTAAAAAGTATGTCTACTGTAATAATATCACAAGTACATTACATTTACACTAACACTGCACTGAAAGAAAGAGAGGGGTTGATTCAAACACACCGACTGGACACTCCAGTACACTAACACTGCACTGGGAGAGAGAGAGGGGTTCATACACACACACTGACTGGACACTCCAGTACACTAACACTGCACTGAGAGAGAGAGGGGTTAAAATACACACTGACCGTACACTGGGATGAGTTAATATAGACACAGGCCCTGGAGGACTGTAATTCTTAAACCTATTAAAATTATTTTGTATACACAATCATTAGTATACATATAATAATATAAACCAATACATCGCAAAACTATATATATATATGTCTACTTTCCTAATTACTGATTCAGTGAAACAATTGTTTTCAGCACCGTAACCGTACAAAACAGTTCAGTTTCCACTAAAGAATCCCGTTGCTACATCACAAGTCTTTCCCACTTGACTCTGCATCTCTCCACTATATTCTCACCAGTGAGGAAGTTAAAGACACTGTTTTTAAACTCACACACACCTTGACTACATACAAGTCACCCCACTGACCTGAGAGCTGCAGTTTCGTGTCCATGTCTTCCTTTATTCCTGCAGGGACTTCACAGGGAAGCGTGTGTCCAACATGATCTGTCTGTCGCCGATCTTCTGCTCCCGACTCCTTCTCCCACAGCTGCAATCTCAACTTCAGGCTCTCGTTTTCCTTCTTCAGCTGCACCACTTCACTCCCGACACTGTCTTCCACACACTGTGTGATTTTAAACACGGCCCGTCTCACCTGAGTCTCGGAGACGCTGCAGAGTTTGTTTTCAATCTCATCCTCGGAGTCAGACAACCTGTTTCGGAACACATGTGAAACTTCATGCACGATCGATTTGAGCAAATCCTCCATGAAAGAGTGAAGCTTAGTTTCCAGATTGAACAGTACAATTGCCATATTTAACCAAAGTTGATCACAAATCCAGAGAGATTGCTGTGCTGATACTGATATGACAAACACTATGACTCCTACGCACCTACGGGTCTATATTATTGCAAGGGTTTGAATTCACACCTAAAGCAGGAACAGGAACTGAGCGATCACTCCTCCTACATCCTACCACATGACTCACTTCCTTAGTGATTGTTGCTATGCACTTCACATGAAGGACTTTCAGTATGTTGTATCTTGTTGAATTTACAATGAAATAAAATAATAAAAATAAATGTAGCCTTGTTTACAAATATATGTATATAAAATATACACATCAATATATATACACATACAAATATATAAATATTTATATAACGGTAAAAGAAGATGTCATCTTAAGCACTTGGTGTTTTTTAGTACAGATTTTCACACTGTGAAATATTGAAATATTTTCATATATTTCCAGATCCTTCGCCTGTATTGAAATAAATAACAGTACTTAAACGTGTATTGAAATAAAGGCATTAAACTTTTAATGTAATGGATCCATATCTGAACAATGTCTGCTAATAGACGGTAATGTGGACAATTCCTGTTGCCAATTGATTTGATATCTCCAAGACATCAGGCATTGAAAATATTGTTTTAAACAGAACATGTAAAATGGAATGTAGGTCAAAAACCTTCTGATAATCTAAGTACACCATGCTACATGTTCTGTGCATCCATTAGTTTATGGGCTTTTATGGGATTTAATTAGTTAGACAAATTATATTTCTGCTTACAATAGATAGTTTTATATCTCTATTCATAATAAAGATTGGTTTTATTATAATTGATGATTTCTATAATTTATAGAGATCCTTTGTTTCATTTTCAGAAAAAAACAGCAATGTTGATAGAATAAGAAAAATAAAGTCCCTAAAAGACTGTGATTTGAATGAAGTCTTTTCTGTCCACATTTAACATTTTACAGCTGACAAACCAGCAGCATTCTGACAGAAAGAGCAGTTGTAAACTCATTGTTTCAGTTGTCCAGAGGAGCAGAGTGACTGAGAGGTCAGAGCTGTTAGCTGGTATTGTCAGGGTGAGAACAGCTCTCCAGCTCCCTCTCATTGACTTCACACCACCTGAGTGTTGATGCTCTTTCTCTCCTGCTCGTCTCCTCTCCACTCCCATCTTTTGTTCTTTTGTTTGATTTATCAGCTGCCCCTCATACATGAAGGAGGCACCAAAGCCAAAACGTTCTGTCTCTTTTCTTTTCAGTATGGAATAAACCTTTACCTGCTCCTGTCTCATTCACTCTCTTTTTCACCTTGCCTGCAGTCTCACATCCTGCTGCTCCATTATCTGCAGTTTCTGTCCAGAGTTTCACCTCCTGCTGCTCCATTGTAAAAATGACTGATGAGTCACAGAACTGTTCTCACCTGTTAACACCCAGTAACATTTCTGCCCTGGTGGCAATTTAAATACCTGATTCTGTATTTTAATGTGTCTGTTTTGTGTTTAATGTCTTCATCTTGCTCTTTTTGTAATGAAATTGTTGTACTTGAAGTTGTAAAACTTAACCCTTGGTTTACCATGAGATTTTGACGTGATTTCTTGTTATAATGTTCGTCTGCATTTGAAACGTTTATATTTCACTATATTTACTAATAATCATACGTACTTATACATACTCCATGTAGATAATGTAAATGAAATCACATGTCACAGTAAAGGCTTACACACCGAGAATTCTTGAAGAATAAAATCACACTGCACAACTTTGGAACATCACGTCCAAGTTTAGTGACAGCAACATTAAAGATTTTAAGCTAAGACGTTTCAGATCACTTTTTTATGAAAGGTTCAAGCAAAGTTGAATAACTTTGCAAGAAACATTTCAAAATCTCAATCAAATCCAGTACGATCCCAATGGATCAATCTGAACTTTCTCCATCCCGACCAGTTGGGAAACAATCTTATGGTAAAAAAATCACACGAAACCACACAGATTCTTTAATGCTTACATCATAATGTTATTAGACTAGGACACTGATGTGAATATGTGTTTGGGTTTCGATTCACCGATTCTTGTTAAAGAATTGGTGATTTATGATTACAGAATCAGTAGCATCGGAAAGCAGGAGCTCTGTTTCTTAGCAATCTTGAAGGCATGTCTATGTAGAGCACAGTGTGAAAATCTGTACTAAAAAACACCAAGTGCTTAAGATGACATCTTCTTTTACCGTTGCAACTTTTAATCTCAGGTGTACTTTTAGAAGGCATAGAAAGAACAGTTGTGTCGACATTTGCATCATACAGCAGAATGGCGCAGCAGAAGCATGCTGGGCCCATGACCTAGAGGTCAATGAATTGAAACCATCCTCTGAGTTTTATGGAAGACTTAAGCACACCATCGGGCCAATGTAGTATAAGAAAAACAAAGATAGCCAAAATCTCTTTCTTTAAGTCCCGTTCTAAGTTTCTTGCTTTTGTGAGCAAACTTACCCAGATCTGCAATATTTTAAAATATATGCCTTTGTTTAATTGGAAATAACTAAATTATTGGTGATATCCAGTTATATACTTGAACGAAACAGAAAAATAACAATTATGACCTACATTTTAACACACTGACCAGAATAATTGAAAAGCTTTGATTCAGAGCCCTTGCAGTTAGTGTTAATTAGAAAAACAACAGTGCTGAAACCTGAGCACAAGTTCAGCTGCTCTCCAGGTTTGTTCCCCACTGTTTCTCGTTGCAATTGAGCTCAGAGCTGGAGATGATCTCTAGTTAGAACCGTGTTAACTAGTCCGCAGCTGTGTGCTCCTTTCGAAAGTTTGTTGCAATTGACCCAATGTGTGGTTCTATAGCTGTCAGGTGCAGTTCACTTACATTAAGGGCATTTATTACTGAGGAGCCTGAGTCAGGTAGTAGACGAACCTACAATCTTCTGATCCACGTTATCCATTGCATTACTGCCCTTCCTCTCACATTGCTGAACTGCACCAGATTGAGCTCAGCGCTTATATATATATAGTATATACATTCTATATGTATCCTCCACATAGTATATGGTGTGGTGCAGTGGCTAGGGATCTGTTCCTGTGGCTGAAGGTTGCCAGGTCGTGTCTCATGGCAGGCAGAGAAATCCTCTTCTGTTGGGTTCCTGAGCAAGACCCTTAAACCCAAGTGATCCAGGGCCACTGTATAAATGGTTAACCCTGTGCTCTGACCCCACGTTTCTCTGTTTATCTTATGGAGAGCAAGTTGGGGGTAGGTGAAAAGACAAAATCCTAATACATGAAATTGTATATGACCAATAAAGTGGTCTTATATATGTGTTATCTTATCTATATATATATATGTATTATTATTATTATAAGTAATACTACAAATACCAGCAGCTAGCCCCTCCCTACAGCTCTTTGATTACCATCCACTGACTGCTCCTCTGTCAGGAAGTGTGAGGAGTCGACACACTGGAGATTATAATGCTAGAAGCAAGACAATTACATGTCAGGAGAAACTTAAAGCTACAGCAGCAGGAGTAGCAGTAACCGCAATGAGGCGGGTAAAGTTCGGCTTTTCTCATTTTCTTCTGCAGAGCCACTGTGTCAGAATGCACTGCTCTGGATATAAAGGGAATTGTGGCTTCAGATCATTTAAACTGAGCTCTGCATTGTTTTATTCATGCTGCCTACATGCTTTGAATTGCTGATATTTCCTGCATGCATTTCTTTTTCAGGTTTCATTAAATTCCTCACATTTGAGCCAACACTTAAATATTTCACTAGGGGTCGCATAATACGCGGTGCAAACCTTATTTACTGTGGATTGCTGTGGCACATGAAGCTGTTTTATTCAGTGGGGAGGTTTGATGTGCATATTACAAATCGAGCGGGCGAGTAAGAAATCCAAGAAGAAATCCAATTAAAAGAAATTAAAAGAATCCAAGAAGCGTAGAAAACTGCTGATCTTAAAAATGCAGAACAGTTACATAGTACACTGTGCTGCACCTTTTATATTTCGGTCTTACAAATTTGAATACATACCTTACCGCAAATTGTGCCTTGATTACAGACACCCCAAACAGTTCTTAATTCACAAAGCAAAGGCTATCTAAATGTGCCTCTGTTCCTTTCCCTTTCAGGATATTGTTAAAGATTAGAGAGTACCATAAGTGTGAAGCGAAGAGAGAAACTCAGAACGGAGCTTTAATAAACACAGGGAAAGGGAGTCTTCTCTCACATTTCAGTGAATCTAGGGTGTGCTCATGAACCGAGCATAGCAGGGGATGAATTTGACCCATTTATGTCTGGGTTATGGGACCTGAATGCTTCCACTGCATCACTCACCGTAAAATGCTGTAAAAACAACTGTTCTTTCGGTACTTACTAAATGTACTCCTGAGATTCAAAGTTTCAATAGTAAAGGAAGGTGTCACCTTGAGCACCCTGTGTCTTTTTAATACAAATCATCACACTGCTCTACATAGACCTGTCTTCAGAATCCTTACGATTGCTGAGAAGCAAAGCTTTTGCATTCCGAGGATACTGATTCTTTCACCGTAAATCCCCAATTCTTCAACAAGAATCAATGAAAACCAAACACTTATACACACTTGTGTCCTAGCGTGAAAGCAATATGATGGAAGCATTTGAGAATCTCCTTCACAGCACATATGAGAATTTCAATTTCTTCCCCATTGCAGAGCGTGTATGGGCGCTCCCTCAGTACCCTAGTTTGTAAAACCACGACTTAAAGGTCGAAGCACTTTTTAATATTCTGGAGTCTCTCATTTGATGGCCAGAAAAAAATTATGTCAGAACTTGAAAAGCTTTCTAAAATTGTTTGGTGCTTCTTATTAAAAGAAATCATAAGAGCACCTGAACAGCTTCAGGCTATCGACTGCTTAATATAGTGATCAGCAGCTTGATAACCAGTTTATAAGGCTGAAAATGATCCTGGAAGCACAACAAGGTTCTAACGGCTGTTTTGGGTTTTACAACCGAATAACAAAACGGCTTCAATTACGACGATTAGACTCAGTGAAACTTTAACGCCTAAGATATTTGCAGGAATTGTAAGTGTTTTGCACGTGTCGAACTTCAAGAACTAACCAAGGCAACCACAGGAACAACATCAAGAAGCACAACCAATTCCCCATTTAAATCTTTCCTGTAAGTTGTGCTTTGCGAAAGCATGAAGTAAACCCCCAGATTGCTTTTGAACATGTACAAAGTATTTCTGATGGAGCGCTATGTGCAAAGATTTAATAAGCTTTACCCCTGCCAATGATTCAGCATGAAGAAGTAAAAGTTTCACAGACAAAAGCAGCTTGCCACTGCAGCCAGTACTAAATGTACTTGCCGGCACACTACCATGTGCACTGCCTCATAAATGATCTTGGCAGACTTTGTTCCCTACATAAATCTGAAAGTGCCAAAGAACGTTGTCTTTTAGAAAGTCTATCTCCAAACACCTTGTGCAGCCTCTCAACAGACTAACAAAGAGCTCTTTTACTGATCGTATCGCAAATCAGAGGAAACAAGGTCTTAAAACAGTTACATTTGGCAGTGGTGGGATTTGAACCCCTGCCCCCAGAGAGACTGGAGCCTAAAATAGAGCACCTTAGACTGCTGGGCCACGCTACCTTCCACAGGGGTGGGCTTTCTCACATTGCTGGCTTGTAAAATGCCAGGGGCTTCAGCTCTTGTCATCAGATCTAGTGGAATCATGATGCATGGAAGCGACTGCACCTTCATCTTTTGAGATGTTTTCAATAGAACAAATGCTACTTTCAACAGCACAAACCGGCACAAACATAGCAATAACGAAGGAGGTGGGTTTCATCCTTTGTGCTGTTTGTGGGGGTGCAACCCCACAGCGATCTACTGAATTGAAGAGCAATAATCAAAATCCTCTGCTATTACTGTTGCTTTTTTCATAGTTTCTTCAAATCCTTCATTTGAACATCGATTATGAAGGATATTGATGATAATATCACACGAATTGTGGTTTTCTTGTGATCACCAATTTTATTAAAATACCAGCCTTTCTTAAAGTTGTCTTGCGTGTTTCACAAGGTATAATAGCCCCCCTCGCATCCTCAGCTAACACATTTTAAAATTACTTTAGATTGTACAGCATGTATGTTTACATTTATATTAAAATTAAAGTAAATATACTATCAACATACATACAGTGCTAACCTAATAATTCTTGTCAGGTTCTCCAACAAATCTGCGTTGTTATTTTAACGTTTTAGCTGATGATGCAACGGGAGTATAAATGAATTCTCCCGCCAGCCATTAAAAGACCAAATTCCATGGGTGAACATTATTTTCTCAGATGGTGCCGGTAATATTGAATTAAGTTCACAACTGTTGTAGTAGTTCGTCCGTGAAGTTCGACACGTGCAAAGCACTCGCAATTTCTGCTAATATCATAGGCATTAAAGTTTCGCTGTACTAACGAGGAGCGTTTGTCCGCAGCTGAGCATGAACTCTGATACTGTCAGCAGACATTTCCAAATACGTTTTCGCCTGCTCTCATCTTTTTAAAGACGGTCATAAACGCTCAAGAAGTAATTCATTCGAGTTTGAAGTCTGTTTCTGTTGTCTTGATGAAGCGCAGCCTTATGTAGGAAACTCCCTTTTTGAAGAAGTTTGCCGTCACCCTGCAAGGGAGAAGAGCCATCAATCACCGAGACAGCCACTGAGACAATTAACATTAAACACGTGAAATGCGAGATGTTGTGATTTTTTTTCCGCTTAAGGCTTCGATCGTTTCTACTCTAACGAGAAAAACTTTTTTATTAGATGTGAGATTTGAACAATCGTCTCCAGGGGAAAATGCGACCTGAACGCAACGCCTTAGACCACCAGCTATCTTTCCTATGGTACTTATAATGAATTATATATTTTATTTCTTTCTACTCGTTGATAAGAAAAAAAGTGAAATCATGTAATTAGGGAAATGTCTTTGTTTGTTTCATGGGGAAAACTAGCACGGGCAAATGTAAAGTTTAGAGCAGCGCTCAATAAAAACGATCAGAAACCGAAAGCGCTTCTTAAGCGGATCAATATATTCCGATACTGGTGGTTCCGCGGAAGAAATAAGAAAAGCCGAACTCAAAGCACTGTGTTGCCATTGCGGCTACTCTGGCTGCAACTGCTTTAAGATCTGCTTAGCGGAAAGTTGTAGGAGGTCAGACTGGTTTGCGCTGTCTAAATAACAGTGTGCGAATTTAAGGTTATTTAAATAAGAGTATTTACAATATAACTCATGCTCAAAAGCGTTAATCCTGCACTGGCTGCTATTTGAAACGCCTTCATAAATGACGCGTAATAGAGAGTTATGCAGCTGGCTTTTTTGCTTCACAATACATTGCAATCAGGAAAATAAATCAATTTGAAATATGCAATACAAGGTCCGTTCCCGGAAATGAAACCTGTTTTACACTGACGTCGCTCCTTTTGAGATAATCCAGATTGTGAAGACGACTGCACCCTTGCAGATCATAATATTACACAAAGGCTGTAAAGCACACTCTGAATCGATCCGAATATTTGATTTCCGCGATCCGTTTAGGCAACAACAGGCAACGTGGCACTTCTCCAGCAAAGCATTTCTCAGTTTAGTGAACTACTGGTGCTTTCACCACACCGTTGTATGTAGCTCGTCAGGATGGTAAATGGTCTAAACCGCCAGACTGAAAGATGGCTTTCTATTGCTTGGGTATTCTGGTCTCTGAATAGATGCGTGGATTTAAATCCCACTCCTGAGAGGTACTCGCTTTTCTCTGTCTTGCATTTTTCCCATCTTGTTGTGCTCGCTGATAATGACAGGAAGAGGAAAACGGAGAAACCGCTTTGCGGGCACATGATGGGCAAGGAAATGCTCCGTGAATACTTCAATGTGATCAGCAGAAAGTCAAATAGGCTTCGAATTTCTGCCTTAAGAACTGTTTGGGCTGCCTGTAATCGAGGAAAGATTAACTGCAAGGTATGCATTCAAATGTGAAAGACCGAAATAAAAAAAAACAGAAGAAGATTTATTAAAACATTGTTTTCCTTGCTATTTGTCCTGTATTACATTATATGGGGTCATTGTGAAACCATCCTGAAGCCCTACGGAATGCAGTTACTCTCCCAGTGACAGCGGCAGGAGCACAGAGATTATATCAGAGCTCGAGCAGAGAGTTCGAAAATCTAGGGAAATTGATTTATAGAACATTTGATTAAACTTTCCTATCTGCTCGGTCTTACTGAAGTATTTGAGCTTTTTTGTCTATTTCTATACTATACAGTAGATAGTGTTTAGCCAGAGAAGAGAGATATAAGCTCTATAACCCCACAGTAACCGCCGATTCCAATAACCTTAACTAAAGCAGGAAGATCAGTTTCTGCTCGACACAGCTGTTTTCTGAACTGTAAATCTCCAACACAGGCTGGAGGCGCTGTGTGTCCAGGCTGAGCGGTTATATAAGAAAAGACTCAGCGAGCTGCAGGCGCGGCTCATTACTCTGCGCTCCCCGTGAGGAATGCGCGTGTCCTCCCTCCGTTATGACCTTCAAACACTCCTCATAACATTAAGCACTCCTCTTAACTCTTAGCAGAACATTAAAGTTTCACAGACAGAAGCAATACGCCATTCAACCAATATTAAAACAGTACGATTTGCACTGACTGGAAAGTGATCTCAGCAGACGTTGTTCCCTGCATAACGCTAAAGGTGGCAAAGCGCATTTGGGTTGAGAGGATGCAATAAAGCTTTTGTTTTCTGCCTTGATGTGAAGGTGACAAAGTATCTCTAAAAACTTTGCTAAGGTTATCAGGAGATGGTCAAAACACTATTCCAAAGATTGCTTTCCAAGTCAGAAGAAAAAGGGTCAGAGAAGCATTTGGCAGTGGTGGGATTCAAACCCACGCCCCTTAAGAGACTGTAGCCTTAAACCAGCAACTGAGCCCACTTGGCCACACTACCCTCAGTGTCTCTCTCCTTGTCTCATTACTTGTTCGGAGAAAGCCGGGTGCCCTTCACTCGTCCAACCTCGTGGCGTTATGACCGTGGAACCAACTGCACCTGCTTATTCTGAGATTCTTCCCCTCTCATGGCGAGATCTCGACTTCTTTAACACCTCTGGATAAAGTTCTTCTGTGGAGCAGGCTTCAGACCTTGATGTCATTTTATTTTTACAGCAGCATGCATCCTGAAACTTTTTTTCATATTTTTATTTGAACAACAAAAATACATATAATACAAAATAGAGCACATATGACGTACCAATAACATCGTCAGGGGCACGTGATATAATGCAATTACACTTTCTGAAAAATCTACTGTCCAGGCAAATGTACATGCTGGTCTACGGGGCTCTTTTCTGCACTGAGCTGCTCGTTTGAAATCCAGAAGGCAACACAGACGCGCTCCTATACCAAGAGTCTTATCTGGACCACCTGGGTAAAAAAACAGGAAACCTAAGCACTAATCCATACTGACAGCTTTTGAAAAGGAGCTCTTTAATATTCACAAATACGAAGACAAGGTATAAATACTCCATAGGTTTAAAATTCAGGAATATGAATGGTCAATTGTTTACAATTGCAGTTTTTATTTTTCGTATGATTAAGCGACTTTTTTACAACATGTAAAAAAAAACAGCACACCTAAATGACAAAGCCTTGGAGCCACAGAGAAAAACAAATTGTGTTTAAAGTAATTTTAAAGGCTCGAGATAACATTGCACTATAAAAGCAATTGTTTGTCTTCTTTGTGGCGCTTACTTTATGTTGCTTTAGCAAATTTCATGCAGTTTATTTCTGACACAAGACATAACAAGCTTGTGTATTTATGACAAAAAAGCAGGGCAACAATTTCCATCGGCCTTGAACTTGAAATTGTTAAAAAGTAAGTTAAATGCACATATAGTAAATATATTTTCTCATATAATGGTGTGTTTTTTGTCAAAAGAATCCTTCATGAATGGCTAAACAGATACTTTGCATAATTAAAAAGAATATATATATATATTTACGAATTTTAACGTTTTATACCATAAAGTTTAATTGTTAACATGAGCCCTATTTATCGATATCACCAATACAGTTCTGGATTTTATTCTGCCTTCCTATGCAAATATTAATTTTCTTTCACACAACAGCTCGCATGTATGGTACTGTAGCTTATTAGCGCCAGGGAGAAAAAGAACGTTGTTGGCTTTTAAATTAGAAACCATTTGCGTTTATACAAAATCACAATGCATTGTCGCAGACATTGGGACATCCTCTATTTAAACACCTGTCGTTTTCTCTAAAATTGGCTCCTGTGCTTCGGTCCAGTTGAGAGAGGAGAAGACACGGAAAAAGTCGTGTGGCGCTGGAAGCTCTGGAAGGCAACGTAAAATATTGCTCTGTCTGTTGGTGGATTTGGTATGCACGTTTTTTTCAATGTAAAATGCAATGTACAAGGATCAAATTTGATTCAAAATCGATTAATGTAAAAACCAATAAAGCTCATGTTTTTTATCTAGTTTTATCTATATCTATATCTAGTTTTTCAAAGGTCCTTTAAAAAAATGTTTATCACATACTTCTAAAATTATTAAAATAATAATTATTAAAATATCAGATTGTGTTTCTGCAACATTTCGTTCACAGTACGCCGTATTTAACAATAAAACAACACTCACAATGAGGGCTTTACACGCAGTCCGGGGTATTTTTGCCACTTTATATAGAACCTGTAATACTCCCAAAAGTGCAGAGTAGCTTGTAAATAAAAATTCACCGCTGGTATAAACAGATGTGTGCTTTGTTTGCCTTTGTAAGCATTTGTTTCAAAAATAAGTCCACAATACATTAAAAACACAAAAAACACAAACTTAATAATATAACAATACAAAATCAATACCAAATCATAAAGCCAATTAAGTACCTATCCTTTGAAAACAGAGAACACCTTATCTACAAAAAAAATGTGACATTTGTATATACTTTTGAATTACAAAGCAGACAGAGTAGTCCCTGAATTCAAAGATCAGATCTTGGCCAATACAAGACAATCAGACGGGAGTTGAATTCGGAACAAGAGCCTCTGCTTCGTGGTTTATTGAGCTTTTGATCAACGTCTGAGTGAAAAAGATTAGCTATTTTAACTCTTTCATTAAAGTACCTTCCTTCGAGCCAGATTCAAACCAGTGACCTAAAGATTCCCAACTGTTCTTACTACAGTCCTCCACTCTACCAACTGAGCCATCAAAGGGCTGTCAGGCACTTTTCTCTGGCACATACTGCCGAATGTAGTGAAATGTTCTGGGTGATTAAAATCCCACTTCGACATCAGGTTTCCAACTTGTTCCTTATCTTGTTTACCTTGAATTTAAGCAGTGAACCAGGATTCTACTGTATACACTTCCAGGGATATCACAAAAGATTTGATGGGGCATCAATCATTCCAGGCGGAAATTGACTCCTTTTCTTTCTCGAGGGATCATATTAAACATTTCATTTGGATCGAGAAGAGGATCACCATGATACACATAACAAACAGTTTCATTCTGTCTTTATTAGAATCTGTATCACAGCTAATGCATGTAAAGGCACAAGTAATAGATTTATTTCGTGCTGAATAGAGAAGAGAGAAAACAACGTTTCTGAAAAAGGCTTCACAGCTGAAACATTATCTTTTCTCTCTTCTCTTTTCAGCATGGAATATACCTTTTACTTATTCCTTTGCAAACTATGCATGCTGACGCAGCTTCCCACCTGAACTAATGCATGTAAAGCCTTCGGTATGCGATAGTGAGAGTTCAGTTATCCCGGGGAGTGAAGATAACTGAAATTTAGTAAATTCATATTTAAATAGAGTGTAAATCTTCAGTGTTCTGTCACTGCAAATTTGTTACAGGAGTATAACGGAAGTGGGGACTGTACCCACGCCGACATTTATCCATTTGATGGAAAATCTAATGCTTTAACCACTCAGCCATCCAGATCTACACTAAAGCCCCTTTTACATGGGCTCATTTCTGAACAGATTGTCAGTTGTTTAACATTTCAATATGAATCGGATTCAAACATTTGCAATTATTCACCTATAAAAAGATCACTCCAACTAATCAATGGCCCAGCCATCCTGGGTTCACCTTTCCAGCTCTGTGTTACACAGTTCATTAAATATATTTGTTATATTTTTGAAGGGCATGGGACTGTAGGTTGGTGATTCCCAGGGGAAAACAGGGTTATTGAGCAATTGGGCATTCAGAGAATACGTTTTGTAGGTGAATGTAACCGTGCACTAAAGTAAAGAAAACCCTCTTAGATGAAGCACTACAGATGTAGCCCCTGAAAGTGTACAAGACTTACATTCATAGTACTGCTGACACAAATGTAGTCTCTACATCAGACAGAAATAGTAATGTGTTCGTTTAATCACGTGAAGGATCTCCTCGTCTCATTCATCAATGGAAATAGAAGCCATTAGAATACGATACGGTTCACCTTCAACCCCGCAGCTGATGGATGAGCTTGTTTCAGCTCTGTGAAGTTGGCCCCTCTACAAACAACACAAACGATGAAACCCACCTGTAATCAGTCTGTGTTTGTCATTACTATATATATATATTGCCATGTTACTAGAACTTGTAGCTGAAGTTTACTAGTTGTGTTTTTATGATGATCAGCCTTATGTTGATTACAATATTGTATATAATGTATAATTTGAACTACATATTTTCCAGGTGTGAATGATTGTATATTTTCAGAATACATTTCTAAACCAAATCATTGGCTTGATTTACTAGTTTCTACCCCTATAACATCTATCTTTGATGTATAATAGACCTTTAACCATATATGTATAATAGTCCTCTAAAGTTATCCGTATAATAGAACTCCAACCATTTATGTATAATGAACATATAACCATAGATGTCTAATTGACCTATAGCGACATACGTATATTAGAATTTCATTCTAGAGGAATTACGGACCACATTTATACAGTACGTCTAAGATATGAGTTTAATAGACGTATATTCTACATGGTTTGCCCACTGGGATGTCCCGATATGAATTGAACAAAGCTAGATACACATTTTCTAGCCTTCATTACAAGACAGTTTATTTCTCAAAAGTGTGTTATGTTAAAAAGAGAAAAACAAAAATATATGGATGACAATATTTAAAAGATAAAGATTTTACTTTTGAGAAATTGTCATTTTATGTATCCAGATGCTTTTCAACCGCTGGGTTTAGAACTTTGCTCTGCTTCCTGCATCATTTTCAGTGTTATAAACTGGGTGTGGAGGTAGCGATCACTTTGTAGAGCAGTTGATAGGCTGGAGCTGTTCAGACTACTCTTGTTATTTCTCAAATGCTTCCATCATTTTTCTTTCAGGCTAGGACGCGAGTGTCTACATGTGTTTGGTTTTCGCTTCTCTGACTCTCATTGAAGATTTGTGAATTAACGACGAAAGAATCAGTAGCAAGGAAGGCAGAAGCTTTGGTTCTCAACGATCTTGAAGACAAGCCCATGTAGAGCAACGAGTGATGATTTGTACTACAAAACACCAAGTGCTCAAAGTGACGTCTGCGTTTACCATTGAAACTTTTCATTTCGGGTGAAAAACCAGTTGTGTTGAATAGCTCCCTTCAGCAAAAGTGTGCTGGGCCCCTTACCCTGAAGTCGACGAATGGAAACTATCCTCTGCTATGAGCATTTTGCGCATGATTGATAAGTACACCATCAGTTTAATTAAGTGCATTGAAACTGATTTTTTCTCTCGTGTGTGCAAACTTCACACTTATGGTGCTCTTTAATCTTTACAAATATGCAGATGCCCAAATGTATCTTTGGATGTTCTGAGATCCTTGATAGTTTTCTCAAATCCTTCAAATGAACATCCATATCAAAGCAATTATGTATATATATATATTCCAGTTGAGGTACATATAAAAAATATCAACGTACATTTGTACAGTGCTCATTTAATAATAATTGTCAAGGATTGTCAAGTTCTCTCACAAATCTGTTTTCTAATTTTAAAATATTTTTGCTAAGGATACAATAGGTGTATAAATAAATTCTCCCGACAGCCAGTTGAAGATAAAATTCCACACATGAAAATGGTTTTCTTGGACATTGACTAAAGTACTTAATTCTTTACTTGTTGTAGTTCCACATGAGTAAAACACATTTCCTCCAAAGTTCAAAAGGGTTTGCACAGAAATCCCATCAATTTTTAGCGGAGATTATGTTTACATCGTAACAATCTGAGCTTGCACAACTAGCCCTTTGTTTAACAGCTGCACAGGGACACATTTTTTCACCATTCATACGTTTGTAGTTAAAGAAAATAAAATACTAACATTTTCCTGCCAGCTGGTAGTATTTCTTCTGCACTGACGAAGAATAATCAAGAATTTTATTTAATCTTTCGCAGGCTGTAATTTCCAGAAAAAGAAGTGAATACTTGTATTAAGCTAAATCAAGCCGACGGAGATGCACTGCCGTTGTTTTTCTGCACTTTTCGTTAAAAGGAGAAAAAATCACTGACATTTTTTTGCAGTTTTTCTTCTATCCTGATAAGCAAGATTTGTATTTTATCTTCCAGAAGTTGTATGAATTTCTTGAAGTTCGGAAACAGCTTGTTCTAGAAAGGAAATGAACACTTGCTTCAAAGTAAATCAAGCCATATCTCTCTTGCTGTGTGTGCTCTTATCTGTCCATTTCTCTCTTCTTTCACTCTGACAGTCTGTGCAGAGTCTCTGAAGGGGATGTAACACCACTTGGCAAAGAAGAAAAATTCTGAGGCAGAATAAAAAATCATTATTCTCTTCTCTGTCAGATTCACAGTTTAGACTCACACTCAGACTGAAGTTCAACTCCATACTTCTCTCTATCCTCACAATCCAGAACAAGAGTACATTCAGACAATCAGTGCTGCTTCATGAATAATATCAGAACAGCCTGGACTCAGGTCACATCTCCCCTTTTTCTCTTTTCTCACAGCCTCCTAGAGACAGAGAAGAGCTCCTGGTTCTCCTCTCCATGAACAGGGCTCAGGGATCACTGATCTGGCAGCTGTGGGTGTTAGGAATCCCTGGTAGGAAGATACACGGATCCTGTGCAGACGCAGACACGGGTGATAGATGAGGCAGGCGAACAAACCAAAACGAGAGGCAAGGTCGTAGTCAAAAGGCGAAAGGCAAGTCGTAATCCAGGAAGTTCTCCGGTAGCAGACAGTCCGAGGCGAGAGGCGAGGTGCAAAGTCGAAAAGGCAGAAGGGGAATCCAAAATCCAGAATAAACGTGGTACGGGGAAAAACGCCAGGTAGAGCTCTCAAGGAGTAGACTCAATACTGAGCAGTGGGAAACAGGTGAAGAGGGTATAAATAGCAGTGCGCACCGCACCGTGAGTGTGTGCAGGTGGTTTAACTCGTGCGGCGGCGTTTGTTAATAATCACCCGCTGCTGGGGCTGATTAGCTCGCTTACGATTTGATCTTGACTGCCTGGTGGTCGTGACAGTGGGCTCTGTTCCAGGTCAGATGCAAGAAGTTTTTATTAACCCTTTCCCGGACTTCCAGCCCTTCAGTATTACTTTCTTTACTGTATGTCAGCCTCCAAAGATGTTTTTTATAAACGTTTTAACACAAGTGAGTGTGGAATTATCTTAGTATTTATGTAATTAACACCAGTAGTGACACTGTGATCAGTATATTGATTATCAGTAGCCAATGGTCTGAAGGTCATGTCTACAATAGTGACCAGTTGACCAGTCTGTAGCTCTGAGCAGTGATTCCACACCAGCCCTGGGATTCAGCGTCTCCCACACATCTCTCGCAGACAGTCTTATAAATATACAGTTAAACAGAGTCTGATAACAGTTATACAGTTAATTAAATCATCAAACCCGCAGAGGAACTGAGAGATCAGGAGTCTGAAGATTACACTGAAGATTCGTGTAAAACCCTTAAAAGCGCTTATTTCAGGGACTCGTGCTCGTTCTCGACTACTCCACATGGGTACACTTTGTAACGCATTAATCTGCGAAGTAAACTATTTTTTTCTGTTTAATGAATATCTTTCCTAGGTCCGTCGCTCTCTTTTTCCAACTGTGATGATTCGCTTCTCTCCACAGCCTGGTGTGTTTTCATTTAGAGTTGTTATATCTGTAAGAAAAGCCCCCCGGGCTCCGGACAGGAGTCTCCTCCAGCGGAGACTGCCCTGTTCTGTCAAAAAGAGCGTGATGTCACAGACACTAACAGGATTGCCGGGATCAGAGAGCAAGACCGCGGGAGGCGCACGGAGAGCATGCAGGAGAGTTATTGATCACTTATCTATCGACGACCAATTAATTCAACTGAAGAACCGTAGAAAAATCGATTAACTTCACCGATTGGTAAGTATTGATTCTTTTCTTGACCCTGTTTGAATATCTAGAAAACAGTCAATAAAGACTGTATCAATCAATTACCATAATGTGTTTAGTGTTAATAATGTTCAATCCGAAATTAAACAATGATTATTCATATTATTATTTAGGCAGCTGTATCCTAGAGCTAGAAAATTATATTCCAAGTTGATGAATGTATGTAACAGTTTAAATGCATTTTTCCAATGTTTATAAATCGTAAGAATGGTAACCACGGCGACAGGTGCCCCGTTGCTGCGCGCCTCTAAGTGTCTTGCATTCGTCACAGAGAGCGGTGTGACGTCACAGGCTGCAACTAATACTAATACCAGTGTCTTCATGTTAATATTAATCAGAGTACAACTGGTAGTTTTAATGCTAGTGTTCAAGTGAGTATTAATGACAATAACGCTACTGATAGTTTTAGTTTTAATGTTCATTTTCATGTTAATATTAATTATAACTAAAGTGTTACGGTTAGAGTATTAACACCAGTAGTAATGTTAGTTTTAATAATATCATTACTGTTATCGTTAGTAGTTTGTGTCAGTGTTAGTGATAGTGTTACTGTTGTAATATTAGTACAATCAATTTCTGCTAGTTATCATGTATCTATAGATAAGTGTGTTTGTGGTATCTGTGTGTGTGTTGTCTGTTCATGTGTGGGCTGTGTGTCTGTGAGTGTCTGTGAGCTTGTTATGTCTGTTAGTGTGTGAGCGTTTACGGTCTCTGAGTGTGTGGTGTCTATAAGTGTGTGTCTGTAAGTATGTGTAATGTCTATTTGTTTCTGTGAATGCTTGCCTGTGAATGTGTGTGTATGGTGTGTGTCTGTGAGTGTGTGGTGTCTGTCAGTATGTAGTTTTATATTTGTAAGTGTATGTGTGGGTATGTCTGTCAGTGTGTAGTTTTATATTTGTAAGTGTATGTGTGGGTATGTCTGTCAGTGTGTGTAGTGTCTATGTGTCTATGTGAGTATTAATGATGATAGCATTACTGATTGTTTTAGTATGAATGCTAGTATTCATGTTAATATTAGTGAGAGTATATCTGGTAGTTTTACTAATAATATAAGTATACATGTGAGAGTTTGTGAAGAGAGATGCTTTTAATTTTAGTTTTAATGCTAGTATTCATGTTAATATTAGTGATAATTATACTGTTAGTGTCAGAGTATCATCATCATGTTAGTTTTCATGACAGTATTATTGTAATTATTATTGTAACACTGATTTTGTCAGTGTTAGTAACAATGATAGTGTAAGTTTTGGTGATGGTGTTATTGTTGTAATATTAGCAGTATCTGCATTAGTGTTAGTTATAGTGCATCTGTACCTAAGAGTGTATGCGGTGTCTATTTGTGTATATAGTGTTTATTTGTGTGTCTGTGAGTGTGTGTGAGTAAGTGTGTGGGTGTGTATCTGTGAGTGTGTGAGTGTCTGATTGTGTGTATAATGTGTGTTGTGTCTGTGGTTGTAAATGTGTGTGAGTGTGTAGGTGTATATCTGTCAGTGTGTGTAAATGAGTGTGGGCTCCACTGGTGTGTTTGACAGAAGTGACCCATCAACAGGTGTTGAGGTCCAGAGTAGCTTGTGAATTGAAACACTTTCTAGAGTCCAGACCAACATCCACTGTGCACAGCTGTGTATGTACCATACACTGATCGATTGCACCACTGGACCTCTGTAAGCCAGGCTCCTACACAGATTGTAAAAGTAGGAAGAGGTGGTCAGACAAGCAAAACAGCTTTGCAGATAATGCAAAGCAACATTATTTTGTGTCAATCAGCTCACAGATTTCACTTCATGTGCCTTAAGCTGTGCAATTTGTATGGTTGTTGAATGAGATTCTTCACAAGCCTGGTCAATTGCCAGTGGAGAGCTTCACGACACACACCTTCATGAAGACTCTCTTTAAGATGATTACACCTTTCATTGTCATGTCGCCTTCTTTGCATACAACAGTAGCACCAACACCAAGAGAAAGGATGAGAAATGGCTTTTATCAAGTGATTGCAGTGTTTGTTTGACTGAGGATCCTTGTGTGCTGAACTGTGTAGTGCAGTAAAAGAGAAGGTTTGTGTCATTCAAGACTGTAACAGAACAGAACAATACAATTACGATGCTTTTATGAGCGTAAATATTAGTGGTACATCACAGTTCACAGTATAATGCTGAAAACAGGAGAACCTTCTCTACATTTTTGACTGATGTATTTAAAAGGCAAGAAATACTATCATTATGCAATTCAGCTCCTCTAAATGTTGTAGACTGATGATAAAATGTATAGAATTAGGTGACAAAATTGGAATTCATTCAAATGCACAAGATTTATTTTCATCAACAAAAATGCGCTCGAAAATATTTTACAAGAAAAACCTTACATTCACCCCCTACATTAGCAGAGAAAAGTAGGACAGATAGTGTCACTGGACACTGCATCACAGAGGCTGATCTCTTCTCCCTCATTATGCAGGCTTACCCACTCATGAAGAACTGTCATCCAGCGATTGTCAGTTGCCATCACTGACTCAGACATGATGTTCGTGTACATATTATACCTTAATTGTACCTGGCACTGCATTTCAATAATTTGATCAAAATGTCTAATGAACAAACAATAATCAAATATTTATTTCCTTCTTTTAGTAGATAAAGTCTTTGTCCAAAAATGAAGCATTTGTTCCTTTCCTCTCCTACCAGCCTTTATAAGTCACCCAGTTTTCTCTGAGCCAACAGTGTGAAGTATGAGGCAGTCAAGGCTAACACAGCTGAGCACTCTAAAGAGCTGGCTTAAAGCTCCAGTCTCTTTGGGGGCGTTGAGTTGAATTCCCACTGCTGCCAAATATCGCCAACTATCTCTGTGTCAAGAAGAACTTGTTTTTTTCTTGTTACATCCCTGTGGTTTCAACCAATTTCAGATCAATTAATTGAAACAACCATGCTGTTCTTATGGCACGGCAAAAAAAATAATAACATGACACCGTCTTTAAAACACACATTTGCTGCAGAGGGAACGGGAGAACTCAGCCTTATAGTGTAATGTCATTCTCTCATGCTTGTTTAGGTGTAGAGTGCCAGCCGTTACAACCAGGAACCACAGTTTCAGGCGTCAAAAAGACTTCCCCAAAACCCTGATTCTCTCCTTGCTCCGGTGATGGCATCCACACATTTCCTGCAACAAAGCCGGGATACGGTCTTCAACAACACAATTGAAAAGCTTGTTTAGAGAACCGCACAGTGTCAGGCGTCAAAAAGACTCCCCTAAACCTCTCCTTCCTACAATGATGGCATCCAGACAATTCCTGCAACAAAGCCAAACAAACGAGTGAAAAGAATACTCCCTACCCCTGCAATCTTTCGCAATGAAGAAGTAGAATACACAAGATAAGCAGGATGAGGATATACAGTTAGAGGAGACAGTAGATGGTGGTACTAAGTACAGTGAAGCAGAGGGTAAGGAACAGTTAAATAAAGGTTCTTCTAAAGAAGAAGGTTTTGAGTCTGGATTTGAAGGAGCTTAGAGAAGGTGACTCTCTGATATCCTATGGGGCTATGGGGCATAACGGGAGAAGACCCTATCACCCAGGGAGTGTTGACGGGCTTGGGGGACATATAGGAGACCAAAATTAAAAGAGCAAAGATTGCAAAGATTGAGTAGGGCAATAATAGCTCAGAAAGGTACTGAGATGCCAAGCCATGTGGAGCCTTATAGGTGAGCATGAGGATTTTGATGTCGACACAAAACTTGACAGGCAACCAGTGCAGGGACTACAGGATAGGAATAATGTGATCACTGATCAGGCATAGTGCTAATTTCTCCATTGTGGCCGCTGGTTCATTTTCGACTGTCGGCTATTAATAAGTCCTCTATTTGACTTGATCAACACCAATCCCTAGAGATAAAATCAGTGAAAGATTTATTTGACAGTCTGTCCTGAGCTAAGTCTTTCAAGATAGCCTTTGTCAGCTGAACATCAAGGCAGAAAAAAGCTTTAATTTGACTTCTCAACAGAAATGCTCATTGGTCCCTTCAGCTTTATGCAGGCAACAACAGCTGCAAACTGTAGTGTGCCATCATTTCCACTTTATATTGCTTTTGGCTACACCACAGAGAGAATATAATATCATGACAGCAGCAAGGACTCGCTCGTGTGTACAGAACTCTTCCATTGTGCTCAGCCTCTTGATGTAGAATTGGGAGTCCAGCGGTTCTGTACACCTTTCCACACGCCTCAATTCATCTCTGATCTCTATAGGAGACTCAATACCCACTTCTGAAACTCTGAAATCATTCACATTTTGTATCAGCATTTGAAAGGAGTTAGGTGAGGATTTTCTTACACTATTGTTATATTAGCATTACTGTAGTGTTGCTAATGTGCTACATGCAATTTATAATCCTAAAATTTTAAAATTCCCACATTTGTAGTTGATTTTGTGTGATCTTCACCTTCACACTATTTTATGTGCTTATTTATTGTTTATTAACATACTATTTTTAACCAAAATAATATTAAGTAAGACCTGTATGTATTCAAATAGTATTATTATTATTTATACTTACTTGTCAAAAGAGGACTGCTGAGATTTTTGCAGATTTCTTCTTCTTTGAAAAACGTGAAAGTATTTAACCAAAATGGCGACTAACCATTGTCAATTATATATGCGTTTATTAATGTTGTCGATATTACGGTTGCAATTTAACATTGATAATACACCGGGGCAATGTGCTCCCTGCTGTGTGCTGATGTGCAACTTTAACGCATGCAGTTAGTAAGGTATTATATATAATGACATTATGGAATAGGATGGGGACAGGCCTGCGTCACGAGGGGAGGGAGGAGTGTCGCCCCCTCAGTTCTGGGCAAAAGGATTTTTGAACACTTTCTCTCACTTAACCTGCACCCTAAAAAAAAGTTGTACTTTGTCGATGGTCAGATAACACTAATTGACACTAACAGTCACTCGGACTGTTTGATGTGAAGGAGGGCTATCCGTCCAGGAACGGCACATATTAGTGTCATTATTGGGTGTCAACATTACGATCCTGTTTGTTCAGTTGGACCGATTCCTTGCAGTAGTTTATCCTTATACTTAAAATAGTTATATGACTAGACTAGTTATAGCAGTCTGTGCTTTCTGTTGGTTTTACAACTATTTTTTCTTAACGATTCAGAATCTCGTTACCGTCGGATGTAGCTGCAAAAACGAACGCGTTATGTACTTTGTCGCTCCAGGCAATACTAACCATGAGAGTGCTGAAAAATGTGAAACTGAACTTCATCGCAAATACCAGATTGCTAGTCTTTATTACAGAGATGAAGACAAATTTCAGCGGCCAAGTTCGTTGCAATCGACCCATTGTAGATACCGATCAGCCTCAAGAAAAAAACATCACTTGTGCCTTTAAAAAAAAAAAGAAAAACAGAGTTGTAGGTATTGAGGTAATTTCAGGTAGAATGTAAGAACTAAAGTTAACAAGTCCCACAGTAATGCGTGGGGTCCTATCAATAGAAAAAAAATAGTTGTAACCCGAAAACACAACAACCACAACACGAGAAGTCTTCCGGAAACCTAGGTAAATCCCTGTAGTAGTCTAACAGCTATAAAAACAAACAAATGAAACAACTTAAAAAGAAAAAAAAAACATTAAAAACATATCTAGGGAGCAACAAAAACACAGAATCTAACTGCGAGAGCTTTTTCAAGTTTCCGGTACTCCATCGTGCTCCTCTCTTTTAAGAAGACATCTCTTATCTATCGGTGTACAGGTCAGCTGGAGGTCCATAGGTCATGGTAATTTAAGTAAGTAGCTGTGTTAGCATGCATGGGCTGCAAAGCAACAAGTAAAGGTTTATTCCATGCTGAAACAATAAGGAAGCAGTGGAGCCTTGTTTGGGTGTGATACCAAGGCATTGAATGTTTATTTTTAATTATTGTTTCAAAAAATGTTTGTTTTCTTTCTTAAATGTTGTTGATTAAAAGATCTTATTAAATGTGAAATATCTGATTATGAAAAGGTCAAAATGTTAGTGAAAAAATGAGTAATGTGAGGAAAAATGAATTGTGGGAGGCCCTTGACTCCTCATGTCATACTGTATTTCTCTCTCATTCTACTGGGAGTGCGCCGTCACTTCTGGATAAAGTCCGTCAGTGGTCATTCCAGACGGGTCAGGTACGACTGCGCTTCGGCACAAGAAGAGACATGTGACTTGCAAGGATCCCCACAGTGTTAGCTCACTTCTGGAACCTGGATAGCTCAGTTGGTAGAGCATCAGACTTTTGATCTGAGGATCCAGGGTTCAAGTCCCTGTTTAGGCGGTTGTGCTTTCCTTAAATCTATTGTGAATGTCATTATAAATCGGTAAGGTGTCTGTCTCTTAAACCGAAGATCACGGGGTCCAACCCCGTCCATGCCTATTTCGTTTGCCAAGACTTGACTTTATCTATATCGTCGATTGTCTTGCAATGCAGAAATCTCTGTAATAAGAAGAAAAGAACTATCAGTAGTAGTTAATAATCCTTTGACAAAGAAATGGGCGCATTTAAAACATCAGCCTTCACTGCTTGTTAGGATGGCTGAGTGGTCTTAGGTGCCAGGTTCAAGGATTCAATCATGTGTAGTGACAGTTTTATGTTATTCACAACACGGATTTCCATTCATGTTTATTAAGATGTGTAATTTGTGTTGGTTGTATGAGAACAGTTTCTTCAAAAGTCCTGTCAATTAACAGTGGAGAGCTAGCCGACGTATGTCTTCATGAAAACTCTCTTTAAAGCGATTACAAATGTCTTGAACAAATCTGCGTCATATTTTTTAAAAATAAGTTCACAATACGATGAAAACAGAGAAAGCACAAACTTTGTCTTTGATTAAAGTACTCAAAGAGTATCTTCCTTCAAGCCAGAGTCGAACCAGCAACCAAAGGATTCCAGGTTTCCCCTACAGTCCTCCACTCTACTAATTAAGCTATTAAAGGGGTGACAGGAGTGGTTTACTCACACATACTGCCCAATGTAGTGTCGTGTTCCGGGTGATTTAAATCCCAGTTCAACATCAAGTTTCCAACTTGTTTCCTTAGTCTTGTTTACCTTGAATTTAAGCCACGAACCAGGATTCTACTGCATAAAAGGCCAGGACTATTACGAAATGTCATCAATCATTCCAGGTGGAAATTTACTTATTTTTTTCAAGAGGGATCATATTAAACCTTTCATTTGGATCGAGAAGAGGATCGGCATGAGACACAAAACATACCTGTCTTTTTTCTTAAAATTGAAGAATTCTTGAACTTAAGACTACAACGAACTCGGCCGCAGAAATCAGCCCGCAGCTCCTTAATTAGCCTGTTCTTAACTTTAAGGAATCCAATCCTGCGCCCTCTAGAGGTTACTGAAATAGAGGACAGACTGAAATTTCAGAAGCAGACTAAGCGGAACACTGGATCACATTAGAATATTACCCTTTATATGGGAATAAAATTGTCACAACATAATGAATTTACGTATCAGTGGCTTGGAATATCATTGTAATATTTAATTTGCTTTCCTGTCACACCAGTTTTATTAATTATGAAGTTTATCAATACACGTTTATTTAAAACAATATAATTTATTATTAATACAGTTTCATTCCGTCTTCATTAGAAGCTGTATCACAGATAATGCATGTGAAGCCTTCAGTATGCGATTGTGAGTTCAGTTATTCCAGGGAGTGAAGAGAACTGAAAGTAAGTAAAATGACATTTAAATAGAGAAATTTACAGGACTCTACCAGGAGTAGGGTTTGAACCCACATGGACATTTGCCCATTGGATCTTAAGTCCAACACCTTAACCACTTGGCCATCCTGGTCAACAGCAGTTTTCTTTTAGTTATTTAACATTTCAATATGATTCAAGAATTAAAAAAAAACAGGGCCCTGTAACAGAAACGTACCCCGTTCTGCCGCGCAACAGAGGTACAGATGCAGCCATTCAAAGTGCGCGGTACAGACACGTACCGGAGGTAATTGGCTACGGCGTCGTGCATCGTGACGCGCGATGATGCAAAATACCGCGGTGCGTGATTGGTTGACCGACAGGGGCACTCGTGGTCCGTTGGTCTGTCGTAGAAAGACTTACTGTAAACGTCTTTACTGTGCCCGTTGTAAATATTGAATTTTACCACTGAAGGGAAATCTTAGTAGCTGAGCATAAAAAGAATAGGAGTATACTGTAACGCGTGTGAAGGCCATAAACGATATTAATTTTGGAACATAAACATACAGTATATAGCTGGTCTTGGTATTCCAGTATTCCACCAGTATTCTCACCAGTGTTCCATTTTTCCCTAAACATTGTAAGCTTCGAAGTCTTTAACTAACGTGATACCGGAGTCAACAAGCATACTTTTAGAATTTGATTAAAAGGGAATATAATATGGAATTGCGTATCTCAAGAATTTAATAACGGTATGATTATATCCGTGTACTGCGACAGGGCTGTGTAGGGCTGTTTCGCCTGCCTGTTCATGCGAGCTGTCTTGTAGCCTACTGGTCTAGGTGCATGACTACCAACTGGCAGGTTGTGTGTTTGAATCTGGCTGGTGCTGGACTTTTCTTTTAACAAACATTTCTTCGAAAAAATAGGTAAGCGATATTATGGACAATCAATTGAGTTTTATATTTCACAATATCGCAACATGATCGATATTTGCGATATTTTGAACATATCTTCCCTTCTGACAGCGGTTCCTGCTTCTATTGTGTGTGTGTGCAACAGAGTAAATTTTTATAGAGAAATGGAGGCTGGACAGTATGCGTTACAATATAAACATTTATATTGATTTAAATCGTGTTCTGATTTAAATCGCAAATGCGTGTTTAATTATGTGTTTTTTAATCATAATCAGGCTAATGCATTTCTACATTTTCTGTATGAACCAACTTAGAGGTTCATACAGAAAGACAGCTTGTGTTTAAATTGAGTGTAAGGTAATTTATGCTTCTAAAGTCATGGTCAGCATTTATTGTACTGTGCTGTAAACTTTTTCTGTGCCTAGTCACATTATTTTATAGCGTTTTTATTGTGTTATTAAATCCGGTAGCGCTGTGTGTTAGTTTCCTGACTCCCATTATTTAAACTGCGACACTGATCATTCATCTCTAAATAAACTTTATTTTATATAGCGTTTTAAGCGAATAGGTAATTAGATTGCTCATAAACCTAATCGCTTTTTCTACATAAACACAGCGTGATTGCTCTCTGAAAATGCTTTTCCTTTATTTTTAAAGTAGGCTCAGATTTCAACTATAGATCGTATTATTATAAACTTTCTTGGAAAAATGTATTTTATGTAAACCATGTTTGCTATTAATTCATTTAGGGCTAAAATACGTTCATTGTCTTCCAATCAAGTCGAGTTGACATTGGAAGCCTGCCACACCTGGACTGTTAAACCAACGCATTAGCACGTCAAAGCCCATTGGGCTTTAGTATTCCCCCCCTCTTCCCTCAATTCAATTCAATTCAAGGTGTTTTATTTGCATGACAGATGGGTACAAGCAGTGTTGGGTATGTATATTGTAACGCTTACGGCAGACAGGCACTGTGTAAGAGCCGGCGCACCAGAGCAGCGCACCGAGGGAGCGTCTGCATTTATAACTTAGTTTTTAAAATTAGTCAAACAATATGAAGCATCTCCTTTTACTTTTAAGTCCCTTAAATACATTGAGCACAGCTTTCTCACCACTTAAGATTGCTTTTGATACCATCCTTACACAAAGCAAAAGGGAGATCTTAGTGCCTGAGCATAAAAAGAATAGGAGCATACTGCAACACGTGTGAAGTCCATAAACGATATTAATTTTGGAACTTAAACATACAGTATATGGCTGGTCTCGGTACTTTAAAGAAAACATACACACCAGTATTCCATTTCTCCCTAAACATTTTAAGCATCGAAGTCTTTAACTAACGCGATACCGGAGTCAACAAGCATACTTTTAGAATTTGATTAAAAGGGAATATAATATGGAATCGCGTATCTCAAGAAATTAATAACGATATAATTATATTCATGTTGCAAAAGAACTGCAATGGACATAAAAACTCCCTTGCTTTTAACAGAGCGTTCCAAAATTTCTAACTACGAAAATGCCAGGTGAAAGGATTTGTAAACATATTTTGTTAAAGCAAGTCAGTTTTTTCTGCAACACATAAAAGACATTTTCCCAAGAAAGTTTAGCCTTTGTCACTAATGAAACCACTAAATAAAGACATAAATATAGAAATCTTAAGATTTGTTTTATTTAATGTTGTTAGCAGGATGAACTGTCAGAGTGTATATTTTGTCGCAGAGTTGCTGCAAGATGTTAATAGTGAAAAAGGTATTTAGAATTGAGTTATTTCAAGATGAAAATTTTCAGAATAATTGCAAATGTAGCAGGATAGAGAAAGCACAGAAAACTGGCAGTTAGATTGATCAGATTAGTATGAAAAGTCATTTAGCAAAGGGAATGAGAAGAGTGACAAACTAGTATACTTTAGATCTTTTTTCTGAACCAGGGAAAATCTGATCATGTTTCCCTATAACAATAATAAAAAACTTTATTTGATATATCACCATTAAAGGTGGCATCTCAAAGCAATACAGTAGATGTAAAAACAGATAAAAGGACCACAGATTACAAAGTAAATGCATATAAGAAAGACAAGCAGTTAGAGGTGCTACCAAAGTTAGAAAATGAAGCAGATACAGACACTAAGACTTCTGAAAAGAAAGGTTCTAAGGTTAGATTTAAACTGGCCCTGGTGTGTGTGTGTTTGTGTCTGTCTGTCCTGTGATGGACTGGCGCTATGTCCAGGGTGTATTCTGCCTTGTGTCCGTCGCTTACTGGGATAGGCTCCAAATCCTCTGTACTGGATAAAGAGATTAGAAATGGATGGAAGTAAAGGCACTGTGTGGATGGAACTATACACAGTGTTAGAAACCCACTATGAAATGGCAGCATCTCACTGAGAATAAAACATTTTATAGTGCTGGCTTAAGGAAACAGCCTTTCCACCTCTCTTGTACATCAGTATCCATACCTAGTTATTTAAACAAATTGCCTCTAATTATAAACATCTTAATATGCTGGCTCTGTGGATCCGCATCAGCTATGTTTGCCCATTAGAAACCCACTATGAAATGGCAGCATCTCACTGAGAATAAAACATTTTATAGTGCTGGCTTAAGGAAACAGCCTTTCCACCTCTCTTGTACATCAGTATCCATACCTAGTTATTTAAACAAATTGCCTCTAATTATAAACATAATTTCATAGTGGGTTTCTAACACTGTGTATAGTTCCATCCACACAGTGCCTTTACTTCCATCCATTTCTAATCTCTTTATCCAGTACAGAGGATTTGGAGCCTATCCCAGTAAGCGACGGACACAAGGCAGAATACACCCTGGACATAGCGCCAGTCCATCACAGGACAGACAGACACAAACACACACACACCAGGGCCAGTTTAAATCTAACCTTAGAACCTTTCTTTTCAGAATTCTTAGTGTCTGTATCTGCTTCATTTTCTAACTTTGGTAGCACCTCTAACTGCTTGTCTTTCTTATATGCATTTACTTTGTAATCTGTGGTCCTTTTATCTGTTTTTACATCTACTGTATTGCTTTGAGATGCCACCTTTAATAGTGATATATCAAATAAAGTTTTTTATTATTGTTATAGGGAAACATGATCAGATTTTCCCTGGTTCAGAAAAAAGATCTAAAGTATACTAGTTTGTCACTCTTCTCATTCCCTTTGCTAAATGACTTTTCATACTAATCTGATCAATCTAACTGCCAGTTTTCTGTGCTTTCTCTATCCTGCTACATTTGCAATTATTCTGAAAATTTTCATCTTGAAATAACTCAATTCTAAATACCTTTTTCACTATTAACATCTTGCAGCAACTCTGCGACAAAATATACACTCTGACAGTTCATCCTGCTAACAACATTAAATAAAACAAATCTTAAGATTTCTATATTTATGTCTTTATTTAGTGGTTTCATTAGTGACAAAGGCTAAACTTTCTTGGGAAAATGTCTTTTATGTGTTGCAGAAAAAACTGACTTGCTTTAACAAAATATGTTTACAAATCCTTTCACCTGGCATTTTCGTAGTTAGAAATTATGGAACGCTCTGTTAAAAGGCCTCAAAAAAGTCTGGTACAAACATTTTCAGCATGGAATAAACCGTTACTTTAATGGTATAAACCTTAAATGGATTCATATTCTCAATAAGATTTGGTGCTCAGTATCATGCTTATCCTTCTATTTTTCATAATCGTAAACTCCTTAAGGCAGTTACATTTTCTCTGTTCTGACCTGGAGTTACAGAGAAATTTAAATTCTAATAAGAGATTTGTAATGAGGAAAGTCATACCAATCACTCATACAGTACCAGGATTTGCAATTACAATACAAATACTTTCTTTCTGTATGTGTTTATTTTGCAGTTTGAGTCTATGGCATTCCTTTGGGGGTCTATACTCCAAGGCATGACTTTTTTATGGGAACATGACATTTTTTTAAACATATATTTTTGTGGTAGGAGGGCGCAAAACATCAGTATTTACTGCTATTAATTACTGTACGATTTATAGTTGAAATCTGAGCCTAGATATAAAGTTAGATATAAAGTTAAAATCTCGACAAAGCAATGTAGGAAATACAGAGAAAATAAATCCTTTCTGACATCTAAAATCAGTTTCGATCAAGGTCTCTAAAACGAACAAGAAAAAGAGGATTTTCGGAGGGCAATTACGCTGTGTTTATATAGAATAAGTGATTTATGAGCAATCTAATTTCTTGTTCGTTTAAAACAGTGAAATGTCAGCTGCAAAAGATCGCACCAGAAACAGCACTCTCTCTGCCTGTCATAGACGTTCAGGAAAGGCTGAATGAAGTCATGTCAAGTACAATAATTCGGTGATCAATAATAACAGTTGTAGGACAGTATATAAGGAGGATAAGGATTTTGAAGTTGACTCGAAATCTGATAGGTAACCAGTACAAGGACTTGAAAACAGGTGTAATGCATCCCTGATAGGATTCTTGCTGTCATATTCTTAACATATTGAAGATTGCTCAGTGTGGATTTAATTTCCCCAGTGAACAGGATGTGCATTTATTACTTCTAGAAAAAAAGCCTTTCTTGATTTCTCTAGTTCTTAGTTTCTGCACATGAATTGAAGGAATGGGCAAACATAGCTGATGCGGATCCACAGAGCCAGCATATTAAGATGTTTATAATTAGAGGCAATTTGTTTAAATAACTAGGTATGGATACTGATGTGCAAGAGAGGTGGAAAGGCTGTTTCCTTAAGCCAGCACTATAAAATATTTTATTCTCAGTGAGATGCTGCCATTTCATAGTGGGTTTCTAACACTGTGTATAGTTCCATCCACACAGTGCCTTTACTTCCATTTCTAATCTCTTTATCCAGTACAGAGGATTTGGAGCCTATCCCAGTAAGCAACGGACACAAGGCAGAATAAACCCTGGACATAGCGCCAGTCCATCACAGGACAGACAGACACAAACACACACACACCAGGGCCAGTTTTCCCATAAACCAATTAACTTACCAGTATGTTTTGGAGTGCGAGAGGGAGTCATATCACACATATGGAGAAAAACCATGTAACCCAGAGAGAACATGTAAACCCCACACACACAGGATGGCAGGAATTGAAGCTAGGACCCCAGTGCTGCAAGATAGCAATGCTAACCACTTTGCCACCATTATAAATGGATGGATAGCTTAGTTATCTTTCTAGTTCACAGGTTTGCATGCATAATTTAATTTTTAAAGCCACTGAGACATCAGGTACTACTGTTGTATTTATGAAAAAGAAACAAAACAAAAAACATACTAACAACTGTGCCATCCTACTCTTTAGTTAATACATTTTATTATTCATAAACAGTTAACATTGTTAGCAAAATATTCTGAATTATATTTAACCCTATTTTTTCTTTAGTTTTGTATTTAACTTATTATATGATAGTCAGACTTAATGTATATTTGAACAATGAAAATATATTTTTACAAGATTTTACATTAAGCACTTAAAATTAATATGGTTAATAATAGTAAACTGTAACATGCTGTAACAAGATCGGTTAAACTGCGAAGAAAATGCTTTCAGAGAAAATGTTTCAGGTGTGAAGAACATAGATCTCCAATGCAATTTCAACCAAACCTGTTCCCACACACCCTGCCCCCACTACCATTAGAATATACACAAAGCACTCAAATCTTTCGAGCTAATGATCAGGTGACCCGAGAGAGAGCGAGAGAAACACCAAGAGGTGCGGAACCAGGGAACTATTTACATGGAAAACGGGCGATCTCCCCAGACTGTCCGCCCGTTACACTGTTACCTGGATACCTCTTTATTTAGAACTCACTAACACTGCTTTTTAGTTTAGAAGGATTCAAGTAGGGTTTTAGATGAAAGGCAGCGACCTTAATCAAGCCCAAATCATAATTGAACCCATTCAGAGCCTACATTACATTTTAGCGTTTCATTCTGAGCAGAAGACCCTCACACCTGAAGAAGGGGGGGGTGTTTTTCGCTGGAAATCTCGCCTGCTTCTACTTTACAACCGGAGTGCTGGCTGTGACGAATTAAACCGGTTTTATGTGACATGGGAGTCAGGAAACTAACACACAGCGCCACCGGATTTGATAACGCTATAAAAACGCTATAAAATAATGTGACTTGGCACAGAACAAGTTTACAGCACAGTACAATAATAAATGCTGACCATGACTTTAGAAGCATAAATTGCCTTACACTCAATTTAAACACAAGCTGTCTTTAGCCCTCTAAGCTGGTTCATACAGAAATGTAGAGATCCAGGCTCAGAACCCACAGCTTCATTAGCGAATACATATGCAGGACAACTAGAGAAGACGTTTTACAGAGGATGGATTTTTAGAAACATCCCATCAGTGACATCACTGAAGTCAACTCCTAGGTACTGTAACTGTCGTGTGGATAGTTTCACAAGAATCAGACAAAGGTTTAAGCATCGCTTGTTCTAGATAAAACTGCAAAAAAAACCAACAACCTATAATGTACTTCTTTGCGGCTCTGTTTGCCCAAATCATATATTCACAACGTGAAATCTAGAAAATAATATTACGTAACCAAAATCCGCAATATGGAAACAGAACCTGTGTTATTGTTGATAGATGATGTACTCGTAACATTTTTTCAAGACGAACTACAACATTTAAAAAATGACTTGTATGTACTTGATATCTCTAATCAATCCACGGGTCCCAGCACAAAACGAAACTAAAACGCATACCGTTTCGCGCTTCTTATTAGTTGCTCAAAAGTAATTTGACCGTATGAAATGCATAATATAAACCTAGAAACATATACGTGAGCAGTACTTAAGCACTGTAGTATCGGTGTTAAGACATACCTCTCAAATACTGTAAATCAAGTTAAAAATAATTAGATGTGAATATTCAATACTTAAACGGGCACAGTTAAGACATTAAATATACATATACATACTGTATACAGTACAGTTTGCATACGGTAATATGTTTATGTTACGCGATTAAAAAATAAATAAATAAAAATGAAAAGTCCAGCACCAGCTGGATTCAAACACACAACCTGCCAGTTGGTAGTCACGCACCTAGACCAGTAGGCTACAAGACAGCTCGCATGAACTAGCAGGCGAAACAGCCCTACACAGCCCTGCCGCAGTACACGGATATAATCATACCGTTATTAAATTCTTGAGATACGCATTTCCATATTATATTCCCTTTTAATCAAATTCTAAAAGTATGCTTGTTGACTCCGGTATCACGTTAGTTAAAGATGTGAAGACGGGGGTTTGAATTTAATCCTTTCTGTAGGGGGTTTAGACTTCTAAGTCACAAGCTGGGGTTTATGGCAGGAAAGGGGGTTAACTGATAAGGATTGCAGATGCAAGCTAGGAACCCCCCTGGGTGTAATGTTAAACTGACCATTTGTCCAGAACATCGTAAACTGGCCAAATACCATGAACCCCCCTCTTTACCATCAGACCGAGTGACGTCAGAAACGGAGAAGAAAACACTATATAACCCAAAAGTTTGTAACAGTACGGCGAACAATACTTCGGTTTTGTTGTTTCTTGCGGGAAACAAGACTTCGGCTTTATTGTTCCTTGCATGCAATAAACTCATCTGTTTTACTTCATCTCGGGATCAAGAACCTTATTTCTTCTGTTACAACAGTACCAAGACCAGCTATATACTATATGTTTACGTTCCAAAATTAATATCGTTTATGGCCTTCACACGCGTTACAGTATGCTCCTATTCTTTTTATGCTCAGCTACTAAGATTTCCCTTCAGTGGTAAAATTCAATATCTACAACGGGCACAGTAAAGACGTTTACAGTAAGTCTTTCTACGACAGACCAACGGACCACGAGTGCCCCTGTCGGTCAACCAATCACATACCGCGTTATTTTGCGTCATCGCGCGTCAGGATGCACGACGCCGTAGCCAATTACCTCCGGTACGTGTCTGTACCGCGCACTTTGAATGGCTGCATCTGTATCTGCTCGGCCTTACTGAAGTATTTTAGCTTTTTTGTCTATTTCTATACTTTACAGTAGTAAACTTAGACTTCTCTGTTTAGCCAGAAAAGAGAGATATAAGCGCTATACCCCACAGTAACCTCCGATTCCAATAACCTTAACTAAAGCAGGGAGATGAGTTTCTGCTTGAGACAGACGTTTTCTGAACTGTTAATCTCCAGCACAGGCTGGTGAAGCTGTGTGTCCGGGTTCAGCGGTTATACAATTCACGTGTCCTCCCTCCTTTATTACCTTCATACACTCCTCTTAAACCACAGCAAACTCCCGGAATATTTCGGTGAACAGGTAGTGGGTCTTTCTTTCCGAGATCACAGGCAGAAAAAATAAACATGTTTAAATGAATTTCGATAAATAAAATCGGATGAAGTCCAGTCATGTTTAGGTACGATTCTGATGTACGTGATTAGCTTTGGCGGAGAGTGTTTATCCATTGGGCTCTGCACGCGTGGGTTCGAATCCCACTCTCGTTGATTTGAGCCTTTGACTTGTGTTTTGTTCCTAAATCGGGTTTGCGGTCTGTTGCTACTGTAGTAGAGCAGTACATTTCTATCGCTGGCTGAACATGGCTTATAACTGTAGCTGCAGATGATAGTCTCTTAATATTTAGGCTAAATTTATGTTTTGTGCTGCTTTCACCTGATCTTAATAGCAGTCCTGATGTACGGTTTTGGGACATGGCGCATCTTGAAAAATGTTCTTGTTAATTTTATTTTGGAAAAAATGCACTCACCAGAAACCGGAACTGGTCGTGTTTACATAATGCGCAATGCAATAGCAAATTTTGGATTTGATAAAAAAATCTTGCTATGAGTCCTTATTTAGTCCGTATTTTTTGAGTGTCACCATGATGCTCTTCTCAATCCAAAAGAAAGGTTTTATGTTATCCTGATCCCACTAGAAAAAGAATCAATTTCTGCCTGCACTGATGTCCCTTCAAATGTTTTATAAGAACTCTGGACGTTTATAGAGTAGAAGCCTGGTCCATTTCTTCTACTAAACGAGACTATGTGAGTGAGTATTTTGATATCGAACTGGGATTTAAATAAAGAGGAACACTACACTACATCGGGCTACGCGTGTGACAAAACGTTTGTGTTCCATCTCCAATTCTTTCCGCACATTCCTGCTATTTCACCACCGTTATTGTAGGTTAACAGCCACAGACACGAGAAGATATACTATTCCGAACAAATTTCTTAAAAATCACATTGAAAAGGGTGACAATACGTTTTTGTTTCTTTAAGGTAACTTTTGCCTGTAAAGTTCACATTATTTTCTGTAGCTGCAAATCCCCAATATTTCTGCTGTCTCCCGAGAAACACAATCATGGAGTCAAATCATATTAAATAACACAACACATCTATTAATTTAACACCCAGATGTGACAGAACACATGTAAGACTTACACACATCCTTTAATATGCGATAGTGAATTTGCAGGTATCCTGGGGAGGAAAGAGAACTGATATTAAGGAAATACATATTTAAAGGGGATGTAAGTCTTAAATGTGTTTTGTCACATCTGGGTGTTAACTGAATGGTTTTTTAGCATTACTTATTGTGTTTTGACTCTATACTTGTGTTTCTCAGGAGACAGCAGAAATATTGATGTTTACATTTATATTCACATTCCCGGTGATATTGACTTAGGTACTCAACTATTTACTTGTAGTTTGACTCGTGTCAAAAGTTGAAAATCTCTGCAAACATCAAGATGGCTAAGGACGTGGAAAGAAACTCAATCACATTTAGAGAAGGTAATGTTTAGATCGGATTAATTCGAAGTGTTTCTCTGGGTGCGTTTGATCTACCAACATTGTGTTTAACTGAAGGACACCCTGACTGAGTGTGCCATAGAAACTGACACATGTCGTATCTTTTCTACATTCACAGATTTTTGTCTAAAGCAAAAAAAAAATCGTTGTCATTTTCTTGCCAGCTGGCAGTAATTATTTTGCACTGATAAGAAAGATGAGCATTTTATCTTTCGCAATGTGTGGATTTCTTGAAAAACAAGTTGTGCCAAAAATGAACTGAACACTTAATTTAAACATAATGCAGAAGTATGTTGTCTATAACAATAAATGGTGCGCAAGGACAGGAAGAAAGGCACCACTGGGATTTGAACCCAGAATCTCCTGTTTACTAGAGAGGCACTTTAACCAACTAAGCCACAGCACCACATTGTCCTTATACAGCCAGTTGGACACACTGCTCTGTCACATCTTCGTTCGGTGTGCAGTGAGCCTGCTCGCTGAGAAAGTTAAGAAAGGATGAGAAATGGCTCTGAGCCATCTGCGTTCAGTAAGCACTGCCTCCTTTACACGCAACAGGAGCCCCGACTGTAAGAGAAACGAAGAGAAATGGCTTTTATTGGGCACTTTTCATGTCCAATGAGCTTGACATCTCCCAAGGGCGGCAGCCCAGTGGGCAAAAGACGTATAATATACGTCTATTAAACGCATACCTTAGATGTCTAAATGTGGTCCGCAATTCGTCTAGAATGAAATTCTAATATATGTCTATCGTTATACGTCTATGATTAGATGTTCATTATACGGTTGGAGTTCTATTATACGGATACATTCAGAAGACTATTATACATATATGGTAGGAGTTCCGGATAACTTTAGAGGTCTATTATACGTATATGGTTAGAGGTCTATTATATGTATATGGTTAGAGGTCTATTATACGGATAACTTTAGAGGTCTATTATACGTATATGGGTAGAGCTCTATTATACATCAAAGATAGGTTTTATAGGTGTAGAAACTAGTAAATCAACCCAATGATTTGGTTTAGAAATTTATTCTGAAAATACACATTCACACCTGAAAAATATGTATTTCAAATTCTACATTGTATACAATCAATCAACAATCAACATATGGGCAATAATCATAAAAAACACAACTAGTCTTAACCTTCAGCTACAAATTCTGGTATTATGGCAATATACAGTATAGTAATGACAAACACAAACTAATTACATTAACACACTAACTCAAAACCACATTTAGATTCAAATATACATTTTAAAATGTACAACTTCTATATTTCCAAGAAAAAAAATATTACAATGGAAGTTAAGACGATTTTTGTCCACTATTTGCAAACCCTGTCTAATTGTCCTAACAGTTAGAACCAAAAACCTATTATTTTCAGTGTCTAGATCTCCGGGCCCCCTGCCTTGCATATGCATTCTTCAAGTAACACATTGCGTACTCCTTTATTTCTTTTTCTGTTGATGTAGGGTGGGACTTCAGCACCGCAGCTAGGAGAAAATTATATAATATTACTTCCCAAATAAATGATGATTAATATCTTCTTTAGTATAATTTAAAAAATGAACAGTTTACTAAGCTCAAAGCTGGAATAAATGTATAAAATTTGGCTTGCATCATAGCAGTTTAGCAATAATGTCTGTCCTAATTAAAGAGTACCCAAAGTTTGAAAGTACAACATAGAATAAGAATAGAGAAACGGCAAAACGATTTTGTGTCATCTTCCCCATTCACACTATTTTTATGTGCCATTTTTTGCTTATTCACGTACTATTTTAATAAAAATAATATTAAGAAAGATCTGTATGTATTCAGATAGTATTATTATTATTCATACTTGCTCGTTAAAAGAGGATTGCTGAGAAATTTGCGGATAAATACTTCTATGTTTGAAAAACGTGTCCAAAATGGTGACCAACGAATACTAGCAATGCATTGTGGTATATAACCGGAAAATATGCTGGGTTAGATATTTTCTCAACGTGTGGGTTTATTAATGTTGTCGATATTATGGTTGAAATTTAACATTGATAATACATCGCGGCTATGCCCCCTGCTATGTGCTGATGTGCAATTTTAACGCATGCAGTTAGTAAGGATCGGTCACTGTTGTATGGTATTATATATAATTACATTATGGAATAGGATGGGGACAGGCCTGGCATCACGGGGGGAGGGAGGAGTGTCGCCCCTCCAGTTTTGGGCAAAAATATTTACCTAACTTAATTTGCGCCCTAAAAAAATAGTTGTACTTTGTCAATGGTCAGACAACACTAAATGACACTAACAGTCACTCAGACTGTTTGATGTGCAGGAGGGCTATCCGTCCAGGAACTGCACATATCAGTGTCGTTATTGAGTGTCAACATTATGATCCTGTTTGCTCAGGTGGACCGATTCCTTGCAGTAGTTTATCATTATACTTTAAATCGTTATATAACTAGGACTAGCAGTCTGTGCTTTCTGTTGGTTTTACAACATTTTTTTCTTAACGATTCAGAACCACCATGTAGCTGCAAAAATGAACGCTTAAGGTACTTTTTGCTCCAGGCAATACAAACCGTGAGAGTGACGAAAAATGTGAAACTGAACTTCATCGCAAATACCAGATTGCTAGTCGTTATCTTCTATCATGAAGCACTAATCAATGGCATAGCTGCGAGATTTCATTTGGGTAGCTGCACCGAACAGCTCCGTTTCAACCGAAATATCACCCTCCCTCAGAATTTCAGACGCCCCCCTACAGATTTTTCCCTGGGCACCGCGCACTGATGGGGGACGGGGTGTCCAGGAAATGGTATCAACTTTTCTCAAGAAAATAAAAATAGAAACTCTATAGGCACTCAAACATTTTACTGTTTTTTTCAGGCAGGTGGCAAGACCCCCTCAGCAAAACCCTTGTATGCCAGCTGTGGGCATTGATTCGTCGAATATACGTATATTCACGGCGAAATACGGCTATACGTATATATACGTTGCCTCGACGTATAATCAACGTCGAATTGCAACCGTAAAATCGACGACATTAATAAACGCTTATATAACGTCGAAAACACATCTAACACAGTGCCTGAGGCTTTTTACTGTATGTATCGTGTGTGCCGCAACTAGGAGTATACGGCACTCTGCACAGTGTACGAAGTAAATTATTTTCGCAGTAATTAATTTACACGTGTATAATAAATATAGTAATAAATATAATAAATTAATTACTGCGAAAATAATTTACTTCGTACACTGTGCAGGGTGCCGTAATTTACTTCGTACACTGTTCATGATGAGTGATTCTGTCTCTCTTACCTTAGTGTTGGAATTTTAAGATGTTTTGGTAATGAGGAAGGAGGGACATGCCATGTTTACAGGGTCATATTTTAAAAATGGTACAGTTAAATTTCCTGAAGTTCAGGATTTTGCTAGTCTGTCTCTCAGACCTCAGTGTCAGAATTTTGAGCTGTTTTTATAACCTTGAGATAGTTTCATGCAATAAGCAGAAAGTGCCATCACCCTTTGCTCATCCTTGGTTAACCATATATTCTCATATCCCATGTTCTAAATGTCCCAAATTAAAACTGCTATATTAAAAGTTCTTGCAAAATGCAAGATTTTAAGATTTTTAATGATTTTTAATGATCAGAAGGCAAGGTCGTGGTAAATATGCAGAAAGTGCCAGTGAATTCATGTTTTGCCTTTGTCTTATTTACTCGATTTTCATCAGCCCAAAATCAATGTACTCTCCAATCGCTGTTGCTTCTTCAAATCCTTTAACGGAACATTGATATTGAGGGATTATATTGTACAAATTGTGGTTTTCTTTTAAAAGCAAATTTGAAAATCTGAGCCTCTATTACAGTTGTCTTGGATGTTTCGCAAGGTATAATAGACCCCTTGCACCCTCAGTTAAACTATTTAAAAATTTAACAAACTTAATTGATATAGAACAGCATTTAAGGTTACATGTAAATTACAATTAAGGTAAATATACAAAGGTATTAAAATACAAATGTACAGTCCTGACATAATTATGCTGTCCATCTGTCTTTTTTGCTTGTCATCAGTACCAATATAGGTACTGATGACCTTCAGGTGACCCGTCTCCACCTTGAAGGGTAGCCAAGGAGCAGGGCAGTGTCTGCCCTCCCCACCTGCAAGACCTCAGGCTTCTCCAGGTTTACCCTGGTGCCAGAGGCAGCACAGTAGGCCTGAACCACCTCCAAGGTGGACTGGATCTCCACCACCTCTGTCAACATCATTGTGGTGTCATTGGCGTACTAATAGATCAGTGAGGTGGCAGCGCCCCAAGGCAAGGTGACCCCGCGCACCCCCTCCTTCCTGCGGATCGCCAGGCCCAAGGGCTCAGTCACCAAGGAGAAGAGCAGGGCAGACAGAGGGCAACCCTGCCACACTCACCTGGTCACGGGAAAGAAGATCATTAGGGAACCGTTTACCCTGACACACCTCAGGATCCCCCTGTACATGAGCTTCATGTCCTCTCCCTTTCCCGTCATGTCCTCCACAGGAAGACAGATGAAGGGAAATCCATGTGCTGATTGACAACAAAAAAGTCGCTTCAAATTATTCACCAATCTGTTTTATGTCTGACCACATCTCTCCTTCCTCTTTTGCAGTGAGCACATTACTTTCAGTGTCTTCTCCTGTCTTTTCCTTGCTGTATTACTGTCCCCTTCCCTCATGTGGAGATGGATCCACAGCCGAAACCCTGCTTGTTTCACCCTGTTTGTGCAGCATCAGTCTGTGTGAAGAGAGGGACTCACGCTGCTCCGGTGGTGCAATAGGTCAGCATACTTATACAGCAGAGTCATGCTGAGATTGTGAGTTCCAGCAGCTCCTGGAGTATCATTACTTCTAGTTTTAGCGATTGAAACTAATTGTTAAGTTTAGGTCTGTTCATGTTTCTCTGTCCATTTAAAAGAACTGTATTAACACAGGTAAATATGTTTCCACAAGCCAATACACTGCAGCTACATCTGATACTGTTGCTGTTTGTGGGCCAAGTGTTCCTGGTGTCAGCCTACTATACCATCTCCAATTGGCCCAAGTTTTTTTCTGTCACTTGACGATTCTGCTTCTGTATTTTTGCCAGTCTTTTTTGCATTTTATATAAACAGCTAACATGCATATTCTTTGTTGAATATATATGGTTCATTCACAGAAATAGGAGAGACTGCCTTCTTCTTATTATGATTATTTTTGATTTGTTTTTGTTTCTGAGAGATCTTGGTACAAAGTATATACAGTATAAAACAATTTTACGTTGTACTTCAAGGCTATGGATCATAAAAATTTCACTTTTCCTTGCTGAAAGTCTAACGCACAAGAGAGAATGGTGATATACTTCCTGAATATTTGTCCCACAGTAGACACTTTTTGGGGGAAAAAAAACTTTTAATTTGATGTGTTATCATGTGAACTCTTGCTCTTATGGAAAAATATTGCATTTGGTAATGCATGTAATTAGATGGTAATTATTTTATTTGCTCTGTCCTCTTGTTAAGATGTGTTATTTCAGGAACATAAAGTATATGCTCAGTAGAGGGGGTATAATATTTTGTCTGTTAATCAAACATAATCAGCAATTATGGACAACCATTTTTTTGCCAAGGTTGTGAATATTGTAATGCCTCTGAAGTCACATTAAAACTTCCTGTAGAATTTAAAAACATACAGAAATACAAGCAGGCATGATTTGTGTCCAGGATACTTGAATGCATCAAATCCTGCCCCGGAAAGTGCCCCTTCTCTCCTTTTGAGCCACTGCCCACCAAAAGGTCTCTGCACGGCTCTGTTTGGGAGATGTCAAGATGTTGAGCGTGTGCTGTGTTTCAGTGGCGGTTGTAGAGCACACGCTGTTGTACACGGAAAACACATTGAGCTCCTTGGACATGAAAATTGCCAGATGGTTAAAACTTCTCTCAGTAAACAGGAGATCCTGTGTCCAAAATCCCGAGGTGCCTTTCTTCCTGTCTTGTCATACAGAATGTATTGTAACACTACGGGGTTCATGTGGGCTCCCTCGCCACCACCACATTAGGTTGGCCCCCAACCGTTGGGGACTCGAACCTGGGCCTCTGACGACACTCAACAGGGACCCAAGCCTGTTGAGCTAAAGAGAGATCTCCCTTTAGCCCAGCGGCTGCAGCCCCTGCTATCAAAGGGAAGGGCGGAGACGTCACCGCGCTGGTAAGCCCGGCTCTTACACGCTTCCGGTGGCCGTAAGCGTTACACTCTCCCCCGCTTAACTCGCCGTCCTCGGCGAAGGGCTATCCCATCCTACTCTGACACCAATGTAACACTACGGGGTTCATGTGGGCGCCCTCGCCGCCGCCACATCAGGTCGGCCCCCCACTGTTGGGGACTCGAACCCGGGACTCTGGCGTCACTCAACAGGGACCCAGCCAGTTGAGCTAAAGAGAGATCTCCCTTCAGCCTAGCGGCTGCAGTCCCTGCTATCCACAGGGGAGGGCGTAGACATCACCACTCTGGTAAGCCGGCTTTCACACTCAATGGTGGCTGTTAGCGTTACAGTATAATTAAGGACAATCACATAGAGCTTGATTTAGTTTCATGCAAGTATTTATTTCCTTTCGTGGAATAACTTGTTTTTCAACAACATTCATACAATTTGCGAAATATGAAATACAAATCTTGCTTATCGGTGCAGAAGAAATACTGCCAGCTGGCAAGAAAATGAAGGATTTTTTTTTCTTTAACCAAAAACCTGCACAGGGAGATGTAGAACAAAAATCCGCTTGAGACGTTTTCGTTGGGGAGGAGGGTTGTGGAAGGGCAAAAAAATAAATCTGTTGCGTTTCACAAAATTCAGTTACGAACGGCGCAAGTCGCAGGTGATTCACTCCTCTTCACTAGGTGGCGATAGGAGGTGCAGTGGTTTATATCCGGCTGCAGAGACTCCTCTTTCTCAGTTCCGCTTCTCGATTGTCTTGAAGTCACCGCCACGTTAACGAATGACGTCATCATACTGCGCAACACTGCATATATTTCACCCACGTGTAGGTGATTGAATCATTTTCTTTAGGTAAAGAAGGAAGTTGTTTTTTAATAACTTCAGTTTCTGAAAACGTAGCATCTTGTCGGTTGTGTTTATGCTTGAACAGAGCACAGCCCTGACAACAGAATCTGTGAAGAATACAAAATAAAGAAGCAGTTCTGTTTAAACATCGCAAGTCAGCCTTTGTTTCTGATCGACTCTGAAGAAGGATGGCGGAGTGCTTGTTAAATCTGCAAACCCAGCTTGATTCGTTCATGCAGGTTTTGCTCAAATCGATCGTGTATGAAGTGTCAGAAGTTTTCCGAAACAGGATGTCTGACTCTGAGGACGAGTTTCAAGACAAACTCCTCAGCGTCTCCCAGATCCTGGTGAGACGGGCCGTGTTTAAAATCACACAGTGTGTGGAGGACAGTGTCGGGAGTGAAATGGCGCAGCTGAAGAAGGAAAACGAGAGCCTGAAGTGGAGACTGCAGCTGTGGGAGAAGGAGCCGGGAGCAGGAGAAGATCAGGGACAGACCGATCGTGTTGGACACACGCTTCCCTGTGAAGTCACTGCAGAAATAAAAGAAGAAATGGATACGAAACTGGAGCTGCCAGGTCAGTGTGGTGACTTGTATGAAGTCAGAGTGTGTGTGTTAAAAACCAGTGTCTATAATTAACTCAATGGTGAGATTTTTTTAAACAACAAACTTTATTTTAAAGAAAACATCTCACAATAGTAAACATTCTCATTATCAGTACGCGTTCTAACAAAGTATCAAACTGTCATCAAATAAACTTTCCGAAAGAGGTGAGAGTATAGTGGAGAGATGCAGAGTGACGTGGGACAGACGTGTGATGTAGCAACGGGATTCTTTACTGGAAACTGAACTGTTTTGTCCGGTTACGGTGCTGAAAACACCTCGTTCACATTCAACAATTGTTTCACTGAATCAATTTGTACTCCAACGTCATTAGGAAACAACATTTATAAATATTGTATTTACGTTGTATTGGTCTAAATTTTTACAAGTATACTAATGATTGTGTATATAAACATTATTTAATTGGTTTAAGTATTACTGTCGTCCAGGGTCTGTGTCTGTATTGACTCCTCTAGAATATTAATCCAGTGTGTCTGTATTAACCCCTCTCTCTCTAAGTGCAATGTTTATATACTGTGCTGTGCAGTAAGTGTGTCTGTATGAAGCCCTCTCTCGCTCAGTGCGGTGTTAATGTACTGTAGTGTGCAGTCAGTGTGTCTGTATTAATCCCCCTCTTCTCAGTGCAGTGTTATTATCCTGTTGTGTGCAGTCAGTGTGTCTGTATTAACCCCTTTCTTTGATTGCAATGTTAATGTCCTATAGTGTCCAGTCAGTCTGTGTTTAACCCCTCTCTTGGTGCAGTGTTAATAAACTGTAGTGTCCAGTCAGTATGTATCTATAACCCCTCTCTCTCAGTGAAGTGTTAATGTACTGGAGTGTCCAGTCAGTGTGTCTGTATTAACCCCTCTTTCATTGCAGTGTTAATGTGCTGTAGTGTCCAGTCAGTGTGTCTGTATTCACCCCTCTCTCTCAGTGCAGTCTTTATGTCCTGTAGTGTCAAGTCGGTGTCTGTATTAACCCGCCTCTCTCTGTGCAGTTTTAAAGTACTGTAATGTGGAGTCAGTGTGTCTGTATTAATCCCTTTCTCTGATTGCAGTGCCTGTGTTAAGCCCTCTCTCAATGCAGTGTTAATGTACTGTATTGTGCAGTCAATGTGTCTGTATTCACCCTTCTCTTTAAGTGCAGACTTTATGCCCTGTAGTGTCCAATCAGTGTCTGTATTAACCCATCTCTCAGTGAAGTGGTAATATGCTCTAAGTTCCAGTTTGTCCATGTCTGTATAAGCCCCCTGTCTCAGTCTAGTGTTAATGTCCTGTAGTGTCCAGTCAGTGTCAGTATTAACCCCCCTCTCTCAGTGCAGTGTTAAAGTACTGTAGTGTCCAGTCAGTATGTATCTATTAACCCCTCTCTCTCAGTGCAGTGTTAATGTGCTGTAGTGTCCAGTCCGTATGTATCTATTAACCCCTCTCTCTCAGTGCAGTGTTAATGTACTGTTATGTCCAGTCAGTGTGTCTATATTAATCCCTCTCTCATTGAAGTGTTAATGTGCTGTAGTGTCCAGTCACTGTGTCTGTATTCACCCTTCTCTCTCAGTGCAGTCTTTATGTCCTGTAGTGTCCAGTCATTGTGTCTGTATTAACCCGCCTCTCTCTGTGCAGTTTTAAAGTACTGTAATGTGCAGTCAGTGTGTCTGTATTAATCCCTCTCTCTCAGTACAGTGTTAATGTACTATTATGTCCAGTCAATGCGTCTGTATTAACCCCTCTTTAACCCCAGTGTTAATGCACTGGAGTGTCCAGTCAGTCAGTGTGTCTGCATTAACCCCTCTCCTTCTCAATGCAGTTTTAATGTCCTGTAGTGTTCAGTCAGTGTGTCTGTTTGAACCTCTCTCTCTCTCTCTCTCTCTCAGTGCACTGTTAATGTACATGTAATGTAATTGTGATATTACAGTAATTTTACTTTTTACATGGTAGTTAGGTTTCTGATGAAGCTAAATCAGAACACACCCTTATACCCACTTATTCCACTATGTTTAAACAACCCAAATTGATTGTGAGTGTACTAGTATGTGTGTGTGTGTAGTTTAAAGCTTTTAAGATCACATGGCCTCAGCTATCACTACTATGCTGATGTTACTCAAATATACATCCTTACCAAACCTGACGCTGATGTGGCTGTCTCTATTCTATTTATTTGCATCCCAGATATAAAAACTTGGGTTACTCAAAATTTCCTTCATTTAACTGTGACAAGACTGAAGTCATGCTTATTGGCACCACCCATCAACTTTGTACAACCAATGTGTAACCCTATCTGTAGATGATCTTGTACTTGAGCTTCAGTCTAAACTGAAAACCTTGGGGATGATATTTGACCTTCGACCCACATGCTCAGAATGTTGTCAAAACATCTTTCATTCACTTCAGAAATATTCCTCGACCGCCCTATGTTATCACTAACTGTGGCTGAAAAGTGTTGTCTAATCTTGAATCGACTACTGTAACACTCTACTCTCTGGGGATTCTAAATCCCCATTGAACAAACTCCAGTATGTCCAAAATTCAGCAGCCAGAATCCTGACCAGGTCTCGTACAAATGATCACATGACTCCTATCCTGGAGTCCTTGCACTGGCTTCCTGTCAAGTTTCATATCGACTTAAAAATCCTCCTGCTCACCTATAAGACTCTCCATGTCTTGGCTTGGCACCTCCATACTTGTCTGATATTATCACCCTACTCCCTACCTTGCAATCTTTGCTCTTCTAATTGTGTTCAACTGTTTGTCCCCCAGTCTGTCTACACTCTATGGGTGACATGGCCTTCTCCTGTCTTGCCCCGTGCTCTGGAACTCTCTCCCCAAGGATATCAGAGAGTCACCTTCTCTAAACTCTAAATCCAGACTTAAAAACTTTTTCTTCAGAAGAGCCTTTATTGAACTGTTCTGTACCGCTCTGTTCCTACTGTACTTAGTACCACTGTCTACTGTCTCCTCTAACTGTGTATTCTCATCGTGCTAATTTTGTGTATTTGTTGTTGTTGGCATTCTGTAAAATGCTTTCAGAAGCCACCTCTAAAGGTATAAAACTATAAAATAAAGTTTATTCTTATAAAGGTCATGTTTTCTTGTCCTGTGTTTACAGGCTCAGAGGTCAGTGTTCTCTCCGACGCTGGGGAAAGGGCTCTTCTTGAACAGCAGCACAGTAAGGAGGAGTGGGGCTCCAGTCTGATGCAGGAGACAGAGCTCACTGCCGCAGCAGGGAAAGAGGCACTTAGTGAGCAGCACACAGACAGCAGACAGAGTGTCAAGGATCTGGACTCTGTGCCCATGATGAAGACGGAGCCTGAGAGTGAGACACCTGGGCTCTTAGTATGTGATGATTTTACAGAGAAGATGAATAATCTGGACACAATCAATATTACACAAGGTTGTAATGAACTGGGCTGTGTCTCTGTACAAGAGCACAGTGAAGAACTGGATGTCTTTAATCTTACAGAGCAGGACATGGAGCCCCAGTTGATTGACTGTGCAGAGCAGCAGACTGATGTACCTGGTGAAGAGAACATTGTTGAGATACAGCACCGAGAGGAGAGTCAGTACAGGGAGGAGCAACAGCAGCTCCTACAGGGCTTGATAATTAGGCCTTGTTCTGTTCAAGTGGAGAGACTGTCAGAACTGGAGAGTATGTCTGTTCTTGGGCAAAGAGAGGAACAGCTGAATGAACTGGGGGGTTTTAGTCTCAGAGAGCTGGGGATGGAGTCCCAGATGATTCACACTCCTGAGCAGCACACTGAAGGACACGATGGAGAAAACAAATCTCAGTTTCAGCACACAGAGCAAGACCATTCCATGGAGCATTTGCAGAATAAGAGACCCCAGCACGATCAGAGGATGAGGAAGAATCACTCAAGGCCTTGCTCAGATGGAGTGGACAAACTGCCATTATGGCACAGGGAGAAGCAGCGTTTCTGGCAGTCTAGCATTTCAAAACCCTACCAGCACTTTCACACAGGAGAGAGACCTTTCAGCTGTAGTCAGTGTGGGAAGAGTTTTAGTCGGTCAAGTAGCTTAATAGCCCACCAGCACATTCACACAGGAATGAGACCATTCAGCTGCAGTCAGTGTGGGAAGAGTTTTAGACAGTCAAGTAGCTTAATAGCCCACCGGCACATTCACACAGGAGAGAGACCATTCAGCTGTAGTCACTGTGGGACGAGTTTTAGTCGGTCCAGTAGCTTAATAGCCCACCAGCACATTCACACAGGAGAGAGACCATTCAGCTGCAGTCAGTGTGGGAAGAGTTTTAATTTGAAAAGCATCTTACAATCACACCAGCGCATTCACACAGGAGAGAGACCATTCAGCTGCAGTCAGTGTGGGAAGAGTTTTAGTCAGTCAAGTAGCTTAATAGCCCACCAGCGCATTCACACAGGAGAGAGACCGTTCAGCTGCAGTCAGTGTGGGAAGAGTTTTAGTTGGTCAGGTGGCTTAAAAACCCACCAGCACATTCACACAGGAGAGAGATCTTTCAGCTGCAGTCAGTGTGGGAAGAGTTTTAGTCAGTCAAGTGCCTTAGTAACCCACCAGCGCATTCACACAGGAGAGAGACCGTTCAGCTGCAGTCAGTGTGGGAAGAGTTTTAGTCAGTCAAGTCACTTAAAAAGGCACCAGCGCATTCACACAGGAGAGAGACCATTCAGCTGCAGTCAGTGTGGGAAGAGTTTTAGTCGGTCAAGTAACTTAAAAACCCACCAGCGCATTCACACAGGAGAGAGACAGTTCAGCTGCAGTCAGTGTGGGAAGAGTTTTAGTCTGTCAAGTAACTTAAAAACCCACCAGCGCATTCACACAGGAGAGAGACAGTTCAGCTGCAGTCAGTGTGGGAAGAGTTTTAGTCGGTCAAGTAACTTAAAAACCCACCAGCGCATTCACACAGGAGAGAGACCGTTCAGCTGCAGTCAGTGTGGGAAGAGTTTTAGTCGGTCAAGTGACTTAATAACCCACCAGCACATTCACACAGGAGAGAGACCATTGTAGCGGCAAGGTTTATTAAAATACAGGAATTAAGTTTGCTGCTCCCTTGCCAGTCTCTCTCTCCCTCATCTCAAGTGGTGCTTGATAGAGAGAGGCCATTCCATTTGGTTCACATTTAAGGTGTTTTTCTAGCTGTTTTTCTAGTGTTCTGATAAGGAACAACTCCCAAAGCTGAGACACATCAGCCACCCTAATTAATGGTCATCTCTGGTGCCTCACTGTCTGGGAGATTCCAAGGGAGAGTCTCATCCCAAATGGTTTACAACCCCAAGGTCAGAGTTCATGGTTACTCATCCTCACACGGGGCACCAGTAAATGTAGGCATCCTCTCACGAGGCACCAGTAACTGTAGGGGTTTGTGCATTTACTGGGACAATTGTTAATTGTAGCAGTAAGTCACAAAATGATTCTCGAATGCCCATGGAACTTTCAACCAATGAGCGACCGTAGTTCCTCCAAGTAAAACTCCAGCTCCTCCTGGACATCCTCAGACTCAGCTCAGACAGTCATGTAACGGCCAGTGTGTTCCAGTGCCAGAACTTTCCTTTGTTCTAAGAGTCGAGAACGGAGGTTGCCACCGTGTAACCAAAGGATCCACCCGAGGTTAGCCCAGCAGCAAGCCTCGTGAACCCACCGCGAACACTCACCTGATCAACGAGCAAACTGGTTGGAACTGTGGACAGCTGAATATCAGTATTCAGGACTCGCGCTACATCGGGAACGAACCGGTCTTCTTCCTGTCTAAAGATTGTGACTTTTCTGTGTGCAAACTCTGCTAGTTTCAGCCAACAATAACTAGCCGGTCTTCAGAGAGCATCAGCAGCGCACCGTAGCAGAAATCTCTCCCTCCTTCTCCTTCTCTCACGTCGAATCAGCACTGCCTTGCACCGGGCCACAGAGCGCCGATTGGACACGGCAACAGCCTGCCACTGCTTCTTTGCGTCCGCGGGAGATCTGAATCCCCATAGAGCGGATGAGTATTCAACATTCTGCATTACAGCTCGAGAATTCAATTGTTACCTCAACCTGAGTTGATATCAGTTTAATTCCTATGAGTCATGTACTGGCTTTTGAGTATCTAATGTACAAGTTGTAACAAAGTTCATTTACAAAACGTTCTAAATGAATGATATACGGAATGTATGTCCCTCTTGGTTTGTAGCTCTTCGTGATTGAATATATACCTTTTGCATACTGCTAACCCGCTCTATAAGATCTGTTATGTTTATGTAGATTTTATGTATTAATAAATGTATTGTCGTGTATTAGTATCCCCGTGTGTGCGTTGTTTGAGTTATCCTGCAAGGTTGATTCTAATAGCTATCAGAAGAATAATTTTTGTGACTTGCTGCTACAATTAATAATCGTCCCAGTTAAGCACAAAACCCCTACATTTACTGGTGCCTCATGAGAGGATGCCTATAGAGTGAAGAACAGGAACATGTAAGATGATTAATATACATTAATATACCCATCCACTCGATTCAGGGTTGTGGTTGAACTGGAACAATCCTGACAAGCAGTTGGTGCAAAGCACAGTATCGCCCATAATGTGACACCAGTCCAGCTGCAGCACCCAGGGTTGGTAAAGAACATGACAGTAAGAATACTTTCAAACAACAAAAAGAGTAAATTACATATATATGGGATTTTTACAGTTTGGTGTATTCATTTCTATTTTCTCACTATTACAGGTCGAGGAATGGATGCAAAGAAAGTGTTGTGTCAACACGTGGGCACAAAAATGGTAATAATTGCTTTTAAAGAGCACAAAACCTCAAACAGCAGCTATCTTCCTTTGCATTGAGTGAAGAAGAGGAACATGTAAGTTGATGGCTACATTAATATACCCATCCACTCGATTCAGGGTTGTGGTGGAACTGGAACAATCTTGGCAAGCAGTGGGTGCAAAGCACTATCACAGATAATGTGACACCAGTCCATCACAGGACTCACTCACACCACGGCCAATTTTCACAGAAGCCAATTAAAATCCATGTCCTCCACCTTCATAGCTTCCATGTTGTACAGTATTTTGAGAAAATCTGGAATATACCTTTCTTGCATTTTATTTGTGTTTTATCAGATGTTTAATCTTAAACTAAGCTGTAATGCACGGGTCAGCAGCTGTGAAGGGAGACAGAGAAGTTTTTCATTTCATCTGCGGGAAAGCCAATTCACAGTCCTTCCAAAGACTTGAGAAGACTGCATGAGAAGTAAGCAGAATAATATATTACTTTAATTTCTGTGGTGCCATGCCCCACACTACCTCGGAAACGCCGTTCTATCCCTGTCACACCCCACACTCTCCCTCGCAAATGCCATTGCATTCCCAGAACCACTGTTTCATAATCTCATCCCTGATTGAACCCATCAGATTCCTCAAATTCTCACTCCCTAACCAATTATCCAATCACACCCCTTTCCTTTCAGTATTTAAACTCCCCTCACACACATCCCCACGCTCACTATTGAGAAGCCTCTTGTAGTATTCTCCAGTGCGTGTTTCCAAGCCTTTTGACTGATCTCCTGTTACGAATCTTCTGCCTCCACCTTTCGACCTCGTCTTCTGGATTTTGTCTTTTGGATTGTTTTTGGATATCTCTCGTTACCGGACCCTTTGCCTCCCTTATCAACCCAGCCTTTGGATTTCGTCTTTGGATCGTCCCTTTGCTACTTTGCGTTCTGTGGGATTCCGGTCACACATAAGGATCCTCCAATTTTACCTATAGGTTCCCTGACACAGACGAGGGGAGTCCTGGTGTCCGTGTGGCAGCGCAGCTGGTATAAAACGCTCCCTGTGCTGTGTGTGTTGTGGGATGCTGGTGTTTCCGAGAGAAACGGGCTGTTTGTGTGGGAAGATGCTCTTTCCTCAGGAGGGGAAAAGTCCGTCTGGGGCTCAGCTGGAAGAACCGAGCGGGAAGGAAAGTTCTGGAAGTGCGCGTCTCCTCTCCGTCTGCTTCAGTCCCAGTTACTGCGACACCAGGACAGAACAGGAGTGACGAGCGAGTCTTCTTTTGTACACAGGGTATTAGAGGGGTTTTTAGGAAACAGCACAGAGAGAGAGGAAAGGACACCAGTGGGAGAGAGTCCTGAGACTGATTGATGAATCTCTCCGTCTTGTCTTGTTCTTGTTCTTGTCTTGATCCGGGTTATACCCAGTCCCAGTTTAAACTGGTTTACAATGTGGGATTTCTGCACTGACACGACCCTACATGTGTCTCCACATGAGACGGGAGTCCTGTAACATGTTTTTAGACAGAAACCCGCCAGAACAGACACATGAGAAGTGACCTGGAGGAGAGGTCAGAACGGGGACAGTTTCTGGACAAGTATAAAAACTGGGAACTTCGCTTTTTACAGCAACAGTTTCTGATTAAAATGTCCCGTTACTTCACTCTCAAGAAAACTAGAAAATTCCAGAAGTGGATTAGTCGAGTGATGTCCCATTTTATTAGAAAGAGATTTGATCTCCTGACTGTTACTCTCACTAATATAATAGTCTGTGTTGTTATCAGTACAGTTACTCCAACACCGGGACTCATTACAGCTCATGACATTAATTACAATTAATTAACTCTTTATACTGAGTGCCTTTAGTCGTGAACAGAGGTCCATCCAGTTTCTATGCTCTGTATCCAGTACAGGGTCACGTCTTTCACACTAATGAAATGTAAAGAATGAAAACGCATTGAAACAAGCAGTAAAGCAGGGGAATTTATTAAAATGAGACTGTATTAAATACGAGTGACTCAGTGGGCAGAAGACGTATAATATACGTCTATTAAATGCATACCTTAGATGTATAAATGTGGTCTGCAATTCGTCTAGAATGAAATTCTAATATACGTCTATTGTTGTACGTCAATTATACATCTATGTTTAGACGTTCATTATGCATAAATGGTTGGAGTTCTATTATACAGATAAATTTAGAGGACAATTATACATCAAAGACAGGTTTTACAGGTGTAGAAACTAGTAAACCAAGAAATTATTTGGTTTCAAAATTTATTCTGAAAATACACATTCACATCTGAAAAATATGTATTTCAAATTATACATTGTATACAATCAATCAACAATCAACATATGTGCAATAATCATAAAACAAACACAACTAGTCTTAAACTTCAGCTACAAATTCTGGTAACATCAATATACAGTATAGTAATGACAAACACAAACTAATTACATTAACACACTATCTAACTCAAAACCACATTTTGATTCAAATATAAATTTTAAAATGCACAACTTCTATATTTCCAAGAAAAAAAAATATTACAGTGGAAGTTAAGATGATTTTTGTCCACCATTTGCAAACCCTGTCTAATTGTCCTAACAGAACCAGAAACCTATTATTTTCAGTGTCCAGATCTCCTGACTCCCTGCCTTGCATGTGCATTCTTCAAGTAACACATTGCGTGCTCCTTTATTTCTTTTTCTGTTGATGTAGGGTGGGACTTCAGCACCGCAGCTAGGAGAAAATTATATAATATTACTACTCAAATAAATGATGATTATTATCTTCTTGAGTATAATCTCAAAAATGAACCATTAAGGTTTACTAAGCTCAAAGCTGAAATAAACGGATACAATTTGGCTTGCATCATAGCAGTTGAGTAATAAAGTCTGTCCTAATTAAAGAGTACCCAAAGTTTGAAAGTACAACATAGAATATGAGTACCTTTAATTACTCTATAAAGATTTGTGTCTCCCAGGCCCCTCTTTTGTTGTTTATCTTTTCGGTTTGTGCCAGCGAAGTTGAATTCTGTCATCAGTTCATTTGTCATAAGTCTGAAAACCACATTTTCACTGAGTTTAGACATTTTTTCAAGTGAGTTTCCACTCAACATTTATTTACTCAAATATTTAGGATCAAATGTAGTACTGTAATCCTTATATTTTAAAAGACAATTTTGCAGTTTTACACCTTGCACATTCAGTGGTTAACACATAGGTATCTATAAGCTCAATTCTGTGGATATGTTACTTTGATCGAAGTAAAAATGTAATGTAAAAACATTTAAAAAAATCAATAAGCAATACCTTGACAAGACTGTGAAAACACTCTCTGACATCACTGCCGCCTACTCTCTGAAGTTGGTTTATCTGGAAATAATATTATATTTGAAATAATATTAGAAGCTATTTTTACTACTAGATCTTCATTAATCAACTAATCAGACATACCCATTTACACATTCATGGAACAAACACATTTTCACATATTAACTGCACTTTTTTGCAGTATTTTCTCAGTCTAAAAATACAAAGTGACCATTTTTCAAAGTAAAAAAAACTGTAGTAACTTTTTAGAACATGAAAACACTTTATTTTGCCATTAAAGGATAAGCAAGATTATACATTATAAACTAAAAATATGAACGTATGCCAGAGATGGATCATATTAATCAGATGTAGGCTATAAAATTATGACCTATCTGAAACCTAGAATATTAGTAGTGAATATTTCGACACCACAGTGAGAATACAATATCATACCAGCAGGTTTTGATTGTCCATGCTGTCAAGTGCTTGCTCGTATGCACAGAACTCTTCCATTGTGGTCAGCCTCCTGATGTGGAATTGGGAGTCCACCGGTTCTGTGGACATACCCAAACGCCTCAATTCATCCCTCATCTCTATCAGGAGGCCCAATACCCGCTTCTGAAACTCTGAAATAATTTACATTTTATATCAGCATTTAAAAGGAATTGGGTTAGGATTTTCTTACACTATTGTCACATTAGCATTACTGTAGTGTTGCTAATGTGCTACATGCAATTTATAATCTTAAAAATAAAAAATGACCACATCTGTAGTTCATTTTAACTGTACTTACTTACATCTGAAAGAGGATATCTCTCTCTCTTCTCTTCTGGTCTGGATGTGGTCTTCTGCCTGGGAGACTCTGAAAATAATTCAGTTATGGAAAACATTTACTTTATCACACAACTTAATATTTCAATTTAGTCATTTAGTCTGTCATTGAACTAGGATTCTATAAACAATGTCAATTAAACTCCATTGGCGTATTTTTTAAAAACATAGCTGCAATTTTGAATGTGTCGTTTGTAGCATTGTGGTAAAACACAACATATTTTTATATTGTATACGAGCCTACCTTTCTGTGTAAAACTATAATATGGGTAGTTTTATTTATTACTTTATACAATAAAAAAGACATACTTTTTGACAGTCTTCCAGGATCATATCTGCCATCTGGCCAATCCTGGTTTGATACTAGAAATTAAAAAGTTAACAATAATCTCATACTTAACAAATCATTTGCAGAGGGATCATAAACTATTCTTAAATTTAATAATTTAATTAATATGATACAAGTAATGTACTAAGTACTTCGGTTGAAGACTTTGGTCTTATAACTTGCTTAGGGCTTCAAACTTTGCGTGGTGAGGTCCCAGTTTGGACTACCTTGGCTGTTAATATAATATTGCAGATTAATTTAATATTTAAGTATGGACGTAAAATGTTCACCAGTCCAATAATCTTTGAATATAATTCGCTTATGGTAGACAGTTCTCCAGACTTAGGAAAGTACAGTGACATAACCTCAGACTTGTATGTACTTAATATCTCTAATCAATCCATTGCACTGCATTAAAACAAAACGAAAACTAAAACGCCCTGGGCATACCGTTTCGCGCTTCTTATCAGTTGCTCAAAAGTAATTTGACCGTATGAAATGCATAATATAAACCTAGAAACATGTATTGTGAGCAGTATTTACGTAGTATCAGTGTCAAGACATACCTCTCAAATACTGTAAATCAAGTTAAAAATATCTCAAGACCGATACTGGTCATAATGAAACCATGTTTCGTGTATGTTTTCTTTAAAGTACCGAGACCAGCCATATACTGTATGTTTATGTTCCAAAATTAATATCGTTTATGGCCTTCACACACGTTGCAGTATGCTCCTATTCTTTTTATGCTCAGCTACTAAGATTTCCCTTCAGTGGTAAAATTCCATATGAATATTCAATACTACAACGGGCACAGTAAAGACGTTTACTGTAAATCTTTCTACGACAGACCAACAGACCACGAGTGCCCTTGTCGGTCAACCAATCACATACCGCGGTACCCCGCGTCATCTTGCGTCACGATGCGCGACGCCATAGCCAAGTATCTCCGGTACGTGTCTGTACCGCGCACTTTGAATGGCTGCATCTGTATCTTTATTAGGGTTGGCCTTCTCTTTGTATAGTTTTGTGGCCTGCTTTGGATCATTCAGCCACCACACATACTCTCTTCGGGCATCCACCCAGTTTGAGGGCAGGACTCCCTCAACCTCCCCCTCCTGCTCTATCCAAACAGCACGTGTCCACATCACCTGAAACAGACATACACATTTTAATTTTGAGTCTTAATTCAGATTGTGGTGCTGATTACTACACTTGTGTTCGCTTATAATGATTATACTCAATGAAACACATAATTCAGTAATAAACATTCTGCTTTATGTATACATTTGGTGTTAGATGGTATTCACTACAAGCAATTCCTCACAAACTTTAAAATTTAAACTTAACCATGAGAAAAGAGCAGACAGAAGCAAAGTTGCAACTTCTTCATGGAACAGGATTATGTTCTATTCCATGTAGAAGAGGGAAAAGGACATAACCAGCACAATATGGGAGACACACTACTTTTCTGTGCAACTCTTTTACAGAGAGGAATTTCTGGAAGGCTCTCCTGATGAATCCAGGGCTGGTGAAACATCTGCCCCTTTTTACAGGGAAGTCTTGCTGGCATGGGGGAGTTCGTCTTGCAGCGTGTCTCCTACATGCTGAAGACGAGGGCCCAGCTGCTGAAGCAGCCTCTTTTCCTCTACCACCCTGATCGGGTATCGATGGAATAGACTTTGTTATGATGTTGGATTGTCTAAGTACATGGATCTTTTTTTACAAAATAAAGGACGGCTTTCTGCCTGCTCAGGCTATTGTCGGCACTGCGCGGGAGGTTGACGATGAGCTGTCTGGCAGTAAGATCTGCCAGGAATTTGAGCAGCTCAAGCTCAGCCTCCCGGTGGTTGATGGTTAAGTCTGGGGACCATGGGGGGACCATGGGGGGAGCCTCCTGGGGTGCCCCAACCAGTGTGTTCCACAGGCTGATTGTGGCAGAACAGTTCAGGGCGCCAGTCTCTGAGGTGTTTTGGGGAAAAATCTCCCCCCACTTTGAGCCGGCATGGCTGTGGGCACGTCTGAGGCTGACGTTTCTGCCCCAGAGGTGCAAGGAGCTGGACTATGTCAAACGACACAACTGCATTTTTACAAAAATGGCGCTGCAGAGCCTTCCGTGTGTCCGCCTTGTCCTGCAGCTCGTGAGAGGAAGAGAAGACCCCTATCTCTTGTGCCTCCCGTCAGCCACTAGGGATTAGGGGCGTTAAAGAGCTGTGCTCTTGTGCCTTCCATTACTCCCACTCGGGGGCTTTTCCACTGACTCTGTGAGGGGCAGGTATGTTCAGTAGATTATTGAGCAGATGTTAGGGGTGTTAGAGAGCTGTGATTGTGCAGAACTTCAGGTGTTTGCTTCCCTGCTCCCTCCTCCACCCAACGTCTGGTCCAAACTGGCTCAGCAACCCCTCACACCTCCACATGTCAGAACCTAAATTGTGGCAATTTTTTCATGCCTGGACACCCAGTGGGGTGCTGTTGCTAATCCTTTCCTGAACGTTGCATGCATTCCTGTACCACTCTACCGCTCCTCTTGGTGGGTGTGCTCATGCTGAAACACTCGAAGGCCAGAGCTGGCGGTGGGAGAGCTCCTGCATGCGCAGCTGAAACACCTCAGTTGAGAAAGCGTTAGACTGAAGATCTAAGGGGCCCTCGTTCAATCCTGGGTTTCTGCACTTCAGCTCATTGTGCCCTTTGTTCCTCTCTCCAGTGTCCCCTGCCTAAAGTAATGCGTCCTTTTCTCTGCCCGATACGCAAACTAGACCCTTCGTGTCTCCAAGTCCCTCTGGAGCCCCCACACTGCTCAAGTGACATAATGAAAAATGCACTGGCACTTTTGGTTAATGATGCATGGCGTGAGATTAAAACAACACAGCTCCTTGCATTCACAACAAGAGCCAGCAGCAAAAGCAGTGCCCGCAGCTTTCCATAGTGTACTGGTTATCACATTCGCCTAACATGCGAAAGCTTCCCTGGTTCAAAACCGGGAGGAAAAAAGCCACCTCTTTTCGCATGTATCTCTACTGCTTAAAGGTCCCTAGAGAGAGGCCATTTGTTTCCAATGTATTTCTGGTGCCTTCATGGCATCTCATACCAAATTGCTGATAATTTGCAATTTGGCTGTGCAGAGAGACAAAGACGAGCTTTTCGGCAATTCCAAAGCAGCTCAAAATAACATAAAGATTGCAAACCACCGGGAGCTTCTTAGTGAGCCCAGGATCTCATCACGAGGCCAGGATATCTACTCCAGCAACGGGCCTGGCAAACTGTTCCATACTTTGACCACTCTCGGCGTAAACAAGTCTCTCCTGTTCTCTGATTGAAATGCACTGCATTGTAAAGCGCTATTCATTCACATCACTTACATGGGGCTTGTGCATGGCAGTAGCGGAGCAGTTGTTTCAGGTAAGCAAGCTCCTGCCTGGTTAGTGCTTGGAGCATAAACGCTTTGCTGCTGTCAGTTCTTTCTGGAGCTATCAGCAGGAGGTGCCCCAGGCTTTCCCTTTTCACTTCGGACTCTTTTCTTTGTTCGGGACGCACGTTTCTCGCCCTCTGTGCTGGTGAATCGCAAGTCCACGTGTGCTGTCATGACCGCTGTCACTGCCGGGAGCGCTGACAATGCTCAAGTGGCGCTTTCTGGAGAAGCAGTCCAACTCCAACTTGTACTGAGCTGAGATGAACAGAGCACGGATCTCACGGAGGTCAGCTGTCGAAGCAGCAGGGCGGCGCTTCTGCAGAGCAAGGCTCTGTAGTGCCTTTTAAATCATTGCGGAAAAAGAAGCATCCCTTTTCAGAGTTAAGTAGGGTAAGAAGTGCATAAAGGCGTCCACCTTGTGATTTGGGCCATACTAGCCTGTGGTGACAACAGAAGAATAAAGACCATCTTCAGCCCACGCTGGGTGGGTGTACGTGTCCAACAGTACTGCTCTCGACTCCAGGGACATCCTTTCAGAGTCACAAGTCTGAGCTCAGTTTTAAACACAATCATGACCACGGAAATCTGTAGGACACTGGCTCTCAAATCTCCGAAAGAAGACTGGTAATTTCGACAGTAAAACAAATCGCCTGGGTTAATTAAGGTGCAATTAATAAATGAAGACTCATTCGGCTGTGTGTTTTGGAAAAGTGCTTTGATTTCTGAAGGAACAGGTGTTCACTGATTTCAGGTTCACAGCTTAACATTTCACAAAGTACAATGTCTTGCAGGTATACACAGTTGGATGATCATGTTTGCATCACTCTTTTAAACCGGGGGAACAGACAGGTTATGCTTATTTATTGTAAAGTGATTTTCCTTTAGTAACATAATAGGGTATCACTTTTTTTACTGCAAAGATCATTTCCGTGGAGAGGTCATTTTTATGTTTTTAAGGGTCTGCAGTTTTTGTAATCACGTCGAAAGAAAGGGACTGAAATGTTATGGTACAAATATTTTATTGGAAATGGATTATTAAAAAACTGCTTCTGGTGTCTGGCATGTTTCTTACAATCACTTGCTGTAGTTTTGTCTGGTCATAGGTGGGCACTGTTATGTAACATCTTCAGACTATATTCACGTTCTATTTGGAATTAATTTGAGAATAATGCACACAGTTTTGTAGGTTTAAAAGGGAAATAAATTTATAGCTGAATGCAAAAAGATTGTAACATTTTGTTCAGTTAAAATTCTGTATATATTATAGTAGCCTATACTGTATATATATGGGTTTTATATCTATATACAGTAAATCTGTTTAGGTGATTCACCTTTGAAACATTGTGAAATAGCAAGACTTGATATTAATTCCTATAATTCATATTAGTTCCTCTTAAAAGACAAATATTAACCTGAAAACTGTTTCTTCCTATATGAATGAAGACTACATGGTTTAAACACACACCCTAACCTGTAATGGTGTTTTGTTCTAAGATATCCAACAATTCCATTTCATATTCCATTCTCATTCATAAGTACCTGTGTTATTATGCATCACTGAAAATGACTTCTAATGGAAGTGTTTGATGTTTTTATTTCAGTAATTTGATAAGGAACATGTTGGGGTGTTTCGAGTCATCACTTAAAATATTATATATATAGGACTAACAAAAGTTCTGTTCACTGACTGTAAAAACCTATAAGATGGAAAATAATCAGTTAATTTTACTGAATGAATTACGTGAGTAGTTGGCTGATATGGCACCCAAATTGTTTTGTATCTATGAGTGAAGAAATGTTCTGTACATGGCCAGATCTGCCAGGTCTGCCCTGTCCTCTGGCTACAAAGAGATCAAGTTATGTCATCTTTCACACTGCAATTCCAGGCTTTCCTCGATCAACATAAGCTACTAATCATTGTTAAAGTGAAAAACATTTGGTTACAGAAAATGAGTTCTAACTCCTCTAAAATAAATGTAAAATAGCTTACATCTGAGCATTATTTTTTTTATTAGTGCACTAGGAAATACCCCTCAATCATTACATTTAACGTTAGATATATTTTTTGTAAATTTGAAATCGTTTTGCATTATCTCACAAAATGGATTCTAGGAATTATTTAACGATTACCAATGTATTGTATACACTGTATTGTTTGTATTGTAGCAATTATTTGTAAAGGCAGCCCTTGCTCTGCTAAAAACTTCACCACTGTAACCACCCTTTTCAAGATTTTAGTCCAATACTCATATTCGTTGTCAAACTGTCTTTAGTTCTGAATCTATTAGACCATTATCAGCCCAGTGCATAACGTATACAACCATAGCCTTCCTAGGGCTCTCCGACACTTCGTGTTCAGCCAAGCGTGCAGCTGCTCTTTTCCAGTCTCTATAGCCTATGGTCAGTCCGGACTGACCTTATCACTGTCCCCAGATAATTTACTCGTCATTTCTGAGTTTTCTTTTGAAGAGGGTTTTAGAGAAATACCTCTTATGTTGTCTTTCTGATGCTGCAAAGCCGCAAAAAATAGGTTTTGACACGATTTTGGACCCAATTTAGCCACGTATGGCCTAAATCTATTTTACCCCAGCATGCTGGGTCCGAGCTTTAGGAAGCGGGAGCGGGTGTTTCGGCCTCTGTTAGCTCCACGGCAGCAGGTGCAACAGCCATGGCGGCGGCCCAGACACGGCTCGTGGGTCTTGTGGAGATGGTGGCGTTTCGGACGACTCTGCCTCTGACTCGTGTTCCTGTGACTCCGTTGCGGGAGCTGCTCATCCTCATGAGCGGCGTGGATGTAGACTGTGCCTCGGCCAGAGCTCGCTGCAGCTAACATTTCAACCGCGGTTGTTGTAGCACTGGCTGCAATGTTAGCCGCAAACCCAGGATGGGGGTCAGGCTCAGCAAACTTGAAATAACCAGTCAATCTGGGGATCTTTTTATGTCGATCCTGCTCACACTGCTCTTTTTACCGCTGTGCTTTTCGTTCTTGTGCCCCGCTATCATATTTTCTACCGCACATTTTGAGGCTGGCTACCGTAAACTTGCACCCGAGATCACCCAATGCATCCGCTAGAATAAATTTGAACTGCGAAACCATTCCATCTAACCAATCATTGGTTCACAAACTATTCAACATTTTTATGGACCAATGGGGCCCACAGGTCTGTTTAAAAAAATACCCCCGGCCAATGATACAGGGAAAATATTCCAAGCGAGTTCTGGCTGCTCTTATACTGAGAACTTCTGATCTCCAAAAGAGCTGTGATGTGTGAATTTCACAATGCGCGTTTCTTTCACCAAGACTCACGCGAACACGCCGAGTGTGAACTTCGCGCACACAGAGACGAAAGCTGAAAGTCAAACCGTAATCGAAAGACATTGAAAAACAAAACGTTGTGCTAACCGCATTGACCAGATCGCCAAAGCAGAGTATCAGCGCCAAAGCAAGTATCAGCACAAAGACCTTCTTGATTCTCTGTAGTAAAGGAGGACGAGAACTGAATTTGAACATATTAGAATTTTGTAACTAAAATATAACTTTCAAAATCAACTGAAATTAGAAACTATATTGTCGTGGAATCTTTATCAAAGAAGAGCCAGGAGAGGTGTTCTCATTCACTCAGTAAGGCATTTATTCATATTGCGCAATACGGAAAGACAGCAACCACTAGTCTGTGCAGCAAGTGGGAGCTGATTTCAAAGTAAAATAGAGAAAGATCCCTTATTTTATACACTTAGCTGATGCAACACCTCAACTTTCTTACTTCATTATAGTTGGTTTGTAATACAAAGACAGGCAGCCTTGAAGGACAGAGAAGACAGCTACTGTACGTGCAGTTTTGTATCTGCCTTTTTTGCTGGGGCAGAGATATACATATTCTTAGAACATCCTGTGCCCTTGACTCGCTGAGGTACAATCTCACTTTGTTCATAGAATCCAACTGCTTTTACAACACAGCTCTGCCCGTGCACAACATTTTTAGGATAAAACTTTTCTTCAGTAACTTTCCATTACAATATATTCAAAACAATAATTCTCTATGCAAAGTGATTCCCAATTTCAATCCACTGAATTTTTGGACAGGTTCCAGTCTTTGATCCCTGAGAAAGCTGGGAGTTTCTTCAAAGTAAATTTTTAACTGTCAGTATTCCAGATTTTACAATTAATGTATTTTTGGAAGGTATGGAAAAGAAGACAAAACGACAACAATAACCCCATAAAGAATCCATGTCAACACTCCTTCAATCCTCCCTGTGTATCTTCTGGGAACACTGTTTAAAACATTATCTGGGAATTAGTTTGGACAACTTCTGACTTATACTGCCTTACAAACAAGGTAAAATAAATCACATTTAAAACTCGTCCTAGGTTTTATGAATAAGATGATTTATGTAAGGCAAGGAAAAGCACTCTGACATTTATTTTGAGCTGTTTATATATATACAAAGTTGTTTAGATAGATTTAGTAAAGCTTTATCTTTAAGCATTTAAATGTGAATGCCAGATGTAAGGACATTGATATGTTATTAGGTGTTATAGTTATTAGTTCTTATAACAACATAGTTCTTATACTTTGTGAGCTATAATATGGAAAAGAAAATGTTTTTTTCCAATTATTGTGTTATTAATAACAGGTAAATATCACATTCGCAATACAAAATGGTCTAAAACTTCTCCATGCTTTAAGGCGTGTAAGACAGAAATGCAAAATATTACCTGAACTCCTTTAAAAATGGTAAAAATAACACATCTGATGTATGTAAAAGTCTTAAGTTATTGTATTCAGATTTTTCATTACCTCTGGCAGAATAGTGTTTTGTGTGTTTTTATTTTCACTTGCCTTTTTGGATCACTTTTCTCCTTTGTATTATTTGACGTTCTGTTAAAACCTGAGGAAAAACTCTCCGTCACGCAAGGTGTCTTCCTGAGCATCCCGTCATCCTCTTCAAGCCGGACTGGGGTTTCACCTTACCTCTCTGTCCACTGGGGGTCGCTGTGGAGCCGAGAGCGGGCTCCCTGCCCAGCAATGCGTGTTTCTGACGTAACTGGCTCAACGGCTCAACAGCTGCATCCTCACCTTGTTTAGCAACCGCTCTGCATCCTGTTTCTCAAAACAGCCTCTTTTTATTCAGCGGTACCAATTTCTCATAAAACCCACAAGGCCTGCAGGCACAGAAGTACATATTAGTACCTTCAAGTTCAGTAATAATAATAAGAAATGCTTTTCTGGACACTCCACTTAAAGCGCTCACAGGTAATGGGGAATCCCACCACCACCAGTGTGCAGTCCCACCTGAATGATGCGACAGGCAGCCATACTGCGTCAGAACGCTCCCCCCACACCAGCTATCAGTGGGGAGGAGAGCAGAGTGATGAAGCCAGGTCATAGATGGTGATTAATAGGAGGCCATGATTGGTAAGCAGCCAATGGGAAATTTGACCAGGATGCCAGGGTTACACCCCTGCTCCTTTCAAGAAACACCCTGGAATCTTTAATGACCACAGAGAGTCAGGACCTCGGTTTTACATCTCATCTGAAGGACAGTGCCTGTTTACAGTATATTGTCCCCATCACTTTACTGGGGCATTAGGACCCACATGGGCTGCAGGGTGAGCATCCTCTGCTGGCCCCACTTACACCTCTTCCAGCAGCAGCCTTAGTTTTTCCCAGGAGGTCTCCCATCTAGGCACTGACCAGACTCACACCTGCGGAGCTTCAGTGGGTTGCCAGTTGTGAGTTGCAGAGTGAAATGGCTGCTGGTTTTAGCTGCGTTACAGAGCTACTGGTCTTTGTGAAGACAAAGGACCCATCTTGACACTTTCTTCTGATCAGCTGTATTGATCAGCTCATTGGGTCGAACCCTGGGCTTCCCCAGAACTCTGGTCTTTTCAATAACGACAACGCACCAAGCCAGTGATGCAGAGAATCAGAGCTTTTATTGACTTTCTTAAATATAATACTGAGACTTAGAGTCTAATTAGCTTAAACTAAGACTCTAATTAGGTTACAAGTTGAAAACAGACCCTATAATACTGTAGTAGTTCAGGTGGGTAGCTGCATCAGCATGTGTAGGCTGCAAAGGAACAAGTAATAGGTCTATTCCATGCTGAAAAGAGAAGAAAGAAAACACATCGTTTGGGCCGTGGAGCCTTCTTCACGTGTCAGAAGGCTCAACGGCCCAAACGATGTGTTTTCTTTCTTTTCTTTCAGCATGGAATAGACCTATTACTTGTTCCTATAATACTGTAATCAAGGCTTCATGGTTTAAAAACCTGTAGAGTTGAGCGGTGGCCCAATGAGAATCAAGTCCTATAGCACCTCAGTTCCAATAGTACCTGGGCTATAACAGGAGGTCTTCTGTCAAGCACTTTGAAATACAGTACATGCATACAATCCAGTACATCAATAGGATATAGCCATCTATAGAATACACCCATGTATAGCAGAATACAGATTAGCTTAAGATATAAAAGAGTATTAAGTTTAAAAGAGTATAAAAGAGGTTAGCTAACCAGGGTGTCACAGACACAATCCTGCAGGATTTTTCCTGCAGTCTCATCTGCTGATCATAGACCTTACCAGGAGGGTAAAAATGCCTAATTATGCACATCAGTAATTAAAATTAAGGCTCTGGATCTGTCAACACTGTAGAGGGACTACTGAGCTTTTGATGAGAGTACAGTATGTGTCTGTTTCGTTGTGTGTGATTTAGTATCCAGTGTTTTCTGTGCTCATTCTAGAATGAGGCTGAATTGGTATATACACCCGGGTTGTCACAATGTCAAACAAGAACCTGCAGAGCTGAGCCCAACAGCTGAATGTCTGTTCTGTCTTTAGGGACAGAGATCCAACTGCGGAGAATCTCTCTCACACATCGTCTTCTATTTCTGTGAGAAGTGTCGTGCATTTTTTACCGCACATCGACACCGAAACAAATTGATTCCTGGCTGATTCTCAGCTCCAGTAGTTCACTCTCCTGTGTTACTTGTTCACATAGCTCTGTGCTGAAGGTTTAATCACAGTCCACACACCAGTGCGTCTCTCAGGACATCCTGCTGGTCTGGCCTGGCAGTGCAGGTCTTGAGAGTTTGTGCCAAAGTCCCAGTCATCCAGGAGACTGACAGTGCAGGAGAGCACTGATCACCAGACCGGGATAGGTCTCTCTCTCACTCACCCCAGTTCACCTCCAGCTTGTTGTCCAGACCGCTGTGCTGGACCCTGCAGGGATAGTTGTGTCTCTCGCTCTGCTCCTCCTCACTGACTCTCAGGCTCTTCCTCAGCTGGTAGGTCCCGTCTCCGTTGGGCAACACCTTCCCCCCTCTCAGCTCCTGCTCTGGGATGGGATGCCCGTCTCTCAGCACGGTCACCTCCACGGCCCGGGGGTAGAAGCCAGTGGCCAGGCAGACCACTTCTGTCCCCCCAGAGACCCCAGATTTCTTCTGAAAGACCCTGACCTTGGGCTTCACTGCAACATGTGGGAATAAAGAGTAACAGTATTTTACGTAGAAAGTTGATCTTTTATGTCATCAGGCAGTGACTACCACAATGTCTTGCTTGCAGGTTTCTTTAACTGTCCTTTCTGCTGTACAGAAAAAAAACTTGCATTATTTTAATGCATGAACTGTAACTAGTTTTGTCATCATATGACTCCTACCTTGGCTTCCCTGTATCAGTTACCAGTTATATTTCACATTGCCTTTAAGCCCTGATGCTGAGTTGTAAAGAAAAGAGAGAAAAATACAGGACACTGATTACAGCAAACGCACTGGCAGCTGTTACTGGTCTTTTACACATCCCTAATGCCCTGATACCACTGACCTCTATGTGTGGCCACAGCCATGCAAATAAAGGGGTGCCCACTATCTGGGTCATTCTGCTGTCTGTTGCTCACTGACCCAAACCACAGTAGCAATAATTATGATATTAACTATTCCAAATCCAAGCACAGAACTGTGTAAACTTTGCCAACCATTCAATTAGAATTCCAAGCATTCTGTGAATAAAGCACAGTGCCCACCAGAATAACACATTCCAGCAAAGAAACCGGAAAAAAAAATGTAGCAACATCATCACTCCATTAGGGAATTGATGGACAGTACACCAACATTGGGAGAGTGCTACAGTGTGGAAACAGCTCAGGATGTTTCTGGCCACTTGTAGAGGAAATACACATAGACTAAAGAGCTGACCTCTCCTCATCAGCCTGTTCCTCTCCTGCAGCAGGTAGCTCTTCAGGATCCGGCCACACAGTGGCTGGTAGAAATTCTCTGTCAAGAACTTAGTGGCCTGCAGCCGTGCTGTATCAATGACTACTTGTGGGATGAGCAGAGTCCAGCTGTGGCTCTTCATGTTGTAGACCATCACATCCTGGTCATCGTAAGCGTCCCAGCTCTCGTTTCGGGCCGTACCGTCATCGCCCAACTCACAGCCAGCCACTGCCTGGTAGGTCCGTTGACCTGCAACGCACAGATCAGGCACCTCTGCAAATATCCCTTTCCAAACTGTGGCCTGTGGCGTCTGAGGGAAAGTCAGTGTGATAATATAACCAGGCTACCAGGATGGGGAGGAAACTGGACCAGACCGAAAAATCCTATGCAGTCCCTGGGAGAACATGCAAACTCCACATAGAATGAACCTTGTTCGTGGCTTCCTCGACCTCGGAGCCTGGATGCCAGTGTCGTCAAGAGATGATCTTCCCAATCTCGCTGTCGTAGTATTCCACCTGGATATCGTCCACCATTCCCACAGCCACAAACTCCGGCATCTGGGTCTGTCTCATCGTGAGAGTGAAGAAATACCACAGGGAGTGCGAGTCTGGAAACAGGACAAGGACAGGAGAATGAACTGGACAGTGCCCACCATCCCCCTGACCACTAACTCTGGGTCTGGCCCATCTGGAGAGTCCAGATTAACCAGAGGGAATAAGAGTGAGAGATCGTTCCAACCTGATCTGCAACATGTCTGAAAATCCAGCTGGACACTATGCTGCTCTTTGTAATTGAACCGATTCCCAGCACAGTGCAAGAGTGTATCTGATAGTGGCGTATATAGAATCTATAGAGAAACAGAATATAGTCACTGTAGATTTCAGCTCAACTCGGTTAATGGCCATTTTAATATGAACCGTTTAACTGAGCTGCTAGCCCAACTGATGAGTTTCACTTCCAACTCTCAGACCCCAACACTGCTGTGCCTGTCAGAATTGTAACTATCGGAATGAAGAGGAAAAGGGATTTTTTTTAATTTTTAAAACAGAAAATCAAGGGCGCAAGCTACACAGCACCTATGTACAGCAGCAATTTTTAGACTGGTGTTACATTGAAAAAAAAAGACTAGCGCTGTTAACCGGTTTTTACACACGCCATCAAGTGGTCATTAAGCAAATCGGTGCTTCCATGATTTTACGACCTATTTTGATAACTGGACCACTGGATGTTAACCAGTCATTGGTGACTTAATGTTTTTTTTTCCAGGACACAAGAACATTTTAACTGACTGAGAAGCCATGCCCCCTGCTCATCGCTCTACAAAACAACCTGGTGTTTAGAGTGTTACAAAACACCAGCAGCCATATCACCCTGCAACTCACAACTAGCAACCCACTAAAGCTCAGCAGGTATGAGTTTGGGCAGTAACTGGGTGAGAGACTTCCTGGGAAAGCTGAAGTTGCTTCTGGAAGAGGTGTTAGTGGGGCCAGCAGGGGGAGCTCACCCTGCGATCTTGTGTGGGACCTAATGCCCCAGTATAGTGACGGGGATACTACACTGTAAAAAGGTGCTGTGCTTCAGATGAGATGATCAAAAACCACAGGTTGTTACTCAAAAAGAGTAGGGCTGTAACCCAAACTGGCCAAACTATCCTCATTGCTTCCTCCCTCTGCTATCCTCCCCACTGACAGCTGGTGTTACTATTTTGGAAACAGACAAAAAGACCTGCAATGTGTTAATTTCCTGGCGTTTTACCAAAATTCACAAATTATGTGTCTATTATTTAGACACAGACACAAACACTCAGACCGGGAATTTTTCAAATTTCCCCCAAAGTGCCGCTGGTGTTGAAACTTGCTGCTTTTCTTGAAGAGCAAAACATTTGGCACTCACCCGCATGGACAAGATCCCTGCAGCAGAGAAACATCAGCGCAAAGACCTTCATGGCTTTTTCCGCAGCAACTGATTAACGGGAACACAGCCTGAGCCAGTTAAGGCTGAGGGCATAGGGGTTAGTTTATCGGTTATGCGGAAACATCTGGCGCTCGGAGTCTGGAGTCGCTAGGTACTGTAAAAAAAAACATGTGCCAGTTACCATTAACTGCAAAAACAAATGTGTCATAAGAGCCTTGTCCTCATAGCTCACTCATATATGTGCAGCCAATAGCATTCGACGTGTCAGCTGTTACAAAGCGGGTTAACACTTGTGTCACAATAACACAGACGGCACATGTACGTCACCCGTATGTTCCAGCCAGCGAAGCTGGTCTTTTCTTTGCGAAGCGAAACACAGAGGAAAACTTTTTTTTTCACTTAAATTAAACCAAACAGCGGAAATCATTTGGGATTACGTGGGACAAAGAACGCAATTTTGGGAGGGGCAGTTAGATAATGCACACAGCTAAGACTGAAGACTCACATGTGAATCTAATATTAAAGAAGTCACATTTAAGAAGTAATGCTGAGCTGTAAACAGCTTGATAGCAAGAATCCAGAGTCACTTCGTTTAACGGTATCGTCCCCGTGTGACGTCACAATGCCGGTCACGACGACATTTAATTCAAGTAGGGCAGCTGCGTCAGCATGTGTAGCTGCAAAGGAACACAGTAGAGGATTATTCCAGGCTGAAAACAGAAGGAGAGAGGCTTCACCGTTTCTTTTCTTCTCTTTCCAGCCTGATAACATGTACACCATGAGCCGGTTAGACTGAATTTTGTGAAAGGACGTTAGTTCAAACATGAGCGATTGTTCTGGAAAATCATTTTTGAACAACTAAATGGGGAACTTAACGAAATATTAAATAAGACAACTTGCTTCATAAAAGCAGTAAACACCTTGTTCATTCTAAGCGGAATCAAATGGTGTTATTAAAGCCATAACTGATCCTACTCCAGCTGCTCATTGTAATTAAAAAGAAAAGGAAAAACTGAATATGGTGTAATGGCAGTTAGAGAGATTTATGTAAGAAAAGCCAATATTATATGTGTGTGATCAAGAAGAAAATAAGAAAACAAGAAGGAGAAAAATACTTTTTCATACTTTTTTTCATTTCTGCTTATCACCTGTAAGCCAATGCAGTTAGCATGTGAGAGAGGATGACATTAAAGAGAAGAGAGAGATGGACAGATTACAGCATGTGTTGACAGATTTGACGGGGAGATTAGGTGTATTTACAGGAAGCAAATAGCAGGAAGACTGTGCCCCCACTAAACTACACCACACTGTGACCACAGGAGACAGGAGGCTTTTCTCAGCTGCTGAGGAGCTCAGTGCTCATGGACACTCAGGCTCAGAGGCTCTGGCAGCAGTCAGGTCTGAGAGCTTCTCCTCATACTGACACTGGAGCTCTGAGAGTCAGCCTCCATTCTGACAGGAACAGCCCTGTACTGGTCCTCAGACACACTCAGAGGTCTGTGATATTAATAAATATGTCAAGACAAGATCTCACTCTATTGTTAAAATGGGATACCCTAGCTCCCTCAGTCACGTGGATATTAGACTGAGAAAATCGTACTGGCTGATTATAGTCTAATGAAATAAGAATTTCAGGAGAAGAAGTGATCTGCTATCCTTAGTGGGTAATTGAAAAGTAAACTGTAGTGCCCCCGTTTGTCACCAGCACAGCTATGGAAATTATTTGTGCCAAAAATAAAAGTGAGGTTGATATTCCAATTTGATTTTTTTTCCGGTATCTTCGCTGGATTGTGTTATTCTGGTGGGCACTGTGCTTTATTCCCAGAATGCTTGGAATTCTAATTGAATGGTTGGCAATGTTTATACATTTCTGTGCTTGGATGGGGAATAGTTAATATCATAATTATTATGATCAAAATACATTTTTTTTAGAACTATCCAATTCTCATGTATATGCTTATATTGTATTTCATATTTTTTATTTGCTTAGTACTGTAGCTTAAGTTTTCATTGAACCTCAAAGTTTGGTGGAGATTTGACTGTACTGTAGCCCTGCTGTCTGTCATATCTGTATCTGTATCTGTATCTGTGTTTCCTCCAGTGAGACACAGAGCTGCTCCTGTCTCTCCTCTCCTCCGCGCTGCTGGGAGAGGAAACAGTGATGTGTCTCTGATATATATGGAGAAGACTGAAAGGGCCCTGTGTGATTGGCCGTCCCGCCTGTGTGAGAGGTTCCTGCTGTCAGTCTGAAAAGGCAGTGCTGTGTGTGATTGGCGGGGCGGGGGGCTGTGTTGTTACTGGGGGTCCAGGGTGCGGAGCAGTAGCTCAGTTGCCCTGTGGGCTCAGGGGTGAAGACAGGGGTCTCAGCTGCGCTCTGTCCTGATGACAATGGAGAGCTGCCTGTCCATCTTCTCTCTCGCTGTCCTGGTGCTGCACAGCTCAGCCAGTAAGTGGGACTCAGCCATTTTATTATTACTGTCAGATGTACAGTATGTAAGTGTGTTAAAGACTGAGGTATTATTAAGATTCCATTTTATTATTACAGACTGTGGCTTAATTAGAGATAGAACTCTTATGAAAGAGAAAAGTATTTCTACTGAAGGTGAGATCTTTAGCCTGAATAATTATGTCACACAGGTGTAGTATCATTGATATCATGTTTGTTAAATAGAGAATTATCAGAGACTGGGACATCACTGGAGGTAAATGTGTTGTAAAAGACTGGAGTATTTTGAGCCAAGGACATTTTAAGGTTGAATAATACAGTAGTTATGTCATTTTGTAGAGTGGAGTAATTTAATTCTAGGAACTTTTCTGTGCATACTGTGTTAATAAGAAGACTATTAATTACCTTTTTTATTAAGTAGTGTATTTGTGCCAGGGGTTATTTGACATATTTAGATAATTGTTGCAGCATTTCTAGAGACTGGGATAGTTTTATCACAGAATCTTGTCAAATTAATTACTGAGGAAGCCTGTCTTTGTTATGGGGTGTTACTGGACACAGATACCACCAGGGCAGAGTGATAATACTGTCCAGTACAGAACGCAAGTCCTGCTACATAGCACTGACTCTCCTAGAAAAGTAGATTGTTAGTGAAAGTCTTGTCAGTGAAACACAGTCAGCACCATTGTAGTTTTAGTTATATACAGTAATTTCTGAAACAGGAGCCCCTAGTTTGGTCTTACAGCTTCTTGTTTTTCAGAACCATTTATTTTGCTGCCATTATTCCTCTTTGTGTGTTCAGACAGTCTGGGGTTCCTGTCTTGTGTCTGTGTGAGATTTAATTGCAGGTATTTCCTTTGGGATTATGGGATTTGTTCAGCCTGGAGTATTTTTTTAGAGGAAGCTATATTACATAGGAAGACAATTGTTTGTGATCGAGGGATATGAAAGAGATTCAGTACAGCTATGTTTTTTTACAGTGTAGAGAGCTGCTTATTTTGAACATTAACACTTTAAGACAGTAGCTGATTAAGAGAGACAGGGGGACCGGAAAGTTAATGGAGTCTGATGAACATTCAGAAGGAGGACAAGTCCCAGTTCCTCACACTAACACCCCCACCACTGCAGATACTGGTGTATCTGGGGGCTCTGACCTCCTCATCTCTAGTGTGTTAGAGACAGCAGACGTCAGGACAGCCTCTTCCTGCAGCTCCATCACTGGGGTCGTCTGTCTCTTCTGAAATGTGTTAATGGTTGCCGGTTTATAGCCCTGAGGAGCTTACACAGAGGTTACACAGAGGAGCCCCATTTCTTCTCAACACCAGACTCACAGAAAAATTGTCTTGTGTGTTTTTGTCTCATGTGGTTTAAAGAAAAGAAACGCAACGTCTGATGTACACCATGTACACCAGGTTTGCTGTGTTTAGACATTAAAAGGGACAGTCTGTACTATAGTAAAGGTGGCATTCTTTACTCCTTCAGAAAAAGCAGAATATCAATTATTTTTAGAAAGTGGAGTCTTATTAGTCACTGAGGTGTTACAACAATAATTTAACACGTAGAGGCTGTACTGTAGTAAAGGTAAAGGATAATGTGTAGAAACTAATGTTTATACAGTATCTGACTGATGATTCACTGATGGCTAAATAATTTTGTGTTTTGAGGTTATTTTATGCTGGGTATTATTTTTTATTATATTGCGATGTGTGTGATAAGTGTTTTTTTTTCTTTGTGGTGTGCATTTGGAGTGTATAATGTATAAATAATGCAGTTTTTTAAGCTTTCATAATGAAAATGCAAGTTTGGATGATGAAAATTAAGTATACTTAGTTAACAGGTAAATGCTAAAAATACAATAGGCACACATTAACATGTCTCCAGAGCAAAAGAAATGTATGAATGTAAAGCAAAATCGATACTACAAATGAATTGTCATATATAATGGAAACAATATATATTCCAAATATTCCTGAATGTGAAGGTTTAAAAACAAATCTAGTTAAATATTCACTGGAAATTGAGTAGGTACTGTACATACTAATGTATATTTTAGTATAGTATGTAAATCATCTGTTTATTATAAAGGTTTTGTACTGATTGCATTTTCATTTTCAAAGCAGAGTGATTCATCTCTTACCACATACATACAAAGTGTTGCCATGCAGTTATTACGTTTGGGACCTAAGACGCAGATAAAACAGTCAATCTGTGGAGTCTGCATTTAAAATGCATACTCAAATGCAAGTTTGCATAAGTTTGCATAAGCCGGATAATGAAAATTGAATATTTAATTAATATTATACAAGTGAAATATTTAATTTGCCTGTCACCATCAGTTGATAATCAGGACCAGAATGTCTCAGGACAAAAACACAAAAACATGGTTGGTAAACATATTTTAGTTAAACATACAATAATCTTATACATTTGGAAAATGCTGTGTTTTAAATGGAATTCATTCTGTGAGTCATATATTAACATAGATCTTGACATTTATAAGCTGAAAAGACTTTGTTAAGTGAAAAAAAATCTGAATGTAAAAAATCAGTATTAAAAATGATTTGTACTATATAAGGGAACAACATTACATACTGCAAACTGAAAGTGAATGAATGTTTAATCTAAAAAATATCTAGTTATATTTTAACTAGATAATGGTTCATTAATGGCATATTTAAGCACAATCTATAAAGCACTTATCTGTTTGTGAACATTTTTGTACTGTTTCTATTTTGTGTTTTCTAAGGTCTCACTTTCAAATATAACACACTGAGTAAAGAGACACATCATTAAATCTCACTTTAAATCTCTTACCTTATATGGACAAACAGGCAGCAGCCAGTGGTATCATACAGTTTTTACATATAGGACCTGAGACACAGATACAACAGACCATGTGTCAGTGATGTAGGCTTCTGACTCCACAGTCACTGTCCACTGCAGTGACCACAGCTTCCAGAAACCCAGGAACACAAGTCCTAGAACTCTGGCATCACACATCCCTGTCCAATGTACTGATCACAGCTCTCAGAGCACAGTGGTTAATGTCTGTGTTCTGAGAGCCATAGTCACTACGGTTTTTATGTCCCCTGTCCACTATAGGGACTATAGCTCCCAATACCCAGGAAGAAAAAGTCTCAGTCCTCTGTAGTCATAGTCATGCGTATTTATCTCTCTCTCTCCAGGCAGTTCTGATGTGAGGCTGGTGAAATGAGCCAGTCCCTGTGAGGGGACAGTGGAGGTGTATCATGGTGGAGAGTGGGGGACAGTACGTCACTCTGGCTGGGATCTGGATGATGCTGCAGTGGTGTGCAGACAGCTGGGCTGTGGATCTGCTGTTTCAGCACCAGGAGGAGCTCACTTTGGACCAGGGTCTGGATCAGTCCTGTTGGGTGCTGTTTCCTGCAGAGGGTCAGAGTCTGCGCTGAGGGACTGTGGTAAAACTGTAGTGAAACAGTATAGCATTCCTCATGTCTATGATGCTGGAGTGAGGTGTTCAGGTAAGAGAAACAGACTCTCTCCAGTCTCCAGCACTGAGGAGAATTGAAACTCCTCCATTGATCGAGAGCCCCGTCAACACTCCTTACTGTCACTATGTCTTTCTAACTGTGTGGAGACCAGATGTAGAAACACAGACAGGAGACACTGTCTGAGAGCAACTGCAGGACAAACCCCTCCTGTCTGCTGTCTGTCAGTTTTACACTAGACCTTCCAGTTATGTATAATATACATTCATATATAAGGTAATATAACTATGTCACCAATGGATCTGAGTTGAACAAATTGAATTTTTCAGTCTCCAGTCTCCAGCACTGAGGAGAATTAAAACTCCTGCACCAATCCTTCGTCATTTGTCCATCCTCCCATTGCTGCTGCTCCTATCCTGCTGAGAGCTGTGACATAACTCCTCCTTGTCACTGTGTGTCTTTTCTCCTTCTGGATTGTATTTCCTGCAGTGTGTAGAAAATATATTGAAAACTGTCTGAAACCCCCAACCCCACCTATATGATTCCTGTTAGGTTTTACAATTGACCAATAAAGAGGCCAAAGGACAGTGTTTGATCATAAGGCTGTAAATCTACAAATACATTTACAGTATGTGACCGATAAATCCGTATAAACAAATTTATTCTTGGTCTTGATTTGAAAACTCCAGTTTGTCCTCCTTGTGATGTTACGGATTCGGCCAGTGAAACCGAAACCAAGTAGTGAACCCACTTGCGGGAGCCGACAGAGACAAGTCGTGATCCAAATACCGTAGCCGAAGGAGTGAGCCAAGAGTCCAGGGGAAGCCAGAGAACCAAACTAGGAGAAAGCAACCAAAGCCGAGCCGTAATCCAAAAGACATAGTAAAAGGGGATAAACCAAAGTCAGAACCAGAACAGTACGAGGAGGTAGAAGGCGTAGCGCAACTAAGTAGCTCGAAAGGGAAACAATACTGAGCAAGGGGGTAGGGAAAGACTAATGCTTAAATACCAGATGAGACGGTGGTGTGGTGGTGAAAGCGTACACTGATAGGTGGACTTATGAACTAAGTTGCTGAGAGGCAGGGATCGTAACATTACCCCCCTCTCTATGGGTGGCTCCCGACGCCCTAGCTGGACGATTAGGGAAACTCTGATGGAAATCCCGGATCCAGTATATCTCTTTCCGCTACCCACGACCGCTCCTCTGGACCGTAGCCTTCCCATCATCATCATCATCATCATCCACAGATCAGTGGATGATGCCGTCTCCCTGGCTCTGCATACAGCCTTGGAACACCTGGACACTAAGAACTCGTATGTGAGAATGCTGTTTGTGGACTACAGTTCAGCATTCAATTCCATCATACCCAGTCAACTGGTGACAAAGCTCAGGGGATTAGGTCTGTGCAACTCTGTCTGCAACTGGCTGCTGGACTTTCTTATCGAGAGACCACAGGTGGTGCGGATAGGCAATAAAACATCAACACCACTCACCCTGAGCACTGGAACCCCACATCATTAAGTTTGCCGATGACACCACTATAATAGGACTGATCAGTGATGATGACGAGTCCACTTACAGGGATGAAGTTGTACAGCTGCTTAGGTGGTGTCATAGCAATAACCTGGACTTGAACATAAAGAAAACGAAAGAGCTAATAGTGGACTTTCGGAGACACAGGCCACACACTCACAGCCCACTCAGTATTGATGGAACGGAAGTGGAAACAGTCACCAGCTTTAGGTTTTTGGGAATTCACATCTCTAAAGATCTAACCTGGACTGTGAACACTGACTCTATCATGAAGAAGGCTCAGCAGCGCCTTTATTTCTTGAGGTGCCTCAAGCGATGGGGGATGCCAATACATGTGTTGGTGAACTTCTACCGCTGCACTATCGAGAGCGTCCTCACCAACGGGATCACCGTGTGGTATGGCAACACCTCTTCGCGAGAAATGGTCTCATCAATGGTCTGCAGAGAATGGTCAATATGGCCCAGAAGATCATCGGCTGCGGTCTCACCGAGATTAAACAGCTCTATGAGGACCGCTGCCGTGGTAGAATTCTGGCCATCACAGAGGACAGTCACCACCCCGGGCATGAGCTCTTCACCCCACTGCCCTCAGGCAAGAGATATAAGAGCATACGGACACTTACCACTAGATTCTTCAATAGCTTCTATCCACAAACAGTGAGACTGGCGAACACATTTAGCCATCCCCCTCGGACCACACCTACACCATCACCATCTACCTCATTGTAATTTATTTATTGTACGTCTCCAGTCATTGTTTACATGTCTGTATTGTTTACATTCAAACTGTCTGCATGTTTACTTGCACATTGTCTATTGTTTGTTTGTACATTGTCTTGATGCACTGTTTGCACTTTGTTTTGTTTTTTACACTTGTTTTACAATCGAGAGACTTTCTGTAAGTAAGAATTCCATTGTACCAGCACTGGTTACATATGGCAATAAAGTTCAAGTTCAAGTTCAAGTTCCAATCCACTAGGTATTGCAGGGATCCACGAGACCATCGGGAATCTAAGATCTTATTTACGGTGTAGGCAGGAAGTCCGTCAATTACTCGAGGTGGTGGGGGTTTTTGTTGCGGTTTAGACAGAGTGGATCTGCGAAAGGGCTTAAGGAGGGAAACATGGAATGTAGGGTGAATCCTGAGGGTAGGAGGCAAGGCCAGCCGATAAGTTACAGGGGTAACCTGGGTGAGGACACGAAAAGGACCGATGAACCTGGGAGCAAGCTTGCCAGAAGGTTGCTTTAGAGGAAGGTTGTGGGTAGACAACCAGACAAATTGTCCACGTCGAAATCTGGGTATGGTTCGACGGTGCCAATCCGCCACGGTCTTCTGCCGAGCTGCAGTGTGAAGAAGGGCGGCTTTATCCTTCTTCCAGAAGTCCTGCAGGTTAGTGATACACTCCTGAACAGAAGGAACTTCTGTGTCCGGCGGGGAGTCCGGGAAAAGAGGAGGCTGATAACCTAAGGCACATTTGAATGGTGACATGCCGGTCGAAGAAGTATACAAAGAATTATGAGCATATTCTGCCCATGGAAGCAAAGACACCCAGTTATCTTGGGTCGATGAGATATATGCCCGTAAGTAGGTTAGCAGTTCTTGATTCATACGCTCAGTTTGACCATTGGCCTGCGGGTGGTAAGCTGAAGTAAGCGAAACTGAGGCTCCCAGTGACTTACAGAAGGCCTTCCAAAATCATGAAATAAACTGGGGGCCCCTATCGGAAACAATGTCTTTAGGGATGCCATGAAGACGGAAGATATGCAGTACGAACAGGTCTGCTAGTTCCCTAGCTGAAGGCAAGGAAGGTAGGGGAATAAAATGGGCGGATTTAGAGAAACGATCTACTACTACCATGACTGTCATGTATCCTTGGCTTGGTGGAAGGTGAGTAATTCAATCAACTGAGAGGTGGGTCCAAGGACAGTCAGGGATAGGTAAGGGTTGAAGAGGGCCTGCCGCCCTCATCCGAGAAGACTTAATTCGGGAACATATAGAGCAGGCTTGGACATACTCCTTGACATCCTTAACCATGGTTGGCCACCAGAAATCTCTAGAGATGAAATCCAAGGTATGTCGGAATCCAGGGTGTCCGGCGAAGCGGGAATCATATCCCCATTGTAAGACAGAAGATCTGACTGGGGTTGAGACAAATAACTTATCCTGAGGGCACTGAGGAGGTACAGTTTGTCCAGCCAAGGCGCGTCTAACTATGACTTCTATGTCCCATCTGACAGCTGCCAGGAATCTACCAGAAGGGATGATGGGTTCAGGAAGCAGTTCAGCCTCAGGGGGGTCGTGGATCCGTGAGAGAGCATCAGCTTTGATGTTCTTAGAGCCTGGAGTGTAGGTGATAAGGAAATTAAATCTGGAGAAAAGAGGGACCATCAGGCCTGGCAAGGACATAGACGTTTGGCCGATTGTAAATACTCCAAGTTTTTGTGATCTGTATATATCAAGAATGGATGATGAGCTCCCTCCAGCCAGTGCCTCCATTCCTCCAATGCTAACTTAATAGCCAGAAGCTCATGGTAACCAACATCATAGTTCATCTGTGCAGGAGATAACTTCTTAGAAAAGAAGGTGCAGGGGTGAAGAATCTGTTTTTCTCCATGACGTTGAGAGAGAACAGCGCCCACACCATGGCCAGAAGCGTCCACCTCAACAACAAAAGGCAAAGAAGGATCAGGGTGTTTCAGGATGAGGGCAGTAGTGAAAAGGTGTTTCAGGTGCTGAAATGCCTCTTCTGCTTGAGGGGTCCATTTACCTTGTCTGGGTCCTTTGCAAGTTAAACAGGATATGGGAGCAACCACCGAGCTAAAGTTTCAAATATACTTCCTATAGAAATTGGCAAAACCAAGAAACCGTATGTGTTTAAGGTTCCTGGGTGTGGGCCAATCAGTAATTGCGGAGACTTTACTTGAGTCCATTTCCACCCCTTCTGGAGAGATGATGTAACCTAAAAAGTGAATCCTAGAAGCATTAAAAGTGCACTTCTCCAGTTTGACATAAAGTTTATTCTTTATGAGCCGGGAGAGTACTTCTCTGACATGGAGAACATGATCCTGGGTATTAGATAAGGTATTAGAGAAAATTAGAAAGTCATCAAGGCATACCAAGACAAACCTTTGTAGCAGATCACAAAAAATATCATTAATAAAGGTTTGAAACACTGCTGGGGCATTTACCAAACCAAAAGACATGGCCAAATATTCATAATGTCCATGGGTTGTCCTGAATGCCGTCTTCCACTCGTCCCCTTCCCAAATACGGATTAAATTATAAGCCCCTCGTAGATCCAGTTTGGTGAAGATCTTGGCCCCATGCACGGACTCAAGCGCTGCCGGAATTAGGGGCAAAGGGTACCGGTTCTTAATAGTGATCTCATTAAGGCAACTATAATCAATACAGGGACGGAGCCCACCATCCTGTAAGCAGGAGAAGTGGATGGGCGTATAATTCCAGCCTTCAGAGAATCTTGTATATATATTTTCGGGGCCTCGGATTCCATATTGGAGAGTGGAATATACGACCTTTAGGAGGAATTGTTCCTGGCAAAAGGTCGATGGCACAGTCATAATGTCGGTGGGGTGGGAGAGCCAAGGCCTCTTGCTCATTGAAGGCTTCCTGTAGATCAGAATATTGGGGGGGGTATCGTAGGAACACCAGAAGGGGGTTCCATGAATGCAACTCTTACAACCTTGCAGACGACAGCAACTACCAATACATTGGGGTCCCCAAGTTAAAATTTCTCTACGGGACCATGAAATGTTAGGGTCATTCTGTTGGAGCCAGGGAAAGCCTAGTACAAGGGGATGTGATGGGGTCTCAAGGAGATAAAACCAGATATCTTCCACATGTGTGGCGCCAATTTGCAATCTTATTAATTCAGTTTGCCATCTTATAAATCCTGGAGACACTGGGGAACCATCAATAGATTGTCCATGAAGAGGAGTCGTCACCTGGGTCAGGGGTAATTTCCAAGCTTGAGCTAAGGAGGCGTCGATGAAGTTCCCTGCTGCCCCCGAGTCAATAAAAGCAAGAAGTGGCATCTGTTTATTACCCCAAAACAGTGTAGACATAATAGAAAATCCTGAGGAAAACTTAGAGGATTGAGTTAACTCACTCACCACAGGATCTTGAGTAGTAGGGAGGCACCTCAAAGACGAATGTAAAGCAGGGCAGTCAGCTTTAAAGTGTCCTAATTTTCCACAGAACATACAGCGGCCCTCTCGTCTGCGTCTCTCTCTTTCTTCTGGAGTTAACCGGGTGCGGGCAATTTCCATAGATTATTCCGAGTGTTGGTAGGTGGTGGCCGAGGAACCTCTAGTATCTGTGTCTGAGATCTTTCTCTATTCCTCTGACAAATTCTAAACTCTAATTCCAACACCTGGGAAATTACTTCCTCCAAAGTTCTGCCCAACTGTTGTATAGTTACCAGGTGATCCTTTATTTCTTTAGTAAAAGTGGAGAAACCAAAGTCGGAACCAGAACAGTACGAGGAGGTAGAAGGCGTAGCGCAACTAAGTAGCTCGAAAGGAAAACCAATACTGAGCGAGGAGGTAGGGAAAGACTAGTGCTTAAATACAAAATGAGACGGAGGTGTGGTGGTGAAAGCGTACACTGATAGGTAGACTAATGAACTAAGACTACGCCTTCTTCTACCTCTTTCGTTGCCGGGAGGCAGGGATCGTAACACATGGTTCTAGTGTAATACTGCTACTACAGCTACTACTACTGCTGCCACTGACACAACTGCAACTAATAAAATTTTACAGCTACTCCTACTGCTACTACTAATGTTACTAAAGCTACTAGTAGTACTGTTACTGCTACTAATACAGCTGCCACTGACACAACTGCTAATACCACTACTACCATTACTACTACGACCATGACTTCAGATTCTAATACTAATTCTGATACTAATACTCCTGCTACTATTACTGCTGTCATTACTACTAATAGTGATAAAAACAGAGCACTCACAGCTCTGTAGACATTGGTCTGGACTCTAGAAAGTGATTCCATTTGCAAGCAGCTCTGGACCTCAACACCTGTTGATGGGTCACTTCTATCAGACACAACATTGGCGCCCAAGCCCACCTACACACATTTACACACACTGACAGATATACACTCACACACACAGACACTACACATACTAACACCATACACATTTATACACACAATCAGACACATACATGCACAAATACAAACTAGCACACATTCACAGACACACACATACTGTAGACACTACACTCAGAGATACACACCCACACACTGATACGCACACATTTACAGAATCACACATAGACAGTACGCATACTCACAGACACAAACACACACTGATGGACATCACATACACTCTTACCTACAGTTACACTATAACAAACACTAACAAAAATACCACTAATATTACAACAGTAACACTATCACTATGACTAACACTATCATTATTACTAACTATAACACAAAGTTACTACTACACTACTAATACTAATAATAACAGTAATAATTCAGGTGGGTAGCTGCATCAGCATGCATAGGCTGCAAAGGAACAAGTAATAGGTTTTATTCCATGCTGAAAAAAAGAAGAAAGAGAGAAAGAGAGAGTGTGACACCTGAAGAAGGCTCCACGGCCAAAACGTTGTGTTCTCTTTCTTCTTTTTTTCAGCATGGAATAAAACCTATTACTTGTTCCATAACAGTAATAATATCACTAAAACTAACATGACTACTAGTGTAAATAGTCTAACAGTATATCCATAATAAGCACTAATATTAACATGAAAACTAGCATTAATATTAAAACTACCAGTTGTACTCTCACTAATATTAACATGAATACACTAGTATTAGTATTAGTAGCTGTCCGTGACGTCACACCGCTCTTTGTGATGAAGGCGAGACACCTAGCCGGGCACAGTGACTTGGCGCGTGTCGCCGTGGTTACCATACTTATGATTTGTAAACAAATGGAAAATGCATTTTAACTGTTACTTAAACAAATTTATCAACTTGGAATATAATTCTCTAGCTCTAGGATTAAATTCCTAAATAATAATTTGAATAACCCTTCTTTAATTTCGGATTGAACATTATTAACACTAAACGCACTATGGTACTGTAATTGATCGATACAGGCGGTATTGACCGTTTTCTAGATATTTAAAACAAGAACGTGAAAAGAATCAGTACTCACCAGTCGATGAAGTTAATCGTTTATTCTACGGTTCTTCAGTTGAATTAATAGGTTGTCGATAGATAAGTGATCAATAACTCTCCGCAGTGCGCTCCGCACACCTCCCGCGGTCTCGCTCGCTGATCCCGGCGCTCTGGCTGGTGTCTCTGACGTCACAGTGCTCTTTCTGACATATACAGATACAGCCATTCAAAACAAGTGGGCGGTACCATATTATTTTGCGGTGGGCTTTACGCAGTCCACCGCGAGTTACCGTAAATTCTCAGTATTACTAATAGTATTAATAATGAATGACGTTGGACAAGCTGTAAACTCAAAGTATTGCCCTGGTCCACATTCTTTTTTTCATTGACCGTTTTTGTAAAAGTAACACCACAGCATTTCGCAATCACACATTTGTTTCCAATCATGCAAAGTACAGTAATTTTTGAGAATCGATTCACCATGCCTTTCACATGCTCATAAAGAGATTGATTTAGTAACATATATTACTGTATGCAAACTGTACTGTATACAGTATGTATATGTATATTTAATGTCTTAACTGTGCCCGTTTAAGTATTGAATATTTATATGGAATTTTACCACTGAAGGGAAATCTTAGTACCTGAGCATAATAAGAATAGGAGCATACTGTAACACGTGTGAAGGCCATAAACAATATAAATTTTGGAACTTAAACATACAGTATATAGCTGGTCTCGGTACTTTAAAGAAAACATACACACCAGTATTCCATTTCTCCCTAAACATTTTAAGCATCGAAGTCTTTAACTAACGTGATACCGGAGTCAACAAGCATACTTTTAGAATTTGATTAAAAGGGAATATAATATGGAATCGCGTATCTAAAGAAATGAATAACGATATAATTATATTCATGTACCGCAACACAAGAATAGTACACGCTGTACATTGTCTGTTGATAATGTTTCTGTAGTGCTTTTTCAGCACACTGGATGTGACCTTGCTGGTGGCGCTGTGGGTTAGGCTCCTGACTTCTATGTTGCAATGTCTGTGATTAAATCCCACTGAAGCCATGACTCTTTCTTTTTAACAAACATTTCTTTGAAAAAATGAAACGTTTCCCTGGATCAGAGATTAAATAAAACCTCACTCGCACCAAACAAATTTATATTTCTAAATATAAATATTTAAAAATATCACAACATGATCGAATTTAAGTCATTTTAATAACAATGAATAGTCACCTAGTGGTAGTGGTAAAATTCCATATAAATATTCAATGCTAAAATGGGCACAGTAAAGACATTTACTGTAAATCTTTCTACGACCGATCAACGGACCACGAGTGCCCCTGTCGGTCAACCAATCACGTACCGCGGTGTTTTGCGTCAATTACCTCCGGCACTTTGAATGGCTGCATCTGTATGACATCTCCAAAAAAAAAACTCACCGGGCTTTGAAGAGAGGCGATTCATAACAGCTGGAGAAGGTGTAATATTTGTGTGCGTCAGCAGTGAAACTGCATGTTGATTGATGGAGGGCTGAGCGGGGAATAACGGTTGCTCAGAGTCACAGGGTCACAGGTCATAGTGAATTTAGGAGCTAACTGGATCGGAGTTACAGGATAAATAACAAAGAGTTTGTTCGAGTGTCACATCTTCGTCCAGGGTTCTTAATTTTTACACTATACATGTAGGAGAAACAAGACAGTGTGTGTGTGTGTGCCCAGGTAATTCTGGGAGACAGATCGAATCTGGGCTAAAAGAGAGGGGGCTTAGCTCTCTTACATTTGCTAGTTCAAAGTTGTACAACCCATTTGTATCTGCTAGGCCCTGGTGAATTGCTGCGAAATGCTGAAATAACCTCTCAGCTCCTTGGTTGTCATTTAGTCAAACGTGCGTTTGGTACAAGAGTTCATGAAGAAGTTGTTTCCACATGGTTTCGAACGAGGGACCTTTCGCGTCTGAAGCAAACATGATAACCGCTACACTACGGAAACCTGCAAAGGCTGCTGCTAGTGTCTCCCTTGCGTTTCGGGCTGAGAAAGGGAAGCATCACTTTGGCCAAGGGGCGCTGGAGAGAGGAACAAAGGGCGCGATGAAACAAAACGCCGAAACCCGAGAAACACTAAGAGGTGAGTGGGTCTGTTCGATGCACAAAGAACGCTTTGATGAGCGTCAAAGGCAAGTCATTCCGAGTTGGTCGTCTGTGTTTTCAGTTCAGACGCGAAATGCTGAAATGATCTCTCGGCTCCTCGGTTGTCATTTCTGCTCCGTAAAGGAATCACAGCACGCGTCGGCTTCCAGCACGGTGGGTCGGGACACGATGCCGGGGGTCGGAGAGAGCGATGTCTTCCTCCTTAGTATAGGACCTGTCACCTGTCCCCACCTGTCACGCGGGAGACCGGGGTACATCAGTACGCGCATTGAAGTGAAAGCAGGATGCGCTGCGACATGCACTGTGCAGATCCCGCCACACTAAGAGGTGAGTGGGTCTGTTCGATCACAGCGCTAGGCGAATCCCCAATCCCCTTTTGTGCGTGGCGAAAAAAGAAATCTGTTTCCACCCGGGGACCTTTCGCGTGTGAGGCAAACATGATAACCACTACACTACGGAAACGGTGGTAAGACGTGCCCAGCAGCCCAGCGCTGAGCTTCGCCAATGCGATTCAGCTGCTTCCAGTGCCTTTATTGGAGTGCGCTGATGGACCGTGCTCTCTCTCCAGAGACCAGCACGCCTGTCATGGACGGAGCAGGAAAGGCGGCGCCACATTCTACAGCCCTCTCCACGCAATTGACGAAATCGGGCTACTGAAGTGGAGAAAATTGCCTCTCCAGAAAGTGCAAATATCATCTTGGAGAGTATAAATCCTATTGCCGAAGGTCAGCCCTGTCTACCAGAGTAACCCTCCCACCTCCTGCAGCTATGATCAGCTCGTCTCACACGCGAGAAGTCTTCGGTTAGAAACAAGCGCCCCCTCCTCTCGCACGTTTTGCACGTTCGAGTGGTTTTAATGTGGCTCCTTCGTACACGGTGCTGATCTTTTGGAAAGCAGGAGGCAAAACCGACACGTTTTCATACCGGGAGTCGAACCCGGTCCGCCTGGGTGAAAACCAGGAATCCTAACCGATAGACCATATGGCAGCGTACAACCCCGCTGTTCCCGGCATCATGCAAGCAAACTACATAAATATGAGAAAACACGCAAGAGAGTTGTCACTCAGAGTGTCGAAGGGTCGATGTATACTGGGGCTCAGTTGAAATGCAACGTCAGGACTTTTCGAATTATGTCACACGAAGAGAGTACAGCCCTTTCCGCCCTGCCGCGTGTGTCTCGTTAACTCACTGTGATCGTATAGTGGTCAGTACTTTGCGTTGTGGCCGCAAAAACCCCGGTTCGAATCCGGGTCACGGCAGAATAGGGGCGTCCGCTTTTACTACTCGCACGAATGAAGGCAAAAAAAAGCCAATCGATGTGAACGAACGGCGCTTTACAGAGGAGTACTGCCTGACTGGATCGTTGATGAACGACAGAGGCCACTCCGACCTCTTCTCGGTTTTCTTCAATGACTTACTAAGGATCTTCTTCACATTCGCCCATGCAGGGGAAGCCAGTTACAGCAAAGCAAACGCAGGAAAGTGCATTTCAAGCAGAGACCAGGAGGGACTTGTTTACACCGAGAGTGGGCGGAGAATGGAACAATGCACCCAGCCCTGTTGCTGGAGCCGATTCTTGATGAGCTCTTGGGCTCACTAAGAGGCCCCCGCTGGATGCTAATCTTTCTGTTGTTCTTGCAGGTCCTGCGCTGCTTTTGAGCCGACAGAGATCGTCCTGGTCTGTCGGCACAGCCCAATTGCAAATGATCGGCTCCGCGTACAGAAGGAACGTGCGTTTGGTACAAGAGTGCACGAAGGCACCGGAAATACATTGGGAACAAATGACCGTCGCTCAAGACCTCTGTGAAGTACAGGAGTGTGCAAAACGAGGCTGTTTCTGCCCGGTCTCGAACCGGGGACCGCTCGCATGTTAGGCGAACGTGATAGCCGCTACACTACGGAAACCTGCAGGGACCGCTGCTGGTGTCTCGCTTGCGTTTCGGGCTGAGAAAGGGACGCGTCACTTTAGGCAGGGGGCGCTGGAGAGAGGAACAAAGGGCGCGATGAAACAAAATGCCGAAACCCGAGATCAAACCAGGGACCTTTAGATCTTCAGTCTAACGCTCTCCCAACTGAGCTATTTCAGCAGTGCGCCAAGCCCACACCCACCTGCTCCAGCCTTCCTGTGTTGCGGCATGAGCGCACCAAGAGGAGCGGGAGAGTGTTGCAGGAACGTCACTCAGAAGGAAAGGAACATGTGACCAGTCGCTCAAGAACTCTGTGAAGTACAGGAGCGTACAAAAGGAGGCTGTTCCCGTCCGGTTTCGAACCGGGGATTTTTCGCGTGTGAGGCAAACGTGATAACCGCTGCACTACGGAAACGGTGAGAAAAGGGGCTCACCAGCAGGGAGTATTCAAGCTTATTGCATTACTGCTCCAAACCAGTTGATATCAATTTAATTCCTAAGGCTTATGTACTTGTTTTGAGTATCTCATGTAGAAGTTGTAAACAAGTTCAATTACGAAACGGTCTAAATGAATGATATACCGAACTTATGTCCTCTTGATATGTGTAACTCTTTGTAACTGAATGAATTCTGATAACCCTTACGATAAGATCTGTTAGGTTTGCATGCATATTCTATATATTAACACATGTATCCTCGTGTATTAGTACCTGTGTGTGCGTTGTTTGAGTTATGTCGCATGGTTGGATTCTAAGACCATAAAATAATCAATTTTGTGATTTACTGCCACAAAAATAATTGTCCCAGTAAATGCCCAAACCCCTACAGAACTGGTGCTTCGTGAGAGAACACTACAACAGTGTGTGATATCCTGTCCCAGCCTGAGGAGCAGACAGCGAGCCTGTCTCTTAATAATACTAATAATACAGTGTGTGATTCCCTGCCCCAGCCAGAGGAACAGACAGTGAGCCTGTCTCTCAATAATAATACACTGTGTGATCTCCTGTCCCAGCCTGGGAAACAGTGAGTCAGCCTCTCAATAATTATAATACAGTGTGATCTACTGTCCCAGCCAGAGGAACACACAGTGAGCCTGTATCTAAATAATAATAATACAGTGCGTGATCTCCTGTACTAGCCTGAGGAACAGACAGCGAGCCTGTCTCTCAATAATGATAACCTAGTGTGGAATGTCCTGTCCCAGTCTGAAGGACAAACAGTGAGCATGTCCCTCAGTAATAATAGAACAGTGTGTGATCTCCAGTCCCAGCAGGAGGAACAGACAGTGAGTCTGTATCTCAATACTAATAATACAGTGTGTGATCTCCTGTCCAAGCCTGGGGAACACTGAGGCTGTCTATCAATACTAATAATACAGTTTGTGATCTCCTGTCCCAGCCTGAGGAACAGACAGTGAGCCTGTCTCTCAATAATAATAATACAGTGTGTCATTTCCTGTCCCAGCCTGAGGAACAGTGAGCTTGTCTCTCAATAATAATAATAATACAGTTTGAACTCCTGTCCCAGCCTGAGGAAGGGTGAGCCTGTCTCTCAATAATAAAAATACAATGTGTTATCTCCTTTCCCGGCCTGGGGAACACTGAGGCTTTCTCTCAATACTAATAATACAGTGTGTGATATCCTACCCTAGCCTGAGGAACAGACAGTGAGCCTGTCTCTCAATAATAATAATAGAGTGTGTGATTTCCTGTCCCAGCCTGAGGAACAGACTGTGAGCCTGTCTCTCAATAATAATAATCCAGTGTGTGATCTCCTGTTCAAGCCCAAGCGAAGACACAGTGAGCCTATCTGTCAATAATAGTAATACAGTGTGTGATCTCCTGTCCCATTCTGAGGAACAGACAGTCAGCCTATCTGTCAATAATAATAATACAGTGTGTGATCTCCTGTCCCAGCCTGAGAAACAGACAGTGAGCCTGTCTCTCAATAATAATAATACAGCGTGTGATCTCCTGTCCCAGCCTGAGGAACAGACAGTGAGCCTGTCTCTCAATAATAATAATACAGCGTGTGATCTCCTGTCCCAGCCTGAGGAACAGACAGTGAGCCTGCCTCTCAATAACAAGCCAATGTGTGATCTCCTGTCCCAGCCTGAGGAACAGAGAGTGAGCCTGTCTCTCAATAATAATACAGTGTGTGATCCTCTGTCCCAGCCTGAGGAACAGACAGTGAGCCTGTCTCTCAATAATAATAATACAGTGTGAATTCCTGTCTCAGCTTGTGGAACATACAGTGAGCCTGTCTCTCTTTAATAATAATATAATGTATGACCTCCTGTCCCAGCCTGGGGAATATACAGTGAGCCTGTCTCACTATAATACAGTGTCTGATCTCCTGTCCCAGCCTGAGGAACAATGAGCCTGTCAATCAATAATAATACAGTATGTGATGTCCTGTCTTCGCCTGAGGAACAGAGAGTAAGCCTGTCTCTCAATAATAATAATTCAGTGTGGGATCTCCTGTCCCAGTCTGATGAACAGACAGTGAGCCTCTCTCTCTCAATAATAATAATACAGTGTGTGATCTCCTGTCCCAGCCTGAGGAACAAACAGTGAGCCTGTCTCAAAATAATAATAATACAGTGTGGGATCTCCTGTCCCAGCCTGGGGAACAGTGTGCCAGACTCTCAATAATAATAATACAGTGTGATCTACTGTCCCAGCCTGAGGAACAGACAGTGAGTTTGTCTCTCAATAATAATAATAATACAGTGTGTGATCTCCTGTCCCAGCCTGGGGAACAGTGAGCCAGACTCTCAATAATAATAATACAGTGTTATCTCCTGTCCCAGCCTGGGGAACAGACAGTGAGCCTGTCTCTCAATAATAATAATACAGTGTGTGATCTCCTGTCCCAGACTGAGGAACAGACAGTGAGACTGTCTCTCAATAATTATAATAATACTGTGTGAGCTCCTGACCCAGCCTGGGGAACATACAGTGAGCCTGTCTCTCTATAATAATAATTCAGTGTGGGATCTCCTGTCCAACTCTGAGGAACAGACAGTGAGCCTGTCTCTAAATAATAATAATACAGTGTGTGATCCTCTGTCCCAGCCTGAGGAACAGACAGTGAGCTTGTCTCTCAATAATAATAATACAGTGTGTGATCTCCTGTCCCAGCCTGAGGAACAGTGAGCCTGTCAATCAATAATAATACAGTATGTGATGTCCTGTCTCAGCTTGAGGAACAGAGAGTAAGCCTGTCTCTCAATAATAATAATATAGTGTGGGATCTCCTGTCCCAGCCTGGGGAACAGTGAGCCAGACTCTCAATAATATTAATAATAATAATAATACAGTGTGATCTACTGTCCTAGCCTGAGGTACAGTGAGCCTGTCTCTCAATAATAATATAGTGTGTGACCACCTTCTGTGGTCTGTTTCAAATCCACCCGCGATGAGACACCAAGGAGAAATGAAGAGCCCCAGTCGCGCTAGAAAATCACCCGGGAAAGAGACTTTCAATGTAGGAAAAAAAAGTCGTCAGTAACAGACATAATATGTTTGTTTTGTTTTTTAATCGCTGCGATGTGTGACTAAGCTCATACGACTAAGAGTTGCCCCCTTTGTCTAGATCTGGTAACCTGCTCGTCGCTGGTGGGCCAGATCGTGTCCCCCGTCACTACACTGGGGCATTAAGACCCACACAGACCGCAGGGTGAGTGCCCCCTGCTGGCCCCACTGAGAGGTCGTATCCCACCTCCTCCGCTCTCTGCGAAAAGCAGTATCTTCAGGCCCTGACATCCCACCCCTGCCACTCTCTGCGTAAATAAGTATCGTCAGGCCCTGACATCCCACCCCTGCCACTCCCTGCGTAAATAAGTGTCGTATGGCCCTGACATCACACCCCCACCACTCTCTGCGGAAAGCACTGTCGTATAGCCCTGACACCCACCCCTCCACTCTTTGAATAAAGCAGTGTCGTCAGGCCCTGACATCCCACCCCCGCCACTGTCTACGTAAAGTAGTATCGTCAGGGCCTGACATCCCACTCCCGCCACTCTCTGTGTAAAGTAGTGTCATATGGCCCTGACACCAATCCCTCCACTCTCTGCATAAAGCAGTGTCTTATGGCCCTGAAACCCTCCCCTCCACTCTCTACATAAAGCAGTGTTGTCAAGCCCTGACATCCCTCCCCCGCCACTCTCTGTGTAAAGCACTGTCGTATGGCCCTGACATGACACCCCCACCACTCTCTGCGTAAAGCACTGCCGTATAACCCTGACACCCACCCCTCCACACTCTGCGTTAAGCTGTGTTGTCAGGCCCTGATATCCCACCCCCGCCACTCTGTGTAAAGCAGTGTCATATGGCCCTGACATCCCACCCCCACCACTCTCTGTGTAAAGCACTGCTGTATGGCCCTGACATCACACCCCCACCACTCTCTGCGGAAAGCACTGTCATATAGCCCTGACACCCACCCCTCCATTTTTTGCATAAAGCAGTGTCGTCAAGCCCTGCCACTCTCTGCGTAAAGAAGTGTCGTATGGCCCTGACATCACACCCCCACCACTCTCTGCCGAAAGCACTGTCGTATAGCCCTGACATCCCACCCCTCCACTCTCTGCATAAAGCAGTGTCATCAAGCCCTGACATCCCACCCCCACCACTCTCTGTGTAAAGCAGTGTCATATGGCCCTGACATCCTAGCCCCGCCACTCTCTGTGTAAAGCAGTGTCATATGGCCCTGACATCCCACCCCCACCACTCTCTGTGTAAAGCACTGTTGTATGGCCCTGACATCACACCCCCACCACTCTCTGCGGTAAGCACTGTCGTATAGCCTTGACACCCACCTCTCCACTCTCTGTGTAAAGCAGTGTCATCTAGCCCTGACATCCCACCCCCTCCACTCTCTGAATAAAGAAGTGTCGTATGGCCCTGACACCCACCCCTCCATTCTCTGCATAAAGCAGTGTCGTCAGGCCCTGACATCCCACCCCTCCACTCTCTGCGTAATGCGGTATCGTCGGGCCTTGACATCCAACCCCCGCCACTCTCTGCGTAAAGCAGAGATGTTACAGACATTTACAACAAAGACATATTATAAAATATTGACATATACTGTAGGCGGCTGGAGCATTATTGGGAGACAGACTCACTGTTCCTCAGGCTGTGACAGGAGATCACATACTGGGCTGCCAGATCAACTGAGTTCCCTCCTCCCTCTCCCAGTAGGATTGGGACCCGTTGTGATTCTGGCAGGTGTGGGAACTCTAGGATTAGATTTCTGAATTTCGGGAAGAATGTTTCTCTAATCCCAGAGTATCTGTCACAGTGCAGTAGGAAGTGCACCTCTGTCTCTATTTCTCCCCGCTGGCAGTGGGAGCACAGCCTGTCCTCTCTGGGCAGCCAGGTCTGCCTGTGTCGCCCAGTTTCTATGGCCAGGTTGTGGTCACTGAGCCTGTACTTCGTCAGGGTCTGTTTCTGTTTGTTATTTTTTATTTTGGTCAAATATTCAGCTAGTGTGTATTGTCTGTTTAAGGTTCTGTAGCATTCCAGTTTATGTTGTGTTTGTGTGTGTGTGTCCCAATGTGTGAGATATTGCTGTTTGATCTGTGCTGTGATGTGGTTGAGTCTGGGTTGTGGTGCTCTAGCAGTGCTGTCCTGAGGCTGGTTAGTGTCGGTGTCACTCACTGCGAGTGTGATCTCAGCAGAGTCTCTGTACTCTTGGGACACTTGACTCACCTGTCTCTCTCTTTCTCTCCCTGTGCTGTCCCTCTCCTACCCCCTCTCTCCCTCCTCGGACTCCAGCTGGAGGAGGTCCAATCACCACCTCCTGTGAGACAGAAGAAAAATAAGGTGGGTAATGCTCTGATCCTCTCTTTACTCCTGTCCAGTGTCCAGTCAGTGTCCAGTCAGTGTGTCTGTATGAACCCCTCTCTCTCTCAGTGCAGTGTTCATGTACTGGAGTGTCCAGTCAGTGTGTCTGTATGAACCCCTCTCTCTCTCAGTGCAGTGTTCATGTACTGGAGTGTCCAGTCAGTGTGTCTGTATGAACCCCTCTCTCTCTCAGTGCAGTGTTCATGTACTGGAGTGTCCAGTCATGTGTCTGTATGAACCCCTCTCTCTCTCTCAGTGCAGTGTTCATGTCCTGGAGTGTCCAGTCCGACTCTTAACGTGACTCTCCTGTCTCTGCTTCAGAAGCGCTGGTGCGTCTTTTTAAACTCCCTGAGCTGCGTGTCGGTGGAGACAGATGATCAGGACGAGCCGATGGAGGCGGCGGAGACCGTGGGTCAGGAGAGGAAGAGCGAGGGAGAGGAGGAGCAGGCTGCCGGGAAGGACAAGAAGAGGAAGAGGAGGTGCAGGTGAGCAGACAGGGGGGCGCCGCCCGGTCGTGTCTGTGATTCAAGGAGGAGTCTCCTCTTGCTGTTTGATGTCATGGTGACGTCTGTGTCTGTGTCCCTCACACCTGCAATAACAATATTCTTTCCAGGTTCCTTTCCTGGTTCTGTGCCAGCTAAGATCTGGACTGGACTGGACTGGAGCTGAGGGACGCCAGACTGGACTGCACTGAAGCTGAGGGGCCCCAGACTGGACTGGACAGGAGCTGAGGGACACCAGACTGGACTGGACTGGAGCCTAGGGACACCAGACTGGACTGGACTGGAGCTGAGAGACACCAGACTGGACTGCACTGGAGCTAAGAGACACCAGACTGGACTGGACTTGAGCTGAGGGGCCCCAGACTGGACTGGACAGGAGCTGAGAGACACCAGACTGGACTGGACTGGAGCTGAGGGACCCCAGACTGTGCTGGACCGAAGCTGAGGGACCCCAGTCTGGACTGAAGCTGAGGGACCCCAGACTGTGCTGGACCGAAGCTGAGGAACCCCAGTCTGTGCTGGGCTGAAGCTGAGGGACCCCAGTCTGTGCTGGACCGAAGCTGAGGGACCCCAGTCTGGACTGCACTGGAGCTGAGGGACACCAGGTTGGACTGGAGCTGAGGGGTCCCAGACTGGACTGGACTGAAGCTGAGGGGCCCCATTCTGGACTGGACTGAAGCTGAGGGGCCCCAAACTGGACTGGACTGAAGCTGAGGGGCCCCAGACTGGACTGGACTGAAGCTGAGGGGCCCCAAACTGGACTGGACTGAAGCTGAGGGACCCCAGACCCCAGTCTGGACTGAAGCTTGTAATTTTTGTTCTTTTGTTAAGCATCAATAAAAATTTTTAAAAAAATCTGTTTAGCTTTTGGTTTCCCCCCCCCAAAGTTGCTGCTGGGAGAAGTGTGAGTGGGGCCAGCAGGGGGCGCTCTCACCCTGCGGTCTGTGTGGGTCCTGATGCCCCAGTATAGTGACGGGGGACAGTGGACTGTAAACAGGCGGCGTCCTTCGGATGAGACGTCAAACCAAGGTCCTGACTCTCTGTGCTCATTAACAATCACGGGGTGTTTCTGGAGAAAAGTAGGGGTGTTACCCCACTATCCTGGCCTGATTCCCCCCCTGGTCTTGACCCATCATGGCCTCCTAATCACCCCCCTCTCTGAACTGGCTCCATCCCTCTGCTCTCCTCCCCACTGGATCCCCCTGACCTGGGAAGAGCTCTGAGTGGAGAGTCCAGACGAATTAATTATTATTATTCGTGCTGCACTGGGCTTCAGTTCTGGCAGTGAGAGAGGGACTCTGTGATCAGTACAGATACTTATGACTGTATAATAATACACCATAGAAATGGAAAACAGGGTAGCGCTGTAGTCTCTTGAAACGTTTTGAACTGCCAGAAGAAGTTTTCACAACCCGGACTCGTGAAGGTACAGGTCTTCTCCCATCGTCCGGAGCAAAGTGTATGGTGTCCTGGTGATTTCTCCCGTTTTGAACGGAGTTTAATGTCGCGTTTCTACTTTATTAGAGAGAGGCACTGAACATCCTGTGATGGACTGGTGTCCTGTCAAGGGTGTGTGAGTGTGTGTGTGTCCTGTGATGGACTGCTGTCCTGTCCAGGGTGTGTGAGTGTGTGTGTGTCCTGTGATGGACTGGTGTCCTGTCCAGGGTGTGTGTGTGTACTGTGATGGACTGGTATCCTGTGAAGGACTGGTGTCCTGTCCAGGGTGTGTGTGTGTCCTGTGATGGACTGGTGGATCACAATATTAATTCTCCTCCTTGATTCCCTCCTTTATCGCCAGAGTGAAAGCGGGACACGGCAGTAAAAGCTCAGCCCTGCGGGTGGTGGTCCTCTCTGCCACACGGGGGCGCTGTGGCTCCATGGGGGGGGGGGGGGGTTATGTTCAAGTCCCGCTGGGAATCGCACCGACGCGGCGGAGTTCGTGAACGTCCCAGACACCAAGAAAACGAGAGAGAGAAAAAAGGTCGTTTTCGGGGTTCAAGAAGCAACCCCGAGATTCAGGGAGTTTCCCCGCTGAGCTTACTCTGCCGAAAACACGCAGGTTTTATTTTTTTCCCGTGCCCCCCCTCACACAGGCCGTTTCTGTAGCGTGAAGTTGTGTTTTTTTGCGCGGCGGTCGGTGAGGGGTGAAATTTTCTTTTTTCCCACGGTCTGAAACAGAAACGGCCGGGTGGTGTTGTAGAGAGGTTGACGTGCCTGGTTTTCCTCGTCTCCGAAGCCCGTTTTTTTGGGGGGGGTCGTGAGGTCCCACGCAGCGCTCGGAAAAGAAAATGCCGTCTCTTTTCCCCGCAGGACGGGGGGGGGGAACCCGTGTTTTTTGGACGTGGCGTGGCCCGAAATTTCCGCCCTTGGCCGCTAGAGGGGGGTGGAGGTTGGTCTTTCTTTGACTTGGGGGTAGGGGGGGTGCTTATTTCACTGAACCATACCTAACGGAAATCCGTGTTGGACGTGGGGGTGCTGAATGCGCCCTCGACGTGATTTTGTCTTTAAATTCAAGTGCAGCTTTTGTAACCATTGGGCCGGAAACACGTGGACCCGTTTCCCCTGCCTGTCCGAGGTGGCGACTACCGGGGTCGTACAGGGACACCCGGCTGGCCGCTGAGAGTTGGAAAAATAAAATGTCCACCTAAAAAAAAAACAACCGCGAAAAATGTCGGCCATTTTTGTTTCCCGGCCGAGCCGTGAGCGCGTCGGGGGCGACATCACGGGGGCGTCACAATGAGCCGCCTGACGTCACAGAGCGGCGGAATCTAGCGGGGGGTGGCGCTGGAGCCCCGTGAGCTCAGAGGAGTGAAGAGAGAGGAGGAGGAAAGGTTTATATAGCGCTTTCTAAACACGTGTTTCTTCCAAAAAAGATTCGTGGGTTACTTCGACTTCAATCAAATAATAGTTCCAGCTTCAGATTCACTCTGAAGTATCCCCGTGAAATCGGCAAGTCAGTTAAAAATGCCGCTGTCGAGAAATAACAAAATAAGTTGAGAAATAAGTTGGTTTTTTTTTCCCGTTACTCCACTCTTATGGGTGTGATCGTGCTGTAAAAAGATATTGAGAGGAGGTGCACCTCTACACAGAGAGTGGTGGGGGTGGGGAACAAGCTGCCCAGCCCTGTGGTTGAAGCCGATACCCTGGCTTCTCTCCAGACACAGCTGGGTGAGCTCCTCCAGCCAGGACAGGAGGCTCTACTATACACTATACACAGAGGGGGGCGGGGGTGGGGAACAAGCCGCCCAGCTGTGTGGCTCCGCCCCCTCCCCTCCCCTCTGTGACTCTGCTTGTCTCGGCAGGGCGATGGACCGACAGAGATGCCGCACGGCCGTGCGCGGTCGCAGCAGGACCCGGGCCCGGCGAGGCGTCGTAAGTCCACCCCTCCCGCCCGCCGTCCAGCGTCCAGCGTCCAGCCCTCCTCCGACTGGCCTCTCCGCCCCCAGCAGCGCTCGCTGTATTATAATAATAATAATAAACTTCACTGATAGAGCACCTTTCACACACATAGCAGCGCAAAGCGCTTGACAGACCAGGTCTCAAGGTAACACCTCCAGACGAGGAGAGACACTTCCAGTGGTGATCTTGACTGAGGACACGCCTCGGCTCAAGAGACAGGGTCGCGGGTCCGAGGAAAACCAAGCTGCAGGTCCATTATGGCCTTCTGAGAGCACAGATTGCCTCTGGACGTCCTACACTCTTCCTGGACACACTGTAGAGACTCACCTGTCCGGACTCTCACTGGACACACTGTAGAGACTCACCTGTCCAGACTCTTACTGGACACACTGTACACACTCACCTGTCCAGACTCTCACTGGACACACTGTAGAGACTCACCTGTCCAGACTCTTACTGGACACACTGTACACACTCACCTGTCCAGACTCTTACTGGACACACTGTAGAGACTCACCTGTCCAGACTCTTACTGGACACACTGGTCAGACTCACCTGTCCAGACTCTCACTGGACACACTGTACACAGTCACTTGTCCACACTCTCACTGGACACACTGTAGAGACTCACCTGTCCAAACTCTCACTGGACACACTGTAGAGACTGCCCAAGGCCCCTAGTCTCGACACGACTGGGCTGGGCTATTTGGTCAGAGCTGTCTCGGAGATGGGCTGTTTGGCGTCTTCACAGGTCACACCGGTCAGGCCGAACCCGGACTGGCAGCGGGAGAGGTCCTGGCCCAAGTCCCGGTGCTTTTCCGTAAGTCTGACCCGGTCGCCTTCCGCGAGACTGGACCGGCCGCCCTGTGGTGGGCCCGGTGCCCCACATCTACCCTACAGCTCCCCCACTGACCCCTAAACTCCCGATACCCTACAGCTCCCCCCACTGACCCCTAAACTCCCGATACCCTACAGCTCCCCCCTCTGACCCCTAAACTCCCGATACCCTACAGCTCCCCTCACTGACCCCTAAACTCCCGATACCCTACAGCTCCACACTCTGACCCCCACAGTCCTGATGGCCGAGAGGTCTCTGCTTGCTGTAGTGATTGAGTGAGCTCTGTGGACCTAACCTCTGTCTTGTGTCCTCGTTTCCAGCGTCTCCTAGTGGTCCGTCATTTCACCAGAGCTGAAGGTGAGATCTGGGGAGGAGACAGAGCACCCCCTAACACCCCTGAGCTAGGTTACAGGGTAAGACAGCTTCTTACTGTTGGACACACCTGTCCACACTCTTTCTGGACACACTGGACACACTCGCCTGTCCGGACTCTTACTGGACACACTGGACACACTCGCCTGTCCGGACTCTTACTGGACACACTGTACACACTCACCTGTCCACACTCTCACTGGACACACTGTACACAACCACCTGTCCAGACTCTCACTGGACACACTGTCCACACTCACCTGTCTGGGCTCTTATTGGACACACTGTACACACCCACCTGTCCAGACTCTCACTGGACACACTGTCCACACTCACCTGTCTGGGCTCTTATTGGACACACTGTCCACACTCACCTGTCCAGACTCTTACTGGACACACTGTACACACTCACCTGTCCACACTCTCACTGGACACACTGGACACACTCACCTGTCCAGACTCTTACTGGACACACTGTACACACTCACCTGTCCAGACTCTCACTGGACACACTGTAGAGACTCACCTGTCCAGAGTCTTACTGGACACACTGTACACACTCACCTGTCCAGACTCTTACTGGACACACTGTACACACTCACCTTTCCAGACTCTTACTGGACACACTGGTCAGACTCACCTGTCCAGACTCTCACTGGACACACTGTACACACCCACCTGTCCACACTCTCACTGGACACACTGTAGAGACTCACCTGTCCACACTCTCACTGGACACACTGTAGAGACTGCCCAAGGCCCCTAGTCTCGACACGACTGGGCTGGGCTATTTGGTCAGAGCTGTCTCGGAGATGGGCTGTTTGGCGTCTTCACAGGTCACACCGGTCAGGCCGAACCCGGACTGGCTGCGGGAGAGGTCCTGGCCCAAGTCCCGGTGCTTTTCCGTAAGTCTGACCCGGTCGCCTTCCGCGAGACTGGACCGGCCGCCCTGTGGTGGGCCCGGTGCCCCACATCTACCCTACAGCTCCCCACACTGACCCCTAAACTCCCGATACCCTACAGCTCCCCCACTGACCCCTAAACTCCCGATACCCTACAGCTCCACACTCTGACCCCTAAACTCCCGATACCCTACAGCTCCCCACTCTGACCCCTAAACTCCCAATACCCTACAGCTCCCCACACTGACCCCTAAACTCCCGATACCCTACAGCTCCACACTCTGACCCCTAAACTCCCGATACCCTACAGCTCCCCCCACTGACCCCTAAACTCCCGATACCCTACAGCTCCCCACACTGACCCCTAAACTCCCGATACCCTACAGCTCCACACTCTGACCCCCACAGTCCTGATGGCCGAGAGGTCTCTGCTTGCTGTAGTGATTGAGTGAGCTCTGTGGACCTAACCTCTGTCTTGTGTCCTCGTTTCCAGCATCTCCTAGTGGTCCGTCATTTCACCAGAGCTGAAGGTGAGATCTGGGGAGGAGACAGAGCACACCCCTAACACCCCTGAGCTAGGTTACAGGGTAAGACAGCTTCTTACTGTTGGACACACCTGTCCACACTCTTTCTGGACACACTTGACACACTCGCCTGTCCGGACTCTTACTGGACACACTGGACACACTCGCCTGTCCGGACTCTTACTGGACACACTGTACACACCCACCTGTCCAGACTCTTACTGGACACACTGTACACAACCACCTGTCCAGACTCTCACTGGACACACTGTCCACACTCACCTGTCTGGGCTCTTATTGGACACACTGTCCACACTCACCTGTCCAGACTCTTACTGGACACACTGTACACACTCACCTGTCCACACTCTCACTGGACACACTGGACACACTCACCTGTCCAGACTCTTACTGGACACACTGTACACACTCACCTGTCCAGGCGTAGTCTCTGCTCCTCATCCCCCCTGCGTTGTGTCTCCCCCTCTCCCCGCTGGACAGAATCCCGTGGTGTCTTCGTGTTTCCCCGAGCTCGTCCAGAAGCTGGAGAGGGCGGCCGAGCTGCAGCTGGAGCTCCCGGGGTCGCCCGGCTCGTCCCGCTCGGGCTCGCCCAGCTCGTTCGGCTCGGTGTCCCCCCCCTCCTCGCCCGAGAGCCCCCTCCGCTCCCCGGCCCCGGCCCCCCCCTCCGGCCCCCTCAGGCCCCTGCCCGCCCCGCCCCGACGCCCCCCCTTCATCCCCACCATGCCCCGCGAGCCCCCCCTGCTGCCGGGGCAGTGCCCCTGCCCCTGCCCCCGCCCGTCCTGCCCCCCATCGCCCGCCCGGCCCCGCCAGGCCCCGCCTGGGGCTCCCCAGTGCGGAGGGCAAGGAGAGAGGCTGAGATGTCTGACGAGGCAAGTGTGACAGAGTCTGTCCGTCTGTCCGTCTGTCTGTCCATCTGTCCTTCTGTCCGTCTATCCTTCAGTCCATCTGTCCCTCTGTCCATCTGTCCCTCTGTCTTTCTGTTCTTTTCTCTGTCCATCTGTCCATCTGTCTTTCTGTCCTTTTCTCTGCCTTTCTGTCCATCAGTCCATCTGTCCTTTTCTCTGTCTTTTTGTCCGTCTGTACTTCTCTCTTTCTGTCTTTCTGTCCTTCTGTCTGAGTCTCTCCATGTCTCCCTGCTCTCTGTCTGTCCTGCGTTGTCCCAGCTGGGCCTGTCTCCCTGTGTCTCTCCGTGTGTCTCCCTGCTCTCTGTCTGTCCTGCGTTGTCCCAGCTGGGCCTGTCTCCCTGTGTCTCTCCGTGTGTCTCCCTGCTCTCTGTCTGTCCTGCGTTGTCCCAGCTGGGCCTGTCTCCCTGTGTCTCTCCGTGTGTCTCCCTGCTCTCTGTCTGTCCTGCGTTGTCCCAGCTGGGTCTCTCTCCCTGTGTCTCTCCGTGTGTCTCCCTGTCTGTCTCTCTGTCTGTCCTGCGTTGTCCCAGCTGGGCCTGTCTCCTCTGCTCTTTGCCTTCAGCTCTGTTCGCCGATGTCCCGCCAGCCCGTCACTCTCTCAGCCTGTCTCTTGACTTGCAGGAGGAAGAGGAGGTGGAGACAGCTCTTCCGGCAGGAGAGAGTAAGGAGGTCAGTGCTGGTCCCACCCTGCCCCCTGTCCTGTCTGTGGTGGAGTTTTGCCGTCTTGTCTGTCCCTGGGTCTCAGTGTCTCTCTCTCTTTCAGCCCTGTCTGTCAGTGTCTCTCTCGGCCTGCTGTCTGCCTGTCCCTGCCTCTCTGTCTCTCTCTCTTTCAGCCCTGTCTGTCAGTGTCTCTCTCCTCCTCCTCTCTGTCCTCAGTGTGTCTCTCTCCTCCTCTCTGTCCTGTGGTGTCCAGGCGGTGTGTCTCTCTCCTCCTCCTCCTGTCTGTCATGTGGTGTCCAGTGGGTCAGTATTAGTGGGCTACACCCAGGCTCACTCACTGCGAGTGTGATCTCAGCAGAGTCTCTGTGCTCTTGGGACACTTGACTCACCTGTCTCTCTCTTTCTCTCCCTGTGCTGTCCCTCTCCTGCCCCCTCTCTCCCTCCACGGACTCCAGCTGGAGGAGGTCCAATCACCACCTCCTGTGAGACAGAAGAAAAAGAAGGTGGGTAATGCTCTGATCCTCTCTTTACTCCTGTCCAGTGTCAAGTCAGTGTCCAGTCAGTGTGTCTGTATGAACCCCTCTCTCTCTCAGTGCAGTGTTCATGTACTGGAGTGTCCAGTCAGTGTGTCTCTATGAACCCCTCTCTCTCTCAGTGCAGTGTTCATGTCCTGGAGTGTCCAGTCATGTGTCTGTATGAACCCCTCTCTCTCTCTCAGTGCAGTGTTCATGTCCTGGAGTGTCCAGTCAGTGTGTCTGTATGAACCCCTCTCTCTCTCAGTGCAGTGTTCATGTCCTGGAGTGTCCAGTCAGTGTGTCTGTATGAACCCCTCTCTCTCTCAGTGCAGTGTTCATGTCCTGGAGTGTCTAGTCAGTGTGTCTGTATCAACCCCTCTCTCTCTCAGTGCAGTGTTCATGTACTGGAGTGTCCAGTCAGTGTGTCTGTATGAACCCCTCTCTCTCTCAGTGCAGTGTTCATGTCCTGGAGTGTCTAGTCAGTGTGTCTGTATCAACCCCTCTCTCTCTCAGTGCAGTGTTCATGTACTGGAGTGTCCAGTCCGACTCTTAACGTGACTCTCCTGTCTCTGCTTCAGAAGCGCCGATGCGTCTTTTTAAAGTCCCTGAGCTGCGTGTCAGTGGAGACAGAAGATCAGGACGAGCCGATGGAGGCGGCGGAGACCGTAGCTCAGGAGAGGAAGAGCGAGGGAGAGGAGAAGCAGGCTGCCGGGAAGGACAAGAAGAGGAAGAGGAGGTGCAGGTGAGCAGACAGGGGGGCGCCGCCCGGTCGTGTCTGTGATTCAAGGAGGAGTCTCCTCTTGCTGTTTGATGTCATGGTGACGTCTGTGTCTGTGTCCCTCACACCTGCAATAACAATATCTTTCCAGGTTCCTTTCCTGGTTCTGTGCCTGCTAAGATCTGGACTGGACTGGACTGGACTGAATTGGACTGGACCGGAGCTGAGAGACACCAGACTGGACCGAAGCTGAGGGACCCCAGACTGTGCTGGACCGAAGCTGAGGGACCCCAGACTGGACTGGACAGGAGCTGAGGGACACCAGACTGTGCTGGACCGACGCTGAGGGACCCCAGACTGTGCTGGACCGAAGCTGAGGGACACCAGACTGTGCCGGACCGAAGCTTAGGGACCCCAGTCTGGACCGAAGCTGAGGGACCCCAGTCTGTGCTGGACCGAAGCTGAGGGACCCCAGACTGTGCTGGACCGATGCTGAAGGACCCCAGTCTGGACTGAAGCTGAGGGACCCCAGACTGCACTGGACTGAAGCTGAGGGGCCCCAGACTGTACTGAAGCTGGGGGGCCCCAGACTGGTCTGAACTGAAGCTGAGGGGCCCCAGACTGGACTGATGACCTTTTGTTAAGCATCAATAAATTTTTTTTTTTAAAAATCTGTTTAGCTTTTGGTTTTTTCCCTCCCCCCCCCCCCCAAGATTGCTGCTGGGAGAGGTGTGAGTGGGGCCAGCAGGGGGCGCTCTCACCCTGCAGTCTGTGTGGGTCCTGATACCCCAGTATAGTGACGGGGGACACTGGACTGTAAACAGGCGCCGTCCTTCGGATGAGACGTAAAACCGAGGTCCTGACTCTCTGTGCTCGTTAACAATCCCGGGGTGTTTTTGGAGAAGAGTAGGGGTGTTACCCCAGTGTCCTGGCCTGATTCCCCCCCTGGTCTTGACCCATCATGGCCTCCTTATCACCCCCCTCTCTGAACTGGCTCCATCCCTCTGCTCTCCTCCCCACTGAGAGCTGCTGTGTGCTGAGCGGACTGGAGCATCATCCAGGTAGGGGCTGCACACTGGGGGGGCTGGAGGGGATCCACTTGACCTGGGAGGAGCTCTGAGTGGAGAGTCCAGACTTATTAATTATTATTATTATTCGTGCTGCACTGGGCTTCAGTCCTGGCAGTGAGAGGGGGACTCTGTGATCAGTACAGATACTTATGACTGTCTAATAATACACGATAGAAATGGAAAACAGGGTAGCGCTGTAGTCCCTTCGAAACGTTTTGAACTGCCAGAAGAAGTTTTCACAACCCGGACTCGTGAAGGTACAGGTCTTCTCCCTTTGTCCGGAGTAAGGTGAGAGGTCACCCCCTCGGGGCGCAGTATCCCCGATGCACCCCCCCACCACCACCCAAAACGACACACACTTCTGTGACGATTGGGAGACCCCGGTTCGACCAGCCCCTGCGGTGGAGGAAACGACCCGCTGGAGAGAATACGCAGACTCCACACAGAAGGGTCACCTCGGCATTTATTCCAACAGCAAAACAACACCAGAGAGAAACGGTCTCCGAAAGATAAGCGCACACCGGGAAAAACACGATGGGGTCATTACAAATGGGAATAGGAGTTCTTTTTTTTAATGTCGCGTTTCTACTTTATTAGAGAGAGGCACTGAACTTTGGGGAACGTGACATCCACCCAGTATTACTAGTAGGTTGATAAATATAAATGTTCTTTTTCCCCCCGTATGATACCTCGTGAAATATAACGATGGCCAACTCCTTAAGTTGAAATTTAAACCCTTCTCACGCTACAAGACAGTCCGTCAACATCGCCGCGGCCCGAAGTGCGACCTTCGGTATGACGTTGGCCGAAGGGGGTGGGGTAAGTACGTCACAGCCGGGGGAAGCCCCTATCACGTGAGAGGGGTGCGGCGGGCGACGAGCCCCAGGGGGCGAAGAGAAGTTGATTTGTGTGGGGTGTGGAAACACTACACGACCGGGCAAGCGAGCCGTTTTTTTTTTGTTTTGTTTTTTCCAGAACATCAGAACAACCGCAGAGATGACCATCGATCCACCTCCAGACGTTTCCTTTTTTGTCCTCTTTGGCCCCCAAAATAAAAAAAAAAACTGGGATCCATCGTGGCGTTGCCAAATTAAAACGTCAACCACTTTTCGGGCTTTCGTGCTGTCCATGATGAAACCGTCATGGTTGTGTAAGCAAAAGTTACGTCACAGACCGGCGGCGCTCGGACGTGAGGAGTGTCGTTACGTTTTTGAAACGGGCATGTCAGACAAGATCTCTGACAAGATCTCCGAAAAACCCAAACCTGTAAGATTCAATTTCAATTCAGTTTTTTTATATAGCGCCTTTCACAACAAGAATGCCCCAAGGCCCCGAACAAAGGAGTTGTTCCACACCCCCGCCACCCTCTGTGTACAGTAGAGCCCCCTGTACTGACTGGAGGAGCTCACCCAGCTGTGTCTGGAGAGAAGCCGGGGTATCGGCTTCAACCACAGGGCTGGGCGGCTTGTTCCCCACCCCCACCCCCTTCTGTGTACAGAAGAGCCTCCTGTCCTGACTCCAGTAGGAAATGTCACCTGGAGGCAACACACCGGCTTCTTTTAACAGATCACCTCGGGAATCGGGAACAACGGAGCTGTGTGCGGACGTCTGTACGGAGGGGTTCAGCGCGGGGGGGCTCCGGGCTCGGGTCTGGACCCGGGGGGGGGACTGTCTGTGTGGAGTCTGCATGTTCTCCCTGTGTTCTTCGGGTCCAAAGACAGGCTTTTGGGCTAATTGGCTTCTGGGAAAACTGGCCCTGGTGTGTGTGTGTCCTGTGATGGAGTGCTGTCCTGTCCAGGGTGTGTGAGTGAGTGTGTGTTTGTCATGTGATGGACTGGTTCCTGTCCAGGTTGTGTGAGTGTGTGTGTCTGAGTGTCCTGTGAGGGACTGGTGTCCTATCCAGGTTGTGTGTGTGTGTCCTGTGAGGGACTGGTGTCCTGTCCAGGGTGTGTGAGTGTGTGTGTGTCCTGTGATGGACTGGTGTCCTATCTAGGGTGTGTGTATGTCCTGTGATGGACTGGTGTCCTGTCCAGGGTGTGTGAGTGAGTGTGTGTGTCTGTGTGTCCTGTGATGGACAGATGGTACCAAGCCTGGACACCCATGAGACACTGGCTTCCTCAGAAGACTCTCACGGAGGGCACACTGTCCCTAACCCGGGTCCAGAAGAAACTACCGTGATCTATAATTCCTGCGCCTCGGAAGGGTTTATGACGTCTATGTCCGGCGCCCGCGCCCGTGGACCGGCGGTTTGGCGTCGCGCTCCGCAGCTCGAGCTTCGGTGCGAGGCAGGGCGGGAGGGAGTCGATGTGGCTCCGGCGCCATCTTTGCTGGTGAGTCAATTGTGACCGTTGCGGTACAACAAACCATCAATCAAGCTTTTCCCACCCCGTCCAGTATTTCTGTCGCGGCCCACGTCCCTTACAATCGACAAACTATAAAAAAAACAGTAGCCCTTCGCAACATTACACGCCATTTTTTTTATTTTAAACGTCCGCTAGATACGCAGGTGGCTCGATACCTGTCTTATCCTCGCCGGCGTCTTTATACCGGCAAGTGAATTTTATTTGGGGTCCCTCAGAATTGTGACAGAAATGTCAGTGAACCACAATAAAAAACGAAACTTTTTTTTAAAGGCGGTGAATGGATTTTTTGAGTAACCGTGTAGAGACTAACGTAAGGAAAAAAAAGTTGTCTTTCCCTACGAAGACGTTTTGGTACAGGACTTTCTTTAAATATCAGTTGTGCATAGCGTTTTACAAAAAGTTGATGATGATCTTGGAGATAATTGCAAAGGAAAATTGAGATAACTACCAAAACATTACGTGTGAAACGACAGGACAGAACTTTGAACCCACAAAGAAACAAAGGTATGAAATATTGCCTCGTCATGGGGGGTTGATAATTGTAGTAAGTGTTCCTAATTTTCGTAAAGAAATGTATATTATGGGAGTCACACGTGAGATTTAGTGTATATACGTTTCATATTGTGCATATATACGGGGTTAAAAAGTGGAATGAGTATGATTATAAACTCGTGTGTCCTATAATCAGATAATTTTTGAACAAGCTTTGATTAGACAGGTGAAAAACAACATCAGATCCTTTTTTTTAATATATTCTCACGTCTGAATATCAGCTTCTCCCCTCTGGCCAACATTTCAGGGCTCCCAGGTGTAGATCCCAAATTGAAACAAATATTAATTTGTTACCCAGTTAAACAGTTAATAGAAGTGAGTGACCAGGGTAAATAAAGGTGGGTCAGTGTAAACTGTTTATTCTGGACCAGACTTCGTCATGTGTGATATGTCATGACTTCATATATTAAGTTTTATCTTTATATTTAGTTCTACATGTGTAATAGATGCGATGTGTGTCCATAAAAAGGTTTCTCCAGGGGAAAATCAAGTTCGTTTTAAAACCGTGTTTCCTTTTTAGGGTACGTTTGCATTCCAAGTGTGGGGTTTTTGCCTTTTTATCATATTTTGGATGTGAATCCGTGGTATTTTTGCTGAGACAAGTTGCCTTTCTTATACGCGGAGGGATCTGCTCGTGAGATGTCCGCTTGGTCCATTTCTGAGCTCAGTATAAGGTGTAGAAAGCATGACTGTCATCATAACCCGCATCTCACCCAGGTGTGGAATAATGTTGTGACTATTGCTTCAGCAATAACATGCTGATTGCATGTTTCTAGATGGGTATAACAGAGATCTCAACTACTGAGGGGCCTTATTAATAAAGTCTCCACAGCCGAAGCGCTGTGTCTCTTTTCAGCTGGCGATAAACCTTTCCTCGATCCTTTGCGGACTTGTAAAACTGTTCCTGATCAGAATAAAAAACGCTCACGCTAATACACAAGCACCCGTGTCTCGCCAAAGCTGACAAATAAACAGACGGACAAGCCGCACTGCACGTGTGAACAGGGGAATGAGCGAGCGAGCGGGGATAGGGCGTCTCCTGCGCTTAAAAGCTTACAGCACCTGGTATTCCCAGACGGTCTCCCATCCAAGTACTAACCAGGCCCATCCCTGTTTAGCTTCCGAGATCAGACGAGATCAGGTGTGCTCAAGGGGGTGTGGCCGTAAGCGAGAGCAAGGCTCGCTGGCACCCTTCTTATTGAGAGGACAACTCCGTCACCTCTTTTACAACGCTGCTTTTTTTGCCTTGCGTTTTTCTCTTCCCACGTTCTCTCTCTTCACTGCCTTCGTCCCCGCTCTATTTCACTTCAGCCTTTCACTCTTGCTTCCTTCCAATGAGGACGGAGCTGCGGGAGAAAGGGCGCTATAGAGGATCGCTGTGGACAGCTGCTGCTGTGCTTTGACATCTGAGCTCTGTGGAAAACGATCTCAATACAATTCTGAAAAACGCGATTCCCCGAACGCCAGCCGAACAAGTCTCCACAGCCGAAGCGCTGTGTCTCTTTTCAGCTGGCGATAAACCTTTCCTCGATCCTTTGCGGACTTGTTAAACTGTTCATGATCAGAATAAAAAACGCTCACGCTAATACACAAGCACCCGTGTCTCGCCAAAGCTGACAAATAAACAGACGGACAAGCCGCACTGCACGTGTGAACAGGGGAATGAGCGAGCGAGCGGGGATAGGGCGCCTCCTGCGCTTAAAAGCTTACAGCACCTGGTATTCCCAGGCGGTCTCCCATCCAAGTACTAACCAGGCCCATCCCTGTTTAGCTTCCGAGATCAGACGAGATCAGGCGTGCTCAAGGGGGTGTGGCCGTAAGCGAGAGCAAGGCTCGCTGGCACCCTTCTTATTGAGAGGACAGCTCCGTCACCTCTTTTATGACGCTGCTTTTTTTCCCTTGCGTTTTTCTCTTCTTCCCACGTTCTCTCTCTTCACTGCCTTCGTCCCCGCTCTATTTCACTTCAGCCTTTCACTCTTGCTTCCTTCCAATGAGGACGGAGCTGCGGGAGAAAGGGCGCTATAGAGGATCGCTGTGGAGAGCTGCTGCTGTGCTTTGACATCTGAGCTCTGTGGAAAACGATCTCAATACAATTCTGAAAAACGCGACTCTCCGAACGCCAGCCAAACAAGTCTCCACAGCCAAAGCGCTGTGTCTCTTTTCAGCTGGCGATAAACCTTTCCTCGATCCTTTGCGGACTTGTAAAACTGTTCCTGATCAGAATAAAAAACGCTCACGCTAATACACAAGCACCCGTGTCTCGCCAAAGCTGACAAATAAACAGACGGACAAGCCGCACTGCACGTGTGAACAGGGGAATGAGCGAGCGAGCGGGGATAGGGCGCCTCCTGCGCTTAAAAGCTTACAGCACCTGGTATTCCCAGGCGGTCTCCCATCCAAGTACTAACCAGGCCCATCCCTGTTTAGCTTCCGAGATCAGACAAGATCAGGCGTGCTCAAGGGGGTGTGGCCGTAAGCGAGAGCAAGGCTCGCTGGCTCCCTTCTTATTGAGAGGACAGCTCCGTCACCTCTTTTACGACGCTGCTTTTTTTCCCTTGCGTTTTTCTCTTCTTCCCACGTTCTCTCTCTTCACTGCCTTCGTCCCCGCTCTATTTCACTTCAGCCTTTCACTCTTGCTTCCTTCCAATGAGGACAGAGCTGCGGGAGAAAGGGCGCTATAGAGGATCGCTGTGGAGAGCTGCTGCTGTGCTTTGACATCTGAGCTCTGTGGAAAACGATCTCAATACAATTCTGAAAAACGCGACTCTCCGAACGCCAGCCGAACAAGTCTCCACAGCCGAAGCGCTGTGTCTCTTTTCAGCTGGCGATAAACCTTTCCTCGATCCTTTGCGGACTTGTAAAACTGTTCCTGATCAGAATAAAAAACGCTCACGCTAATACAGAAGCACCCGTGTCTCGCCAAAGCTGACAAATAAACAGACGGACAAGCCGCACTGCACGTGTGAACAGGGGAATGAGCGAGCGAGCGGGGATAGGGCGCCTCCTGCGCTTAAAAGTTTATAGCACCTGGTATTCCCAGGCGGTCTCCCATCCAAGTACTAACCAGGCCCATCCCCGTTTAGCTTCTGAAATCAGACAAGATCAGGTGTGCTCAAGGGGGTGTGGCCGTAAGCGAGAGCAAGGCTCGCTGGCACCCTTCTTATTGAGAGGACAGCTCCGTCACCTCTTTTACGAAGCTGCTTTTTTTCCCTTGCGTTTTTCTCTTCTTCCCACGTTCTCTCTCTTCACTGCCTTCGTCCCCGCTCTCTTTCACTTCAGCCTTTCACTCTTGCTTCCTTCCAATGAGGACGGAGCTGCGGGAGAAAGGGCGCTATAGAGGATCGCTGTGGAGAGCTGCTGCTGTGCTTTGACATCTGAGCTCTGTGGAAAACGATCTCAATACAATTCTGAAAAACGCGACTCTCCGAACGCCAGCCGAACAAGTCTCCACAGCCGAAGCGCTGTGTCTCTTTTCAGCTGGCGATAAACCTTTCCTCGATCCTTTGCGGACTTGTAAAACTGTTCCTGATCAGAATAAAAAACGCTCACGCTAATACACAAGCACCCGTGTCTCGCCAAAGCTGACAAATAAACAGACGGACAAGCCGCACTGCACGTGTGAACAGGGGAATGAGCGAGCGAGCGGGGATAGGGCGCCTCCTGCGCTTAAAAGTTTATAGCACCTGGTATTCCCAGGCGGTCTCCCATCCAAGTACTAACCAGGCCCATCCCCGTTTAGCTTCTGAAATCAGACAAGATCAGGTGTGCTCAAGGGGGTGTGGCCGTAAGCGAGAGCAAGGCTCGCTGGCACCCTTCTTATTGAGAGGACAGCTCCGTCACCTCTTTTACGAAGCTGCTTTTTTTCCCTTGCGTTTTTCTCTTCTTCCCACGTTCTCTCTCTTCACTGCCTTCGTCCCCGCTCTCTTTCACTTCAGCCTTTCACTCTTGCTTCCTTCCAATGAGGACGGAGCTGCGGGAGAAAGGGCGCTATAGAGGATCGCTGTGGAGAGCTGCTGCTGTGCTTTGACATCTGAGCTCTGTGGAAAACGATCTCAATACAATTCTGAAAAACGCGACTCTCCGAACGCCAGCCGAACAAGTCTCCACAGCCGAAGCGCTGTGTCTCTTTTCAGCTGGCGATAAACCTTTCCTCGATCCTTTGCGGACTTGTAAAACTGTTCCTGATCAGAATAAAAAACGCTCACGCTAATACACAAGCACCCGTGTCTCGCCAAAGCTGACAAATAAACAGACGGACAAGCCGCACTGCACGTGTGAACAGGGGAATGAGCGAGCGAGCGGGGATAGGGCACCTCCTGCGCTTAAAAGCTTACAGCACGTGATATTCCCAGGCGGTCTCCCATCCAAGTACTAACCAGACCCATCCCTGTTTGGCTTCCGAGATCAGACGAGATCAGGCGTGCTCAAGGGGGTGTGGCCATAAGCGAGAGCAAAGCTCGCTGGCACCCTTCTTATTGAGAGGACAGCTCCGTCACCTCTTTTACGACGCTGCTTTTTTTCCCTTGCGTTTTTCTCTTCTTCCCACGTTCTCTCTCTTCACTGTCTTCGTCTCCACTCTATTTCACTTCAGCCTTTCACTCTTGCTTCCTTCCAATGAGGACGGAGCTGCGGGAGAAAGGGCGCTATAGAGGATCGCTGTGGAGAGCTGCTGCTGTGCTTTGACATCTGAGCTCTGTGGAAAACGATCTCAATACAATTCTGAAAAACGCGACTCTCCGAACGCCAGCCGAACAAGTCTCCACAGCCGAAGCGCTGTGTCTCTTTTCAGCTGGCGATAAACCTTTCCTCGATCCTTTGCGGACTTGTTAAACTGTTCATGATCAGAATAAAAAACGCTCACGCTAATACACAAGCACCCGTGTCTCGCCAAAGCTGACAAATAAACAGACGGACAAGCCGCACTGCACGTGTGAACAGGGGAATGAGCGAGCGAGCGGGGATAGGGCGCCTCCTGCGCTTAAAAGCTTACAGCACCTGGTATTCCCAGGCGGTCTCCCATCCAAGTACTAACCAGGCCCATCCCTGTTTAGCTTCCGAGATCAGACGAGATCAGGCGTGCTCAAGGGGGTGTGGCCGTAAGCGAGAGCAAGGCTCGCTGGCACCCTTCTTATTGAGAGGACAGCTCCGTCACCTCTTTTACGATGCTGCTTTTTTTCCCTTGCGTTTTTCTCTTCTTCCCACGTTCTCTCTCTTCACTGCCTTCGTCCCCGCTCTATTTCACTTCAGCCTTTCACTCTTGCTTCCTTCCAATGAGGACGGAGCTGCGGGAGAAAGGGCGCTATAGAGGATCGCTGTGGAGAGCTGCTGCTGTGCTTTGACATCTGAGCTCTGTGGAAAACGATCTCAATACAATTCTGAAAAACGCGACTCTCCGAACGCCAGCCAAACAAGTCTCCACAGCCGAAGCGCTGTGTCTCTTTTCAGCTGGCGATAAACCTTTCCTCGATCCTTTGCGGACTTGTAAAACTGTTCCTGATCAGAATAAAAAACGCTCACGCTAATACACAAGCACCCGTGTCTCGCCAAAGCTGACAAATAAACAGACGGACAAGCCGCACTGCACGTGTGAACAGGGGAATGAGCGAGCGAGCGGGGATAGGGCGCCTCCTGCGCTTAAAAGCTTACAGCACCTGGTATTCCCAGGCGGTCTCCCATCCAAGTACTAACCAGGCCCATCCCTGTTTAGCTTCCGAGATCAGACGAGATCAGGCGTGCTCAAGGGGGTGTGGCCGTAAGCGAGAGCAAGGCTCGCTGGCTCCCTTCTTATTGAGAGGACAGCTCCGTCACCTCTTTTACGACGCTGCTTTTTTTCCCTTGCATTTTTCTCTTCTTCCCACGTTCTCTCTCTTCACTGCCTTCGTCCCCGCTCTATTTCACTTCAGCCTTTCACTCTTGCTTCCTTCCAATGAGGACGGAGCTGCGGGAAAAAGGGCGCTATAGAGGATCGCTGTGGAGAGCTGCTGCTGTGCTTTGACATCTGAGCTCTGTGGAAAACGATCTCAATACAATTCTGAAAAACGCGACTCTCCGAACGCCAGCCGAACAAGTCTCCACAGCCGAAGCGCTGTGTCTCTTTTCAGCTGGCGATAAACCTTTCCTCGATCCTTTGCGGACTTGTAAAACTGTTCCTGATCAGAATAAAAAACGCTCACGCTAATACACAAGCACCCGTGTCTCGCCAAAGCTGACAAATAAACAGACGGACAAGCCGCACTGCACGTGTGAACAGGGGAATGAGCGAGCGAGCGGGGATAGGGCGCCTCCTGCGCTTAAAAGTTTATAGCACCTGGTATTCCCAGGCGGTCTCCCATCCAAGTACTAACCAGGCCCATCCCCGTTTAGCTTCTGAAATCAGACAAGATCAGGTGTGCTCAAGGGGGTGTGGCCGTAAGCGAGAGCAAGGCTCGCTGGCACCCTTCTTATTGAGAGGACAGCTCCGTCACCTCTTTTACGATGCTGCTTTTTTTCCCTTGCGTTTTTCTCTTCTTCCCACGTTCTCTCTCTTCACTGCCTTCGTCCCCGCTCTCTTTCACTTCAGCCTTTCACTCTTGCTTCCTTCCAATGAGGACGGAGCTGCGGGAGAAAGGGCGCTATAGAGGATCGCTGTGGAGAGCTGCTGCTGTGCTTTGACATCTGAGCTCTGTGGAAAACGATCTCAATACAATTCTGAAAAACGCGACTCTCCGAACGCCAGCCGAACAAGTCTCCACAGCCGAAGCGCTGTGTCTCTTTTCAGCTGGCGATAAACCTTTCCTCGATCCTTTGCGGACTTGTAAAACTGTTCCTGATCAGAATAAAAAACGCTCACGCTAATACACAAGCACCCGTGTCTCGCCAAAGCTGACAAATAAACAGACGGACAAGCCGCACTGCACGTGTGAACAGGGGAATGAGCGAGCGAGCGGGGATAGGGCACCTCCTGCGCTTAAAAGCTTACAGCACGTGATATTCCCAGGGGGTCTCCCATCCAAGTACTAACCAGACCCATCCCTGTTTGGCTTCCAAGATCAGACGAGATCAGGCGTGCTCAAGGGGGTGTGGCCATAAGCGAGAGCAAAGCTCGCTGGCACCCTTCTTATTGAGAGGACAGCTCCGTCACCTCTTTTACGACGCTGCTTTTTTTCCCTTGCGTTTTTCTCTTCTTCCCACGTTCTCTCTCTTCACTGCCTTCGTCCCCGCTGTATTTCACTTCAGCCTTTCACTCTTGCTTCCTTCCAATGAGGACGGAGCTGCGGGAGAAAGGGCGCTATAGAGGATCGCTTGGAGAGCTGCTGCTGTGCTTTGACATCTGAGCTCTGTGGAAAACGATCTCAATACAATTCTGAAAAACGCGACTCCCCGAACGTCTGCCGAACAAGTCTCCACAGCCGAAGCGCTGTGTCTCTTTTCAGCTGGCGATAAACCTTTCCTCGATCCTTTGCGGACTTGTAAAACTGTTCCTGATCAGAATAAAAAACGCTCACGCTAATACACAAGCACCCGTGTCTCGCCAAAGCTGACAAATAAACAGACGGACAAGCCGCACTGCACGTGTGAACAGGGGAATGAGCGAGCGAGCGGGGATAGGGCGCCTCCTGCGCTTAAAAGCTTACAGCACCTGGTATTTCCAGGCGGTCTCCCATCCAAGTACTAACCAGGCCAATCCCTGTTTAGCTTCCGAGATCAGACGAGATCAGGCGTGCTCAAGGGGGTGTGGCCGTAAGCGAGAGCATGGCTCGCTGGCACCCTTCTTATTGAGAGGACAGCTCCGTCACCTCTTTTACGACGCTGCTTTTTTCCCTTGCGTTTTTCTCTTCTTCCCACGTTCTCTCTCTTCACTGCCTTCGTCCCCGCTCTATTTCACTTCAGCCTTTCACTCTTGCTTCCTTCCAATGAGGACGGAGCTGCGGGAGAAAGGGCGCTATAGAGGATCGCTGTGGAGAGCTGCTGCTGTGCTTTGACATCTGAGCTCTGTGGAAAACGATCTCAATACAATTCTGAAAAACGCGACTCTCCGAACGCCAGCCGAACAAGTCTCCACAGCCGAAGCGCTGTGTCTCTTTTCAGCTGGCGATAAACCTTTCCTCGATCCTTTGCGGACTTGTAAAACTGTTCCTGATCAGAATAAAAAACGCTCACGCTAATACACAAGCACCCGTGTCTCGCCAAAGCTGACAAATAAACAGACGGACAAGCCGCACTGCACGTGTGAACAGGGGAATGAGCGAGCGAGCGGGGATAGGGCGCCTCCTGCGCTTAAAAGCTTACAGCACCTGGTATTCCCAGGCGGTCTCCCACCCAAGTACTAACCAGGCCCATCCCTGTTTAGCTTCCGAGATCAGACGAGATCAGGTGTGCTCAAGGGGGTGTGGCCGTAAGCGAGAGCAAGGCTCGCTGGCACCCTTCTTATTGAGAGGACAGCTCCGTCACCTCTTTTACGACGCTGCTTTTTTTCCCTTGCGTTTTTCTCTTCTTCCCACGTTCTCTCTCTCTTCACTGCCTTCGTCCCCGCTCTATTTCACTTCAGCCTTTCACTCTTGCTTCCTTCCAATGAGGACGGAGCTGCGGGAGAAAGGGCGCTATAGAGGATTGCTGTGGAGAGCTGCTGCTGTGCTTTGACATCTGAGCTCTGTGGAAAACGATCTCAATACAATTCTGAAAAACGCAACTCTCCGAACGCCAGCCGAACAAGTCTCCACAGCCGAAGCGCTGTGTCTCTTTTCAGCTGGCGATAAACCTTTCCTCGATCCTTTGCGGACTTGTAAAACTGTTCCTGATCAGAATAAAAAACGCTCACGCTAATACACAAGCACCCGTGTCTCGCCAAAGCTGACAAATAAACAGACGGACAAGCCGCACTGCACGTGTGAACAGGGGAATGAGCGAGCGAGCGGGGATAGGGCGCCTCCTGCGCTTAAAAGCTTACAGCACCTGGTATTCCCAGGCGGTCTCCCATCCAAGTACTAACCAGACCCATCCCTGTTTAGTTTCCAAGATCAGACGAGATCAGGCGTGCTCAAGGGGGTGTGGCCGTAAGCGAGAGCAAGGCTCGCTGGCACCCTTCTTATTGAGAGGACAGCTCCGTCACCTCTTTTACGACGCTGCTTTTTTTCCCTTGCGTTTTTCTCTTCTTCCCACGTTCTCTCTCTTCACTGCCTTCGTCCCCGCTCTATTTCACTTCAGCCTTTCACTCTTGCTTCCTTCCAATGAGGACGGAGCTGCGGGAGAAAGGGCGCTATAGAGGATCGCTGTGGAGAGCTGCTGCTGTGCTTTGACATCTGAGCTCTGTGGAAAACGATCTCAATACAATTCTGAAAAACGCGACTCTCCGAACGCCAGCCGAACAAGTCTCCACAGCCGAAGCGCTGTGTCTCTTTTCAGCTGGCGATAAACCTTTCCTCGATCCTTTGCGGACTTGTAAAACTGTTCCTGATCAGAATAAAAAACGCTCACGCTAATACACAAGCACCCGTGTCTCGCCAAAGCTGACAAATAAACAGACGGACAAGCCGCACTGCACGTGTGAACAGGGGAATGAGCGAGCGAGCGGGGATAGGGCGCCTCCTGCGCTTAAAAGCTTACAGCACCTGGTATTCCCAGGCGGTCTCCCATCCAAGTACTAACCAGGCCCATCCCCGTTTAGCTTCCGAGATCAGATGAGATCAGGCGTGCTCAAGGGGGTGTGGCCGTAAGCGAGAGCAAGGCTCGCTGGCACCCTTCTTATTGAGAGGACAGCTCCGTCACCTCTTTTACGACGCTGCTTTTTTCCCTTGCGTTTTTCTCTTCTTTCCACGTTCTCTCTCTTCACTGCCTTCGTCCCCGCTCTATTTCACTTCAGCCTTTCACTCTTGCTTCCTTCCAATGAGGACGGAGCTGCGGGAGAAAGGGCGCTATAGAGGATCGCTGTGGAGAGCTGCTGCTGTGCTTTGACATCTGAGCTCTGTGGAAAACGATCTCAATACAATTCTGAAAAACGCGACTCTCCGAACGCCAGCCGAACAAGTCTCCACAGCCGAAGCGCTGTGTCTCTTTTCAGCTGGCGATAAACCTTTCCTCGATCCTTTGCGGACTTGTAAAACTGTTCCTGATCAGAATAAAAAACGCTCACGCTAATACACAAGCACCCGTGTCTCGCCAAAGCTGACAAATAAACAGACGGACAAGCCGCACTGCACGTGTGAACAGGGGAATGAGCGAGCGAGCGGTGATAGGGCGCCTCCTGCGCTTAAAAGCTTACAGCACCTGGTATTCCCAGGCGGTCTCCCATCCAAGTACTAACCAGGCCCATACCTGTTTAGCTTCCGAGATCAGATGAGATCAGGCGTGCTCAAGGGGGTGTGGCCGTAAGCGAGAGCAAGGCTCGCTGGCACCCTTCTTATTGAGAGGACAGCTCCGTCACCTCTTTTACGACGCTGCTTTTTTTCCCTTGCGTTTTTCTCTTCTTCCCACGTTCTCTCTCTTCACTGCCTTCGTCCCCGCTCTATTTCACTTCAGCCTTTCACTCTTGCTTCCTTCCAATGAGGACGGAGCTGCGGGAGAAAGGGCGCTATAGAGGATCGCTGTGGAGAGCTGCTGCTGTGCTTTGACATCTGAGCTCTGTGGAAAACGATCTCAATACAATTCTGAAAAACACGACTCTCCGAACGCCAGCCGAACAAGTCTCCACAGCCGAAGCGCTGTGTCTCTTTTCAGCTGGCGATAAACCTTTCCTCGATCCTTTGCGGACTTGTTAAACTGTTCATGATCAGAATAAAAAACGCTCACGCTAATACACAAGCACCCGTGTCTCGCCAAAGCTGACAAATAAACAGACGGACAAGCCGCACTGCACGTGTGAACAGGGGAATGAGCGAGCGAGCGGGGATAGGGCGCCTCCTGCGCTTAAAAGCTTACAGCACCTGGTATTCCCAGGCGGTCTCCCATCCAAGTACTAACCAGGCCCATCCCTATTTAGCTTCCGAGATCAGACGAGATCAGGCCTGCTCAAGGGGGTGTGGCCGTAAGCGAGAGCAAGGCTCGCTAGCACCCTTCTTATTGAGAGGACAGCTCCATCACCTCTTTTACGACGCTGCTTTTTTTCCCTTGCGTTTTTCTCTTCTTCCCACGTTCTCTCTCTTCACTGCCTTCGTCCCCGCTCTATTTCACTTCAGCCTTTCACTCTTGCTTCCTTCCAATGAGGACGGAGCTGCGGGAGAAAGGGCGCTATAGAGGATCGCTGTGGAGAGCTGCTGCTGTGCTTTGACATCTGAGCTCTGTGGAAAACGATCTCAATACAATTCTGAAAAACGCGACTCTCCGAACGCCAGCCGAACAAGTCTCCACAGCCGAAGCGCTGTGTCTCTTTTCAGCTGGCGATAAACCTTTCCTCGATCCTTTGCGGACTTGTTAAACTGTTCATGATCAGAATAAAAAACGCTCACGCTAATACACAAGCACCCGTGTCTCGCCAAAGCTGACAAATAAACAGACAGACAAGCCGCACTGCACGTGTGAACAGGGGAATGAGCGAGCGAGCGGGGATAGGGCGCCTCCTGCGCTTAAAAGCTTACAGCACCTGGTATTCCCAGGCGGTCTCCCATCCAAGTACTAACCAGGCCCATCCCTATTTAGCTTCCGAGATCAGACGAGATCAGGCCTGCTCAAGGGGGTGTGGCCGTAAGCGAGAGCAAGGCTCGCTAGCACCCTTCTTATTGAGAGGACAGCTCCGTCACCTCTTTTACGACGCTGCTTTTTTTCCCTTGCGTTTTTCTCTTCTTCCCACGTTCTCTCTCTTCACTGCCTTCGTCCCCGCTCTATTTCACTTCAGCCTTTCACTCTTGCTTCCTTCCAATGAGGACGGACCTGCGGGAGAAAGGGCGCTATAGAGGATCGCTGTGGAGAGCTGCTGCTGTGCTTTGACATCTTACCTCTGTGGAAAACGATCTCAATACAATTCTGAAAAACGCGACTCTCCGAACGCCAGCCGAACAAGTCTCCACAGCCGAAGCGCTGTGTCTCTTTTCAGCTGGCGATAAACCTTTCCTCGATCCTTTGCGGACTTGTTAAACTGTTCATGATCAGAATAAAAAACGCTCACGCTAATACACAAGCACCCGTGTCTCGCCAAAGCTGACAAATAAACAGACGGACAAGCCGCACTGCACGTGTGAACAGGGGAATGAGCGAGCGAGCGGGGATAGGGCGCCTCCTGCGCTTAAAAGCTTACAGCACCTGGTATTCCCAGGCGGTCTCCCATCCAAGTACTAACCAGGCCCATCCCTGTTTAGCTTCCGAGATCAGACGAGATCAGGCCTGCTCAAGGGGGTGTGGCCGTAAGCGAGAGCAAGGCTCGCTAGCACCCTTCTTATTGAGAGGACAGCTCCGTCACCTCTTTTACGACGCTGCTTTTTTTCCCTTGCGTTTTTCTCTTCTTCCCACGTTCTCTCTCTTCACTGCCTTCGTCCCCGCTCTATTTCACTTCAGCCTTTCACTCTTGCTTCCTTCCAATGAGGACGGAGCTGCGGGAGAAAGGGCGTTATAGAGGATCGCTGTGGAGAGCTGCTGCTGTGCTTTGACATCTGAGCTCTGTGGAAAACGATCTCAATACAATTCTGAAAAACGCGACTCCCCGAACGCCAGCCGAACAAGTCTTTAAGTGGAAATCTAATAAGTAAATTGATTCTTAAAATGTAGAGAGCTTTGCAAAGAAATATATTGGGGCTTTTAGATAATATATTTCAAGGATGTAATTGCTGTGCTACAGTACGTGCAGAATTTTAGAAAACAGTGCGTCAACAAAGTACACTGTTTAGGTTACTTTAGAAGACAATGTACCAAAACAATATATGCTGTCTGGGTCGTTAGAATTAGCTGAAAGTAACTGATAAGCTTTGAATAACATATCTAGTGCTTCTTCTTTCGCTTTTTGATGTAATTTGTTTTCTCTTAGGGAAAGTGGAAGTTTTAGAATGGACAACGCGCTGAGCTTTTTTACAGCGCAACGTCTTATGAAAACCCTGTACTGCTTGTAACAAATTGAGTATCTGGTTGCTCCCAATATTGAAATAAAGACCTTACTCAGGTGAGAACTCTCTCTTGTGGCTTCCTTGATAGTTATATTTCCATGACACCGGTTTTAATGTCTGTAGATTGTATCTTATTTTTATTTTTTGTTTTGTTTCATGTTCATATTATGTGTTTTCACCCAGTTGACTCCAGTTAATAACAGTTCACCCAGTTAATAGCCACTTTTTATGCGCGAAAAACGGGTGATCTTTCTATCTCATGATCAGCTTAGTATCTTTCTGTAAGTTTTTTTCTTCTTAATTAAACGTTTAAAATACATGAATTTCATAAAGACAACACGTTTGGAACAGAAAAAAATCATATTCTGTTCTCTTCCTGGTATGTATAACAGATCAGCAGGTCTTATTTTCCCAATTGCTTTTTTCCACTGTATTTATCATAATGGCTAGCCAATGTCCTCTCTTAGCTAGGTAATGTTACTTGTGGATGTGCTTCTGCGTTGCGTAGAAGCACATGTATGCATAGAAAGTGTATTATACTACTATTTGAGCTACAGTACATAAAAATAATTATATCGTTATTAATTTCTTTAGGTACGTGATTCCATATTATATTCCCTATTAATCAAATTCTAAAAGTAAATTAATTAATCAAATTCTAAAAGCTTTTGTTTACTCCGATAACGAGCACATTCACAGAAAATGTGAATATCTTATGACTTTTCACAAAGTATATAAAGTTAAGATGGTCAGAAGGAGCATGTAAAAACGTTTCCGAAACGTGGTAAAATCTTACTACATGTAAGACTTTGATGCTTAAAATGTTTAGGAAGAAAGTGGAATACTGGTGTGTATTTTTTCTTTAAACTACCAATACCAGCCATATACAGTTTACACTATATGTTTATGTTCCTAAATTAATATAGTTTATGGTGGTGTATCGTGGTTGTAGAGGTTTGATGGGTTTACTGAGACAATTATTAATTGTAGCAGTAATCACGAGGTTGTTCGTTGTGGCTTTTAGAAAATCAATCGTCAGAACAACTAACAACGCACACACACGGGTTCAATACACGAGATACATTTATTCATATAAATTGTGCACCAAACATATACTAGTCTGCCTGGATACGAGCGGCAGACCTTACTGTGAGGGTTATCAATATACAAGGTATATAATCTCGAAGAGATGCCAACACAAAGAGATACACAACAGAGAATATATGTCAATATATATCGTTCGGTTACCAAATCGCTAATCAGTGTTATTACCCACTGTTACTCTAAACTCGGAAGTAAATACATTACTCATGAATTAAATTGATAACAACTTGTGTTGAGGTACAATTGAATTCTCGAGACACAATGTAGAACATGGGGTTTACTTATCCACTGTGTATGGATTTGGAATCTCCCGGCACGAACACCAAGTCACTCTTTTGCCTGGGAAGAAGCTGGTTCGTTCCTGGTCCAGCGCTGCTTCTGAATAAGCTATTCAGGTTGTCGATGAGGGTCCAACTGTAGGCTGCCGTTGATCAAGCGGATCATTCACGTTGGTAGAATTCTGAGTACGTATGGGATCCTCGGCCTCGCGCTTAGAACAAAGTCCAAGTCCCTTTGCAGACAACAGCAGTTGTCACGTGATTGTCTCTGAGGATACGCGAAAATGGCCAAGGAGAGCCCCGATCTGAGCTTGCGCTCCCTTTTTGACCAAGACATAGATGTGTGCTGATTGGTTGAGAGTTTGGCGGGCATTAGAGACCCACGTGGTATTACCACGCCCTGCCAGTCCCTGATTGGTTGGTCAAGGTGAGATATGAGTCACTTACTCTTGACACTTAGGAATGCAGTCCAGATGTCCATTCGGCACTCCCTAGACAGATAGGCACCAATGGATGACCATTGATCATGATAGCCAGGCTAAGCTAAGTGCATCCCCATCTGGGAGCTGTCCATTATCAAAAGAAAACATCTTAAATCAACCTGCATGAATACTTTCTCTGTGGCTGCACCACAAAGATGGAGGGTGAGATGGGGCCTCATTTAGGACAGAATACCACCGCCTAATTCTGTCTTATTAACAAGCATTGCCGCTACAACGGCATCTCTCCTGTCAAACGTCCTCCTGACGTGTTTGACAGGATCTGGGCCGTGGTGAACAGTGGGAAAGACGCCCTGTGGAGAGTGAGGAACATGGGGCTGTTCAAAGGCATCGAGGTCCCAGTCAAGGCAGCAGGTAGCCTGGCCCTGTTCATCACCCGAGAGAACTATTACCTCAGAGATCTGTGGGAAATTGAGAGCATAGGTCAATATCTCAAGAAACTGTGAAAAACATTATCATGTTTAAGTAAAGAATGTGATTTGCACCAGAAAAAAATAAATTGTTGCTATATAACTGGTACCGTGTCAAAATGTAATGAGATGTGATTATATATACTGTTTTAAGTATGTATATTAATGTAAAGCTTTCTAATTTGTGATGTCCTGTATTTTTTTGTGAAAAGAAAATAAAGTTCTTAAAAAATCGATTCACCCAGGGCGAGGCTCGGCCATTGCACTCCGGCTGTGCTGACCCCTGCGAATTCCCCAAATGTGGGAATCTCGACTGCATTATTTCTGGTAGCGGGGGACTGCGTTCGCGCTCTCTCCTGATGTGCTTGGTCCAATATCAGATACGGGAGAGTTAGGACACCATGAGCTGCGATAGGATCCCAGTTCGAAAGGCGTCGATGCCACTGCTGGTTCCCGGTTTCTTTTAGTTAGAGGTCCGGAGAAGCATTTCAAGCTGGTTACACTACTCCTTCCGGACATTAATTCCCTTTTCAAAGTCAGTCGTTTTGCTGTTGTCTGCATTATTTAGGCTGATTATCGAGGTTAGCCTTTATTTGGTCATGGGGGCCTCGGTACTGTATGCTAATTCTCAAAACAGTTTCACCCGTTTTCTGATTGCTAGGTTCTGTACCAGTGCAGACATGTCAAACAGTGAATGGCTGTACCTCTATTGTATCCGTGCTCAATGAATGAAATCAGTATTAAATGAATATATGTATAGTTATATGAAAAACAAGTGGTTTGTCGACTCATCTTCATTTGCAGATTTAGAGGCAGCTTCGATATTCGGGGGAGGCGTAAAACATGGTGCTGATCTTTGGAAAGCAGGAGGCAAAACTGACACGTTCTCATACAAGGAGCTGAAACCAGGCCACCTGGGTGAAGATCAGGTATCGTAACCGCTAGACCATATGGGAGCATACAGCCATGTTGTGCGTGCGTCATGTAAGCAAACTGTAATTGCTGCCTTGATGACCTGCTTGATGGAGAAAACACACAAGAGAGTTGGCACTCAGAGTGTCGAAGGGTTGATGTATACTAGGGCTCAGTTGAAATGCAGCGTCAGGACTTTTCCGACTAGTGTCACACAAAGAGAGTACATCCTTTCCTACTGGCTGTGTATGTCTCGGTAACTCGCTGTGATCGTATAGTGCTCAGAATTTGTGTTGTGGCCGCAACAACCCCGGTTCGAATCCGCATACTGGCAGAATAGGAGGAGTACTGCCTGACTGGATCGTTGATGAACGACAGAGGCCACTCCGACCTCTTCTTGGTTTTCTTCAATGACTTACTAAGGATCTTCTTCACATTCGCCCATGCAGGGGAAGCCAGTTACACCAAAGCAAACGCAGGAAAGTGCATTTCAAGCAGAGACCAGGAGGGACTTGTTTACACCGAGAGTGGTCGGAGAATGGAACAATGCGCCCAGCCCTGTTGCTGGAGCCGATTCTTGATGAGATCTTGGGCTCACTAAGAGGCCCCCGCTGGATGCTAATCTTTCTGTTGTTCTTGCAGGTCCTGTGCTGCTTTTGAGCCGACAGAGCTCGTCCTGGTCTGTCGCCACAGCCCAATTGCAAATGATCGGCTCCACGTACAGAAGGAACGTGCGTTTGGTACAAGAGTGCACAAAGGCACCGGAAATACATTGGGAACAAATGACCGGTCGTTCAAGACCTCTGTGAACTACAGGAGCGTGCGAAACGAGGCTGCTTCCACCCGGTCTCGAACCGGGGACCTTTCGCGTGTTAGGCGAACGTGATAGCCGCTACACTATGGAAAGCTGCAGGGACCGCTGCTGGTGTCTTGCTTGCATTTCGGGCTGAGAAAGGGACGCGTCACTTTAGGCAGGGTGCGCTGGAGAGAGGAACAAAGGGCGCGATGAAACAAAATACCAAAACCCGGGATCAAACCAGGGACCTTTAGATCTTCAGTCTAACGCTCTCCCAACTGAGCTATTTTGGCGGTGCGCAGAGCCCACAGCCACCTGCTCCAGCCTTCCTGTGTTGCGGCATGAGCGCACCAAGAGTAGCGGGAGAGTGTTGCAGGAACGTCACTCTGAAGGAAAGCCACCCAGGTGCGCCCTCTGAGCTCTGTCCAGCGCATCTTCCTCGCATGGACTCCTGCCTGCGACGGGCAGGAAACAATTAACAAGAACAGAACGACACCCCATGGGTGTCTCATGACCACACCTTAGGTTGTGACACGTGCAGGTGTGAGGGGTTGCCGGGCTACTTTGGAGCAGAGCTTGGGCGGAGGGGGGGCGGGAAAGCAGACAAAGAGGTGACACCTCAAGGTCTGCACGATCACAGCTCTCCGCCGCCCCAGGCTTCCGCTCGATAAGCTACTGGACACACCGGCCCCTCCTCACACAGACCGTGGAAAAGCCCCCGAGTGTGAGGGCTCTCTCTTCCTCCCAGGAGCTCTTGGACACGACGCACAGACAGGGCGCGGGGAGCCGCCGCCTGCAAACACGGCTCCAGGCAGGACTCCACTCCGCAGGAGCCGCAGAGCAGAGGAGATGGGGGCAGCTTAGCTCCTGTGCAGAGACCTGAGCTGTTGTTGCTGCGGACGCTGTCTTTTCTGCACTCGGGGTAGGAGTGAATGTTGAGTTACCCTTAGAAATGAAGCAGAGCACTTCAACGGCACGGGTGTGTGTGTGTGTGCGCCCTGGTGATTCTGGGAGACAGATCGAACCTGGGCTGTGGTTTAAATGCTATTGGTTTGTGAACAGAATACCCTTATCCCAGTGCATTGTGCCACATTAAATAAACGCACGAGAAAAAGAGATTCAGAACGCAAAGCTGTGTCAGTGTTCTGTGTAAAAAATCGGTTTGAACATCACGGGAGCTGTTTTTAATAAGCTGCTGAGTAAAGAATATTGTAGCATTTACAGGTTCTTTTCAGAACAAAGGACGAGTGGAGACGCGATTAACAAACAAGCGCTTTGTTATTAATACTCACACTTTGTTATGAACACTACCATTAAAACTACCAGTTGTACTCTCACTAATGTTAAAATGAATACACTAGTAGTAGAATTAGTTGCTGCCCGTGACGTCACATACACTCTCTGTGACGAATACGAGACACCTAGACACATACAGTGACGTGCCGGCTGTTGCCGTGGTTACCATACTTATGATTTATAAACACTGGAAAAAATGCATTTAAACTGTTACTTACATACATTTATCAACTTGGAATATAATTTTCTAGCTCTAGGATAGAGTTACCTAAATAATAATATGAATAATCATTGTTTAATTTCGGATTGAACATTATTAACACTAAACGCACTATGGTAATTGATCGATACAGTCTTTATTGACTGTTTTCTAGATATTTAAACAGGGTCAAGAAAAGAATCAGTACTCACCAATCAGTGAAGTTAATCGATTATTCTATGGTCCTTCAGCTGAATAAATTGGTTGTCGATACATAAGTGATCAATAATTCTCCTCTGTTCCCTCCGCGCGTCTCCCGCGGTCTCGCTCTCTGATCCCGGCGCTCTGGCTGGTGTCTGTGACGTCACAGCGCTCTTTCTGACAAAGCAGAGCTGGAGGAGACTCCTGTCCGGAGCCCGGGGGGCTTTTCTTACAGATATAAAATCTCCCCCCCCAAAAAAAACACACCGGACTGTGAAGAGAAGCGAATCATCACAGTTGGAGAAGGAGAGCGACAAACCTAGGAATAAAATTCATTAAACAGAAAAAAAAGTTTACATCGCAGATTATTGCGTTACAAAGCGTACCCGTGTGGAGCAGTAGAGGACAAGCACGAGTCCCTGAAATAAGCGCTTTTAAGAGTTTTACACAAATCTTCAGAGTATAGAAGCCAGGAGGATCAGACTCCTGATCCTGGAGGTTAAAATGTGTATCCTGGTTTTATTTCCACCCAGCTCTCAGTTCCATCAGTGGTCTGATGATTTAAATTAACTGTATAACTGTTACCAGACTTAATCTAAATTGTAAATTTATAAGACTGGCTACTAATAATAAATATACTGATCAAAGTGTCAATACTGGTGTTTATAAAATAAATACTGTAGCATTTGCAGGTTCTTTTCAGAACAAAGGACGAGTGAAGACGCGATTAACAAACAAGCATTAACACAAAACCAAACACAGGATATACACACACATGAGGAGACTGAGGGAACAAGTACACATAGTTAGGGTGGTAATTACCTAACAACACACTATACTTTTATAAGACTACACAGGGCACTAGAACTACTAGGACATTATTTACACAGGTAGGGTCAGCCGCTGGTCATCGTGCTGACCCTCAGACTCTCCCCGGCTACCACTCCCAGCATGCCCAGCGGTACTACGAGCGCCTAGGGGCACTTTCTCCTCACCACCAGGCGAGGGCATTACACTGCCCCCACCTGAAGCGTCTGGCGTCTGGCATCTGGCGTCTGGCATCTCGCCGACTTCGAACACCCCCCACAGGCTGGCGTGACGGCTGGCGACCCACGGACGCCCCACTATCGTCCGGCTCCAGCCCCGGCTGCTCCTGTAGAGCCTCCCCACACGGCTCCTCCTCCCGGGCCCGGTAGGGGGCCAGGCGGTCTCGGTGCAGGACCACCACTCTCCCCCGTGTTCGCAACCGGACACGGTAGCAGACCTCACCCACCACCCCGAGTACCTCAGCGGGACCCTCTCACGACGGCGCCAGCTTAAGGCTGAGGCCTTTGCAGCGGCGCGGGTTGTACACCCAAACCGAGTCCCCGGGCTGGAAGGCAGGCCCCCTGCAACGCAGGTCGTAGTGCCGCTTCTGCCGGACCCCCGCCTGTGTCAGGTGGGTCCGTGCAAAGCTGTGCACCTGCTGCATCCGCTGCCGCAGGTCCCACTCGTAGTCCGGTCCAGCCGGCGGTGCCGACCCGTCTCCGGGCGGCGGGCCGAAGACCAGGTCCACCAGGGTTCGCATTTCCCGGCCCAGCATGAGCGAGGCCGGGGTGCACCCGGTGGATTCCTGGACCGCGGTCCTATACGCCCAGAGCGCAAGGGGGAGGTGGCGGTCCCAGTCCCGTTGGTGCCGGGACACCAGGGTGCCCAGCTGGGTGGCGAGCGTCCGATTAAACCGCTCCACCAACCCGTCGCTCTGGGGATGCAGCGGTGTGGTCCGCGTCTTAGTGATCCCCAGGTGCTGGCACACTCTGGCGAAGACCTAGAAGTTACGCCCCTGGTCACTGTGTAACTCCTCCGGCACCCCCAGCCTGGCAAACATCCCCTCCAGCAGTGCATCGGCCACCGTGGGGGCACTCTGGTCCGGGAGGGCGTAGGCCTCCGGCCACTTCGTAAAAATGGCCACCAAGACGTAGCGCTTCCCAGCCTCGGTGCGCGGAAACGGGCCCAAAACGTCCACCCCCACCCGCTCCATAGGAGCCCCCACCTGGTGTTGTTGGAGGGGGGCCCGAGAGCGCTCGGGGGGACCCTTCTGCGCCACGCACACCGCACACGTTTGGCAGTACCGCTGCACGTCCCGGTGGCAAAGACCCCAATAAAAATGGCCTCGGAGACGCTGCAGGGTTTCTTACCGCCGAAGTGCCCCATGCCCGGCTGGCCGTGCACCGCTCGGAGCACCGCCCCGCGGAGCGACCGAGGCACCACCAGCTGCCACCGTACCTCGCCACTGGAGGGTACCCGCCACCCCTGGCGCAGCACCCCGTCCTTTACCTCCAAGGCCTCCCACAGGGTGCAGAGGGCCTTGACGGACTTCGGGTGCGGGGCGAGCTTCTCTCGCGTAGGCCGCACTCCTGCTGCCCTCCAGCGGAGCACCGGCCCCACGTCAGGATCAGCTGCCTGACGCTGCGCCAGGTCTGGCAGGCCCACCCCCAGCGGCCCCTCCCGGGCCGTGGCCGCGGTGCTCACCCCCGCCACGGTGCGGACAGCCTCCTCACGCTGCTCCCGCCAGGCGCAGTGGTGGCAGTCCGCGGCCTCGCAGGGGCGCCGCGAGAGAGCGTCGGCATTGAGATGGCGAGACCCCGCACGGTGCACGACAGTGAAGTCGTACTCCTGCAGGATCTCTATCCATCGCGCCATCTGCCCCTTCGGCTCCTTAAAGTGGAGCAACCAGGTGAGGGACGCATGGTCGGTCCTCAGCCGGAACCGGGTCCCGAACAGGTACGGCCTGAAGTGGTGGACCGCCGCCATCACCGCCAGCAGCTGGCGACGGGTCACGCAGTAGTTCCGCTCAGGCCTAGTCAAAGCCCGACTATAGTAGGCCACTACGCGCTCCCCATCCGGCCCCTCCTGCGCCAACACCGCGCCCACCCCCGAGTCACTCGCGTCGGTGTTGAGAACATACGGCAACCGCGGGTCGGGGTAGGCCAGCACGGGGGCCCCCACCAGAGCTTCACGCAACCGGCCGAAGGCAGTCTCACAGCCCGAGTCCCAGTCGAAACGGCGGCCCTTGTCGGTGAGGCGGTGCAGCGGGGCAGCAATGCTGGCAAAGTCCCGGACGAACCTCCGGTAGTACGAGGCCAACCCCAGAAAGCTGCGGAGCTCCTTGACGGTGCGTGGAGTCGGCCAGTCCCTCACTGCGGCGACCTTACCTGGGTCCGTAGCCACCCCTTGCGGTCCAACAACATGTCCCAGGAAGCTCACCTCCCGCCGCAGGAGCTCTCACTTGCGGGGGTTGAGCCTCAGGCCAGCACCGCCTGGAGGTTCGTCAAGGCCTGGTTGAAGCCCCGGGCATGAACCAGCAGATCATCCAGATACAGCACACACTGGTTCCGCGGGACAGATGCCAGCACCCTCTCCATCAGCCTCTCGAACGTCGCCTGGACATTGCACAGGCCAAAAGGCATGACAGTAAACTGCCAGAGGCCCTGGCCGATAGAAAAGGCCGTCTTCGGGCGAGCATCGGGAGCAAGCGGTACCTGCCAGAAGCCGCAGCGGAGGTCCAGGGAGCTGAACCAGGTCGATCCGGTGATGTAGTCTAGGGCATCATCTATCCTCGGCAGGGGGTAGGAATCTTTCTGGGTGACCTCGTTCACCTTGCGGTAGTTGACGCAGAACCTCCACGAGCCGTCTTTTATTTTTACCAGTACAGCTGGCGCCGACCACGGGCTCGCGGAGGGCTCAATCACCCCCGCTGTGGCCATCTCCCGGATCTTTTCCTCGGCGGCGGTCCGCTTGGCGTGAACCATGCGTCCTGGTGGGATGCGGATGGGCCGAGCGTCGCCGGTGTTGATCTCGTGTTGGACCAGGGCAGTGCGGGTGCAGTCCTCATCTATCGCCGCAAAGAGATCCTCGTTCTGGGCGAGTAGCGCCTGTAGCCGCTGCCGCTGGTCCTGATCGAGGCCCTCGCAGCTCCGCTGGTAGAGATCCTCAACGGCGCGCCTCGCTTCCACGCAACGCTCGGCTCCCGCCGCCGCCGCCTTGTCTGGCCCCCCGGCTGACTCGGGAGCAGGATCCAGCACGCTCGCTCCCCGGCTCACAGGCCTGGTCTGCCCCGGCGACTGCCGCCGCCGCCGCCGCCACTGCCTCTTTTTCTCCCAGCTCCGGCAAGCCCGCGTCCCTCGGCCTTCGCCGGGCCTGCCCTCCACCAGGTGAAGTCGCTCCCCCTGCCACACCAACTCAAGTCCAAACTGGCCCCCACTCGCTGCAGTACGTCCAGCCCCAGAATGCAGTCCTCCTGGATGGGTGCGAGGTAGCAGGGGTGGCGCACCGTCGCTGCACCTAGATGGAAGGCAAGCACCTGTTTCCCCTGGACTGCAGCGAGCTGTCCCGTCATGGTCCATAGCCGCAGGCTGGAGGCCTCCCATCCTGGGGGGTTGGTGCCCTCGGTGTCGGGGAGGACGCCCGGCCGGTGTAGGGTTACCGATGAACAGGTGTCAAGTAGGGCCAGGCAGGGTTGGTCCTCGATCCGGCAGTGGAGGTACAGGCCCCGGCTACAGCCGACTCGCCCCACGGTGGCGTGAGGGGCGCCGGTCTTAACAGCGCTCTCCGGAGCGGGGGTTGAGGTGTTCGAGGGGCGGCCTTCCCCACGCTGAGTCGCCCCGTTCCCGTTTCCCGACGCCGATCGAGGAGTGCGAGGTTCGGGTGCCCGGCAGAACCGGGCTCGGTGTCCTCTCTTCCCCTCGCTGGATTCCTCCGTCGCCGTCTCGGTCAGCCGGCAGGGCGCACTGCGTCTGCTGCCACTTCCAGTCACCCCGAACACGGCCTCAGCCCATGTAGCAAGGGCCAAGGCCTGCTCCAGCGATGTTGGCGCGGCCAGCTGCACGTGGCGCCGCAGCTCCTCGGGTGAGAGGGCCTTGAGAAAAGCCTGGAGAGCCATCTCCCGCTGCGCCTCCCGGGGGAAAGTTGGGTATCCTCGGCGGGTGAGGAACGCGACATCAGCGGCAACCGGGCCCAGTCGCTCTCCTGGTCGGCACCGCAGCAGGGCCAGCCTCTCCCGCATCAAGTCTGGCGCCTCCTCTACACCGAAACGCAGCTGGAGAGCCGCCGCCAGCGCCGTGTATTCGCCTCTGTCCTCCTCCGGGACATCCAGGAGCACCTGGCAGGCCACTCGTTCCATCTCCGCCCGGCTCCAGCCATTCGTCCGGGCCGCGAGCTGGAACTGCGCCTCGTAGATTTCCCACGGCGCTTCCCCATTGTAGCGACCTGGTCGCACCCGCGCTGATGGGTGTGGGAATCTCTGATCGGCTCCAGCAGGGAGAGTATCCTCTATCTGGGGTGCCCGCTGACCAGGAGTAGCGGCCAGTTGCCCCAATTCTACCGGCAAAACCACTATTGAATAGCCCTGGTAAGGGCTGTGGCTATCTGTCGCACCCAGGAGTTGCTCAGGCTCCCTATGTGCGCTGCCGATGGGTTCTGTTTCTTCCAGCGTCAGCCGGCGCTTAACAGAATCGGGTAGTGTCTGCCACGAGTTGTCCATTCTGCCCACTTCTGACACTAATGTAGCGTTTGCAGGTTCTTTTCAGAAAAAGGACGAGTGGAGACGCGATTAACAAACAAGCATTAGCTTTATTCGTTTACAACCACACAAAACCGAACACAGGATCTACACACACATGAGGAGACTGACGGAACACGTACACATATTTAGGGTGGTAATTACCTAACAACACACTATACTTTTACAGGACTACACAGGGCACTAGAATTACTAGGACATTATTTACACAGGTAGGGTCAGCCGCTGGTCATCGTGCTGACCCTCAGACTCTCCCTGGCTACCACTCCCAGCATGCCCAGCGGTACTACGAGCACCTAGGGGCGCTTCCTCCTCACCACCAGGCGAGGGCGTTACAATATGGACTCCCGGGAGGCTCCCATACTTCGGATTCTTGCGTTCTTATCAGAACATACTGATGCGCAAACATATTCATTACCATATTTCAAAGCATTGGAATAATATATGTCGTACAGCAACACAAAAACAGGAAGACAAGTATCATAGCTACTATAATCGGTGTTAGTAACTTAAAGAAAAACATTCCCCCTGGCCCAAACAGTGATTCTAACCAGGAGAGAAAGGGGTGAGGCTGTAGAATGAGGCATTAAAGCACATACATAACAAGATGCATTAAATTTCTTTAACTTTACTGTATGATTTATAAGTTTATACCACAAATTACTCATATCACCCTCATTATCAGTTTCATTCAGCCAGTTTGTATACAAAGAGGCTTCGCATTTAGATTCTTCCTCTTTCTGGGTGGTGACAGGCTTCCACATAAAAAGGAAAAAGGCTGGGCACATCAGTCCCAAGCATGTGATCCCCATCTATCCCTGTGGAGACATCACTCCTGCGCTTTGCTCAGTTCGTTTGTGACCTTTTTACAGTGGGAAGCATGAATTCAGGGCACCCTTTCCGTGACTTTCACAGCAGTCGCAGTGGTCAGCAGCCGTGGTACGGCCCCCTCCACCTGAGTGAACACCACTTCTTTTTCCTGAAGTCTTTCACCAGAAGAGTAATAACTCTTAGAAAAATCTACACATTGTTCCACTGCCTCAGCTGTGCCATTTTGCAGAACAATTCTAGCTGAAGTTGTAAAATTTCTCATTGGCCCGTTCCTGCAAAACATCTTATTATGAACAAACAAATCATAATAATAATGTGCATCTACGGGAATCACTCCCAAGGGTAACCCCCCCTTAAAACTATATTGTTCTACCCATCAGGTTCTGCCACTAGATAAGAGAACCTTTCCCATGAAATCATTTGTTGACCTTCATGATCCCTTCAGGGCGTACAATTAGCACAGAAGCAGCAGCTTTAGTCCACATGTTTTTCAAGCAGGATATTAACAGTATGATTATAATGAATAATACCAGACACACAAATATGTATTGAACCAGAGACCCTCTCCAGGTTCCTAGCACAGACTGTAGCCATGCACCAATGCCCCAATCATCTGGATTATAATTATGATATATATTTTTCTTCATCATAGATGTGCTTTGCTAAGTCATTAATTTGCTAATAATTGTCTAGAATACAAGTACTGTTTAGTCTTTGCTCACCTAAACAGCTGTCTATCACCCTAATAGAGAATGGCCTAAAACTGTGATTATAGCGAGGAGCATACAGTTATTTCCATTCTAATACATCTGAGTTACACTCAGACTAAAAGCAGGGCTATTTACCCATGCCAATACACCTAAATAATCACCTCTATCAAAGGGGATTACTCCCATGAGCATCTTTTATAGCAATACAATCCCAACAGGAGCTCTGATTATTATTTGTGGCTGACTGATAAAGTATTGATTCCATATCCCCATTTATAAAAGTAAAACTCCTTACACTTAACAGGTACACTGTCACCCCCCCTCAGGAAGCTCAACAAACACAGAAACAGTGACAATATAATAATGTTCACTCAGTCTCTGGTGCAGTGGTTCGGTGTCAGCGCAATGCGTAGATCCAGCGATCTCATCCTGTCACTCAGATGGCAGAGTCGGTAGTCAGTTGCACTTGATATGGTCCTTCCCAGCAGGGTTGCAACATCTGGCAGGGTATATCTTCCTCACCCACACCCACTCGCCAAGTATCAGATCGTGTCTTCCCTCTACTGGAGGTCTCCAAGCATCCAGCACCTGTTCACCAGCCCCGTGCACCACTTCAATTAACAACCTACAATACTACAATAGAGAATTAGCAAATTCAACAATCCATTAGCCAAATTCATCCCTCCAGGAAGTTTCGTTGATTGGCCTGTGATGATATCAAACAGGCTCTATTACACAGTTCTGTTTGATCCAGCCCGCATCCCATGGCGTTCCTTCAGTCTGATGTCTAGTCAATCTTTTCTGTTCCTTCATTCCACTGTTCCAGCAGACTGAGGGTGATCTCAGTCCATCTCACCCCGAATAATCCAGCCACAGCCTGTCTCTTGATCATAATACATGCGGTAGGGCAGTGCCCACCAAGGGCTTATCTCCATCATCAAGTGTTTGGTAGACACAGAGGCAGTGACAGCAACCCACTGGGAAAACAGATTATAAGAGCCAAGGTTGTAAACATTTGCTACTGCATGAAAGGTTTCTCAGGAGCAGGCCTTTTGAGCTGTAGCACCTGCACCTGAACTGTAGTTGAGTTCCTTTGATAAGCACATAAGTGGCTACTGCTTCAAACACGGTCCCCACCCAGGTTTGGGTAACCGGCACACCATTTGACTCACACCCAGGTGTCCGACAGAGTGCATTAGTCGAGCTACAAAGGGCATTAGGCTGTGAGGGCATGCAGAGCGTCCAGTGTGCTGGCAGCACCACACTCTTTTCTAACCATGTCCTTTTCTCTGCTTTAGAGGCCTCAGCCTGAATATCCTGTAGCTGTCCCCTTTTCACCAACAGAGGTCTCACAGGGGTCTCAGACTCCTGTTCTACCAGGACTGTGCACCTGACAGCTACATCTGCAAAGTTGTTCCCTCGAGTTACTGGAAACATTTCTTTATTATGTGATTTATACTTTACCACAGCTACTTCAGTCAGTAGCTGCAAAGCTTCTAACAGTTCAGAGACAAACCCAGCATTCTTGACTGGAGTCCCTGCCATGTTGGGGAAATCCCTATTCCTTCACTGCCATCCAAAATTGTGGCATACACCAAATGTATATATACAGTCTATATAAATTGCTACAATTTTCCATTTAGCATATTTACAAGTTTCAATTAAATATTTTCATTCGGTCTGCTAGTTCTACACCAGATTATTCACAGTTTATACAGCCAGGCAGGTAGCCTGCACAACACATAAACACGGCCCCTTGGCCACCGCATCAAGGGGTCCTGAATAATAATAACCCACCAGACGATGCCTATCTCCATGCTACTGCACCAGCACAATGGCTCACAACCCATTTCTTTCACTTACAGACAGATTACATACAGATGATCCGTCTGAGGGAATACAGTCCAGGGCCAGTGTCTGCAAGAAAGCTTGTTTCAAAACATCAAAAACGGTTTCTGCTGCAGGGGTCAAGGCAATTTTGTCTTTAGACTGCACTACCCCCCTTAAACCAATACGTCACTGGACAAGCTCGTTCTGAGAAGGCATTCACCCTGGCTTTATCATGTAGTTGGTTTAATACTCCTTTTTTTCCTCTTTAGATCCAATACTTGGAGAAGCCCGGCCTTATGGATTCCCTGATTAGGTAAAACAATCACAATATCACATAACTCTATTGAGTTAGTTTACATAAATGCTATTTCATGCAGTAATTCCTTATAAAATGCTGCAGTCTGGGCCTAAAATAGGTCTGGGGTGTCCCCCACCCACATCAGTAGTTGAAACTGTACATCTTTTCCCAAGCAGACTGTGACAGCTTATATTTGCTTTAAACACAACCCTTGCACCCCTTCTCCTGTAGCCTCCTGTTACCCGTTAGAAAACTTTATATCACATCTTTATGCTGTTTTAGTTTAAAAACAGGACAGCTGTGCTCCTGTGTCCCCCAGTTTCTGGTTACAGTTAAGATTATTTCACTTTTATTTAAATCCTGAGATAAATTTAGGAAGGCTACAGAGGGGTTTACTAGATTAAAACTGTTAGTTCACGCACGGCTCTCGTTTCAGCTTCTGACATGTTCTTTAATTGTGAAATCAAGCCTCTTTCTTACAATTTCTCCAAAAAACACCTTTTTTTTAGTAACTGCACACCAGCTTATTAGTAGTTTTGTCTTTGGGGTTTTATATCTCGGTATAACATTAAAGTCGCACAATAATTTCGACAAACTGGCGGCTCCCTTTTCTCCTCCATGGGAGTCTTTTTACCTCCCATTTGCAGCGCTCGCACTTCTGCATGCATGCTTCGCGAGTTATTAAATCAAATCTGTTTCCGCTGTCCGTAATATCAGGAAAGCATAGTTGTACATTCTTGGCAACATCAGGTTTTAACCCACTCAAGTAAATTTGTTTTATTACTGTGGAAGTATCTTCATTCACTTCCTTCTCATCGACTAACCCCGAGTATACTATCCATAAAGCTATAAACCTTTCTGTAAAATCTGAAAAAATCCTCACTTCCTTCTGCTGACATGCTGTTACTTTTCTCTAATCAGTTTTCGGTGGGTAATGCTCTTTCAAAAATCTCCACACTAATTCCCACCCTTCTCCTAGATTCTCTCTTAAGGCGTTCTATTTCTTCTTTTGCTGTTTCTTTTTCTGCATATATAACTTCGTTTCGTTCAGCCATTGCTTTTAGCTTTTCCATCAGAGATTTTTGCGTCTCATCTATGACATTCTGTTGAATTCTCAAATATTCCTCTAAATATTGTTTATTTTTATCCAAATGTTCATACACTTTTCTACATTCCTGTTCAGCCTAAATTCCGTCTGACACATTTCTTTTAAGTTTCACTTTGGATTAATCAAACTTTTTTTTTTCTTCACACCAAACCATTTTCACGTCTCCCACGCGCCCCGCGGAACCCCCCAGTCGAGACAAACTGACGAACTATCACAATTCGGGAACACGGACCAGGTTCCAAATCCTGGCTTTAAACACACAGTTGAATCGAGTTACCATTTTCGGCTCTTCTGCGAGTACAGTTCTAGTTACTACCTTCAGCTGTACTGCAGTCGTGTACCAGGATGCAACACCTGGATTGTTTCGCACGGGCAGGGCGAGACGCTATTCCTTCAGCAATCCCTCCTTTTCTACCCCACCTTCACAAAACAGGCATCTAAAAACACATACACCATTAACTCATTTTTCTGTTGTACTTGCTTCAGCACCACAGCAACATGGAGAGGACAAGGGACTTTTTAGAAAAGAGGAGTCCTTACCTCTTTTTAGAAGCGGACGCCTAACTTTTCCTCTCCATGTCCGTGTGGATTAATTTAGATGGATACTTCTTCATCATTTGGGTCACGTATCCGCCAATCTGCCTCCTCCTTTTTAGAGGACGTTGTAAACCTTTAGGAACAATATGATCTAGCAACAAGGTTATGTCACTGTAATTAGGCTTAAGACAATCAAGAACAAGGCTTGGCTTTCTTCGAAATTCTTTACGGTCATCAGGCAATTTAGGAAAAGACTTAACTAATGCAAATAATTCACTAGGAGACCAATGTCAATGTACATATGCTGGAGTTCCTTCTGGACCTGTAAAAGTGCACATTGGCATTTCACGAACAAGTGAAAAGGCTTTGGCTCCGGACCGCTTTCTAGTTTCGGTGGAAACTTTTTCTTTTTAGAAGGCATGGCCATGACTTTAGCTGCAGCTTGCTGTTCTTTAGTTTCAAGACTAGTCTTTTTTGAAGCTTCCCATTATTTCTGTGATTCCTCTTTCCATTACGTAAGTATTCCAATTCACTTTCTTTCCTTTCTTCTCCTTCTCTTCTAAGTTTCCCCTTCTTCAGGAAACTTCTTTTTCCTAATTCAACTTTCCTCTGTCCATTCTGATTCACTTACAAAGATCCTATATAGTTATGGGCCCCTAATTATCATATATAAATTATGTGCAAGTTCCCTTACACCTATTACCCTAGCTTTATAGTTCATGAACATAAAACATTTTTTTTACTCTAACCCAGGCTATAATTGTTTCTCTGAATTTGTCGTACATGTACTTTTGCTGGACTGCTCGGTCCCATTTTCATCTTTGAATTTTAATTTCCCATTTTTACCGATCGGTGCCTTACTTAGAACCTTATCACATCAACTACTCCGCAGAGCAAAAACCACACGTCTGTGTTAAGATAAGTTCTTTATATGAGTCCCAGACTCATCAAACCCGCGTGAGAACACCCCTGTGGCTCGCTTCTCAAACTATTAATTTTTAAGGATCACTTACTGGCGTCAGACAGCTGCCAATTCTCCAGACGCGTCTCTGGAAGGATAAACAATTTATCCTCCGAGGTTCGTCCAATTTTGCTAAAATTGTCAGGGACGGATGGAGTTTCAGCAGCCGTTCGCGTTTAGGTTTCTGATCCCGGACGAGCCCTCAAATTGTCATGGAACTATCAAGGAAGCCACAAGAGAAAGTTCTCACCTGAGTAAGGTCTTTATTTCAATATTGCAAGCCCTGCTGCCACTTCGCAAAGTGCAACCAGAGACTCAATTTGTTACAAGCAGTACAGGGTTTTTAAAAGACAATGCGCTGTAAAAAAGCTCAGCGCTTTGTCCCTTCTAAAAGTTCCCCTTTCCCTAAGAGAAAACAGATTACATCAAAAAGCGAGAGAAGAAGCAATAAGATTTGTTATTCAAAGCTAATCAGTTACTTTCAGCTAATTCTAACGACCCAGACAGCATATATTGTTTTGGTACATTGTCTTCTAAAGTAACCTAAACAGTGTACTTTGTTGATGCACTGTTTTCTAAAATTCTGCACGTACTGTAGCACAGCATTTACATCCTTGAAATATATTATCTTAAAGCACCAATATATTTTTTGCAAAGCTCTCTACATTTTAAGAATCAATTTACTTATTAGATTTCCACTTCAAGACTTGTTCAGCTGGCGTTCTGGGAGTCGCGTTTTTCAGAATTGTATTGAGATCGTTTTCCACAGAGCTCAGATGTCAAAGCACAGCAGCAGCTCTCCACAGCGATCCTCTATAGTGCCCTTTCTCTAGCAGCTCCGTCCTCATTGGAAGGAAGCAAGAGTGAAAGGCTGAAGTGAAATAGAGCGGGGACGAAGGCAGTGAAGAGAGAGAACGTGGGAAGAAGAGAAAAACGCAAGGGAAAAAAAGCAGTGTCGTAAAAGAGGTGACGGAGCTGTCCTCTCTATAAGAAGGGTGCCAGCGAACCTTGCTCTCGCTTACGGCCACACCCCCTTGAGCACGCCTGATCTCGTCTGATCTTGGAAACTAAACAGGGATGGGCCTGGTTAGTACTTGGATGGGAGACCGCCTGAGAATACCAGGTGCTATAAGCATTTAAGCGCAGGAGGCGACCTATCCCCGCTCGCTCATTCCCCTGTTCACACGAGCAGTGCGGCTTGTCCGTCTGTTTATTTGTCAGCTTTGGAGAGACACGGGTGCTTGTGTATTAGCGTGAGCGTTTTTTATTCTGATCAGGAACAGTTTTACAAGTCCGCAAAGGATCGAGGAAAGGTTTATCGCCAGCTGAAAAGAGACACAGCGCTTCGGCTGTGGAGACTTGTTCGGCTGGCGTTCGGGGAGTCGTGTTTTTCAGAATTGTATTGAGATCGTTTTCCACAGAGCTCAGATGTCAAAGCACAGCAGCAGCTCTCCACAGCGATCCTCTATAGCGCCCTTTCTCCCGCAGCTCCGTCCTCATTGGAAGGAAGCAAGAGTGAAAGGCTGAAGTGAAATACAGATGCAGCCATTCAAAATGAGCGTTAAAAACCCGCGGTAAAGTAACCAACCCGCAGGGCACCGTAGGGCACCGCGGTAAGTGATTGGCTGGCCAAAATGACCGACAGGGGCACTCGTGGTGCATTGGTTGGTAGTGAAAAGATTTAATAATTTAATGTCTTTACTGTGCACGTTTCAATCCGCTTAGTTTTGAATATTTATATGGAATTTTACCACTAAAGGGAAATTTTAGTAGCTGAGCATAAAAAGAAGAGGAGCATAATGCATCTGAAGGTCATAAACGATATTAATTTAGGAACATAAACATTACTGTATGTACATAAACTGTACTGTGTATGGCTGGTCTTGATAGTTTAAAGAAAAAATACACACCAGTCTTCCATTTCTCCCTAAACATTTTAAGCATGAAAGTTTTATGAAACGGTACCCAAATATGTGATTGCTGTATAGAATGAATTTTAATTTTTAAAAATTATTTAACACGAAAATTAAGCTGTTTACATCTTCCGCCTGAGAACAGTCACCCGTTGCTACCCAACGCAGAAACACAGCCACTAACTAGCAAAGAGAGGACATTAGCTAGCCAATATGATAAAGAAATAAATGATTATTTTGTTTATTTCTTTTGCACATTTATTTGAACATTTCCATCGATTGTACAAGCACTTGGAAACTGTCCAATCCCTAGTTCATCAAGCATTTACCAGTCTGGCGCCGGTCTGTGTCTTCTAGGATATAATGCCAGCGAACTCTTGTTTTTATGTCCACTATAACTACGCTGGGCAAACGTTCCGGGGTCAAATTCTTCCAGCACGGGGGTACCTTTAAAGCGGAGATGACGGCACCGAAATTTTTTGGCGCGCCTTCTCTTTAAAGCCATGGCCAAATATGAAGACAGTACGTACAGTTATAATTCAAACGGAATTAAAAACTACACATCCCAGTTACCATGGTGGTGCTTGTGATCATTGCGTTTAACCAACGAAACAGGGCGAAAAATCAGTCACATGACTTTGGGGCAGAGTTTCGAAAGCTTAACCTATCAGCAACAAAGCGAAATTTACACGATAGGCTACCTCAAACTGTCAGTTACACGACTGTGTATGTCGCTTAAGCCACACCTATTTGGCATTTTAGTTATGGAGGCGAGAAGACGCCCCCCCCCCTCTCTCTGGGTGTCTGATTTGCCGCCATCTTTAACTGTTCGGTGTCCGAATCGGAGTAGCTACGCGTACGAAATAAAGTTAATCCCAACTACAAAACATATATTTTTGTGGTAGGAGGGCGCAAAACATCAGTATTTTCTGCTATTAATTACTGTACGATTTATAGTTGAAATCTGAGCCTAGATATAAAGTTAGATATAAAGTTAAAATCTCGACAAAGCAATGTAGGAAATACAGAGAAAATAAATCCTTTCTGACATCTAAAATCAGTTTCGATCAAGGTCTCTAAAACGAACAAGAAAAAGAGGATTTTCGGAGGGCAATTACTCTGTGTTTATATAGAATAACTGATTTTTGAGCAATCTAATTTCTTGTTCGTTTAAAACAGTGAAATGTCAGCTGCAAAAGATCGCACCAGAAACAGCACTCTCTCTGCCTGTCATAGATGTTCAGGAAAGGCTGGATGAAGTCATGTCAAGTACAATAATTCGGTGATCAATAATAACAGTTGTAGGACAGTATATAAGGAGGATAAGGATTTTGAAGTTGACTCGAAATCTGATAGGTAACCAGTGCAAGGACTTGAAAACAGGTATAATGCATCCCTGATAGGATTCTTGCTGTCATATTCTGAACATATTGAAGATTGCTCAGTGTGGATTTAATTTCCCCAGTGAACAGGATGTGCATTTATTAATTCTAGAAAAAAAGCCTTTCTTGATTTCTCTAGTTCTTAGTTTCTCTAGTTCCCTTTAAAATAAACTATTATTCCACAATGCAGAGTATTACATGGCCAGTATTTACACATGATATTTGTGATTTAAAGAAATTAACACAAGCAGCTTTTGGAGATTTAAGTGTTGGCTGAGTTATTGCAGGATAAAAGACTAGAGATGTTGGCAAGAAGAAGATAATTTGGGGAAAGCTGAGGAATACACTTATAACAAGAACACTTCCTAATGGGGTTAGGCATACTTTTGATGAAGATGATGAAGTTAACAGACTATATGTTTACATAGATACTGAAATAAGGATTGTATTTTAGATTATGTGTAGTTGCTGGCATTGAACTGTGTGTTGGATGCACATGAATTGAAGGAATGGGCAAACATAGCTGATGCGGATCCACAGAGCCAGCATATTAAGATGTTTATAATTAGAGGCAATTTGTTTAAATAACTAGGTATGGATACTGATGTGCAAGAGAGGTGGAAAGGCTGTTTCCTTAAGCCAGCACTATAAGATATTTTATTCTCAGTGAGATGCTGCCATTTCATAGTGGGTTTCTAACACTGTGTATAGTTCCATCCACACAGTGCCTTTACTTCCATCCATTTCTAATCTCTTTATCCAGTACAGAGGATTTGGAGCCTATCCCAGTAAGCAACGGACACAAGGCAGAATACACCCTGGACATAGTGCCAGTCCATCACAGGACAGACAGACACAAACACACACACACCAGGGCCAGTTTTCCCATAAACCAATTAACTTACCAGTATGTTTTGGAGTGCGAGAGAGAGTCATATCACACATATGGAGAAAAACCATCTAACCCAGAGAGAACATGTAAACCCCACACACACAGGATGGCAGGAATTGAACCTAGGACCCCACTACTGCAAGATAGCAATGCTAACCACTTTGTCACCATTATAAATGGATATCTTAGTTATCTTTCTAGTTCACAGGTTTGCATGCATAATTTAATTTTGAAAGCCACTGAGACATCAGGTACTACTGTTGTATTTATGAAAAAGAAACAAAACAAAAAACATACTAACAACTGTGCCATCCTACTTCTTAGTTAATACATTGTATTATTCATAAACAGTTAACATTGTTAGCAAAATATTTTGAATTATATTTAACCCTATTTTTTCTTTATTGTTGTATTTAACTTATTATATGATAGTCAGACTTAATGTATATTTGAACAATGAAAATATATTTTTACAAGATGCGGGGGAAAGTGCAACAGCTTATTACAGAGCTTAATTTAATATTATTGATTGCTAATAGTTTATGCTAACACCTAACTTTCTTAATTAGATGTATTTAAAACAGTGAACTAAGTGTAACATACTATTCAGAAATACAATCGAAAATAGTTTTGTGGTGTTTGTATGGATGAAACGTTTCTAAAATGTATAACGTAACAAAATTAAAGACGATTCTTTAATCTACTTTACGAGTACAACCCCCTCTCTGCCGGAGTGCTGGCTGTGACGAATTAAACCGGTTTCACAGGTTTCAATCACAGACCATGTGACATGGGAGTCAGGAAACTAACACACAGCGCCACCAGATTTGATAACGCTATAAAAACGCTATAAAATAATGTGACTAGGCACCGAACAAGTTTACAGCACAGTACAATAATAAATGCTGACCATGACTTTAGAAGCATAAATTGCCTTACACTCAATTTAAACACAAGCTGTCTTTAGCCCTCTAAGCTGGTTCATACAGAAATGTAGAGATCCAGGCTCAGAACACACAGCTTCATTAGCGAATACATATGCAGGACAACTAGAGAAGACGTTTTAAAGAGGATGGATTTTTAGAAACATCCCATCAGTGACATCACTGAAGTCAACTCCTAGGTACTGTAACTGTCGTGTGGATAGTTTCACAAGAATCAGACAAAGGTTTAAGCATCACTTGTTCTAGATAAAACTGCAAAAAAAAACAACAACCCATAATGTACTTCTTTGCGGCTCTGTTTGCCCAAATCATATATTCACAACTTCAAATTTAGAAAATAATATTACGTACCCAAAATCCGCAATATGGAAACAGAACCTGTGTAATTGTTGATAGATGATGTACTCGTAACATTTTTACAAGACGAACTACAACATTTAAAAAATGACTTGTATGTACTTGATATCTCTAATCAATCCACGGCGACATTGTTAAAGCAGAGTCCCAGTAAAACGAAACTAAAGCGCCCTGCGCATACCGTTTCGCGCTTCTTATTAGTTGCTCAAAAGTAATTTGACCGTATGAAATGCATAATATAAACCTAGAAACATATACGTGAGCAGTATTTACGTACTGTAGTATCGGTGTTAAGACATACCTCTCAAATACTGTAAATCAAGTTAAAAATATCTCAAGACCGATTCTGGTCATAATGAAACCATGTTTCGTTTATGTTTTCTTTAAAGTACCGAGACCAGCCATATACTGTATGTTTATGTTCCAAAATTAATATCGTTTATGGCCTTCACACGCGTTGCAGTATGCTCCTATTCTTTTTATGCTCAGCTACTAAGATTACCCTTCAGTGGTAAAATTAGATATGAATATTCAATACTTAAACGGGCACAGTTAAGACATTAAATATACATATACATACTGTATACAGTACAGTTTTCATACAGTAATATGTTTATGTTCCTAAATCAATCTCTTTTATGAGCATGTGAAAGGCATGGTGAATCGATTATCAAAAATTACTGTACTTTGCATGATTGGAAACAAATGCGTGATTGCGAAATGCTGTGGTGTTACTTTAACAAAGACGGTCAATGAAAAAAAGAATGTTGACCAGGGCAATACTTTGAGTTTACACTTACAGCTTGTCCAAGGTCATTCATTATTAATACTATTAGTAATATCTTCATTAAAGACTTTGATGGCCACAGCTCAAACATGAGAGGTTGAGCTTTATTAGCTCCACCTTGCCGAAATTCTGGATACTATTATTTTGCTTGTCATATTATAGGAGAATTTACGGTAACTAGCTGTATTTACCGGTAACTTGCGGTAGACTGCGTACAGCGTACCGGAAAATAATGCGGTATCGCCCACGCATTTTGAATGGCAGCATCTGTATGTCCCCCAGCTCTGAGCCCATTGGGCCTGCTGGTGTGACCAGAGCTGCAGCGTCGCCATGCTGGTGGGGTCAGTTCGGCTTTTCTGTTGGAATGAACAGGGGGGTTACATGATGGTGCTGTCTGTGGTCTGGCTGTCCTGCTGGTCTGGATGAGGGGTGCGTAGTGTGGTGCAGGTTCTTGTCCCATCCTGCTCTTGGTCCAGGTTGGAGGGTTGCACCGATTCTGAGTCTTGTTAGCTGGTATGGATGGGTTTGGGGGTGTTGATACCAGAGTGGTCCGGGGGGGGGGTGCAGGTGTCTTGGGGGCATTCTTGTTTTTCTGTGAGTTCAGGTTGATTCTGTTGGTTTTGCCACGAATCTCCCTCACGCAGGCAAGTGCTCCCGCATTCCTACGAGCTCTCCCCATACCAAACGTGCACGTGTCAATCAGTCCTCTACTTAAACCCTCATCTGCCCCCCGGTCATTGCTCACGATTGAGATTCTCTCCCGGAGCTTACGTACTAACTACACCTTTGCCTTACTACGACTTCTCCCCTGGACCTCGACCCCGCTTTTCCGACTACCGCTTTAGCCACTCGATTTTGTACCTTCGCCTGTTTTAAGCTTTCTCGGATCCTGACCCCAGCCTGTCTCTTCGTTTACGCCTCTGCCTTCTGAATCCACACCGACGCAACTTCTACGCCTTCCCGGACTCCGACCCCTGCCAGTCCCTCGACTACACTTTCGCCTGTCGATTCTGTGCCTACGCCTGTGCTACGTGTGGAAGACCGAGTCAAAAGGTCAGGACAGTGACTATGCGTGGGAAAGGTTTCTGTTCGCACCTAAGACCACTGTCTTAGGTGCAAACTAAAGCCTGTGATTCCTCACACCCATTCAACCAGAGAAAATTGAAACAGATTGTAGGATGCCAAATGGCACCCCCCTGTCCTGTTTGTTTGACTTCTGACACTGCCCCTTTCCCTGTATGTTCCTTTGATATGTTAAAGTATTGCCTACTTTTAATGTATAAAAAAGGAAAGTATAACTTCAGTCCAGTGAGCATGTCTTGAGTGCTAGGGGAAACCCTTTCTCTGTGATATGCTCCCCTTCAGCTGATTGTATTAAAGATCTCTGTTGACAATCTCCCAACCTGAGTGAAGACTGAGTTTTCTTCGACATACGCCTTCCCGGACTCAGACCCCTGCCTGTTTACTCCGACTACGCCTGCGTCTCGCGCCAACCCTACCAAGGGCACCGCATTGGATCCCTATCCTCAGCAGTCAGCCCCTGCGTGACAGGTTCTGAGTGTCTTGGTTACATCCGTTTGTGTGTATAGATGAAAAAGCTATTGAAGAGCACCCCGACACCCCCCACCCATCTCGGTGGAAGTTGCCATGTTCAAAAAATCCTAAAAAGATAATTAAAGTTTCACACAACAAAGCATGACTGTGAAAGGTCAGGAGGCCTGCCTAATGGTGGTGCTGGCCCCACTAGCACCTCTTCCAGCAGCAACCTTAGTTTTTCCCAGGAGGTCTCCCATCCAGGTACTGACCAGGCTCACACCTGCTTCAGTACTGATATGGCCAGCAGCCATATCACCCTGCAACTCACAACTGGCAACCCACTGAAGCTAAGCAGGTGTGAGCCTGGTCAGTACCTGGATGGTAGACCTCCTGGGAAAAACTAAGGTTCCTGCGGGAAGAGGTGCTAGTGGGGCCAGCAGGGGGTGCTCACCCTGCGGTCCATGTGGGTCCTAATGCCCCCAGTATAGTGACGGGGACACTATACTGTAAACAGGCGCCTTCCTTCGAATGAGATGTAAAACTGAGGTCCTGACTCTCTGTGGTCATTAAAAATCCCATGGCGTTTCTTGAAAAGAGTAGGGGTGTAACCCTGGCGTCCTGGCCAAATTTTCCCATTGGCCCTTACCAATCATGGCCTCCTAATAATCCCCCTCTTTGAATTGGCTACATTTCTCTTCCCTCCTCCTCACTGATAGTGGTGAGTGTTCTGGCGCACTATGGCTTCTGTTGGATCATCCAGGTGGATGCTGCACATTGGTGGTGGTGGAGGGGAGTCCCCATTACCTGTAAAGCGCTTTGAGTGGAGTGTCCAGAAAAGCGCTATATAAGTGTAAGCAATTATTATTATTATTATTAATGAGCACAACACTTGATTACAGTAAAAAAATCATTAAAAAATAAAGAAATTTTCCACAACTCAAAGCAAGGTTATATAAGGTTAGGGGAGCTGTCTGATGTGCAAAACACCTGGTTGCAGCACTGTGGCTGTTGTGCTTGAAGAGCTATTGACTCATGAATAGCACCCTCCTATCACCATGTACCGCCTGTCTAATGGTGCCATATTGAAAACATCATAAAAAAAATAAAGAAAAGGGACACAGCCACAGCAAGATTGTATAAGGTTAGGGGGCCTGTCTGGTGTGTAAAACACCTGGTTGCAGCACTGTGGCTGTTGTGCTTGAAGAGCTATTGACTCGTGAATACCACCCCCCTATCCCCATGTACCGGCTGTCTAATGGTGTCATATTGAAAAAATCATTACAAAATAAATAAAGGGGCCGCAGCCACAGCAAGGTTGTATAAGGTTAGGGGGCCTGTCTGGTGTGTAAAACATATGGTTTCAGCAGTGTGGCTGTTGTATTTGAATTGCTATTGAGCCATGAAGAAGACCCACCTATCCCAATGTATTACCTGTAGTGTTACCTTCAGAAAATCATTAAAAAATAAAGAAAGGGGTCACAGCCACAGCAAGGTTGTATGAGGTTAGGGACCTGTCTGGTGTGTAAAACATATGGTTTCAGCAGCTGTTGTATTTGAATTGCTATTGTAGCGGCAATGCTTGTTAATAAGACAGAATTAAGCGTTGGTATGCTGTCCTAAAGGAGGCCCCATCTTACCCTCCATCTCTGTGGTGCAGCCACAGAGAAAGTATTCATGCAGGCTGATTTAAGATGTTTTCTTTTGATAAGGAACAAGCTCCCAGACGGGGATGCACTTAGCTAAGCCTGGCTATCATGATCAATGGTCATCCATTGGCGCCTATCAGTCTAGGGAGTGCCGAATGGACATCTGGACTGCATTCCTAAGTGTCAAGAGTAAGTGAATTATATCTCATCTTGACCAACCAATCAGGGACTGGCAGGGCGTGGTAATACCATGTGGGTCTCCAATGCCCGCCAAACTCTCAACCAATCAGCACACATCTGGGTCTTGGTCAAAAAGGGAGCGCAAGCTCAGATCGGGGCTCTCCTTGGCCATTTTCGCGCATCCTCAGAGACAATCACGTGACAACTGCTGTTGTCTGCAAAAGGACTTGGACTTTGTTCTAAGCGCGAGGCCGAGGATCCCGTACGTACTCAAAATTCTACCAACGTGAATGCTCCGCTTGATCAACGGCAGCCTACAGTTGGACCCTCGTCGACAACCTGAATAGCTTATTCAGAAGCAGCGCTGGACCGGGAACGAACCAGCTTCTTCCCGGGCAAAAGAGTGACTTGTGAGGACTCGCGGTCACACTCTGTGCATAGAGACTTTCTACTAGCCAGCCGGACTCCTGGTAGATCCCCTCGGAGCAACGACTGCCCTGCGCGCCGCAGTCAGATTTCTCCGCCCGTCCTACTCCGAGCTGCACCTTGACTGGTTGGCCGGTAGCCAGAGGACGCCGGGACAACGCCCATTGGACAACCACTGCAACAGAGGCTGCAACAGAGCCTGTCAGCTGGATTGGTGTTCGTGCCGGGAGATTCCAAATCCATACACAGTGGATAAGTAAACCCCATGTTCTACATTGCGTCTCGAGAATTCAATTGTACCTCAACACAAGTTGTTATCAATTTAATTCATGAGTAATGTATTTACTTCCGAGTTTAGAGTAACAGTGGGTAATAACACTGGTTAGCGATTTGGTAACCGAACGATATATATTGACATATATTCTCTGTTGTGTATCTCTTTGTGTTTGCATCTCTTCGAGATTATATACCTTGTATATTGGATAACCCTCACAGTAAGGTCTGCCGCTCGTATCCAGGCAGACTAGTATATCTTTGGTGCACAATTTATATTAATAAATGTATCTCGTGTATTGAACCCGTGTGTGTGCGTTGTTAGTTGTTCTGACGATTGATTTTCTAAAAGCTACAACGAACAACCTCGTGATTACTGTTACAATTAATAATTGTCTCAGTAAACCCATCAAACCACTACACTATTGAGCCATGAAGAAGACCCACCTGTCCCAGTGTATTACCTGTAGTGTTACTTTCAGAAAATCATAAAAAAATAAAGAAAGAGGCCACAGCCACAGCAAGGTTGTATGAGGTTAGGGGCCCTGTCTGGTGTGTAAAACATATTGTTTCAGCAGTGTGGCTGTTGTATTTGAATTACTATTGAGCCATGAAAAAGACCCACCTATCCCAGTGTATACCTGTAGTGTTATCTTCAGAAAATCATAAAAAATAAAGGTTCCACAACCCAAAACAAAGCTGGGAAAAGTCAGAAGACCTGCTTAGTGTGCAAAACACTTACTTGCAGCATTGTGGGTGCTGTGATTTAAATGCTATTGGTTTGTGAACAGAATACCCCTATCCCAGTGCATTGTGCCATATTAAATAAAAGCAAGAGAAAAAGAGATTCAGAACGCAAAGCTGTGTCAGTGTTCTGTGTAAAAAATCAGTTTGAACATCATGGGAGCTGTTTTTAATAAGCTGCTGAGTAAAGAATATTTTAATCTTCCTGCTGTCAGTAGTATTGTCAATATAGTTGACCCTTACCTGAATGAAAACAGGGCGTAAAGGAAGGGTTTCAGAAATCAAACAAAGCTTTATTTCTGTGCTTACAGTCTGGGTAATTGGAGACTGCGCTGTTCTGCTTCCTATGGTCATAGGCGGGTTATTCGCACGAAGCCGTATTGAACAGTATTTCTCGCGTTGTGAACGTCTGTTCACAGCGGTCCTCCGGGTTCCAGTAAGTGCGTAATTACGCATCGATGAAAAACCGGAGGTTTAAAAAAAGATAATTAGCCCACTGATAGTTTGATGTAGAGGCTGTGGAAATATCCACAAGTCTTGGTCTTTAAAATGGATTTGGTTTGACGGCGTTCTGTGCTTCCATTGGGAAGATATGGACAAAAGAATATTCGTGCTCGGTCAAAAAAATGTCATTAAAACGAAAAAGTAAAGGCTGTGAAAGCATTCACAATGTATTTTATACACAAAGGAAGTATTCTCGCAACTCTAAGAGGTTTCGTGGTTTAATTTTTTTTAATTGTTGAATCATATTTAAATGTTAAACAACTGAAGAGCATCTTGCTGTAGACCAGGATGGCCGAGTGGTTAAGGCGTTGAACTTAAGATCCAATGGACAAATGTCCACGTGGGTTCAATCCCCACTCCTGGTAGTGTTGTAATAAGCTTTAAGTGACAGAACACTCTATTTAAATATGAATTTACTAAATTTCATTTCAGTTCTCTTCACTCCCACTCCCTGGCATAACTGAGCTCTCACTATCGCATACTGAAGGCTTTACATGCATTAGCTGTGATACAGCTCCCAATAAAGACAGAATCAAACAGTTTGTTCTATTTCTCATGGTGATCCTCTTCTTGATCCAAATGAAATGGATCATTTAATATGATGCCTCGAGAAAAAAAAAGGAGTGAATTTCCGCCTATAATGATTGATGCCCCATCAAACATTTTGTAACATCCCCGGAAGATTATACAGTAGAATCCTGGTTTGTGGCTTAAATTCAAGGTAAACAAGACTAAGGAAACGAGTTGGAAACTTGATGTCGAACTGGAATTTAAGTACCCAGAATATTTCACTTCATTGGGCAATATGTGCCAGAGAGGAGCACTTTAAATCCCTTCGATAGCTCAGTTGGTAGCGCGGCTGACTCTATTAGAAACAGTTAGGAATCCTTAAGTTGCTGTTTCGACTCCAGCTCGAAGGAAGGTGCTTTTGTGAACTTTAATCAAATAGTTAAAGTAGCGAATCTTTTTCACTCAGACGTTGATCAAAAGCTCAATAAACGATGAAGCAGAGGCTGTTGTTCCGAATTCAGCTAACATCTGGTTGTCTTGTTTTGGCCAAGATCTGATCTTTGAATTAAGGGACTACGCTGTCTGATTTGTAATTCAAAAGTAGATACAAATGTCACTGTTTTCAAAGGATAGGTACTTAATTGGCTTTATGATTTGGTATTGATTTTGTATCATTATATTATTACGTTTGTGCTTTCTGTGTTTTTTATCTTATTCTGAACTAATTTTTTAAACAAATGCTAACAAAGGCAAACACAGCACATATCTGTTTATACCAGCGGTGAATTGTACATTTTTATTAAGTACAATCTACTGTATTTTTAGAACAAAATGGCATACTGTGCACGATATGTTGCAGAAACACAACTTGATATATTATTTTAATCATTTGACAAGTATGAGGTCCCGGATCCAAATCTTCAGTTCTGATTTTTTTTTAAAGTGATATCTTCTCTTCCTCTCATGGAAATCACAAGATGTGAGCCAAAGAGCCTCAGACGCACAGTCTGACAGTAACCAAACCAGAATGGATTCTGCTGGGAGCCGGACTGAGCTCATTCTCACTCCCTCTGCTGAAAACAGAATCTCTCTTCCCCGAACATCGTCTGCAGCTGCTAGATATTGCTCTGCGTCCTACTGCTCCAGCAATTCCTTTGACCAAAGACAGATCACTTGTGTGCTTTTAAACTGCTTGCCGCTACAGGTTCTTTGATGGCTCATGCTGATCGTCCTGTGGATCCAAAAGAAAATGTTAAAGCTGATAAATGTTTGATTGTAATTTGCATCTAGATACAACGTCCCTGGAAAAGATAATTTATTAGTTGCGTGCAATCGGAATCTTTTACTTCACGTATGGTAGTGGAAATAGTTTTAAAAATGTTTTCTAAAGAAGATTGTATTGCCAGGACCTGCCTTTAGCGCTCAGTAGCGATGACGCTGTTGATATAGATGGAGAAGAAATGTAAGATGAATTGATGATCTAAGCTAAAATAGCCCTAACACGCCTCCTGTAACAGTGTTTGTATTCATAGCAAGTAATATTCTTTTTTCAAACCCGAACGTTGCTTTTGCATTAAGTGTTATGTAACCATTAGCGGTTTCAGTAGCTTCTGAAGACCGCACTTTTCCAAACTGAAGCCTATAAGAACATTATTCAAGACTCACCATGGCCCAGAATCGTGCATCGGGACAAAGATTAACATCCATTGAAAGTACTCCCAAATAAAAGATTTGACCGAAAAATTAAAAGAGTAGGCAAGTATTAAAACAAAACCATAACTTCTTGACTTCCAATCTCTTTCCTGGTTCAGGCCATGTAAAATGACATATTCAGTGGACTCATGCCGAGGTTGTGAGTTTAAGCCTCACCTGGAGCAGCCTGGTTTTCTGTCTTGACAGGTAAACAGTGTTTTGTGTTATTTGCTAAATGGAGAGAGGATTCTGTGTTAATTGTGCTCCTCCTGGGAGAGGTCAAGATGAGAAGTTCACCAGGCTGGTGGTAAATATCCTGTCCAGGAATATCGGGGCTGTAGGGGGTCAGATCTATAGATGTAGTAAACACATTAGTGGAGACGGTGTGTCTGCTCTCCGTGAGAGAGCCGGGCGGGAAGAATAATCTGTGGTCTGGGAAGAAGAGACCCTCGTTGGAAGAGCGGCGCTCCTCACAGGAGAGAATGAAAACAATCTTTTTCAGGGACGCTGATTTTTCTCTTTGGGTGAATTAAAAGCACCTGTCGCAAGTGACCTCGTGGCGCAACGGTAGCGTGTCTGATTCCAGACTTCATTCTCTCCTGCGTCTGACTCCAGATCAGAAGGTTTTGTGTTCCAATCACGTTGAGGTCAGCTGATGAGTTTGCAGGTGCTGCTGGTGCTGAACCTGGAAATTACACCACGCAGTTGGGTTTTATCTGTACACCACATAGGTAATCGAACGAGGTAACAGCGCAGTACAGAACACCCAGTCAGGAGCTTATTCAGCAAATCATCTTGAACACAACAAGAGAAAAGGCACACTGCACATCTGCGAAACATCACGTCCGGCTTTATAGACAGTGACATCAGAGAATGGAAGTTTCAGACCTCTTTTTTGTTACAGGTTCAAGCAAACCTGAAAGTTAGGGAGTGTTTGGTCACTTTTGTATGAAAAAGTACGAAAACGTATAGACACACATCCACAAACTCACAAACACACACTCACACACTGACAGACACCACACACTCCTCACAAACCCCACACACAAACAGACACATACACTCATAACTACAAATACACTATAAATAACACTAATACAAATACCACTAATATTGCAACAGTAACACTATCACTAAGACTTACACTATCATCCTAACACTGACACAAAATACTACTACACTAATAATACTAATAATAACAGTAATGCTATCACTAAAACTAACATGACAACTAGTGTAAATAATCTAACCTTATCACTGTAATTATCACTAATATTAACAGGAATACTAGCATTAAAACAATCAATAGCACTATCATCATTAATACTCACATGAAAACTATCATTAATGTTAAAACTACCGATTCCACTCACACTAATATTAACATGAAGACACTAATATTAGTATTAGTTGCTGTCCGTGATGTCACACCGCTCTTTGTGACGAATGTGAGACACCTAGCCGTGGACAGTGACGTGGCGCCTGTTGCTGTGGTTACCATACTGATGATTTGTAAACAGTGGAAAAATGCATTTAAACTGTTACCTACACAAATTTATCAACTTGGAACATAATTTTTAAGATCTAGCATATAATTCCTAAACAATCATTTGAATAACAATTTTTTAATTTCAGATTGAACATTATTTACACTAAAGGCACTATGGTCGTGCACCTTTTCACGATGCCGGGGGTCGGAGAGAGCGATGTCTTCCTCGTTAGTATAGGACCTGTCACCTGTCCCCACCTGTCACGCGGGAGACCGGGGTACATCAGGACGCACATTGAAGTGAAAGCAGGATGCGCTGCGACATGCACTGTGCAGATTCCACCACACTAAGAGGTGAGTGGGTCTGTTCGATCACAGCGCTAGGCAAATCCCCAATCCCCTTTTGTGCGTGGCGACAAAGGAAGCCGGTCTGTTTCCGCCCGGATTCGAACTGTGAATTTTTCGCTTGTGAGGCGAACGTGATAACCACTACACTATGGAAACAGTGGTCAACTGTGCCCAGCGGCCCAGTGCTGAGCTTCGCCAATGCGATTCAGCTGCTTTCAGTGCCTTTATTGGAGTGCGCTGATGGACCATGCTCTCTCTCCAGAGACCAGCACGCCTGTCATGGACGGAGCAGGAAAGGCGGCGCCACATTCTACAGCCCTCTCCACGCAATCGACGAAATCGGGCTACTGAAGTGGAGAAAATCGCCTCTCCAGAAAGTGCAAATATCATCTTGGAGACTATAAATCCTATTGCCGAAGGTCAGCCCTGTCTACCAGAGTAACCCTCCCACAGCGATGATCAGCTCGTCTCACACGCGAGAAGTTTCGGTTGGAAACAAGCGCCCCCTCTTCTCGCACGTTTTGCACGTTCGAGTAGTTTTAATGCGGCTCTTTCGTACACGGTGCTGATCTTTTGGAAAGCAGGAGGCAAAACCGAGTCGAACCCGGGCCGCTTAGGTGAAAACCAGGAATCCTAACCCCTAGACCATATGGCAGCGAACAACCACGCTGTTCCCGGCATCATGCAAGCAAACTACATAAATATGAGAAAACACGCAAGAGAGTTGTCACTCAGAGTGTCGAAGGGTCGATGTATACTGGGGCTCAGTTGAAATGCAACGTCAGGACTTTTCCGAATTATGTCACACGAAGAGAGCACAGCCTTTTCCGCCCTGCCACCTGTGTATCGGTAACTCGCCGTGATCGTATAGTGGTCAGTACTTTGCGTTGTGGCCGCAACAACCCCGGCTCGAATCTGGGTCACGGCAGAATAGGGGCGTCTGCTTTTACTACTTGCACGAATGAAGGCAAAAAAAAGCCAATCGATGTGAACGAACGGCGCTTTGCAGAGGAGTACTGCCTGACTGGATCGTTGATGAAAGACAGAGGCCACTCCGACCTCTTCTCGGTTTTCTTCAATGACTAACTAAGGATCTTCTTCACATTCGCCCATGCAGGGGAAGCCAGTTACACCAAAGCAAACGCAGGAAAGTGCATTTCAAGCAGAGACCTGGAGGGACTTGTTTACACCGAGAGTGGTCGGAGAATGGAACAATGCGCCCAGCCCTGTTGCTGGAGCCGATTCTTGATGAGATCTTGGGCTCACTAAGAGGCCCCCGCTGGATGCTAATCTTTCTGTTGTTCTTGCAGGTCATGCGCTGCTTTTGAGCAGACAGAGCTCGTCCTGGTCTGTTGGCACAGCCCAATTGCAAATGATCGGCTCCGCGTACAGAAGGAACATGCGTTTGGTACAAGAGTGCACGAAGGCACCGGAAATACATTGGGAACAAATGACCGGTCTCTCAAGACCTCTGTGAAGTACAGGAGCGTGCAAAACGAGGCTGTTTCCGCCCGGTCTCGAACCGGGGACCTTTCGCGTGTTAGGCGAACGTGATAGCCGCTACACTACGGAAACCTGCAGGGACTGCTGCTGGTGTCTCGCTTGCGTTTCGGGCTGAGAAAGGGACGCGTCACTTTAGGCAGGGGGCGCTGGAGAGAGGAACAAAGGGCGCGATGAAACAAAATGCCGAAACCCGGAATCGAACCAGGGACCTTTAAATCTTCAGTCTAACACTCTCCCAACTGAACTATTTCGGTGGTGTGCAGAGCCCACAGCCACCTGCTCCAGCCTTCCTGTGTTGTGGCATGAGCGCACCAAGAGTAGCGGGAGAGTGTTGCAGGAACGTCACTCAGAAGGAAAGCCACCCAGGTGCGCCCTCTGAGCTCTTTCCAGCACATCTTCATCGCATGGACTCCTGCCTGCGACGGGCAGGAAACAATTAGCAAGAACAGAACAACACCCCATGGGTGTCTCATGACCACACCTTAGGTTGTGAAAGGTGCAGGTGTGAGGGGTTGCCGGGCTACTTTGGAGCAGAGCTTGGGCGGAGGGGGGGCGGGAAAGCAGACAAAGAGGTGACACCTCAAGGTGTGCACAATCACAGCTCTCCGCCGCCCCAGGCTTCCGCTCGATAAGCTACTGGACACACCCGCCCCTCCTCACACAGACCGTGGAAAAGCCCCTGAGTGGGAGGGCTCTCTCTTCCTCCCAGGAGCTCTCGGACACGACGCACAGACAGGGCGCAGGGAGCCGTCGCCTGCAAACACGGCTCCAGGCAGGACTCCACTCCGCAGGAGCCGCAGAGCAGAGGAGATGGGGGCAGCTTAGCTCCTGTGCAGAGACCTGAGCTGTTGTTGCTGTGGATGCTGTCTTTTCTGTTCTCGGGGTAGGACATCAGGAAGCACATTGAAGCGCTGCGACATGCACTGTACAGATCCCGCCACTACTGGGCCCGATTTCCCCGGAACGAAACCGGGCGGAAACAGGCCCGTTTCGTTTGTTGTCACGCACACTGTTTGGGGATTCGCCTAGCGCTGTGATCGAACAGACCCACTCACCTCTTAGTGTGGCGGGATCTGCACAGTGGATGTCGCAGCATATCCTGCTTTCACTTCAATGCATGTCCTGATGTACCCTGGTCTCCCGCGTGACAGGTGGGGATACTTGCCACTATACTAACGAGGAAGACATCGCTCTCTGCTTAGTGTGTAAAACACTTACTTGCAGCATTGTGGGTGCTGTGGTTTAAATGCTATTGGTTTGTGAACAGAATACCCCTATCCCAGTACATTGTGCCACATTAAATAAACACACGAGAAAAAGAGATTCAGAACGCAAAGCTGTGTCAGTGTTCTGTGTAAAAAATCGGTTTGAACATTATGGGAGCTGTTTTTAATAAGCTGCTGAGTAAAGAATATTTTAATCTTCCTGCTGTCAGTAGTATTGTGCATATAGTTGACTCTTACCTGAATGAAAACAGGACGCAAAGGAAGGGTTTCAGAATTCAGACAAAGCTTTATTCCCGTGCTTACAGTCTGGTTAATTGGAGACTGCGCTGTTATGCTTCCTATGGTCATATACGGGTTTTTCGCATGAAGCCGTATTGAACAGTATTTCTCGCGTTGTGAACTTGTGTATCCAGCAGTCCCCCGGGTTCCAGTTAGTGCGTAATTACGCATCGATGAAAAACCGGAGGTTTAAAAAAAGATAATTAGCTCACTGATACTTTGATGTAGAGGCTGTGGAAATATCCACGTCGTGGATGCATTTGGTTTGAAGGCGTTCTGTGCTTCCGTTGCGAAGATATGGACAAAAGAATATTCGTGCTTGGTCCAAAAAATGTAATATAAACGAAAAAGTAAAGGCTGAGAAAGCATTCACAATGTATTTTATGCACAAAGCAAGTATTCTCGCGATTCTAAGAGGTTTCGTGTAAACGCTACAGGCGTGGCAAAATCGTTTTCGAACTTCAAGCTAACTTTACCCCGGTGTTTTACGCTGCTCTTTTCTACACTGAACTGATCATTTGGACACCGCAAGACAAGAGAGACACATTTATATGTAATCAGGAAACCAGGAATCCTAACCGTTAGCCCGTTAGTGCCACAGGAAAAAAAAGCGCTTGTGTTTTGTTTGATTTAGCGAATTTTATACACTTTATTTCTGACACATGACTTAAAAGGCTGGTAGAGTATATTTAATACAAGCGCGCTGAACAACAATTTTCATCTACCGTATTGTCATGTTTTTTAAAAAAGCAAGTTAAATGCATATATAGTAAATGTTTTTTTTTCATATAATAGTGTTTATGGTCTGATAAACGTAATTAATTATTTAACGGACATTTGGTATAATTAAAAAAAAACTCATTCACGAATGTGAACATTTTTTACAATAACGTGTTCTATTTTGATCTTGCGCCCCATGCAGCAATATCACCAGACAGTTTAATGGTCTGTCGTCCTTTTCTGGGTTTTATTCTGTCTTCAGATGCACCAGATGTATTTTTAAAATACGTAAATGACAATTCTGGTGCAGCGAGGCATTCTGATTAATTCAGATTCACTCTTCACCTGTGTTATAGATATCATCTAATGTTTTTGTATCCACGCAAAACCTCGCATGAAAGTGAAGTTGATAAACTTTGCTTGTGACATATTTAACAAGGCACTGTGCCAAACTATTAAAATACATCAGAAAAGTACCCGAACTCATCTAATTGATGTATTTGAAACGAACGGATGGGAGACTTTAATATGGCGTTCTGGAAATTCACTTTTAGGAGTTTTCGGAAGTCTGGACCCAGATATACAGTGAGGGAGGAGTGCTTGACTTCCTGCTTTCAGCTCGTGCATTGTTTCTACTTGTGACCACCAACAGAGAGAGCTTTACCGGTTCAAGAAACGTCCCGGGAGTTTTCTGGGTTAAGAGGGAAGAATAAATGTAATAAATGGAGATGTTATTGCCGCTGGGGAGTATGAAGGCGGTTTAGCGAGGCGGTGGTGTGTAGAGGGAGGAGACGCGCATTCCGCACGGGCAGCGCAGAGCAATGAGTCACACCTGCTGCGCGCTGAGTCCTGTCCTATATAACCGCGGAGCCCGGACACACACAGCGTCTCCAGCCAGTGCTGGCGATTCAGAAAGGGTAGTAGTTTTTAATAATATTTCAGAAGGCGCAGAAACTGACTCTTTTGCTCAGTTGAGGCTATAGGAGTCTGTGTTTGTTTTTCAGGCTGTCGGGAGTAGTGTTTGTTATATTTTTTTTTTCTCAGAAACCGTATCAGTGGGCTGAATTTCAGTTAAACGCCTGGTTTGGAAGATCAAGAATGAGTTAGGGAAGACAGAGGTAGAGACTAATGGAAGTTATGAAAGCCATTAATGGGTTGTCTCTGCTTGAGCTTGAGTTAGACCTCAGTAGGGCAAAGTCTAGGGGTTAATTTCAACAAACTAGAAGTGAAGTATTCACAGGAAATCAACCTGTACGCAGCTGTGGTCTGAAGTTGTGCTCCACCTTAAGTCCAATTGCAACGAACATTACTGCTGTGCTTAGTCCGCAGCACCGTACTAAACCTGTTCTCAATTGCAACGAACACAAAATAATAGTTGTTGCCCTCTAGAAGTGACTAAACTAGTGACTTATTTTAAACCACCTCTTAATATGGCTTGAGCAACTTAGTACCGTACTTGGTGTAACGATGAATTGCATTCGAAGGCTCCAGAATATACAGTAGTGGAAATAGTTACCATGTACTGAATTTATGCATCCGTCGCTTGAAAACATTGTAATATTTAATTAAAGTTGCTTAACACTCATACCACATTTATTCATAATGAAGTTGATTAATGTGTGTATTTACAAAAGTGACATTTACTAATTATGTTGAATGTTAATCATTACTAGTAGCTGTGAAGTTTAAGGTGCTAGAGAGTGAAGAGAACAGAACTTAAACTATTATTTATATAAATGTAGCGTGAGGCTTTAATGTGTTCTATAAAATTGAGGAGTCAACTGGATAGATTTGTTAAATATTTTAGTGATGGGTCTCCGTATTTGTGGTTATCGGAGGAAAGCAGGGATGAGGAGGAAATAGGTTGCACCCAAGCATGTTAAAGGAAAAAAACTCAGCATCTTAAGTGATTTATGTTGGTTTACAGTCCCTTTTCTGTCCTGTGGCTGTGATCCAATGACTGTGTTGAAACAGCCAGGGTTGTGCTAGCTCTTGATGGACTGGTATGCAAACCAAATGACAGACGAGCAAAGCATTGTTTTACAATTCTGAAAGCTCGTTCAATGTGGCTTCTTGTGTTTTTATGACTCCTGTTATAGCGCTGGTCTTCTAATGTTGTTGGATTGTGCATAGGTGTCAGAAGATACCTTCATAAAGGATAAGCATGTCTTGGCAAAACAACATGCCAGCAAGCACTTCCCCACTTTGAAAGGAAGATGTTGGAACTGATTAAAGAGCTTAATCTGAACTGACACAGGAGAGAGAGAAAATCAAAATTCTGAAAAGTAAGCACAAGGCACACCCTGCTAAAGAAATGTATTGCCTTAAAAAAATGCTTAGAAGGTCAGGAACAATTGTTTTGTTGTTGGGGGTTTTTTTATTGCTCAAGTATTTTTATAAGTCTAATTTCCAGCTCTGTTAAAAATAAAACTTAACTTTACTGGTTATAAGTCGGTGTCTTTTGTGACGACTTAGCTATAACAATGGGTTTGCTTATTCATCTGGAGTGTTAAACAAAATTAATGCAGCAATAATACAGTAGTGTTTAATTTCAAATGCACAGCTGCAGTTCTCATTTGTTTCATGACTAATTACAATTGGGTATCTCATTAATAACAATGTAGCCTCATCAGATGAATTGTAGCCTAAATGCAATTCTTAAATTAAAAACTAACTGATTTGCCAGGAAATTTAGTTTGAATATAAACAAGAAACAGAAAAGTAATTGTATATTAACATGGCGTATGTATTATCCTACTAATCGGAAGTGTTCTGATGCACAGTCCCCTGCAGTTCGGGCTAATTAGTACAACAACGCCGAACCGGATTAAGCACAAGTTGAGCTGAGCTCAAACTTTGTTCCACATGTTTTTTGCTGCAATTGAACTCAGGGTGGGAGATGATCTCCACAATGTACCATACTAAATTGGTACGCGGCTGTGTTGTAACTCGGGAAGTCCATTGCAATTGACCCTATGGGTTTATATACATGGGTTTCTCTACATCCACTACCATAAGGGAGGAATGGTGAGTTAGAGGGAGGGCACCAGTTTGGTTTATCAAGAATTCACCAGACTGAGTAGAAGTACAGATCCAATCATTCAAAATGTGCAAGGTATGCTGCAGTAAATCGCAGTGCTCGTTCTGCAAAGAACTGTAGGATACCGCATGATGTATCAAAGTAGGGTGAAATATCTTGTAAAACCACCAGGTGGAGCTATGAAAGCTCTCATGTGCAGCATTTGGTCTGTTGCCAGAAAACACTTGGTTTTGAATCCCTGTCAATGCTGAGGGACAATTGTTTGTCAATTACAGAATTTAACAGTCTAAACGGTATATGCAATTTAATAATTTTAAGCTTTGTATAACCTTGTTAAACATTAAACTGATTAAAATGTACACTGAAGTGTTATAGAGGACACATGTTGTGTATTGCCTCTTACATTTAAAAAAAAACATTCATTTGAATGTGATATGAAAGATATTAATAATGAATAACACTGGATAGGCTGTAAGCTCAAAATAGTACTGTAGTCCACTTTCTTTCTAAACTTCTGCATCAATTTGTCTCATTCACCTATGATTACTTAAACATTTTGCCTGCCCTTTTCAGCTATAGTTTTTTTGAACCCAGCTCCTGGCATGAGTTTTCCTTTAACAAAAAAAGGAAAATAGTTGGATTTACACTTGTAAGAAACTTTCTGATTTTAATGGGATATGGATGATATTAATAATAAATGACATTGGATGGTCTAAATGGAAGATGTATAGAGGAGACATGTTGAGTCTTTTCTTTTCAGCTTGAAATTAACTTTTGCCTACTACTGTATATTCCATTGCAAACTCTTTATGCAACGCAGCTCCATACTTCTCTCAAAGTCTAGGCTAGGTGTTGCACCCCACTGTGTTTATGTAGATTAAACAGTTCTGCTGGGGGAGGGGAAGGAATTTTCATGCTCTGGTGTCATTGTTGCCCTTTAACATAAGGGAACCAGCAATCAAATGTCATGTTTTTCTGGACTGTAGTTTTAAATCGTGAACAAAGACGTGCCTTATGTATATGGTGTGATGTTGTATTTCCCACAAGCTATACTGTAGTAGCTTTAAAAGTATACATTTGTCCTGTATCAAAGTTTAACTTGTTCAGAGCACCCTACATTACAAACTGAGCGAATTCAACAGTATCGACGGCTAAAAGCAACATGTCAAAATGTTCCCAAAATAACAAGTGAATGAGTTGAGGATTCGATAATAGAGTAATCATAACAATAACTCCCGAGTTATTTCATACAATCCAAATGAAAGAAGGCCACTTAAATAAACATGAAAAGACTGTTTTTTCATTGACGAAAAGTAACGTCACACTCTCTCTTGTTTAATCTGATTGTTTTATTGCTGCACAGACTAAAACCAGAGAGAAAGAGCACCTCTTTCTTTGAAGCATTTTGTTTATCCTATCATGTATCAGTTTCCAATCACACAAAGTAAGTTTTGAGAATCTCCAATTCAACATGCCTATGTGTTCGTGGAGAATGCAAGGCAAGGCCCTTTTCCCTCTGGACCAGTCGACATTTACGGATGTGGTTCACTCCCAGTCACAAAATTACAAAACAGAAGAGCGGCGTAGCGGTCGGCTCTGGCTGTCCCCTCTGTGCCGACACACTGCACATTCAATCCCCCACTCCTCTTGGCTGATGGGCAAAAGGTGGACATCTGGGAGAACTGTACATGGCATTGGCATCTGTGAATTCTGCTGTGTAGATAGTGCTTCCTGAGGGGAGAGAAACAGTGGGGATGGCATCAGCCAATTTCTGGGTGGTGGTGAGCAGAGAGGACATGATGGAGTGTCCTAAGGTGGTGTGTGCTCTGCTGGGGGTGGAGGGATGTGTGGAGATATGCATTGCACCAGGCACAGCAACCTGTGTGGCAGGGAGGGGCACTTTTCAGGAGATGAAGTTCTGTTTGGAGACCCGCTGCTGTCGTAAACACTCCAAACAGGTGCTCTTGCTCTTTTTACAAAACTTTTTACTTGCTCTTTTTGAAAACAGAGACCCACAGCCTGTGGCAAAATAACGGAATCCATGTAAGAAATAACATCACACAGGAGTATTCATCAGTTGCGGAAGAGACGTCAAAATCTTTTTTCATCCATCTTACTGCTTTCTTTTTTACTGTTCCTATAGTCTTTGAATATTGTTTAGTGTGTGCGAGGCTTCCTGAAGAAGAGGCTGTGAATAAAACATTTATAATAAATTATACATTCTAGCACAGCAAAAATACCTTGGATTTTGAAATACAATCGGGTATTTCAAATGAAGCCCCTTTGTACTTTGCAGGCCAGAGCAGCTGAAGCATGACGTCTCTTCCTGTAAAAAGTCTTTACCAAGACTCTAAATATCTGACTTTCAGTTTGAAGTGGTACAGTGGATTCCAGGGCATATTCATTCTTGATTCAGGATATATATGAGTGTGCTAATGGTTAAAACTGTGTTTACATGAGGTACAAGCGGTAACATTTTCATTCCGAAAGAAAGCCAGTCTGTGCGCATTTCTCAGTGTGCACATTGTCAGGAACAACAAACCCACAGTGCCAGCAAACCTATCGATAGCCTGTAGGTACTGTCATTGACCAGGTTAAAGTTAGCTTGAAGTTTAAAAATGATTTTGGCACACCTGTAGCATTTTCACAAAACCTCTTAGGGTTATGAAAACACTTGCTTTGTGTGCAAACTACATTGTGACCGTTTTCACAGCCTTCACTATGTCATTTTTAAGCCATCAAAACTATTAGTGAGCTAATTATCTTTTTAAACCTCTGGTTTTTCATTGATGTGTAACTACGCACTAACTGGAACCCGGGGGACTGCTGTGTACACACGTTCACAATGCAAGAAATACTGGTCAATACGGCTTTGTGTGAAAAAAACAGTATATCGCCATAGGAAGCAGGACAGCGCAGTCTCCAATTACCCAGACTGTATGCACAGGAATAAAGCTTTGTTTGATTTCTGAAACCCTTTCTTAATGTCTTGTTTTCATTCAGGTAAGGGTCAACTATATATACACTATAGTGCTAACAGCGGGAAAATTAAATATATTCATTACTCAGCAGCTTAATTAAAACCGCTCCAATGATGTTCAAACCGATTTTTTACACAGAAGACTAATACAGCTTTGCATTCTGAATCTCATTTTCTCATGCTTTTAATTAATGTGGCATTCTGCGCTGGGATAGGGGTATGTTGTTCACAAACCAATAGCATTTAAACTACAGCACCCACAATGCTGCAACCAAGTGTTTTACACACCAGACAGTCCCCCTCACCTTATACAACCTTGCTTGGGGTTGTGAAACCTTTTTTTTAATTATTTTTTCAATACGGCACCATTAAACATGCATTACACTGGGATGGGGGGGTGCTATTCATGAGTCAAAAGCTTCATCACAACATCTGAAAATTTTAGATTTGACATTCTTTTTATTTCACGCTTTCTTTTAGTTTTTCCTAATTTCACATTTTAAATAAGCTGTATCTGTAGCAAATCACAATGAAGGTGTGGTATGCAGATGTGACTGTGTAACCATCAGGCACGAAGGAGAGAAAAACAAAAAAATCTCTGGGGGTCCAAGGCCTGATGATTGACCTCCCCTCCAGGTATGACAAGTAGTTACTAGAAACAGTTCACATGCACCACCATGCAGATTGACACGGTGAATTCTATTTCCTGTATTATGTCAGGCTAGATATTAATGTTGAGTATGTCCCATCCACTGGGTTGAGCAGTACAGGATCTTGAGTTTTGTAGGGACTCGTATCGGCTGGGTTCCTTGCTTCAGAAATCCAGGAAGATCCCTTGTCATGCGGAACAGAGCTCAATATCAACCAAAGGCACCGAAGAGAGAACAGTGGCAGGCATGGTGTGGAGAAAAAAATGGGTTAGACACAGAAAAAACAATTGCAACGTGGTTGTCTACTTACCCACCTGATATCTGTTTCTGCACTTCCTAAAGAATTAGATCACTCAGGATCAATAAGACTACAGAGATGATGTAGAAGACTACAGCATTGTTAAATATGCTTGAAGGTTTGGGGCATCCTACAAGGTCTGACATATTTCCACAATTTAGGGGCTGTGTGCTTAAATGCTCTGCTACCTGCTTGCTATTATTAACGTAATCTGTTCATTGATCTAGACAGCATCCTGCAACTGCCATAATCTTACTGGAAGAAAAGGATCACTTTGGTATCTAGGCTGTTCTTTTTTGATGAGTCTCCAAGCCTGGAGATGTACACGGTTTGATATTGAAAGTCAGTGGGGTTCGGACTTCGATGATGTGATTGTGTTTTTATTGTTTCGGTTAGAATCCTTTTAGTAGTGTGTCCTGTCTGAAAGGTACTGTAGAGATGGTACTATTTGGGTAACCTAATAATAAGGAATCACATTAGATACACCTCTATTTGATAGAAGCCAGTTTTCTTTGATCTTTCTTACATCGGAGTGGAATAAATCATGTCATGGTGACATACTGTTGATTTAGAATTCTTTGCACTACTACTTTGATGTTAACACTGTGTAGTAATCATATATAAAAGGGACTGTGTTGTGTTATGATGAACTTTTTTACCGTTTTCATAATACTTTGTTTGGTTTCTGGCAATAGATAACAAATGGTTTCTAGTGATTTTTTTTTGTGTTCTAGTGTTTTTCATTATTTTTTCGCAAAGTGTCTGAAAGTTTACTCTTACCCAAGAGATTTTTGGGGGAATATTGAAACTTGTACTTACATGTCTTTTGGAGTTGAATTCTGCTGAGAACACATTGACAGTCTTCTTGAGTTTCCAGCATGTCTTTTATGTAATGCTTGGGAGTAGGGGGTGGTTGCTCACTCATCAGTAGTGCCTGAAATATAAAACCGTAAGAAGGGTTACGAACTGCAAAGAATCCAAAGAATATTAATGGGTCACAGATCAAGATCTAGGTATATGCAGAATTTGACAGATCTCTCTTGATCAAACTCCTTTTTTTTTTACTTTGTGTTTTTATAGCAAGACATTATATTGTTTCTGTGCTAAATGGCAAGCTCTTTAAGGTGTTCATGTTTGTGCCTTTGTTTCTATATTATTGGAAAGAAACCTAGTAATTGATTTGATGCATCCATATCTAATCATCAATCTGATACACAGTAATTCTATCTTCGAGATGCCTGTGTCATGTAATAAATTGCAAAGATTATCAATAATCTTTTATGCCTTTTTATGCCTTCTTTGGAGTGTTTTTTAAAAAGGTATCTCTAATTTATAGAACCATTAATGCCAGAAGATAACCCTGAAATCCAAACTTCCTAACAATAACAAACAATTATAACATCCACTGGAAAATGTCATCCTATGTTTCTGTTGAATCTAAAACTACATGTCCTGCTTAAAAAACCCTTTCATAGTGATACTCACCAAACTGGGGTTGGCAAAATGTACATATCCACGTTACTTCATTCTTTGTGCTTTCATACTCTTCTTTTGAGATGCACAATTCATGGAACCAGTTTTCACAACTGTCACACTGGACCTACACAGAGTAAACCTTATATTAGTTCAGCTATCACATTTCATTGGCATACATTACACATAATAATGTTACTACCCCAAGTATCTAGGGGTAAAGGGGTGTAACATTTAGAATAATTCTTTTGGAAGCAGGTGGGTTCTGGTAAGTGACTAGGAAGCACGATAACAAAGGTGGGTGTAAAAGTGATGATTTTAAGTTAAAAAAGTGACTGGTAAGACACAATAACACACAGGGGTAAGGGAACTAGAGTGGTGCCAAAGAAAAGAAAATAACCAAACAAAATGGAGCTGGCTAAAAAAAGTGAGGGAAAGCTAACCTGACTGCAAAAGAAAACCCGAAACACACGGTCTTCTGCGTCTTCAACACCCTAGCTAACCTCCCCTGACTACTCAAAACCATACAAGAAAAATGGCACTCACCCGTACTTAACTAGTGTTACTAATACAAAATCATTTAAGTGTGTAGAATGTACCCAACAACCTGAACTAACCTTATACACAAAAGTTTACACAAAAACACAAGTGAACTAGGAATACAAATAAGGGAAAACGAGACTAATCGACAGGAACAGGGTACAAAAGAACATAAAGGTTGAACATGTAACATGTTAGGGCAAGATAATGGCAAAACAAGGACAAACACAAACAAACCAAAGTACAAAGAAATGAACAGAAAACAACAAACCAACAAAGCCAAAACAATAGCAAAACAAAGCGATAACCACAACTAAATGAAGCAAAGCAAAACCAAGCAGGACCAAAGTCAAACGAAAGGCTCTTCCTTCAGAAAACCTCCATGTTATATAGTGAATAAGATGCACGCTGGCTGAGAAGCTAATTGATCATGATGTCATACAGAACAGTGGTGTAATGGTGGGCCAATGGGGGAGGGAGAACAATCAAAGGGTCAGCAGTGTGGAACATAAAAAAACACAGACCACACACTGGGACGTAACAATTACACATACAGATAAAAATGATGTTCACTTTCCCAGTTTGTCTGCAGCACCAGTGTTTCTCCACACATCAGACACATGTCCTGGAGAGGAGCTATAATAAACATGCCAAATAGACTGATTTCTCCAATGTTATCTACAGATCATTGTTGCATAATTGAAGACCATTTGATAGAGACCTTTTCATATGCACTTTCCTGATTAGGTGTTCTACTGCTTCTTAAACTGCACATTGTCATGTCTCAGAATACTCCTGTCAACACCTGTTACCCTTTTTTGTGTCAGCGTGTGTTGCTATGATTTTAAGGGGGCACATGATCACACAGCTATCATTTTTCAGTTTGCTTTGCTTCACTATGGGCAATTTAGACCCACACCTTTCCCAGACAATGGTTGTGTCAACCACGACGAAGGCCAAAGTGTCATTGAATTTTAACTGTGCGAAATGTGATTTAATTAACTTTTCATCTCTGTGTTATATAGTACAAAAAGGATACCCAAATGAGTTCTGCATATAAATAAATCGAGAATCTTTTTTCATTCAGACTTGTTACATAGACAGAACATGCTTCAGGAAAACAACATACACCAATAAACGCAGGCAATGATGATCAAATGGTACAATACCTGAAGCTTCAAGAATTCTGATTGACAGGTCTTCCCGCAACTTTCTTATTTCTTTGGCGCTGCTGTTCATCTCGATGTATGTTGGAATATCCAGGAAATTGTTCACGATGTCTGCGCCCATCTAACAGACGAAGGTTTGTCACAATTATTATTTCCCTAAAAATCTCTCATACAATAGTTTTGAGACAGTCCAAAATTTCTGCATGGAAAGGTTATGCTGACCTGCATCACAAAGACCCCACAGCTTGAGGCATCTGCTTGCTTGGTGTGACCAATCACGCTTGGGTGCCAGATGATATTCAACCAGTCTTCTTTTCCTAGGACGTTCCTTCGCATCTTGAAAATCCCTGTGAATCAAAATAATAGGTTATTGATAAATGAGGACATATTTGTCATGCTGAATTTGAATGTGAAATGCATGTGTGCCCGTGTAGAGTTTCACCACGAAACCAATGCTTGATTTTTTTACCTGAAACTTTTTGCCGCTGCAGTGGAGTCTGCCATCTCGTCACTCCCCATAGGGTCGACCACAAAGACTTTCTGGGATGGAGCACACAGATACTGCAAGAAACAAAGGGCCCATCATCAGACATGAAGTTGCATTTAATGTGGGGCCAGACACACAGGCAGTTTCAGGAGTTTAATGTTGTGGAAACAAAACTTTTTAATATTTAAATATTTTATTTATATTTATATATTATTTAACATGTAATATTTTGCAAACCTCAGCAAAGACAGTCAGAAAATGACCTAACAGTACTTTTTTTTTCCTACATGACACTTTGACCTGCTTGGTGTCATGGAGGGGGTGACTGCGGAGGATAGGGATTCTATGCGGAGCTCTTCGGAAGGGTAACGATAGGCGAAGGCGTAATCGGAGAAGTAGCTAAGTCCAAAATCCGGGTAGTCGTAGTAGGAGCGTTGGTACAGAATCGGTAGGCGCGGGCGTCGTCTGGAAAGAAGAGCAGGGTCCAAAATCCAGGAGAGAGTAGTAGGCGCGTAGGTACAAAGTTGGGAGGCAAAGACGTAGCAGAAGAACAGCAGGGTCAAGATCCAGGAGTCAAAGAGTAGTATCACAGAATGTAAACTAGGAACTAAGCTCAGGGAGAATATCTCAATCGTGAGCACTGAAAGGGGATCTGGCGAGGGTTTAAATAGAGGAAAGATTGGTGCGTGCACGTTTGGGATGGGAGGAGCTCGTGGGAATGCATGAGTGCCTGCCTGCGGGGGTGCAATTCATGACACTTGGTTTTCTGTTTATTACACAGCAGTATTCACAATAATATTTTAGGAAAAGTGCACTGTCACTATTGCCTTGGATACTCACTATCCATGTCCGCCTTTTTTAACAGGAGAGGAACCAATACATTGTAATTTTTTTAGATGCAACAGGGATAATCACTTGAACTGTGTTATGGTTCCAAGTGTAATTATAAACCTATGCTGTTTTGGATTACCTGCACCACACTTACCAACAACTTCCAATGGACACCAGTGTTAAAAAAAAATAATTATGGCTTCATAGTTTTCAAAGTTGACCTGTAATGAAAGGAATGACGAGATTAGCACGACAGGCTGCCTCACATGGATGGTGTGCTACCTTTGAATTTTGATTTCTGACTATAAAGGTAGTTTCTTTAGGCAGCACCATGGGCACAGTTGTGACCTGTTTTGATTGCTTGTAGCTCTCCTTGTTTCTCTATTGATAAAACAATCATCAGTTAGTGAAAAACCATGTTTGCCTCTCACTAATGTAATCCATCAACATTTGTGTTTGATGTCCTTACCTTGGACAAAAGTTGTCTAGCCATGTGCTCTCTATTCCCACTTATGATTACACTAGTTGTGTAGTGGTTCATTAGGAAAACCTTCTTCCCCAAGTCCATGGATTCTTTCACTACTTGAAAGTAACACTCAATGGTCTTATGGAACAAGCAAATACAATTGAAGAAGATATGATTTCACGCACTCACACACATTTGATTACACAAAAGCTCAGAAACCTTAACAAACCTTGCAATCAAACACTTTCATCTCACCTCGCCTATGAGCCACTCATCTGGTTTCAGAGACACAAACTCTGAGTGTCTGAGAATATATGTGTCTGCACTGTGCATGGATGGCAAAACTGCAACCACTAATTCACTCGGATTGATGTTCCAAAGGGCGTGAACCTAAAAAAGATTTACCAAGCCAAAAGCATACACAAGAGATCACTGGAGCTAACATAACGAAAATTGAGATTACACACCACTATCAACAAGTATAACAAGTTAGAGAGAAACGACAAAGAACACCTACAGTAGTAGAAGATGACATTCATAAGCTCTGAAAAAGAAGTGAATGTCCACACAGAGAAATATTTGAAATACAAATCCTACCTTCTTTCTGAAATCTGTTTTCTCTTTTATAAGTTTTGAGATGGGGCGTGCATCACAGTGTGGTGTGATCACTTCAGTCATGCCCACGGCAGCTTGCTTGGGTGACACTTTCCCTTCTTCTTTGTGCTGCCATTCTTTACATTCTGTGGTTCCTGATTTCCCCTGCTGTACTTGCAGGCCGTTGCTGTCATCTGGCGACTTTTCACTTGTTTCAATATTTCTATTGCTAACTTTTTTTTCCTGTTTTCTCATTTTTTGGGGGATTGGAATTTTCTGTGGTGCGCTGTAGAATTTATTTTTTGTTTCTTTGCCTACACCTGGTGCTCTCTTTGCCCATTGTTCCTGTGCATGTTCATGACGTGTTTTAGTGGTGATCAATGGTGCCATCAAAACCTTTTTGGGGAGATCATTTTGGATTATATGTTCTCTGTACCACCCTAGAGGGATTTTCTCATCATCGTAATAAACTCTGCTGGCTTCAGTTTCCTCCTGTGCTGAAGTATTGATTGCTTGACAATGCCAAACCAGGTCTCAACATGACAGTAAGTGGCTCTTGTTTGTGCTACCTCTGACATTGATATGTCTTTTTTGCTGTCTGAAGCATATCTTGTCAGGTCACCCAACAAAATTCCACTCCACAGTGGAAATAATGCCATGTATCTTTGCAACAGAAATCTAATTCTGTCTTCACAGAAATAGGGGTTCACATTGTGTTGTGTCCCATAGTCATCATGTCCTTGAACTGATATGCTGTCTTCATAAATACCTTTGAACTCCACAGCGAAAGGAGAGCAGCCCAGGTTGCCTCTCATTTTTGGGTATAGTACCTCATCTGTGTCTTTGACTTCTGCTTCCTTTTCCATCTGGTCTGGTGTGGTTGTTTGAGAAATGTAAGCGTTAAGTAGGCAGACACTAGTTTGGACTTCAGTTGTGAACCTCCTGCTTGAGAGTACAATACACATGTGTTTGAAAACATTTCCGCTGACACTCAAATTTGTGCTGTTTTGCAGGATGGCAAAGGAAAATGTTGCAAAGTCTCGCAGTCCTTTGTCTGTTGTTTTTTTACTAATTGCTTGAGAGACAGCCTTTATGACATGGGCAGAGCAAAGGTGCAAAACAGTGAACATCTGAAGTTCTGTGTACTTAAGTTTGCCTTGGCAGACTTTCATTGCACGATTTAAGTATGCATGGATGGTGTCCCCATTGAAGGCAAAAAAAACACTGTGAATCAGGGCCCAGCTGTAGTCAGTTTCTACATGCTGCACTCTCTTGGTAGTACATGTTGAGATGTCAAATTTACGTAGCCAACGTTCTATACTGACAATGGTGTGGTCAGTTGTCAACATTTCAGACACTGGTAATGGAGGCTTTCTTTTCCACCTCCAGGTAACGTAAGACTGTATTACAAAATTCTTTTGTTCTCCGATGGAATTTTTCTGACTACCCCTCCTGTTGCATCCAGGTAAAGGATGACTTTCTCCTTCATCTTTAGATGGGCAATAAGAATTCACATACTCTGTTCTGTGTAAAGATAGGCAGCAAATGTGTCTAACTGCAAAATCTGTATATATCCTGAAAAATGGACAGTGTTGAAGTCGCATGCTTTCATATATTTTTGTGCCATATGTAATTCAATCACTGGATCATAGTGAATGCGTTTACTGTTCCTGAACTCTGATGAAATGACTTTCAGCACATTCTGTGTTAGTGGTTTAGATAAATTGCCTGCTGCAATTTCAGCAAGCGGAGTTCTGCTCAGGTTCCTGTAGTACACATTGCTGATTCCTTTTGTGAGGGCACTGGCAATCTTTCGACGATAAGGCTGACGTGCTTGTTGAAATTGTTTCCCTTTTACTGTGCTGTATTTGCCCTACTTGTACAACATAAATTGTGATGTCATCATTGCCCATTGGTTTGTGTCTTGTTGTCATTATGTATTTTACATTGCAGGACCTGAAGGTACAGACTGCTTTTATCATCAGAAAGTTTTTTTTTTCTGCTGTTCTCTTTCCTGATGTATTGGTATTTAAAGGCTATTGGGCAGCAAGGATTTATCTTCCTGAACTCGATATATAAGATCTGGGTCCATGGTCGTCTTAGTTTAGATGTACCTTTTAGAGGTGCTATTTTTCTCCATTGTTCAGCCTTTAGACATACTTTGAAAGTTTTAGGCAAAGACATAATCTTTCTTAATCTTCTTTTATCCTGAGGTGACGTCCCAGATGAGCTTGCCCCCTGGGAATATTCACTGTGCTCTTCAGGCTTTTTTTCTGATTCTACACAGATTTGTTTTCTCCCTCTAACATGTCACCACTGTCTGTGCTGCCGTGTGCTGCCCATGCATCTTCTGTATCTTCTGATGAACTTCTGAGCTCTGTGTTGCCTTCCAAACTATGTCCCTCACTTTGACTTGAAATACTGACTATAGATTGTGTACTGTCATCTGGTTTGGAATCCCTACCAATACTCTCCTCTTTCTGCACCCTAAGCACTTGGGTTCTTACTTTTTTTCTATCTTCATGCCAAATCACTGATTGTTGCTGGGGCAATCCTCTCCAAGGACTCTGTTTGACAGTGTTGACCACATATTGTCATTACAAGTATTTTTTTTTCGAGTTTAGAAAACTTCAGAAATTCATTGATCATATTCCCTACTCCACCAGCCCTTGACCACAGGTCTGAGGGGTGGGTAGTGTGGTGCAGGTTCTTGTCCCATCCTGCTCTTGGTCTTGTTAGCTGGTATGGCTTGGTTTGGGGGTGTTTATACCAGAGTGGTCCAGGAGGGGGTTGCAGGTGTCTCGGGGGCATTCTTGATTTTCTATGACTTCAGGTTGATTCTGTTTGTTCTGAGTGTCTTGGTTATATACACTTGTGTGTATAGATGAAAAAGCTATTGAAGAGCACCCCGTTCATCTCCGTGAAAGTTGGAAGTTTTGATGTTCAAAAAATCCTAAAAAGAGAATTAAAGTTTCACACAACAAAGCATGACTGTGAAAGGTCAGGAGGCCTGCCTTGTGTGCACAACACTTGATTACAGTAAAAAAATCATGAAGCCATGAAGAAGACCCACCTGTCCCAGTGTATTACCTGTAGTGTTATCTTCAGAAAATCATAAAAAATAAAGAAAGGGGCCACAGCCACAGCAAGGTTGTATGAGGTTCGAGGGCCTGTCTGGTGTGTAAAACACTTGGTTTCAGCAGTGTGGCTGTTGTATTTGAATTGCTATTGAGCCATGAAAAAGACCCACCTATCCCAGTGTATTACCTTTAGTGTTATCTTCAGAAAATCATAAAAAAATAAAGGGGCCACAACCCAAAACAAAGCTGGGAAAAGTCAGAGGACCTGCTTAGTGTGCAAAACACTTACATGCAGCATTGTGGGTGCTGTGATTTAAATGCTATTGGTTTGTGAACAGAATACCCCTATCCCAGTGCATTGTGCCACATTAAATAAAAGCACGAGAAAAAGAGATTCAGAACACAAAGCTGTGTCAGCGTTCTGTGTAAAAAGTCGGTTGGAACATCATGGGAGCTGTTTTTAATAAGCCGCTGAGTAAAGAATATTTTAATCTTCCTGCTGTCAGTAGTATTGTCAATATAGTTGACCCTTACCTGAATGAAAACAGGACGTAAAGGAGGGGTTTCAGAAATCAAACAAAGCTTTATTCCCGTGCTTACAGTCTGGGTAATTGGAGACTGCGCTGTTCTGCTTCCTATGGTCATATTGACCGTATTGAACAGTATTTCTCGCGTTGTGAACGTGTGCACACAGCGGTCCCCAGGTTCCAGTTCGTGCGTAATTACGCATCGATGAAAAACCGGAGGTTTAAAAAAAGATAATTAGCACACTGATAGTTTGGTGTAGAGGCTGTGGAAATATCCGCAAGTCGTGGTCTTTAAAATGCATTTGGTTTGAAGGCGTTCTGTGCTTCCATTGCGAAGATATGGACAAAAGAATATTCGAGTGTGGTCAAAAAAACGTCATAAAAACGACAAAGTGAAGGCTGAGAAAGCATTCACAATGTATTTTATACACAAAGCTGTGTTTTTGTAATTCTAAGAGATTTCGCGAAAGCCCTACAGGCGTGCCAAAATCGTTTTCTAACTTCAAGTTAACTTTTCCCCGGTCACGTTTTGCACGTTCGAGTAGTTTTAATGCGGCTCCTTCGTACACGGTGCTGATCTTTTGGAAAGCAGGAGGCAAAACCAACACGTTCTCATACCGGATGTTGAAACCCAGGCCGCCTGGCTGAAAACCAGGAATCCTAACCGCTAGACCATATGGCAGCGAACAACCATGCTGTTCCCGGTATCATGCAAGCAAACTACATAAATATGAGAAAACACGCAAGAGAGTTGTCACTCAGAGTGTCGAAGGGTCGATGTATACTGGGGCTCACTTGAAATGCAACGTCAGGACTTTTCCGAATTATGTCACACGAAGAGAGCACAGCCTTTTCCATCCTACCATATGTGTCTCGGTAACTCGCCGTGATCGTATAGTGGTCAGTACTTTGCGTTGTGGCCGCAACAACCCCGGTTTGAAGCCGGGTCATGGCAGAATAGGGGCGTCTGCTTTTACTACTTGTACGAATGAAGGCAAAAAAAAGCCAATCGATGTGAACGAACGGCGCTTTACAGAGGAGTACTGCCTGACTGGATCGTTGATGAACGACAGAGGCCACTGCGACCTCTGTCGGTCTTCTCGGTTTTCTTCAATGACTTACTAAGGATCTTCTTCACATTCGCCCATGCAGGGGAAGCCAGTTACACCAAAGCAAACGCAGGAAAGTGCATTTCAAGCAGAGACCAGGAGGGACTTGTTTACACCGAGAGTGGTCGGAGAATGGAACAATGCGCCCAGCCCTGTTGCTGGAGCTGATTCTTGATGAGATCTTGGGCTCACTAAGAGGCCCCCGCTGGATGCTAATCTTTCTGTTGTTCTTGCAGGTCCTGCGCTGCTTTTGAGCCGAAAGAGCTCGTCCTGGTCTGTCGGCACAGCCCAATTGCAAATGATCGGCTCCGCGTACAGAAGGAACGTGCGTTTGGTACAAGAGTGCATGAAGGCACCGGAAATACATTGGGAACAAATGACCGGTCGCTCAAGACCTCTGTGAAGTACAGGAGCGTGCAAAACGAGGCTGTTTCCACCCGGTCTCGGACCAGGGACCTTTCGCGTGTTAGGCGAACGTGATAGCCGCTACACTACGGAAACCTGCAGGGACCGCTGCTGGTGTCTCGCTTGCGTTTCGGGCTGAGAAAGGGACACGTCACTTTAGGCAGGGGGCGCTGGAGAGAGGAACAAAGGGCGCGATGAAACAAAATGTCAAAACTCGGGATCGAACCAGGGACCTTTAGATCTTCAGTCTAACGCTCTCCCAACTGAGCTATTTCGGCAGTGCGCAGAGCCCACAGCCACCTGCTCCAGCCTTCCTGTGTTGCGGCATGAGCGCACCAAGAGTAGCGGGAGAGTGTTGCAGGAACGTCACTCAGAAGGAAAGCCACCCAGGTGCGCCCTCTGAGCTCTGTCCAGCGCATCTTCCTCGCATGGACTTCTGCCTGCGACGGGCAGGAAACAATTAGCAAGAACAGAATGACACCCCATGGGTGTCTCATGACCACACCTTAGGTTGTGACACGTGCAGGTGTGAGGGGTTGCCGGGCTACTTTGGAGCAGAGCTTGGGCGGAGGGGGGGCGGGAAAGCAGACAAAGAAGTGACACCTCAAGGTCTGCACGATCACAGCTCTCCGCCGCCCCAGGCTTCCGCTCGATAAGCTACTGGACACACCCTCCTCACACAGACCGTGGAAAAGCCCCCGAGTGGGAGGGCTCTCTCTTCCTCCCAGGAGCTCTTGAAAATGACACACAGACAGGGCGCGGGGAGCCGCCGCCTGCAAACACGGCTCCAGGCAGGACTTCACTCCGCAGGAGCCGCAGAGCAGAGGAGATGGGGGCAGCTTAGCTCCTGTGCAGAGACCTGAGCTGTTGTTGCTGCGGACGCTGTCTTTTCTTCACTCGGGGTAGGAGTGAATGTTGAGTTGCCCTTAGAAATGAAGCAGAGCACTTCAACGACACGGGTGTGTGTGTGTGCGCCCTGGTGATTCTGGGAGACAGATCGAACCTGGGCTAAAAGAGAGGGGGCTTAGCCCTCTTCCATTTGCTAGTTCAAAGTTGTACAACCCATTTGTATCTGCTAGGTGGCGCAGTCGTCGTGCACAAAGAACGCTTTGAAAAGCGTCAAAGGCAAGTCATTCCGAGTTGGTCGTTTGTGTTTTCCGTTCAGACGCGAAATGCTGAAATGATCTCTCGGCTCCTCGGTTGTCATTTCTGCTCCGTAAAGGAATTACAGCACGCGTCGCCTTCCAGCACGCTGGGTCGGGACATGATGCCGGGGGTCGGCACATCCGCTGTCTTCCTCATTAGTATAGTGGCAAGTATCCCCGCCTGTCATGCGGGAGACTGGGGTTTGATTCCCCAACGGGGAGTATCTTTTCTTTCACCTCCTTAGAGAAAGGACTGCCTTTCACTTCTCTGTTTTCTTTCATAGCATCGTGCACCTTTTCATTGCTCTCGCTTTCAGAGCCTCCGCACAGCACACGACTCGACATCAGGAAGCACATTGAAGTGAAAGCAGGAAGCGCTGTGACATGCACTGTGCAGATCCTGCCACACTAAGAGGTGAGTGGGTCTGTTCGATGCACGAAGAACCCTTTGATAAGCGTCAAAGACAAGTCATTCCGAGTTGGTCGTTTGTGTTTTCCGTTCAGAAGCGAAATGCTGAAATGATCTCTCGGCTCCTCGGTTGTCATTTCTGCTCCGTAAAGGAATCACAGCATGCGTCGGCTTCCAGCACGCTGGGTCGGGACACGATGCCGGGGGTCAGAGAGAGCGATGTCTTCCTCGTTAGTATAGGACCTGTCACCTATCCCCACCTGTCACACGGGAGACCGGGGTACATCAGGACGCGCATTGAAGTGAAAGCAGGATGCGCTGCGACATGCACTGTGCAGATCCCGCCACACTAAGAGGTGAGTGGGTCTGTTCGATCACAGCGCTAGGCGAATCCCCAATCCCCTTTTGTGCGTGGCGACAAAAGAAGGCTGTTTCCACCCGGTTTCAAACCGGGGTCTTTTCGCGTGTGAGGCGAACATGATAACCACTGCACTACGGAAACGGTGGTAAGATGTGCCCAGCGGCCCAGCGCTGAGCTTCGCCAATGCGATTCAGCTGCTTCCAGTGCCTTTATTGGAGTGCGCTGATGGACCGTGCTCTCTCTCCAGAGACCAGCACGCCTGTCATGGACGGAGCAGGAAAGGCGGCGCCACATTCTACAGCCCTCTCCAAGCAATCGATGTAATCGGGCTACTGAAGTGGAGAAAATCGCCTCTCCAGAAAGTGCAAATATCATCTTGGAGACTATAAATCCTGTTGCTGAAGGTCAGCCCTGTCTACCAGAGTAACCCTCCCACAGCGATGATCAGCTCGTCTCACACGCGAGAAGTTTCGGTTGGAAACAAGCGCCCCCTCTTCTCGCACGTTTTGCACGTTCGAGTAGTTTTAATGCGGCTCCTTCGTACACGGTGCTGATCTTTTGGAAAGCAGGAGGCAAAAACAAAACGTTCTCATACTGGATGTCGAACCCGGGCCGCCTGGCTGAAAACCAGAAGTTCTAACCGCTAGACCATATTTCAGCAAACAACCATGCTGTTCCTGGCATCATGCAAGCAAACTACAGATGCAGCCATTCAAAGTGAGCGGTACAGACACGTACTGCAGGTAAGATGACACGGGGTACCGCGGTGCGTGATTGGTTGTCCGACAGGGGCACTCGTGGTCCGTTGGTCTGTCGTAGAAAGACTTACTGTAAACGTCTTTACTGTGCCCGTTGTAGATATTGAATTTTACCACTGAAAGGAAATCTTAGTAGCTGAGCATAAAAAGAATAGGAGCATACTGTAACGCGTGTGAAGGCCATAAACGATATTAATTTTGGAACATAAACATACAGTATATAGCTGGTCTTGGTACTTTAAAGAAAAAAATACACACCAGTATTCCATTTCTCCCTAAACATTGTAAGCTTCGAAGTCTTTAACTAACGTGATACCGGAGTCAACAAGCATACTTTTAGAATTTGATTAAAAGGGAATATAATATGGAATCGCGTATCTAAAGAATTTATTAACGGTATGATTATATTCGTGTACTGCGACAGGGCTGTGTAAGGCTGTTTCGCCTCCCTGTTCACGCGAGTTGTCTTGTAGCCTACTGGTCTAGGTGCGTGACTACCAACTGGCGGGTTGTGTGTTCGAATCCAGCTGGTGCTGGACTTTACTCTTAACAAACATTTCTTCGAAAAAATAGGTAAGCGATATTATGGACAATCAATTGACTTTTATATTTCAAAATATCGCAACATGATCGATATTTGCGATATTTTGAACATATCTTCCCTTCTGACAGCGGTTCCTGCTTCTAGTGTGTGTGTTTGTGCAACAGAGTACATTTTTATAGAGAAATGGAGGCTGGACAGTATGCGTTACAAAATAAACATTTATATTGATTTAAATCGTGTTCTGATTTAAATCGCAAACGCGTGTTTAATTATGTGTTTTTTAATCATAATCAGGCTAATGCATTTCTACATTTTCTGTATGAACCAGCTTAGAGGTTCATACAGAAAGACAGCTTGTGTTTAAATTGAGTGTAAGGTAATTTATGCTTCTAAAGTCATGGTCAGCATTTATTGTACTGTGCTGTAAACTTTTTCTGTGCCTAGTCACATTATTTTATAGCGTTTTTATTGCGTTATTAAATCCGGTGGCGCTGTGTGTTAGTTTCCTGACTCCCATTATTTAAACTGCGACACTGATCATTCATCTCTAAATAAACTTTATTTTATATAGCGTTTTAAGCGAATAGGTAATTAGATTGCTCTTAAACCTAATCGCTTTTTCTACATAAACACAGCGTGATTGCTCTCTGAAAATGCTTTTCCTTAAAGCGATTCGATTGAGGGAGTAGCCCAGCTACCACTTAACACTGTACTTCCTACTTTGAATACCTGTGAGACCGGTTTAATTCGTCACAGCCAGCACTCCGGGAGTTCATATTGCTTGACTAATTTTAAAAACTAAGTTATAAATGCAAACGCTTCCTCGGTGCACTGCTCTGGTACGCCGGGTCTTACACAGTGCCTGTTGGCAGTAAGCGTTACAATATACATACCCAACACTGCTTGTACCCATCTGTCATGCAAATAAAACACCTTGAATTGAATTGAATTGAGGGAGAGAGGGGGGTAGTGGGACAGATATACTGTAGACAGACTCAAGGCAAATAAGATACTTATGGGTACGCAGGCATTCACGACAGCAACATACGAAACGTTTGCACGTACTGTATAGTTAAGTTATAACTTGGTTTTCAAAGTGCAACGAAATACAATATTGTTGTTGCTGCTGTTCTGGTTGTTTTTATCCCGTAAAGCGTTTTGAGAAGCCACCTTTAAAGGCGATATATACTGTAAAACCGCTGATTCTTATGGAATGTGTTCCGCAGGAGATTCAAATTTTAATTTATTTATTTTTTAATCGCGTATCTTAGGAAATTATTTATTGTCGTCATATTTGGCCAGGGCTTTAAAGAGAAGGCGCGCCAAAAAATGTCGGTGCCGTCGTCTCCGCTTTAAAGGTACCCCCGTGCTGGAAGAATTTGACCTCAGAACGTTTGCCCAGCGTAGTTATAGTGGACATAAAAACAAGAGTTCGCTGGCATTATATCCTAGAAGACACAGACCTGGGGAAAAGACCGTGAGCCTGTCTCTAAATACTAATAATACAGTATGTGATCTCCTGTCCCAGCCTGAGGAACAGACAGTGAGCCTGTCTCTCAATAATAATAATACAGTGTGTGATCTCCTGTCCCAGCATGAGGAACAGACAGTGAGCCTGTCAATCAATAATAATAATACAGTATGTGATCTCCTGCTCCAGCCTGAGGAACAGACACACAGACTGAGACTGTCTCTAAATACTAATAATACAGTGTGTGATCTCCTGCTCCAGCTTGAGGAACAGACAGTGAGACTGTCTCTCAATAATAATAATACAGTGTGTGATCTCCTGTTCAAGCCCAAGCGAAGACACAGTGAGCCTATCTGTCAATAATAGTAATACAGTGTGTGATCTCCTGTCCCAGTCTGAGGAACAGACAGTTAGCCTATCTGTCAATAATAATAATACAGTGTGCGATCTCCTGTCCCAGCCTGAGGAACAGAGAGTGAGCCTGTCTCTCAATAATAATACAGTGTGTGATCCTCTGTCCCAGCCTGATGAACAGACAGTGAGCCTGTCTCTCAATAAAAATAATACTGTGTGTGATCCCCTGTCCCAGCCAGAGGAACAGACAGTGAGCCCGTCTCTAAATAATAATAATACAGTGTGTTATCTCCTGTCCCAGCCTGAGAAACAGTGAGCCTGTCAATCAATAATAATAATACAATATGTGATGTCCTGTCTCAGCCTGTGGAACAGAGAGTAAGCCTGTCTCTCAATAATAATAATACAGTGTGTGATCTCCTGTCCCAGCCTGGGGAACAGTGAGTCTGTCTCTCAATAATAATAATACAGTGTGATTTCCTGTCCCAGCCTGTGGAACATACAGTGAGCCTGTCTCTCTATAATAATAATACAGTGTGTGACCTCCTGTCCCAGCCTGAGGAACAGAGAGTAAGCTTGTCTCTCAATAATAATAATTCAGTGTGGGATCTCCTGTCCCAGTCTGATGAACAGACAGTGAGCCTGTCTCTAAATAACAATTATACAGTGTGGGATCTCCTGTCCCAGCCTGGGGAACAGTGAGCCAGACTCTCAATCATAATAATAATACAGTGTGATCTACTGTCCCAGCCTGAGGAACAGACAGTGAGTTTATCTCTCAATAATAATACAGTGTTATCACCTCTCCCAGCCTGGGGAACAGACAGTGAGCCTGTCTCTCTATAATAATAATTCAGTGTGGGATCTCCTGTCCAGCTCTGAGGAACAGTGAGCCTGTCTCTAAATAATAATAATACAGTGTGTGATCCTCTGTCCCAGCCTGAGGAACAGACAGTGAGCCTGTATCTCAATAATAATAATAATAATAATAATAATAATAATAATACAGTGTGTGACCTCCTGTCCCAGCCTGAGGAAGAGACAGTGAGCCTGTCTCTCAATAATAATAATACAGTGTGTGATCTCCTGTCCCAGCCTGGGGAAAAGACAGTAAACCTGTCTCTCAATAATAATAATCTAGAGTGTGATCTCCTATGTTAGCCTGAGGAACAGACAGTGATCCTGTCTCTCAATAATAATAATCCAGTGTGGAATGTTCTGTTCCAGTCTGAGGAACAAACAGTGAGCCTGTCTCTCAATAATAATAATAATAATAATACAGTGTGTGATCTCCTGTCCCAGCCTGAGGAACAGACAGTGAGACTTTCTCTCAATAATAATAATACTATGTGAGCTCCTGACCCAGCCTGGGGAACATACAGTGAGCCTGTCTCTCTATAATAATAATTCAGTGTGGGATCTCCTGTCCAGCTCTGAGGAACAGTGAGCCTGTCTCTAAATAATAATAATACAGTGTGTCATTTCCTGCCCCAGCCAGAGGAACAGACAGTGAGCATGTCTCTCAATAATAATAATACAGTGTGTGATCCTCTGTCCCAGCCTGAGGAACAGACAGTGAGCCTCTCTCTCAATAATAATAATACAGTGTGTCATTTCCTGCCCCAGCCAGAGGAACAGACAGTGAGCATGTCTCTCAACAATAATATGAAAAAACTGTGTGATCTCCTGTCCCAGCCTGAGGAACAGACAGTGAGCCTGTCTCTCAATAATAATAATACAATGTGTGACTTCCTGTCCCAGCCTGAGGAACAGACAGGAGTGAGCCAGTCTCTCAATAATAATAAAGCAGATTATGATCTCCTGTACTAGCCTGAGGAACAGACAGCGAGCCTGTCTCTCAGTAATAATAATACAGTGTGTGATCTCCTGTCCCAGCCTGGGGAACAGTGAGCCAGACTCTCAATCATAATAATAATACAGTGTGTGCTCTCCTGTCCCAGCCTAAGGAACAGTGAGCAGTCCTAATAGTTACCGCTTTCCCGATTTATCTCAGCAGCTTTAATTTCGCCTGAAGCGCAAGCAACTTGTGAGAACAGGTTGGGTTTGCTGTGCTCAACTGGCTCGGCATCTTCGTGTCGTAGCGCCGCAACGGTGTTTTTTTCTTTCCTTCTCTTTTCAGCCCGGAAGAAACATTTTACTTGTTCCTTTTGTAGCCTACGCATGCCGACGCCTGTGTTGTGTTGTGGATTTTCTCCTTCTTGAATTTGTACTCCTCCTCCCTCTCTCTCCCTACCTCTACCTCTCCCTCTCTCTCCCTCTCTCCCTACCTCTCCCTTTTCCCCTCCCTACCTCTACCTCTCCCTCTCTCCTTAACCCCCTCTCTCTCCACCTCTCTCCTTATCCCTCGCCCTCCACCTCTCTCCCTCTCTCTACCTCTCTACCGCTCTACCTCTCTCTACCTCTCCCTACCCCTCTCTGCTCTCTTATTTTCCAGACAGAAATCCAGCTCCGTCCCTCCTGTGGAAGATTGGTGATGCAGGATGAGAGCCCCTAACCGAGAGCACTGCAGCGGCAGGTTCTGTGGTCTGTTTCAAATCAGCCCGCAATGAGACACCGAGGAGAAATGAAGAGCCCCAGTTGCGCTAGAAAATCACCCGGGAAAGAGACTTTCAATGTAGGAAAAAAAAGTCGTTAGTAACGGACATAATATGTTTGTTTTGTTTTTTTAATCACTGCGATGTGTGACTAAGCTCATACTACTAAGAGTTGCCCACTTTGTCTAGATCTGGTAACCTGCTCGTCGCTGGTGGGCCAGATCGTGTCCCCCATCACTATACTGGGGCAATAGGACCCACACAGACCGCAGGGTGAGCACCCCCTGCTGGCCCCACAGAGAGGGAGAGGTAGAGGTAGGGAGAGAGAGGAGGAGTACAAATTCAAGCAGAGGCCTGAGTGGAGCACTGTCATATGGCCCTGACATCAGTCCCTCAACTCTCTGCATAAAGCAGTGTCTTATGACCATGACATCCCACCTCCACCACTCTCAGTGGAAAGCACTGTCGTATAACCATGACATCCCACATCCACCGCTCTCTGCGAAAAGCAGTATCTTCAGGCCCTGCCATCACACCCCCGCCACTCTCTGCGCAAAGAAGTATCGTCAGGCCCTGACATCCCACCCCCGCCACTCTCTACGTAAAGAAGTGTCATATGGCCCTGACACCCACCCCTCCACACTCTGCATAAAGTAGTGTCGTCAAGCCCTGACATCCCACCCCCGCCACTATCTGCGTAAAGCAGTACCTTCAGGCCCTGACATCCCACCCCCACCACTCGCTGTGTAAAGCAATGTCGTTTGGCCCTGACATCCCACCCCCGCCACTCTCAGCATGAAGCAGTGTCTTACGGCCCTGACATCCCTCCCCCACCACTCTCTGCGTTAAGCTGTGTTGTCAGGCCCTGACATCCCACCCCCGCCACTCTCTGTGTAAAGCACTGTCGTATGGCCCTGACATCCCACCACCGCCACTCTCTGCGTTAAGCTGTTTTGTCAAGCCCTGACATCCCACCCCCGCCACTAACTGCGTAAAGTAGTATCGTCAGGCCCTGACATCCCAATCCCGCCACTCTCTGCGTTAAGAAGTGTCGTATGGCCCTGACACCCACCCGTCCACTCTGTGCTTAAAGCAGTGACGTCAAGCCCTGACATTCCAGCCCCTTCCCCCCCGCGTAAAGCACTGTCATATGGCCCTGACATCCCACCCCCGCCACTATCTGCGTAAAGCAGTATCGTCAGGCCCTGACATCCTACCCCTGCCACTCCCTGCGTAAAGCACTGACGTATAGCCCTGACACCCACCCCTCCACTCTCTGTGTAAAACAGTGTCATATGGCCCTGACATCCCACTCCCGCCACTCTCTGCGTAAAGAAGTGTCGTATGTCGTATGTCGAGGTGAGGTGAGGTGCGACACGCCGGAGCCCCGACGCTGCTAATGCGGAGCACTTGTTGAACTGGCATTGAAAGGACGTGTGCGCACGGAGCGAGCCTTCCCTGCGGCGGAGCGTGGAAACTTTCTCTCAGCGCTGCAGGAGTTGTGTGCGCTGCAGCGGTGCCGAGAGAACAGCACAGAAGGCAGCAGGCTCTGGAGAGCGGGTAAGAGACGGAGCCTTGTGGGCAGGCGAGCAGGCCCGTTTTTTGGAAATTACTGAAAAGGCTCCGGTGTTTGTTCGGTTTGTGGCAGGCGCACGACGCGAGCTTGCGTAGCGATCTGCCGGTCTGGTGTTATGCAAATGAGGCCGAATTGCATCCCGGGACATGCTGCGAATGCGCATTGGCGACTGCAGATGTGTAGGAAACGGCGCACTCGTTTTCTCGTTTTGCCCACCCTTTTGAGTGTTAGTGTGGCGTGTGAGTGTGCGAAAGAGTGGGCCCGGCAGGAGGCAGTGGCGTGCGTGGCGAGGAGCTGGCCTAGGCTGCGCGCTTTGTGCTGTGGGTGCTGGCCGCTTGCAGGGCCTTATACAACTTATACTTACCTGGCAGGGGTGATACCTTGATCATCCTGTAGGTGGAGTAGTTGGATTGTTTTCTTGTTTTGTGGAAGCAGTGTTTGTTTTGCAGTTTACGAAATGACAACTTTTGGATCCCGCAAGAATGTTGTGCGTTTTGAGCTTTTGGATGACCTCTTCATGGATCGCATTCAGTTCAGCAGAAAAGTGTTGCAGAAGGAACTTGGCTTTGAACCTTGGCACTTGGATTTCATCTTCGCTTTCCCAGGTCAGAAAGCATTTGAGGTTGTTTTTGCTACCTATTCTCTGTTTGAACAATGTGTGGATGTGTTTGAGGCAAAAAGAGGGAGAGTTCCTGCCCTTGAGAAGATCAACTTGCAGCCTCTGACACAGAGAGAGAGGAAAACGGTGCATGTTGTTATGTTCTCGGATCTGGCAAAGACGGAGGACATTCACACCTGGCTTAACCAGTACTGCACCGTCCACCATGGAACTGAGGTTAGAGATGTTGACGGTATAAAAACAGGAGCAAGGAAATTCAAGGTTTGCTTGCTACCGGACAATGTAAATGGAGGCTTAAGGCACCTGCCCTCTACAATCCGGCTGGGCGCCTGCAATGGCTATGTTTTTTATGTGGGACAACCAAAAGTGTGTCGGTGCTGTGGGACACCTGGCATCGTCCTGCATTGATAAATGCTGCAAGACCTGTGGCAAACAGGGACATTTAGCCTCCGACTGTTCAATGCTGCCAAAGTGCAATTTATGTGGCTCGAAAGGACACGTTTTTAAGAACTGCCCTCACGCCTACGCCAATAAACTCAAAATGAGAAAGGATGAGGCAGTGCTTGTTTCAGCCAAACCGGCCCGAAAATCCAAAGCAAACAACAAGTCAAACAAAGAACCCTTGTTGGACAAAGACTCTCAGCCTCCAGCCAGGATCAGTCCTGCTGTGCTCCGGGGCCGGTGGAAGAGAAATCCACTACGCCCCCACAACCGCAGACTGCTCCAGACAAGCACGAGGGTTTGAAAACCCCAAAGAACAGCGAGGACCCCTCCCCCACTCCTGCTCCTCAGAACGAGGGCCAGTGTGGGGCCCCCCGGTGGAGCGGGTCCAGCGAGGATACCCAGGATTCAGCGGAGCTGCTTTTCTCAGACTCTGCAAGTGCTACAGATGTCCTCCTCTCCTCCATCCAGTCCATCACGGAGGATCTGCAGCAGCTGGTGGGTGAGGGGGAAGAGGAGACTGGTGCATCGTCTGCACCCCTTTCCCCTCAGTGCTCCCAGGAGCTGGACTTGAGGAAACGGAAAAATGACTCTGTTTTCTCCCCGAGCGAGGAGGAAGGAGAGCATGGCGATGGGGACAGCTGGAACCCCTCCACCCCTCCCTCTACCCCCTTCCTTGAAATGGACTCCGTGAACGCTTTTACTGCTGCCACCCTGATGAAGGCTCATTCAGAGGATTGCTGGCAGGAAATTGGTAAGAAGAAAAAGAAAAGAAGAAGGTAACAGGTGAGACAGAAGAGAAATGTGTTTCGTAAAGACTGGTTCCACTTTCTAATGTAATATGGCTCTAAACATAATTTCTCTTAACACCAGAGGTATCAATGACAGAGTTAAATGCCAGTCTGTCTTTGATTACCTCCAGCAGAGAGAAGGAGATGTGTTGATATTGCAGGAGTGTGCTTTAGCCTATCAAGAGAGGTATAAAAGCTTTGAAGATAGGTGGGATAAAGGCCCTTCTGTTTGGTCAGGGGACAATAACAACAGAGCCTCTGGCGTGGCCATTCTTTTCAAAGGACGGGCATTCAAACTGAAAAGTATTCAGAGGGTCATAGATGGCAGGTTGCTGTGTGTGGATGTGGAATGGGGGACCGTTAACCTGCGGCTAATCAATGTGTATTGCCCTACTGACGTGGGAGGAAGGGTGGAGCTACTCAAGGCACTCTCTCCCCTATTGTTATGTAGCACAGACGTGATAGTGGGAGGGGATTTTAATTGTATCTTAGAGTACATAGACAGGCAGTCTAGCTCTCCGATAAAATTGGATTCCAGCTCACTGGCCCTGCAAAACTTAGTTCATCTCCTCTCTCTGCTTAGTTCAAGGGACTGTCTTTGGCCCAGGCCTCTGGAAACTCAACACAAAGCTGCTAGAGAACGAGGGGGTAGTATCCCGCTACAAGGAGAAACTATCAAAGTGGCTGTCCTTGTAGTGTCTTTACGGGTCAGTAGGAGAGTGGTGGGAGGAGGTGAAGGTGAGGACAAGGGCCTTTTTCGTGGCTGAGGGGAGGAAGGCTGCTGCCAGACGGAAAGGAGTGCTAGCCAGGAAACAGAGGCAGCTGCAGTGTCTCTACACGATGCTGCACAGTGGCTTCGATGTGCTCAAGGATATCACCCTTTTAAAAAAGGACATCCGGAGCATAGCCGAAGAAAGTAGTCGAGGAGTGCTTTTAAGAAGCAGAGTGCAGTTCTTGGAAGAAAATGAGAAGTGTACTCGCTTCTTTTTCAGGAAAGTGGTAGGCTCCAAGTCTGTCATGGAAAGTGTAGTTGATGAGGAGGGACGAGAGAGAACAGAGCCGAGTGCTATCCTCTCCTGCACCGAGGCCTTCTAATCAAGACTGTACAGCTCTACAGAGGTAAAGGATGAAGAAATTCATTTTTTTACCTCAAAGCTAGAAAACGTTTTGAGTGAAGAAGATAGGGAAGTACTTGAGAGGGATTTGACAGTAGAAGAGCTGAGACAGGCTATGGAGAGCTTACAGAAGGGGAAAACTCTGGGTGCTGACGGGCTCCCTAAAGAATTTGATTGCACCTTTTGGGATCTGCTTCAGGATCCGCTACTGCTCCTATTCGAGGAAAGTTATAAGATAGAATTGCTGCCTGACTCCTTAAGAGAAGGCACTATCTCTCTCTTGTTTAAGAAAGGAGCAAAGAATGACATAAAGAACTGGAGACCCCTCAGCCTGTTAGGCGTGGACACTGAGATCCTGTCCAAAGCCCTTTTCCTGCGCCTACAAAATGTAGTGGCCTCACTGGTAGGGAAAGAACAGACTTGTGGGATAGCAGGACGCCTGATGAGCGACAACCTGGCCTTGTTGAGGGATGTCTGTCTGTACTCAGAGGATCGCTCCCTCCCTCTGTGCATTTTAGGTGTAGACCTAGAAAAGGCCCTTGACCGCATAAACCGGCAGTACTTAACATCGGTACTTGAGCACATCAAGTTTGGCCCTATCATGAGAAAGTGGATTAACCTGCTGTACACAGGTAGCAACAGCAGAGTAATGGTTAATGGCAATAGATCACGCCCCTTTGAAGTCTGTTCAGGGGTGAGGCAGGGCTGCCCATTATTCCCCTTGTTATTCGTTTTGGCTATGGAGCCCTTAGCCTGTGCCTTGCGCCAGGATCAGGCCATTAATGGGATACCAGTGCCTGGAAGTGGGAGAGGAGAGGTAAAGACATCTCTATACATGGATGACGTCACCCTGCTCCTCTCTGACAATGCCTCAATTAGCAGAGCTCTGCAGTGCTGTGATCGTTTCTCTTTGGCTTCCTCTGCAAAAATTAAGAAATCTAAGAGTGAGATTTTTTATCAGAACTGGAGGGAGCCAAAAGAAGGACATGATCTCAGGCTGCAAGAGAAGAGAATTAAGGTCCTGGGGGTGTATTTTGGAGAACAGATGGGAACAGTAAATTGGCAGAACAAATTGCCAATCTTAAACAAAAAACAGATGCAATGGAAGGACCGAGACCTCACCATGACAGGGAAGGTGCTGGTCATCAAAGCCGAGCTCTTGCCTGTCTTGAATTTTCTGGCTTTTACCTTCCCAATCCCACACCGTGTTGTGACGGTGCTGAGGAGATTGATGTTTCAATTTCTACGGGGTGGGAAACAGGAAAGACTCAGAAGGGAAATAATGTACAGGCCGCTACCCTCAGGGTGGAAGTCTGTCCCAATATTGCTACGAAGCTGCTGTGCATTTTCCTGGCCTCTGTGCTGAGAGGCTTTGCAACAGCACCTGCAGCGCATACCTGGACTTATTTTTCCAGGCTCTGGGTAGGTAGGGAGGTGTTCAGAGTGTGGGGTGTCAGACCCAAGCTGGATGTCCCACTCTCTGACACATGCCCTGCAATTTATGGGACAGTTAAAAGTTTTCTAAGATCTCACCCAATTGGCCATATTCCCCTCCGAGATGTCAGCATCCAAAAACTGGAAGATTTCGTTGCACCCCAGAACAATAGGCAGACCCCTGTGGGCATTTTAACATCAGCCCAAATAAGGAAGGTGTAGAAACACACATCCTCTAAGTTTCTGTGCAACATTCACAGAGATTTAGCCTGGAGTGTCGTCCACCAGTGCTTACCGGTACGAACTTTCTTGTACCGTAGGGGCCTCACCCCCAGCCCTCGCTGCGATAGGGTGGGCTGCGGCGAGGAGGAGACTGTGACCCATCTCCTGTGGTCCTGCTTTTTTGCTAAGGCCTTCTGGGCACAGTTTGAAGATTGGTTGCAAGCTCTCTCGCCCCAATTTACCCTGACCGCTGCTTTCGTCATATACGGCATCTCTCCTGTAAAACTTCCTCCTGACGTGTTTGACAGGATCTGGGCCGTGGTGAACAGTGGGAAAGACGCCCTGTGGAGAGTGAGGAACATGGGGCTGTTCAAAGGCATCGAGGTCCTAGTCAAGGCAGCAGGTAGCCTGGCCCTGTTCATCACCCGAGAGAACTATTACCTCAGAGATCTGTGGAGAAAAGGGAGGGAGGAAGCAGAAAATCTGTGGGAAATAGAGAACATAGGTCAATATCTCAAGAAACTGTAAAAAACATTATCATGTTTAAGTAAAGAATGTGATTTGCACCAGAAAAAAAGAAATTGTTGCTATGTAACTGGTACCGTGTCAAAATGTAATGAGATGTGATCATATATACTGTTTTAAGTACGTATATTAATGTAAAGCTTTCTAATTTGTGATGTCCTGTGTTTTTTTTGTGAAAAGAAAATAAAGTTCTTAAAAATAAAAAATCGGTTCACCCAGGGCAAGGCTCGGCCATTAAACTCCGGCTGTACTGACCCCTGCGAATTCCCCAAATGTGGGAATCTCGACTGCATAATTTCTGGTAGTGGGGGACTGCGTTGGCGCTCTCCCCTGATGTGCTTGGTCCAATATCAGATACAGAAGAGTTACGACACCACGAGCTGCGATAGGATCCCAGTTCGAAAGGAGTCGATGCCACTGCTGGTTCCCAGTTTCTTTTAGTTAGAGATCCGGAGAAGCATTTCAAGCTGGTTACACTACTCTTTCCGGACATTCATTCCCTTTTCAAAGTGAGTCTTTTTGCTGTAGTCTGCATTATTTAGGCTCATATCGAGGTTAGCCTTTATTTGGTCATGGGGGGGCCTCGGTACTGTATGCTAATTCTCAAGACAGTTTCACCCGTTTTCTGATTGCTAGATTCTCTAACAGTGCAGACATGTCAAAAAGTGAATGGCTGTACCTCTATTTCATCCATGCATCCGTGCTCAATGAATGAAATCAGTAATAAATGAATATATGTATAGTTATACGAAAAACAAGTGGTTTATTGACTCATCTTCATTTGCAGATTTAGAGGCAGCTTCGATATTCGTTTAACAAATGGGTTTTTTTATATGTATGAGTCACACACATGCCATAGCAACAAAACATCTATGCAAATGAAGCTATAGATCACTTTTCTTGGAAGTGTTAAATGTCCATACTTCAGGCTTTCCTCCCAAAGCCTACGGCACCAATCCAGCTCATCCAGCTCTGTCTGTAGAGAAGCCAGGGTATCGGCTTGTTCCACACCCCACCTCTCTCTGTGTACAGTAGAGCCTTCTGTCCTGACTGGAGGAGCTCATCCAGCTGTGTTTGGAGAGAAGCCAGGGTATCAACTTGTTCCCCCCTCCCACCCCTCTCTGTGTACAGAAGAGGTTCCTGTCCTTACTGGAGGAGCTCACCCAGCTGTGTCTGGAGAGAAGCCGGGGTATCGGCTTAATCCACACCCCCACCCCTCTCTGTGTACAGTAGAGCCTACTGTCCTTACTGGAGGAGCTTGTAGGCATCCTCTCACGAGGCACCAATAAATGTAGGTGTCTTGTGCATTTACCGGGACAATTATTAATTGTAGCAGTAAGTCACAAAATGATTCTTTGATGGTTATTAGAAGAGCGAGCCAGCGGGATAACTCAGCAACGCACACACATGGATACTAATACACAAGAATACATTTATTATTACATAAAATGTGCATATCAACATAACAGATCTTATAGTGACGGTTAGCAGAATACAAAAGGTATATATTCAATCACAAAGAGTTACAAACCAAGAGGGACATACATTCCGTATATCATTCATTTAGACCGTTTTGTAAATGAACTTTGTTACAACTTGTACATTAGATACTCAAAAGCAAGTACAGGACTCATAGGAATTAAATTGATATCAACTCAGGTTAAGGTAACAATTGAATTCTCGAGCTGTAATGCCGAATGTTGAATACTCGTCCAATCTGTGGGGGTTCAGATCTCCTGTGGACGCAAAGAAGCAGTGGCAGGCTGTTCGACATGAGAGAAGGAGAAGAGAGATTTCTGCTGCGGTGCGCTGCTGATGCTCTCTGAAGACCGGCTAGTTAGTGTTGGCTGAAACTAGCGAGAGATTGCACACAGAAAAGTGACTACAGATCCGAGCAAGTCACACTCTTTAGACAGGAAGAAGACCGGTTAGTTCCCGAAATAGCGCTAGTCCTGAATACTGATATTCAGCTGTCCACAGTTCCAAAAGTAGTTCACTCGTTGATCAGGTGAGCGTTCGCGGTGGGTTCACGAGGCTTGCTGCTGGGCTAACCTCGGGTGGATCCTTTGGTAACACGCTGGCAACCTCCGTTCTCGACTCTTAGAACAAGGAAAAGTCCTGGCACTGGGACACATTGGCCGTTACGTGACTGTCTGAGCTGAGTCTGAGGATGTCCAGGAGGAGCTGGAGTTTTACCTGGAGGAACTACGGTCGCTCATTGGTTGAAAGTTCCATGGGCATTCGAGAATCATTTTGTGACTTACTGCAACAATTAACAATTGGCCCAGTAAATGCACAAACCCCTACATTTATTGGTGCCTCGTGAGAGGATGCCTACATTTATTGGTGCCCAGTGTGAGGATGAGTAACCATGCACTCATCCTTGGGTGTAAACCACTTGGGATGAGACTCTCCCTTGGAATCTCCCAGACAGTGAGGCACCAGAGATGACCATTAATTAGGGTGGCTGATGTGTCTCAGCTTTGGGAGTTGTTCCTTATCAGAACACACTATCAGCTAGAAAAACACCTTAAATGTGAACCAAATGGAATGGCCTCTCTGTGTCCAGCACCACTTGAGATGAGGGAGAGAGAGACTGGCAAACCAAAGGAGCAGCAAACTCAAGGTACAACGGTCTCTGTCCTGTGTGAATGCGCTGGTGGACTATTAAGCTACTTGACTGACTAAAACTCTTCCCATACTGACTACAGCTGAAAGGTCTCTCTCCTGTGTGAATGCACTGGTGTGATTGTAAGCGGCTTTTCAGACTAAAACTCTTCCCACACTGATTGCAGCTGAATTGTCTCTCTCCTGTGTGAATGCGCTGGTGGGTTTTTAAGTGACTTGACTGACTAAAACTCTTCCCACACTGATTGCAGCTGAATGGTCTCTCTCCTGTGTGAATGCGCTGGTGGGTTTTTAAGTGGCTTGACTGACTAAAACTCTTCCCACACTGACTACAGCTGAACGGTCTCTCTCCTGTGTGAAGGTGCTGATAGGGTTTTGAAATGCTAGACTGACAGAAATGCTGCTTCTCCCTGTGCCATAATGGCAGTTTGCCCACACCATCTGAGCAAGGCCTTGAGTGATTCTTCCTCATCCCCTGATCGTGCTGGGGTCTCTTATTCTGCAAATGCTCCATGGAATGGCCTTGCTCTGTGTGATGGAACTGAGATTTGTTTTCGTCATTCGTCATGTGCTGCTCAGCAGTGTGAATCATCTGGGGCTCCTTCTCCAGCTCTCTGAGACTAAAACCGTCCAGTTCATTCAGTTGTTCCTCTCTTTGCCCAAGAACAGACATACTCTCCAGTTCATTAAAACTTTCAACGATTTTCTCAGTAACCAGATTATTAAACCTGTGTGTAAAGTCATCAGATACTAAGGGATCATATGATTGTTTGAGACTCTGCAATGACAGTCTCTCCGCTTGAACAGAACAAGGCCTAATTATTATCAAGCCCTGTAGGAGCTGCTTTTGCTCCTCCCTGTACTGACTCTTCTCAGTATGCTGTAAATCAGTACTGTTCTCTTCACCAGGTACATCAGTCTGCTGTTCTGCAGGGTCAATCAACTTGGGGTCCATGTCCTGCTCTGTAAGATTTAAAACATCCAGTTTTTCACTGTGCTCTTGTACAGAGATGCAGCCCAGTTCATTACAACCTTGTGTAATATTGATTGTGTCCAGATTATTAATAGTCTCTGTAAAATCATCACATACTAAGAGCCCAGGTGTCTCACTCTCAGGCTCTGTCTTCATCATGGGCACAGAGTCCAGATCCTTGACACTCTGTCTACTTTCTGTGTGCTGCTCACTAAGTGCCTCTTTCCCTTCTGCGGCAGTGACCTCTGTCTCCTGCATCAGCCAGTGCATCTCCACACTGTGCTGCAGTTCAAGAGGAGTCCTTTCCCCAGCTTTAATAAGAGCACTGGCCTCTGAATCTGTAAACACAAGACAAGACCTTTATAAGAATAAACTTTATTTTATAGTTTTATACCTTTAGAGGTGGCTTCTCAAAGCATTTTACAGAATGCCAAAAACAAAAAATACACAAACTTAGCATGACGAGAATACACAGTTAGAGGAGACAGTAGACAGTGGTACTAAGTAAAGTAGGAACAGAGGGGTACAGAACAGTTAAATAAAGGCTCTTCTGAAGAAAATGTTTTTGAGTCTGGATTTGGAGTTTAGAGAAGGTGACTCTCTGATATCCTTGGGGAGAGAGTTCCAGAGCTTGGGGCATAAAATTAGAAGGTCCTGTCACCCATACAATGTGGACGGGCTTGGGGGACAGATCGGAGAACAGAATTAGAAGAGCGAAGATTGCAAGGTAGGGAGTAGGGTGATAATATCAGACCAATATGGAGGTGTCAAGCCAAGCCAAGACATTGAGCGTCTTATAGGTGAGCAGGAGGATTTTTAAGTCGATAAATAACTTGACAGGAAGCCAGTGCAAGGACTCCAGGATAGGAGTAATGTGATCATTTGTACTAGACCTGGTCAGGATTCTGGCTGCTGAATTTTGGACATACTGCAGTTTGTTCAATGTGGATTTAGAAACCCCAGAGAGTAGAGCGTTACAGTAGTTGATTTGGGAGAAGACAAAAATTTTCAGCCACAGTTAGTGATAACACAGGGCGTAGTCGAGGAATATTTATGAGGTGAATGAAAGATGTTCTGACAACATGCTGCACATGTGGGTCGAATGTCAAATATCATCCCCAAGTTTTTCAGTTTAGACTGAAGCTTAAGTACAAGACCATCTACAGATAGAGTTACACATTGGTTGTACAAAGTTGATGGGTGGTGCCAATAAACACGACTTCAGTCTTGTCACAGTTAAAGGAAGGAAATTTTGAGTCACCCAAGTTTTTATATCGGGGATGCAAATTAATAGAATAGAGACAGCCACATCATCGTCAGGTTTGGTATGGATGGATATTTGAGTATCATCAGCATAGTAGTGATAGCTGAGGCCATGTGATCTTAAAAGCCTTAAACTACACACACGCATACTAGTACACTCACAATCAATTTGGGTTGTTTTAACATAGTGGAATAAGTGGGTATAAGGGCGTGTTCTGATTTAGCTTTGTCAGAAACATAACTACCATGCAAAAAGTAAGACTACTGTAATAATATCACAATTACATTACATTTACATTAACACTGCACTGAGAGAGAGGTTAATATAGACACACTGACTGGACACTACAGTGCATTAACACTGCATTGAGAGAGGGCTTAACACAGGCACTGCGACTGGACAAAACAGCACATTAACACTGCAACCAGAGAGAAGGATTAATACAGACACTCTAAGTCCCTTTAAGTCTACACTCTAAGCTCTAAGTCCCACACCTGAAGAAGGCTCCACAGCCGAAACGTTGTGTTTTCTTTCTTCTTTTTTTTCAGCATGGAATAAACCTATTACTTGTTCCTAAATTAAAAATGGATGACTAGAAGGTGACTATGACAGACACTTGACTTGACTAAGACTATGACTAAATCAAAAACTGGAAACTAAATGAACACTGCAAATAAGTACACAGAAAAGTAACACTCAGAATTAACAACTTTTCTAAGCACACATTACATTTGTTAGTATCATACACCTCTATTGACAGCAACAATCAGCATCGACCAGCAAATTCTTAATAACCACGTCAAGGTTTAAACGTGAAAACAGGGTGGTGTTTGGTCAAAGCCCAAGCACAGTCCTCAGTGTGCTGTTTATGGTTGAACTCTTGAAGCAGTGAATGGTTTAGGAAGTGAATTCAGAGGAAGACAGACAGTCTGATACAGAACTGTTTAATTACAGAGAGGCTCCCAGCTGGATCAGAAAGAGGTGAGCTGGTGATTCAGAAAAAAAAACCAAAGAGGGGAAAAAAGGCAAAAAGGTACAGAGAAAACCAGTGGGAGAAAATGAGATCGGGGATGATTTTCCACTAATTCATTAGGATGCGGGGATCAATCCCACTACCTCTCGCATGCTAAGCAAGCACTCTACCATTTGAGCTAATCCCCCTCGCTTCAAGTCTCTCGGCATCATGTCTTACCGCCTCTGCCCCTCTTACCGGGCACCGCTCACTGCCCTTGGTCTGCAAGGCAGTCCTTTCAAGTGCGATGACGACGCTGGGACCTTCGTTGCCTATTGTACGAGCTGAACTTTTGTGCTCATCAATTCAACGCTCTTTCCATCAACTCATCTTGTCTTTTGACGCTTCGTGTTTTGCGCTCCTTTGACTATCGGCATATCGGGTGACTGCAAACACTGAAGTTCTTGCTTACGGAGTGTGGAACATTGTTTTCAAGTGATCGCTGTTCTGTCATGTTGACGCCGAGTGAATCTTTCTTTGGCAACATGGGCAGGCTGACAGCAGTGCGAGCGAAAGTAATGGCAAATTTCTTGACTTATTTCTGAATGTGAATGTTCTTTAGAAAAGGGATGCGGCGTTGCTTCTCGCCCGTGTAAAGGTCACGCATTCCAGGCGTGGTTATGAGCGAACAGTTGCCGCAAGTGTTTGAAAAGAGCAAGAGAGGAAGCAGCCCTGCCCCGTGTGAGGATCAAACTCAGGCCCTTCAGATGACAAGACTGACGCACTACCAATTACGCCAACAAGCCCAGCTGCAGTACACACACCGGAAAGTTTGCCTCACATGGATTTCAGTCGCCCGTTCCCTAATCTTTAGACGCCCTCTGCGGAATGTTGCATTTGCCTTTTGATCTCACCGATACATTTTTGGTCTGTTTCTGTTGCGAGTCCGTCTTTCAGATCTCACCTAGCACAAGTCTCTGTGGCTGAAGTGGCCTCTCTGCTTCAGCATCGTGCCCTCACTCAGCCATTAAAAATGTCACTCGGACTTCTGACATGCTGACATGAAATGTCAAGAGAGAGTGGCGGAGTGACGCTTAAGCCAGAGAGAAGATGAAAAGGGGGTGTGGCTGCGAAACGCTTGACAGCTGCACGATGCTCTCCATGCAAGGTGTGACCACAGGCTGAAGGACACCTTTCGGCACATCAAGCTCTAAGCACACACCTGGAGGATGTGGGAATTGATCCTGCTACCTCCCCCATGCAAAGCAAGCTCTGTCCCATACAAGCCAACCCCCCTCGCTGGGGCTTATGGCTCGGCCTCACCTAGTGCCGCTTGTTCCCCTCTTACTGGGCACAGTTCACTGCCCTTCGTCTGCAAGGCAGTCGTGTAATTGCGGCTTTCTTGACTTATTGATGAAGGTCTGACTGGACGAGCGAATGACGCCTCTCCCTCATCCTCAAGCTCACTGACAGATTGAAATGGAAAGTGCTGCTGTGGCTCGTTGGTCTAGTGGTATGATTCTCGCTTAGGGTGCGAGAAGTCCTGGGTTCAACTCCCGGACGAGCCCTCGTGTGCTCTTTTCCTCCTCTTCCACAAGACTGGGAACTGATATCCACATCACTTCGCAGCGTCTGCTTATGACAAACGATGGAATGTGACTAATGACTGAACGAGCCTGGTGAATTCTCATCACGTGGCACAATGAGAGCGTGCAGTCAGCTGTCCAAGGCGGCAGCCTCATTGCTCGTTCAAAAGAACACGTACTGAAAACTCATCACCACTATGTCGTAGATGAGCACCGCGATCGCTTGTTGTCATGCGTCCTTACTTGGGAAATGCAGAAGCAAAAACTGCCCTCTCTCAGCCACCAAAACGTGTGCGGCTCGCCTTGCGTTCTCTGTGCCTCGCATATTTGTGGAGCTGTCTGCTCTTCTTTCTGTTGAAGTAATCAAGTTACGGGGCGTCCTGCAGTCTATGATGTTCTCACTGAGAGCTTTCAAGATTTGAAGGAAAACTACGAGCTTGATGGCTCAAGTCGAACGAATGTGATTGTTAAGCAATCGATGATCAAAAGCACGTCTTCTAACAATTCGTGAGAGTATTATCAGCACTGTTTTCACTCGGATATACTTTTCACTTGCTAAGCTGACAAATTGGACGAGAAAATGCCAGAGACGCACTCAGTGCAGACTGAGGTTGGGAAGGAGGTGTGGCCCTTCAACGCTTGACAACTGAAGGACATTCTCTCCGCAACGGAGGAGCACCTGTCAGAAGTCGCAGAGGCTAAACGAGAGCACTGGGCTTCCGGAGATCCAAACTCAGACCTGGAGGATGCGGGCATCGATCCCGCTTCCTCTTGCATGCTAAGCGAGCGCTCTACCGTTTGAGCTAATCCCCCTCGCTTCATGCTTCTCGGCATCATGTCTTACCGCCTCTACCCCTCTTACCGGGCACCGCCCACTGCCCTTGGTCTGCAAGGCAGTCCTTTCAAGTGTGATGACGATGCTGGGATCTTCGTTGCCTATTGTACGAGCTGAACTTTTGTGCTCTTTCCATCAACTCATCTTGTCATCTTACAGTCTGGGTAATTGGAGACTGCGCTGTTCTGCTTCCTATGGTAATATACGGGTTTTTCCATGAAGCCGTATTGAACAGTATTTCTCGCATTGTGAACATGTGCACACAGCGGTCCCCCGGGTTCCAGTTAGTGCGTAATTATGCATCGATGAAAAACGAAATTAGCTCACTGAAAGTTTGATGTAGAGAATGTGGAAATTTCCACAAGTTGTGGTCTTTAAAATGCATTTGGTTTGAAGACGTTCTGTGCTTCCATTGTGAAGATATGGACAAAACAATATTTGAGCGTGCTAAAAAAAAGTAATAAAAATGACAAAGTGAAGGCTGAGAAAGCATTCACAATGCATTTTATACACAAAGCAAGTGTTTTTGTAACTCTAAGAGATTTCGCGAAAGCACTACAGGCGTGCCAAAATCGTTTTCGAACTTCAAGCTAACTTTACCCCAGTCTTAGAGAAAGGACTGCCTTTCACTTCTCTGTGTTTTCTTTTTACAGCGCTGTGCACTTTTTCATTTCTCTCGCTTTCAGAGCCTCTGCACAGCACACGACTCGACATCAGGAAGCACATTGAAGTGAAAGCAGAAAGCGCTGCGACATGCACTGTGCAGATCCCGCCACACTAAGAGGTGAGTGGGTCTGTTCGATCACAGCGCTAGGCGAATCCCCAAACAGTGTGCGTGGCAACAAAAAAAGCTGCTCTGTTTTGAACTGGGGACATTTCACGTGTGAGGCTAACGTGATAACCACTACACTATGGAAACGGTGGGAAATTGTGCCCAGTGGCCCAGTGCTGAGCTTCGCCAATGCTATTCAGGGGCTATTCAGGGGCCAATGCTATTCGATGTGAATTGAATGCTATTCAACTCTCCAATGCTATCCAGGGGTGGAAAAGGGTGGAGCCGTGTGTGTCTTTTGTTCAAAGACACCCCCATCTCAGAGCCGGAAGTACAGACCTTCCTCCCGCAGGTCCACAAAGATGTTATTTTTTAAGAAGATCCTGCGAAAGTCGGCCATCCGCCTTTCAGCCCTGCAGTAGGCCAGGCTGAGAGAGAAGCAGTCCTTCACCCTGGCAATGTACAGCCTGACAAGGTCTGGTTTCAGGCCATTGTACATCATGAGGTTCCTCCTCTCCCAGACAGCTGTCCTCGTTAGGCTGAGGAGGAGGTTCACTAAAATGGCGTTAACCCCCCCCCTCAGACCCGCGGTACCCAAAGAGGAACAGCTCTTTCCAGGGCACCCTGTCAAGAACAGCTCCTCGAACAGAGCGAAACAGGCCATCCAGCAGATCCGTCAAGTACGCCCTGGCTCGAGCTGGGGGAAGATCTTACCCCAGAACACCTCTGAGACCGGCACTCTGAAGCGTTTTGCCACCATCAGCCTGTAGAACATGCTGGTGGTGCACCCCAGGAGGTCCACCCCACGGCCCCCCCACTTCACCCTCAGCTCCGGCCAGGCCGGGCCTGCTGCCCCATCTTGTAGATGGAGCTTCTCCAGCCAACTGTCCGGGAGACCGAGTTTGAGCTGCTCATAATCCTGACAGATCTTACTGACAGGAAGCTCGTCGTCGACCTCTCGCACAGCGTCGACAATAGCCTGGGTGGGCAGAAATCCGTCCTTTACTTCATAAAGAAGATCCTTGACCTTGGATATGCCAGCCTCGTAGAGCTGCCTGTTCCATCGAGACACCAGCAGGGGGTAGAGGAACAGAGGCTGTTCCAGAAGCTTTGCCCAGGTCTCCGGCGTGTAGGAGACATGCTGGGACATGAACTACCCCCTCGCCAGCAGGACCTCCCTGTAAAAGGAGGGCAGATGTTTTATCAACCCCGGAGTCAGCCTCACCAGGAGGGTCTCCTGCCCCAAGCCCTCGCAAGTCTCGAGGTAGCTTGCCATACCAATCTTCCAAATGCTGACATTATCCAGGTCAAGGAACTTCTTCACTACTTTCAGCCTAAAGCTTTTCAGCTTCAGGCCTACATCACACAGCTTCAGGCCACCCCTGGATTTTTCCCCAATGAGGGTGTCATGAGTGACCCGCGGAGGCGTCCCCTCCCACACGAATCCCACCACCAGTTGCCTAATCTCATTCTCTACCCGTTCAGGAAGAGGCATCACAGACAGTGGGTACCACAAGAGGGACAGGCACAGTGTGTTAACGAGCAGGACCCTTCCCTTTAGGATCAGGGACCTGTGTCTCCACCGATTTAGCCTGGCCCTCATCTTAATGAGCTTCTCCTTCCACAGGAGAAGCCCAGTGGCCTGCTCATCAGCGTTAAAGTAGACGCCAAGGACCTTCAGGTGACCCGTCTCTACCCTGAAAGGGTAGCTGAGGAGCGGGGCAAGGTCTGCCCTCCCCACTGGCATGACCTCAGACTTCTCCAAGTTTACCTTGGCGCCCGAGGCAGCGCAGTAGGCCTGCACCACCTCTAAAATGGCCGAGATCTCCGCCACCTCTGCCAACGTCAGTCTGGTGTCGTCAGCATATTGGTAGATCAACGAGGTGGCGGTGCCCCCAGGCAAGGTCACTGGAAAGAAGCTCGTGAGTGAACCATTCACCTTGACACAGGTCACGATCCCCTTGTACACGAGCCTCACCCAAGAGATGAAGGCCTCGCCGAAGCCAAAGCTCTTCAAGACCTCAAACAGAAAGGGATGCTCCACCCTGTCGAAGGCCTTCTCCTGGTCCAGTTTCAGGACGTATACACCCCTCGGCTGCTCCCGCATAAGGTCCACAACATCTCTGATGGAGCACACCGTGTCCGCGATGTCTCTCCACTTGACGCAGTAGCTCTGCGAAGGCGAGAGGGAGAGAACACGAGTTAGGATCTTATAGTCCGTGTTCAACAGACTGATCGGGCGAAAGTTTTTCAAAAGGGAGGGATCCCCCTGCTTTTTGTAGACAAGAGAGATCACCCCCCTTCTCATAGATGGGGTCAGAGCACCGGTCCTGGCAATCTCCTGGAACACCTCCAGAAGGAGGGGCCCCAGGGACTGCTGAAAGTGTCTGTAGAGCTTGGAGGAGAGCCCGTCCCACCCAGGGCTCTTGTTAGGAGACGAGCCCCGAAGTGCTTCAAGCACTTCCTCCAAGCTCAGCGCACTGTCACAGAGCTCACGATCGCTCTGTGACAGGCGGGTACTCACCCCAGCCAGCATGGCCCGGGTCTGCTGCTCATCCACCCCTTCGGACCAGAACAAGGCGCTATAAAAAGAAAACACCTCATTCCTAACGGCCTCGGGGGCAGAGAGCCGTACACCGTGCTCTCCCACCAGCTCCTCGATGAAGGAGCTGCGCTGCCTCTCCTGCTCCAGGCCGAAGAAGAACCTCGTGCTCTTCTCGCCCTTGGCAAGATACTGGGCTCTGCTGCGCACCCTGGCTCCTCTCGAGCCTCTCGACAGACCTGCAGGAGCCGGCTGTCCGTGTCGCGGTGCAGGAGCCTTACGCTCTCGTACACTCCCCTCCTCACCAGCACGGCCACCCCCCTCCTGCACAGGCCGGAGGCGTTGCTGTAAAACAGCTCCCAGTCCCACTGTGCTCGCACCTTCCGGACACACTCCTCGTCCCAGAAGGTCTCCTGGAGGCAGACAACATCCGTCCGCCCCAGCAGAGCTAACACTGCCCCCAGCTTCGCTCTGTCCCTCAGCCCGTTGGCATTTAAAGAGGCGAAAGATGCCATCACGTATATGGCCGGGAAAGAGTGAAGTTAATTCTCCGGCCCGCACAACAGTTTCCCCGCCCTTTCTGCCACATTCTCATTGCCAACACTTGCTGCTTCCTCCCCACCTAATGTCTCCGCCACCGCAGAGACATCAGGGATGGGTCTGCGGACAACTCTTGAACTGGGCTTGAGGTTGGGCTGAGGCCTGACGTGGTGCCACTGGATCCCTGCCTTCGAGGGCCCAGGTGGTTGTACCCCGGCTCGCCCACTCCCCTCCCCCTCCTCCCTGTCCTCCCTCTCCACCCCATCCATCTCCACCACCTCCCCTTCCCCCTCCATCTCCATGCTCTGTAATTCCCCCTCCTCCGTCCCTGCCCCATCCATCTCAAGACACCCATCCTCCATTCCTACTTCCACCACTTCCCCTACCTCTCCTCCCATGACCATATCCAACTCCCCTTCCTCAGTCTCTGCCAACGGTGCCTGCCCGAGTATTGAAGAGGCTCCCTCACCTGGCAGGGTGTCTTGTGGCCACTGCAGGGCAACCGGGCGCTTCCCCTCAGGCTCCTCGGGCGTCTCTTTGTTTGGGCCTATGTCCACCTTGCCAGGGTCTTGTCGCCGTTGCCGCTGCTGCTTGGTCACACGCCTCGCAGCAGCGCCTTTGCTGACCCCAGCAGGCTTCTCATCCCCGGGCCCAGAAGAGGGCCCTGCCGGCTCACCGGTGAGCTGCGGCACCGCTGACGGTGATGGTGGAGGTGGTGGTGTCGGTGCTGTCGCCTCCTCCCTCTGCCTTTCTCCCTGCACAGGCTGGGGTGTCATAAGCCCACTGGTACGCTGAGGGGCCGCCTCTGGTGGTGGTGGTGCCCGTAGGATCTCAGCTGCACCATGCTGCACCACCGCCTGTTGTGGAGCAACCTCCCTCCGCTTCTCTTGCGGCACAGAGTGGGATGCAACAGGTTTGTTAGGGCAACGGGGCGCCCTTGCTGGTGGAGATGCTGGCTGGTCCCTGGCTCCTTTCTGCTGCGCTGTACCCAGGATTGGAGGGGCCTCCTCTGCCTCTCCCCCATCACCGGCTGGGGCGTTGCTGGCTCACTGGGGTCCTGGGGCACCGCTGCTGGCAACTCTCCATGCTCAGCTGCAGCGGCCACTCGTAGTCCATCTTCAACCCCCTCGGCGTTGCGGGCAGCTGCTCCTGCGGCGGCTGGATCTTCCGGCTCCGGCTCGCAGTTGCAGCTCATGAGCGCGTGGAGGCAGTCCGGGCACTTGGCAGCGGTGCAGTTCCTGGCGCGGTGGCCGGGCTGTCTGCACTCATAGCAGAGGAACTCGGGGCAGTCCTTGGCGATGTGCCCCGAGTCCAGGCAGACATGACACACCCTTTGTTGCTGGTCGTGGAGGACCCTGAAGTACTGCTCCCCCTCTGCCGTGGCGAAGCGGGTGCTGTATGGCAACGAGGCAACATGCTCGGGAAAGCGAATCCGAACAAACCTCGTGCCATCAGCAATGGTGGTCCCAGGGTAGTGGCGCATCCTGATGACCGAAATCACTCTCACCCCCCAGCTACTCAGCTTCTCCTTGATAGTCTCGTCTGAGATATATGCCGGGAGGTGGAGGAAGGACACCACTACCTCCTTCCGCTCCAGCCAGCGGCAGTAGCAGGGTGTGGCCTGCACATCCAGCCCCACAGCCACCGCGTCCCCATGATCTTTTGAGTCCAGAGTCAGTTCAAACTCTTTTGGCGTCCGGGGGCGGCAGGCAAAAAGAGAGCCCTCCCCACAGATGCCGTGCACCGCTGCGATAATAGCACCCGCAGATGGTTTCTCCATGCCGCTCACATCCATCACAACAGTATGCGCCCTTGCAAAAACCCGCCAGGGGGGGCGGTCTGAATTCCTCATCCTTCTCTTTCCTACACCACTCTCCTCCTCCACTACAATAACATTCTCTGCCTCCATGTTTTTTCCTTCCATTAAAACACAAACAGGACTCAGAAAGCAACAAAAAAGCAACAACAAAAAAACAAAAGTCTCTCCCCTCCCCAAACAGCACTAGGCTGAAGGGGAGGGCTTCAAAATCAACCAAAAACACCAAAAAAACCACAAAAATTCACAAAAAACAAAGTCTTACTTGAGACAAACACATCCTCTATTCCTCTCCTTCTTCTTGCTCTCACATGACCACGCCCCCTGTGGTGTCAGAGGGCCTGCTCAAGGGGGTGTGGCCGTAAGCGAGAGCAAGGCTCAATGGCACCCTTCTTATAGAGAGGACAGCTCCGTCACCTCTTTTACGACGCTGCTTTTTTTCCCTTGCGTTTTTCTCTTCTTCCCACGTTCTCTCTCTTCACCGCCTTTGTCCCCGCTCTATTTCACTTCAGCCTTTCACTCTTGCTTCCTTCCAATGAGGACGGAGCTGCGGGAGAAAGGGCGCTATAGAGGATCGCTGTGGACAGCTGCTGCTGTGCTTTGACATCTGAGCTCTGTGGAAAACGATCTCAATACAATTCTGAAAAACGCGACTCCCCGAACGCCAGCTGAACAAGTCTCCACAGCCGAAGCGCTGTGTCTCTTTTCAGCTGGCGATAAACCTTTCCTCAATCATTTGCGGACTTGTAAAACTGTTCATGATCAGAATAAAAAACGCTCACGCTAATACACAAGCACCCGTGTCTCGCCAAAGCTGACAAATAAACAGACGGACAAGCCGCACTGCACGTGTGAACAGGGGAATGAGCGAGCGAGCGGGGATAGGACGCCTCCTGCGCTTAAAAGCTTACAGCACCTGGTATTCCCAGGCGGTCTCCCATCCAAGTACTAACCAGGCCTGTCCCTGCTTAGCTTCCAAGATCAGACGAGATCAGGCATGCTCAAGGGGGTGTGGCCATAAGCAAGAGCGGGGTTCAATGGCCCCTTTCTTATAGAGAGGACAGCTCCGTCACCTCTTACGACGATTAATAACCACAATAACGACCAACCAACAAAAACAACCATATAAACATAATACCAACCAAAAACATAGATAACAACAACAATACAAAATCAAATATATCAAACCATTAAACTCTCTCAAATTCCTCCAGTTATCATAATCCCGCCCTTATGCAAAACTAAACCCTCCTCCCATCCCAGTTTATCCTCTTTATTATAAACAAAATCCACCTCAATTTTCAACATAAAACATTACACAAAATCAATACCTCAACACTCCATACTCAACAACGATAATTCACAAACAGCCAGAACATGTAACTCCACATTTCCATATATACACATTTCCATAGCCCCGCCCCTTATGCAAAATCAACATTCCTCCCCTGTTCTCTCTCTCCGCTGGCGTTTGTAATCGTTTTTATTTTTAAATAAATTTTAGCAAAGTCATGTATTTTAAAAATCTTAAGATTTCTATATTTATGTCTTTATTTAGTGGTTTCATTAGTGACAAAGGCTAAACTTTCTTGGAAAAATGTCTTTTATGCAAACCATGTTTGCTATTAATTCATTTAGGGCTAGAATATGTTCATTGTCTTCCAATGAAAGAAGGGTTCCTTTCGCCATAGTTGAGTTGACATTAGAAGTTTGCCATGCCCGGACTGTTACACCAACGCATTAGCATGTTAAAGCGATTTCATTACTGGGTTTTTGAAGGGCGGAGGTGTCTTTCGCTGGAAATCTCGCCCCCTTCTACTTTGAAAATACCTGTGAAACCGGTTTAATTCGTCACAGCCAGCACTCCCGCAGAGAGGGGGGTTGTATTTGCAGTGTATATAGTAGATAGGAAAGCCAGAGCCGACCGCTACGCCGCCCACGTGTTATGCTCTTCGTTAATGTCTAAGCCAGAACACATCATTATATCTCATTTTGTATTTCTTAAAAAAAATCGTTTGCCCAGCCTAACAGTATTGCTGTGTTGTTATTGTTTTTAAACTGTTAAGCGCTTTGAGGAGCCACCTTTAAAGGCGCCATACTGTATACAATAAATTTCATTATTATTACTATTGTTAATTTGCTGGACAGAGAGGTCAACATTATTACACAGAAGACAAACATAGCGATTTATGTTGCATTGTGCATTGTGCTGCAGTAATACAGTTTTCAATAATTAAAAGTCTAAACAGTATCAGCTTTATTTATGGGTTTTAAATAAAGGCGATTTAAACGCGATTTAAATCAATTTAAATGTTTATATTGTAACGCATAGGTGACTATTCATTGTTATTAAAATGACTTAACTTCAATCATGTTGTGATATTTAGAAATATACATTTGTTTGGTGCGAGTGAAGTTTTATTTAATCTCTGAGCCATACTGATTCTTATGGAAGCCAGTTTCCGCCAGGGAGTAAAAAAAAAACACACTATGGTATTCTCTCCGATGCAGTGCAGTTAAAAACATATCTCTGATGCTGTTCCTAAATTAATATCGTTTATGACCATCAGACGCTTTATGCTCCTTTTCTTTTTTCCAGAGGATTGAACAGGGAGAGGCATTTCATGATGTACTTTTCACTGATGAAACAACAGTGGCTCTGGAACAGTTTTCAACCATGTCGTTTTATAAAAAGGGAAGATATGTGAACAAGCAAAACCCAAAACAAACATGTATGCCATACGGCGTATGCGTTACTGAAGCTAAAAGTTTAGCCTTTGTCACTAATGTAACCACTAAATAAAGACATATAGAAATCCCTACATTACAGACTGTATATGGCTGGTATTGGTAGTTTAAAGAAAAAATACACACCAGTATTCCACTTTCTCCCTAAACATTTTAAGCATCAGAGTCTTACAATGTTCTCATTTGTTCTCAAGTGTAAAAAGAGGTGATAATTCTTAATAATTCCATGTCGCATTAACTAACCTCTTCAGTTTATTCCACCAGACAGTACATGAATATAATTATATCATTATTAATTTTTTTAGATACGAAATTCCATATTATATTCCCTGTTAATCAAATTCTAAAAGTATGCATTTGTTAGATAACAAGCGAATTCACAGAAAAGGTTAAAAGACTATCACTTTTCACAAAGTATATAATCCTAATATGGTCAGAAGGAGCACGTAAAAACGTTTCCCAAATAACAACATGTAAGACGTTGATGCTTAAAATGTTTAGGGAGAAATGGAATACTGGTGTGTATTTTTTCTTTAAACTACCAAGACCAGCAATATACAGTACAGTTTACATACAGTAATATGTTTATGTTCCTAAATTAATATCGTTTATGAGCATGTGAAAGGCATGGTGAATCGGAGATTCTCGAGAATTACTTTGTATGATTGGAAACGAATGTGTGATCGGATCAACTAAATGCTGTGGTGTTACTTTTTGTCAATGAAAAAATAAACTCTTTTCGTTTACAAAGACGGTTACAAAGAATTTGGACCAGGGTAATACTTTTAGCTTACAGCTTGTTCAAGGTCATTCTTTATTAATACTATTAGTAATATCTTCGGTAAAGACTTTGATGCATAAAATATTCCTGCATAATTAAAATATTTATGATAAAGGTGGTAGGTTGTGTACTTTTGTCCAACAGAACAATCTTGCTTTTATAAAATATACCGCCTTTTTAATGTTTAATGTTTAACATGCTGTAATACACTGTTTAAATTTAAAAGTCTAAAGAGTATACAACTTAAATTCTTAATTGAATAAAGATTGTCCCTCAGCAGTGATCAGGATTCGAAACCGACGTTTTCTGGTGACAGCTCAAATGCTGTACAGGAGAGGTTAACCTTTATTAGCTCCAGCTGGCGGTTTTACAAGGTGATTATGCTATTAACATAATCTAAGTTGCATACGGTATGATGCGGTATACTGCGACACGCCCACCGTGTTATACTGCAGCATACCCCGCTTGTTTTGAATGGCTGCATCTGTTACTGCAGTTATTAATATTGTTGAAATTACCGTTGCAATTCAATGTTAATTATACATTGCGGCAATGTATATATACATATAGCTGTTTTTTCGCTATTATATATATGTATATTGGACGAATCACTGCCCACTGGGTTGTTTTTGTCTTATAAAGACTCTGTTCTTTTATTCCGTGTAAGAAAGGAATAAGTTATTAAAACTTTCCACACTTTCAACAAAACATATTTGTCCACATTCTAACGAAGTCAAGCATGTACCTGTGTGCATTGACAGTGCATGTCTCAAAAGGACATTAAATAACAAAATGACCTTTTTGTTGTTATTCTTGTGGTTGCAGCTGTTTCTTTCTTTTACATTCTCCAGCAACATTTACAGGCCGGGTTTTATCAATCGACTTGTACAGAACAAGTGCCATGTTCAGAGGGTCATTTAAAAAATGGTACAGTAAAATTTGTGTCAGAATTGTGAGACGATTTTGTAATCAGGATAGAGGGCCATAGCAATACAGCATAAAGTGCAATCACCTTTTCCCAGTGTAAATGTGTGTTATTGTGAGCTTTTTAAATTGGTTTGCGCTTTTCTGAAATGTATTCCATACAAACAATACAATCTGCACAGTCGCTATTTATCTGGATATTCCCTTCCACTGAAGATGTCTACAATATTCTATCCGGATTAGTACTGACCGAAAGGCGAAAGACGACATAATATCACAGCAGCAGCATTTAAGGTGGAACGAAAAAACGCGAGAACGTCAGCCTCGTAATCTTCTTTATAGTCAATAAATGAATATGGTATTTGCATGGGGTAATATAATTGCAAATATTTTTCAATATATTACTAAATTATACAATATTATTTACGAAATAATAATTCAATTTAAACTGAAACGAGGTTACATAAAACGCATTTTTTCTCCGTGTCACTAACGGGCTTCCGTACAGGCTTTCAGTTGAAAAAAGCTACAATGTTAGCGTTAAATACAACACCTGTTGACGCTGCCAGCACGATCTGTATCATGTGTTGGTCATTAACAGACGGTAAGTTTGATCAAGGTCTTAAATTTAAATGCAGTGTGCTCTTTCTTTACTTAATGTCTTTCGAATTTAAATGCCATTTCGAAAACTGTTATCAATAATAACTTTTACTTTGTTTATTTGGTTTTAGGATCGAGTAAAGTCGTGAAATTAGTTTGCAAGATTTTCTATACAGTGGATAGCTTGTTTTTCTACTCTATTTAGCAACGTTATGTAACTTAGCTAAATACAGTGTTTGCTACTGAACGAGATATTTTTCTATTGAACGTCGTCACATATATAACAGTCCATCACGTTTTCACAACGTTATATAGCTAGTTTCGCTTTGTCCTTCCGTGTATTTGTCTCGACAGAAAAATTAAACATCTGATAGTATGCAATAAATGCTTAACAAATTCTAAGTTACTGCAGGCCGGAGCATTCTCGAGCGTGGAAGCTTTACATTACATAACGATGCTGCGTTGAGTACTAAAACCAGTTATCTCCTGTAGAGCAAGTCATCCAAGCTAGATACACTATTATTTGATCCTAAAAGCAGCCAAAGTAAAATGTCCATTAAGTACCGTTCTAAATATGACATTTAGCTTTCGAAGATATTAAGGTAAAATTGCTCTGCATTTAAGACCTTTATCAACCTCACCGCTTGCTGTATGACCAGCACGTGATGTAGGCTCTACTACCATAACTGATGCGTTTTCAATTGCATAATTCCATGATTTTTTGTCTGCTTAGAAAACGCAGCTGAAGATTTAAATTTAAAGAAATTAAATAAGTATATAAGACTGGCACCAGGGTTTTCCCATGATGATTTCCTCAGTGAAGGCAAGTATTTACTGATAAAAAATATTTGTTGTTTAATGATAACATGATTGATGCGTTTATGTGTATTCTGTTTTGAAAGTGGTATTTGGTGTTTTTTTTAATAATAACGTATATTCAGTGTACAGGAAATTTGAACTGATGCCTGATGCGGAGTTACACATCTATGATGACACACTAACGGAGGCTGAAGATGACACACTTCAAGAACTAATTCAATCATACCCAAACCTTTGTTTAACTATCAAAGATAGTAATGAGGGTGAGTCACATTTAGCTGATCCTAATGAATATTGTTTTCATTAAAACAATAGTTTTCTCATTTTCTTCTTTTGCCTTATTTATTTTTAAAGAACTTGAATCCCTTGGCCATTCGACTCCCAGTTCCTTCATGGATACATTGTCCCGTTCATCCAGTGATACCGACTTAAGATTTTCCGAGCCTTGCCCCAGAAGGGCCAACACAAGCTTTGATGTAGATGACACTGCAGCAAAAGAGGTATTGTTAACTCTTATAGAGTGATGCTGATTTTATTCTGTGCCTTTATTTTTAATGTGAGCTGCATTCTAAATCATAGCATGACTCTGAGCTTTAGTAGTTCAGGTGGGTAGCTGCGTCGGCATGCGTAGGCTGCAAAGGAACAAGTTATTCCATGCTGAAAAAAAGAAGATAGAGAACAAAATGTTTTGGCCGTGGAGCGAAGAAGGCTCCAGGGCTGAAACATTGTGTTTTCTTTCCACACCTGAAGAAGGCTCCACGGCGAAACGTTGTGTTTTCTTTCTTCTTTTTTTCAGTATGGAATAAACCTATTACTTGATACTCTGAGCTTTACCTACAGATGATAACAGTCAATCTGCAGTACAGAAAAGTTTGGCAAATTTCGAGAAGCCATTTACCCACTTCAATACAGAAAAAAATGGGGAATTGATAAATATTGCTTGGGGTAAGATATGATTGCTGCCAAAATTGGCAAACTGGCACTTATGATCAAGTGCCCATGAGAGACATGTTTCTATGTGTCCCCATTTTGGAAACATTTAAATTCATGTGCTGGAATTCTTAGATTTATGAGTTGCTTAGAGAATGTCATACACCAAGATTTTTGTGATGGAAGTTACTTTAAGTCTCGTCCACTGTTCTCAAAACTGAGCCACACATTACAAATTCAACTAGGATGATTTTGAAACCACTAATCCACTTGGCTCTAAACGTGGGGATCAGAAGATTGGGTGCCTTTACTTTGTTCTTGGAAATGTGCCACCAAAATTCAACTGAGCTGTTATGAATATTCTTTTGATATCGCTTTTTTTATATTCAGGACCTTAAGAAGTATGTTTTTGATGTTATACCGGTACCATTGCTAAATGATACCAGAACTTTAGAAGGTCATGATATAGATCTTCCCTTTTCCACTGACAGAATATATGGTACCATCTTTCGTATTACTGGTGATAATTTAGGAATGCACATTATTATTGATTTTACAGAATCTTTTGCTGGAAATTATTTTTGTCACCTTTGTTTGATTGATAAGAGAGATGCCCAGACTATACAGAGGATGACCCCAAAATAATCTTGTGGGGAAAATACATTTTTGAAATGCATTGGCAGTCTCTTCAAGTTGACCCACAGCCCAATTCAGTTTATGATGTGAAAAAAAAATCAGTCTTCAACTCTACAATATTTTCGTGTGTGTGACAATTACTCACCATGACATCATGCATTAGCTTCTCGTGGGTGTGGCTCAGTATGAGGTGAAATTACTTTTTGAATATCTAACAGAAAACTTTCAAATCAGATGTGTTATTAAGAATTTACTCCTTTGATTACGGGTTTTTAGAGCATAAAACAAACGTCCTACAAATGTTAACTTTGAAGACACAGGTCGTAATATTGGGCTGAATGCTATACAAACTTGGTGCCTTGTCAAAAACATTCCTCTATTATTTGGTGAGTTTGTCCATCAAGGAAATCAAAATTGGAATTTGTGGTTTGAAATAATGATTATAGTTTTCTCCCTTATTCATACTGAAGGTATGACTGTACATTTGAAGTATTTGATTATTGACCATCATAAACTTTTTAAACTGTTGTATCCAGAGAGAAGCCTAATCCCAAAGCATCACTACATGGTACATTATCCAAGCTGTATAATAAGTCCTTTGTTACATGTACGGACTATGGGGTTTGAGGGCAAACAAAGTGTCTAAAACCACACTTAAAAACTTCAAGAACCTTACAAAGTCACTTGCTAAGAAACATTAAATGGATGTTGGGTATCATTGGGAAAAATTACCAGTAAGACATACTGAGGACCAATGACATTCTCTTTTAATTACTAGTGGCATTGGTTTGGCACAAGCTCTTCAACTGACCTTATAAAAGAATGTGTACACTACAAATTACTCAAAATCGATGGTATATAGTACAGACCAGAACTTGTAATTTGCAGTAAGATTGAACAAGAAATTCCAGTTTTCTGCAAAATTAATAAAATACTGATGATTGATAACACCATCTATTTTTTGGTGGACAAGCTCTTCACAAATCACCTTGATGAACATTACCATGCTTTCCAAGTGACTGAAAGTGAGGAAAGGGATGTTCTGAAATTTGAGGATTTGAACTTGTGAAAGCCTTTTGATCTTCAGGGTACATATGGTAGTGATGAAAACATTTGTTATTCTTATATTTGTTATAATTTGATTTATACATATATGTCCTTGTAGAAAAATGTAATTGTGTTATTGTTTATGGGAATGCTGATTGGATGAGGGCCTTTTGCAGAAGGCAGAGCTAGATGTTCGAGTAGGGATCTGCAATCCTGCATTGGCTGCAATGGAGCATGTAAAGATGCATTCTGTGGTAAAAGGTAGAGAGAACAAACGTGTTTCGGCTTTGTAGCCTCTTCTGCTGGGAGGGAGAGTGAGAAAGCAAAGAAATGAGGCAAAGAAGAACAAAAGATAATTAGGTGAGAATGGGCATGGAGCAGGTGAGAATGAGTGTCCACATTGAGGTGGTGGGGGATATGAAAAGCCAACATCTGCAAATAACGCAGAGGAATTAGAAGGAGATGAGTCTGTTGTTGAGAGAAATAGGGAAAAGCTTGTGAAAATTTGGAACATATCTTCCCACTCATTCTCACCTGCTGTTTACCTATTCTACCTGCTCCATCCTATGGTCTACTTTGCCTTATTTCATTGCTCCTCTCTCCCTCACACTTGAGGAGGCTGCACATCCTAAACGTGCTTCTTCTCCTTACCTTTCACCATGGAATTAAGATTTACTTAAGATTTTAAGTCTTTTTTTAAAACTTTTGTTCCACTTGCATAAAAGTCACCGAAAACAAATGTTTAAACCATTTTTTCACATATAAAAACATTTTAAAGTGGACTTTACCTGTGTTTGCCTGTTTTATAGGTTAACTTTCACACATAGAAAACATACAACTAAACAGCATTTTACTTTAGTGGTTTTAAATATACTGCACACAAATCAAGGGGACAGAAAATGAAATTTAAGAATTTGTATTCACTCTCCTATTCAGTGTTACTTAACACTAATAGTGTCAATTAATTGACACCACAGTGTTGTTAAAAAAACTCTGGATAGTGTGAGCACTTTACACTGCACTTAGTGTACACTGCAGAAGTGTACAAATAACACAGAGAATTCTGAAAATGACACTCAGAGTTTAACACTGTCAGTTTAGGCTCGAAGTATTTAGAAAGTGCTAATTTAACTCTGGTGAATGTGGAGCTGTTAAAGTTTTGAGTGGATTTAACACTAGCTGATTTGCTGTGTATAAATACATATACAACTGAGTTTCAAATTAGTTTACTGCAATGGGTGAAATCCACATTTTTGTTGTAAAAGTACTTAGTATTGAGGAGTGAGTCTATGGTTAAAATTTTTTAGACAAGAAACTAAACAATTTTCGATGTCCATAAGTAACTGCTTGCAATATTAATTGGGGGAAAAAAAACATCTTTGTAATGCAAATGTATTTTTGATCAGAACATGTCAATTTATATAAAAAAAATACTGTTGTGAAAACAAATGTAATGGTTGGATTTAGAGAATATTGGAGATCAAGTCATCATTGTACAGTTCTAGCTTTCTGTGTATTGTCTTATCCTATGTTTATCTCCTATGTGATAAAGCTGGTGTCTTTTAAAACTCTTCCCACACTGACTGCAGCTGACGGGTTTCTCACCTGTGCGAATGATGGTGAGTTTTTAAGTTGTTTAACTGACTCAAATGTTTCCCACATAGACTTAGGCTGAAAGGTTTCTCTCCTGTATGAATTAGTTGGTCGGCTTTTAAATTGCCTGCCAGGCTAAATTTCTTCCCACACTGGCTACAAGTGAATGGTTTCTCTCCTATGTGAACAACCTGGTGGGTTTTTAGCTTCCTTGCCACACTTAACCTCTTAACACACTGACTACATTTAATTTGTTTCTCTCTTGTGTGAATAAATTAAAAACAAATATTGATTTTAAATAGGCTACCTGACTAGCTCTCTTCTCACACAGGCTGCAGCTGAAAGGCTTCTCTCCTGTGTGAATAAGCTGGTGAGTTTTTAAATGGTTTCCGCAACTAAAACTCCTCTCACACTGACTGCAACTGAATGCTCTCTCCCCTTTATTAGTGTGCCAATGACTTTTCAATTTATTTGGCTCTGGGTGCTGTAACGTAGTACTGATCTCTTCAACAGGTGCATCAGTCTGCTGCTCTGCAGGGTCAATCAACTGGGGCTCCATGTGCTGCTCTGTAAGATTGAAAACATCCAGTTCTTCTTTGTGCTCTAGTACAGAGAGCACAAACCTTTCCATTCCGTTACAACCTTGTGTAATATTGTTAGTGTCCAAATTAACATTCTCTGTGAAATCATTATAAACTAACAACCCAGGTGTCTCACTCTCGGGCACTGTTTTCATCATGGGCACAAAGTCCAGATCCTCCACACTCTGTCTGCTCTCTGTGTGCTGCTCACTGAATTTCTCTTTCCCTTCTGCAGCAGTGAGCTCTGTCTCCTGCAACAGACTGGAGCCCCACTCCTCCTCACTGTGCTGCTGTTCAAGAGGAGCCCTTTCCCCAGCTTCAAGGAGAGCAATGGCCTTCGAGCCTGAAATCACAGGACAAGAGGACAAGGCCTTTCAGTCAGGTTCAAAAGCGCATTACCCCCACCACAAATAAAAAGTACCTGCATATTAATATACAAGATGATACAATTTGAAAAATGTTAACATCTGTTCTTTTATGTACAGTAGATGTCATATGTTAAGATGAAGGTAAGAATAATTGAATAAATGAACACAAAAACGTTTCAACTGTTGGATCAGTGCTAATACATTGCTTTTATATTTTTGAACCCCATGCTAAAACAAAAATAAATATAAAGCCATAGTGAATCCCCCACACAAATTATATTTCTAATCTTTAACCGGATAGTAGTTATTTTAACAATCTACACATCAGCAAAGTCAAATTACTGCATTTGTACAATATTGTACACAATTTTAATCAAATGCAGAGAAAGACCTTGAAGTTGGGGTTTGAGTAGAGTTTAAAACCTTGCAAGAGAAATGCAAGTACTGGGCTCATAAAAAAAACTGAATATCCACCAATATGGAGCAAAACTTATCAACAGAGAATAGGAAGAACATCAATAATTGTGTTAATAATTACATTTATACTATGATAATGCTATCATAAATAATATAATTATCTGCTGGGTTATCTTACAAAAAGGCACAAGTACAAATTTAATGTATGGAATGCATACATTAGTAATTATTTTATTTATAAAGTGACTAGTTGCAATAGTTTATAAAGTTGCTATAATCATTGGAGGAAATATGTTCAGTATTCTTGTTTATTATTAATCAATAATGTATGTTGGCCATTGCACCCCCATAAAAGACAATAACTGGGTATGTGAGGGGCCCCAGGCCACTGGCAACAATATAATCTATATAATCAACAATAATATAATTAGGAACAAGTAATAGGTTTATTCCATGCTGAAAAAAAGAAGAAAGGGAACACAACGTTTCGGCCATGGAGCCTTCTTCAGGTGTGTGAAGAAGCTGTGTCAGCATGTGTAGGCTGCGAAGGAACAAGTAATAGGTTTATTCCATGCTGAAAAGAGAAGAAAACACAACATTTCACACTTCAGGTGTGAGAAAGACATGGTAGTAAGCAAAGGTAATGTAGCCTGAAAACAAAAGCAGCGAGAGAGGAGGAGTGAGGGGTGGGAGCAGGGGCCAGAAAGAGGCCAATCAGGATGTGTGAAGTCAGGATAGGTGAAGAGAAGTGTAAAATGAAACCTACAATGAATAGAGAGAATTTAGAAGAACAGTAGTCTGTCGTTACGAGAAAGGGGAAGGTGTGATCCTAGCTGCAGGATAATTTTAGTTTCTGTAGTCTTTTGGATGTATATTATATATAATTAGTAATATTATCAATCCCCCATGTTTCTATCGCAGACAGTTCAGTTCCCGCAACAAGAGAGATACCGACCCCTTCTCTTCCAACATGTCTTCTTGTTCTCAATCATAATTAAACATAATAAGTATTATCAATCAGTATTACAGCTACTGTTGTGATGTAGCCAGGGTCCTGGGAATGAATAAATAATATGGTAGAGATGCCAAGAATCCTTCTCTCCTTCTCATTGATAGCAGCCCCATTTCTCAGAATCAGAACTTGACACGGGAGAATACAAAGGTTCATCCTCTTATTCGGCTATGCTATTTACAAATTTATTAGAAACGGAGTAATGGTAAGAACTGATCCTGGAATATTCTCTTCCTAGGATGATAAAAAGCTACAGATCCAGCGCCCCAGTGCTTTGAGTAAGCAACAATAACCACTGCGCCACCCTGCTGCCTGGAAATGTTTTAAACACAACTCATCCTAAACTATGTACTATAAACAAATATATAATGCATAAATAAATTGTGTTTTTAACGATAATCACTTTGATAATTCCGTTGCTATATCAAACACGTCTTTCCCACTTCATTCTGCATCTCTTCATTATATTCTCACCAAGCAGTTAAAGACACTGTTTATAAACACTCAGGCATTGACTTCATATAAGTCACCCTACTGACCTGACAGCTTCAGTTTCGTGTCCATTTCTTTTATTTCTGCAGTGACTTCACAGGGAAGCGTGTCCAACACGATCTGTCTGTCCCCGATCTCCTGCTCCCAACTCCTTCTCCCACAGCTGCAATCTCCACTTCAGGATCTCATTTTCCATTTTCCACCTCCATTCAAAGACCAGAACACCCAAGCAAGCTGGAAAGACACAAGTCCTTAAATCTAGTGCCTTAGACCACTCGGTCATCCTGATGGGTGCTGGAGAAAGGTGTGCTGAATACACCAGTAGTTCACTAAACTGAGTTTCTTCTCTATCTTTGCTGGAGAAGTGCCAAGTTGGCTATTGTAGCCTAAATGGATTGCGGAAATCAAACATACGGGCCATTCGGAGTGTGTTTTCCAACTTTAGCGTAATAATTTTCCTGATGCCTTGGAGGAACAGAAATGATAGATTGTCTTCACAACCTTGGTCTCCTAATAAGGAATGCGATCAGTGTAAGACAGCTTTCCTCTTAAGGGAACCAAGATTGTTTAATGTCAAGATTGCATATGATGTGATGTGTAAACATTTACAAGGCTGAAGTTGGCTTCTTGTTTGCCAGCTTCATATTTGCGTTTTTCATTCCACCTTAAATGCTGCTGATGTAATATTATGCCGCCTTTTGCCTGTAGATGGCTCTTTATAGTCTTTTTTAAATGTACTAATTTGGATGGATTACTGTACATATCCTCAGAAAAGTGGAATATGTTAGTAAAAAGTGATTGCAGATTGCATTTTTGTATGAAACACATTTCAGAAAATTGAAAACCAATTTTCAAAACTCACAATAACACAAACTGGCATGTTAGAAAATGAGTAAATAAAACAAAGGCAGTGAATTCACTGGCACTTTTTGCATATTTACCACAACCTTGCCTTCTGATCATTAAAAGTCTCCTATACTTGCATTTTACAAGACATGTTAATATAGCAGTATTAAATGGGACATTAAGAACATGGCATTTGAAAATATATGGTTATCCGAGAATGAGCAAAGTGTGATTGCACTTTCTGCTTTTTTGCTATGAACCTACCAGCTGGTTATAAAAACATCTCAAAATTCTGACACTGAGATATGAGGGACTATCAAAATCCTGGACTTCAGGAAATTTTACTGTACCATTTTTTAAATATCACCCTCTGAACATGGCATGAGAGAATACATTGGCAAATAGTGATTGCAATTTCTGCTGTTTTGCTGTGGCCCTCACTCCGGATTATAAAATGTTCTCACAATTCTGACACTGAGGAGCTTCACTGCTTTCAGAGGGTCTTTTATCGATGCTGTTGTAGTAGAGAAGTGACATAATCACAAACGTGGATAATTGCTACTTTCTAATTCTATTAATAGGTTTCAGTTTGGAAAAACTACATTCACCAGAAGCTACCGAAACCAGTAAAGTTCACATGCGTAATCCAACAACGTTTGGGGGTGAAAATGAGTATTTCTTGCTATGAATACTAACACAGTTACAGGGTGCGTTTAGGACTATTTTAGCTCAGATAAAGCTGTCAGTTCATCTTACATTTTTACTCCATGAATATTGGCAATGTTATTGCTACTGAGCGGTAAAGGTAGATTCTGTCAATACTTCATGAGATCTTCTTTTTTAATATTTCTGGTCCCATACAAAAAGCCAAAAATATCGATTGCATGTAACTGATAAAATCTCTCTTTGAGGGACGTTATAATACGTGTAAAATAAATGGAAACTTTATCAGCTTTAATTAAATGTGGTATTGCGAAATCAACCTGTCGCCCTACGGAATGCAGTCACTCTCCCAGTGACAGCGGCAGGAGCAGAGAGATTATATCAGAGCACGAACAGAGAGTTCGGAAATCGAGGGAAACTGATTTACAGAACATTTTACTAAACCTTCCTATCTGCTCGGCATTACTGAAGTATTTTAACTTTTTTGTCTATTTCTATACTTTACAGTAGATAGTGTTTAGCCAGAGAAGAGAGATAAAAGCGCTATACCCCCAAAGTAACCGCCGATTCCAATAACCTTAACTAAAGCAGGAAGATCTCCAACACAGGCTGGAGACGCTGTGTGTCCGGGTTCAGCGGTTATACAATTCGCGTGTTCTCCCTCCTTTATTACCTTCATAAACTCCTCTCAAACCACAACAAACTCACGGAATATTTCGGTGAACAAATACTGGGTCTTTCTTTCCGAAATCACAGGCAGAAAAAATAACCACGCTGAAATAAATTTCCTAAAATCCAATAAAGTCCAGTCACGTTCAGGTACGATCCTGATGTATCTGAATAGTTTTGGCGGAGATTGTTTATCCATTGGGCTCCGCACGCTTGGGTTCGAATCCCACTCTTGTCGGTTTGAGCCTTTGACTTGTGTTCTGTTCCTAAATCGGGTTTGCGGTCTGTTGCTACTGTAGTAGAGCACTACATTTCTATCGTTGGCTGAACATGGCTTAAAGCAGTAGCTGACAGACAATAGTCTCTTAATATTTAGGCTAAATTTATGTTGTGTGCTGCTTTCACCTGATATTAATAGCAGTCCTGATGAACGGTTTTGGGACATGGCGCATCTTGAAAAATGTTCTTGTTAATTTTAGTTTGGAAAAAATGCACTCACCAGAAACAGGAACTGGTCGTGTTTACATAATGCGCAATGCAATAGCAAAGTTTGGATTAGAAAAAAAATCTTGCTATGAGTCCTTAGCTGTTACAGGAGGCGTTTTAAGACTTTTAGCTCATAAATTCATCTTACATTTCTACTCCATCAATATTAGCAATGTTATCTTTACCTATCACTAAATGTAGCTCTAAATAAATGCAAATTGTAAAATACATTTAAAAATAAATGCTATTCCATATATTGTAACTTTGTGGTATTTAGAATTTTTATCTGAGGACGCAGGGGAAAGTATTATACAACTGTGAAAGAGGCTCGAATTTTAATACGATTTCGATCAAAAGAAAACCAAAATCCGTAAGATTTTACCGTCAATATCCCTCGATATTGACGTTCAGTTGAAAGATTTGAAGAAACTCTCAAAGAAGCAACTGCAGTAAGGGAGAGATTTGATCCGATGTTCCGATGTTTGCAGCTCAATAATCCATTCGTCCTCGAAAGAAGCAAAGGCAAGTATGTTTTGAGTGTCACCATGATCCTCTTCTCACTCCAAAAGAAAGGTTTTATGTGATCCTGATCCCACTAGAAAAAGAGTCAATTTCTGCCTGCACTGATGTCCCTTCAAATGTTTTATAAGAACTCTGGACGTTTATAGAGTAGAAGCCTGGTCCATTTCTTCTACTAAACGAGACTATGGGAGTGAGTATTTTGATATCGAACTGGGATTTAAATAAAGAGGAACACTACACTACATCGGGTTACGCGTGTGACAAAACGTTTATTTTCCGACCTCTCGATAGCTCAGTTGCTAGCTCTTAAGACTGTAGAAAAAGTAGCGAGTATTTCTTAAGTTCCCTGGTTTGAATCCAGTTCAAAGAATGGTGTTTTCTTGTTCCTTAATCAAAAAGTGAAAATTGCGAATTTGTCTTTCACTTTGATGTTCACCCGAAAGCTCAGTATACAAAGAAGTAGAGGCTCCTGTTCTGAATAATCCTCAAGTCTGATTGTTTTGCTTAGACCTTTAAAATGTACACTGTTGACTGTTTGCTCTTCCTAACACAATTAAAAACCCGCCGACAAACTTACCGATCGGGAGTTTAGTTCAGTGATAGCGCGCACTTAAGACGCTCCGGTTTCTATCGCCGGCATCTTTGTATTCTTTTTAAACGCGATATCTTCTTCGCGTGTAAATTTCAGGTAGACTCATAAACCCTTTGTCTGTTTTAAAGATACATTATTTTAGACCAGACATAATGAAAGACGTAGTAATTAGACACACGTACAAAACACATGAATCTAGTTGAGAAAATGTTGACCGGGGCGATGTACAGTATTACTAGTAGCGGCTCTGAACTCAATGTGGTGCTGCATGGGAATGCGATGCAAATGCCAATGGCACAATGGATAACGTGTCTGATTACGGATCAGAAGTTTCGGTTTCTACTCATTCCTAAGAAAGATGAGCATTTTATCTTTCGCAATGTGTGGATTTCTTGAAAAACAAGTTGTGCCAAAAACGAAATGAACACTTCATTTAAACATAATGCAGAAGCATATTGTCTGTAACAATAAACGGTGGGCGAAGACAGGAAGAAAGGCACCGCTGGGATTTGAACCCAGGATCTCCTGTTCACTAGGCAGGCGCTTTAACCAACTAAGTCACGGCGCCGGCAAAGTACTGCCTTTTACAGCCACTTGGACACACTGCTCTGTCATATCTTTGTTCGGTGTGCGGTGAGCCTGCTCGCTGAGCAAGTTGAGAAAGGATGTGAAATGGCTTTTATCCGCCAATTTCATTACCAAGGAGCTCAATTATCTTTTGATTATCTACAGGGTGTCTAGTGCAACACAGGCGATGGACTGCTGGGATTTGGAGCCAGGATTTCCCGTTAACTAGACAGGTGCTTTAACCAACTAAGCCACGGCGCCAGCAGAATTCTCCTCTTTTACTGTCGCTTGGACACACCGCTCTGAGACACCTGCGTCCAGTAAGCGCTGAGTCGGCTGGCTGAGCATGTTGCCTCCTTTACATTCAATAGGGGCCCCAACACTAAGAGAAACGTACAGAAATGGCTTTTATCGGGCACTTTTCATGTCCAATGCGCTTGACATCTCCCACGGGCAACAGAGTTCATTTACGACATTTTTCCTTTCTTTCTACTTTCTGTACACTTTGATGAAAAAAAAACGAGTAATCATGTAAGGGAAAATGTATTTTTTCATGGAGAAAACGTGCACCAGGAAATGTTGTGTTTAGAAGAAGTGAGTTAACATGAAAAGTGACCTAATTTACCGGAGCAAATGCTCACCTAGCAAGGTCTGCTTTACTACTAGAGAGAAGTAGAGTGAAAGACGTGATCATTTCACGCCGTTGTGGAACAAAACGCTATTTTCTTTTAATTCTAAATCAATTAGAAATTCAGAGCGACACATAAACGCTTTGTCTGTTTAAAAGTGATGATTTTTTAAAACTGATAAAAATGTAGAAAACACGTTTCTCACTTAGAAATTGTAGATGGGGGTGGGGTATTACTAGTAGCGGCGCTGAACTCACCAAAGCGCAATGCAGTTATGTGACAGCCTAGTTGTTTAATGGGTAACGCGTCTGATTTCGGTTTATAAGATTGTCGATTCGACTTCTACCGGGGTTGTGTGATTTAAATCAGGCTCCCCAGAAATAGATGTCCGTTATGTAAATAGACCGCACCTGAAAGCAAACGTTGGGTCTGGTCTCCTTTCTTTCCTGCATGAAATAGCAAATCGTTACAAAAAACACCAGCTAATGTCCAATAGCGTTAGTCATTTAAACAAACGTTTAGTCATGAACATACTGTAGGTCCTGGTACATGGGAGTGGATTTCAACCACAATTAAAAAAGGACAAATTATAATTACAGGCTTCAGACACTTTTTTAAACAAAAGTGACCAAACACTCCCTAACTTTCAGGTTTGCTTGAACCTGTAATAAAAACGAGGTCTGAAGCTTCCGTTCTCTGATGTTACTGTCTCTAAAGCAGGACGTGATGTTTCGCGGATGTGCAGTGTGCCTTTTCTCTTGTCGTGTTCAAGATGATTCGCTGCATAAGCTCCTGACTGGGTGTTCTGTACTGCGCTGTTACTTCGTTCAGATTACCTATGTGGTGTACAGATAAAATTCAACTGCGTGGTGTAATTTCCAGGTTTGGTACCAGCAGAACCTGCAGACAAATGAGCTGACCTCGACGTGATTTGAACGTGCAAGCTTCTAATCTGGAGTCAGACGCGCAACCGTTGTGCCACGAAGTCACGTGCTAAACGTGCTTTTAATTTTCCCAAAGAGAAAAATCAGCGTCCCTGAAAAAGATTAATTTTTCATTCTCTCCTGTGAGGAGCGCCACTCTTCCAACGAGGGTCTCTTCTTCCCAGACCACAGATTATTTTCCTGCCCAGCTCTCACACAGATAGCAGACACACCATCTCCACTTATGTCTTCTCTACATCTATAGATTTGACCCCCTACAGCCCCGATATTCCTGGACAGGATATTTACCACTAGCCTCGTGAACTTCTCATCTTGACCTCTCCCAGGAGGAGAACAATTAGCACAGAATCCTCTCTATTTAGCAAATAACACAAACCACAGTTTACCTGTCAAGACAGAAAACCAGGCTGCTCCAGGTGAGGCTTAAACTCACAACCTCGGCATGACTCCACTGATTATGTCATTTTACATGGCCTGAACCAGGAAAGAGATTGGAAGTCAAGAAGTTATGGTGTTGTTTTAATACTTGCCTACACTTTTAATTTTTCTGTCAAATCTTTTATTTTGGAGTACTTTCAATTGATGTTAATCCTAGTCCCGATGAACGATTCTGGGCCATGGTGCATCTTGAATAATGTTCTTATAGGCTTCAGTTTGGAAAAGTGCGCTCTTCAGAAGCTACCGAAACCGCTAATGGTTACATAACACTTAATGCAAAAGCAACGTTCTGGTTTGAAAAAGAATATTACTTGCTATGAATACAAACACTGTTACAGGAGGGGTGTTAGAGCTATTTTATCTTAGATCATCAATTCATCTTACAGTTCTTCTCCATCTATATCAACAGTGTTATCGCTACTGAGCGCTAAAGGCAGGTCCTGGCAATACTTCATGAGATCTTCTTTAGAAAACATTTTAAAAAAATATTTCCACTACCATACATAAAGTAAAAGATACCGATTGCAGCTAGATGCAAATTCCAATCGAAAATGTATCAGCTTTAAAATTTTCTTTTGGATCTATACAACGACCAGCATGAGACTCAAAATATAACTGTGTTTGATTGTACAGCATAGATTGTACAGCATTTATGTTTATATTTATGTTAAAATTAAGGTAAATATATCAAAATATCAACATCCAACTTCACAGTGCTGACGTAACAATGCTTGTCAAGTCCTCAAACAATTCCGCGTTGTATTTCTAAACGATTTTAGCAGAGGACGCAACAGGAGTATAAATGATATCTCCCGCCAGCCATTCAAAGATACTTTTCCATGGGTGAATATGGTTTTCTGGGGAGTTGCGGTGTTGATCACTATTGGACTTCCCCGGTCTCAAGTGTTGTTGTTGGACACGAGCAAAAGACTAGCATTTTCTGCAAATATAAAGAGAGTTAAGGTTTCGGCTTTAGCGGAGACAGTGTTTACATTGACAACATTAAGGAGAGCATCCCTGGGTGGGTGTGAATCACCAACCTTACAGTTAACAGCAGAACGCACTCGCCGATTGCGCTACAGAGACTGACGAACAAGGATGTTCTCCATTCGCACCTATCCCGTCAAAAAATAAACATCGCTTGCATTTTCATGCCACAACCCATTTGTATCTGCTAGGTGGCGCAATCGTCTTGCACAAAGATAGCTTTGAAAAGCGTTAAAAACAAGTCATTCCGAGTTGGTCGTTTGTGTTTTCGAAATGCTGTATTGCTGCCAAATGGTGAAATGATCTCTTGGCTCCTCGGTTGTCATCTCTGCTCTGTAAAGGAATCACAGCACGCGTCGGCTTCCAGCACGGTGGGTCAGGACACGATGCCAGTGGTCAAAAAAAGTGATGTCTTCCTCGTTAGTATAGTGGTGAGTATCCCCGCTTATCACGCAGGAGACTGGGGTTCAATTCCCTGATGGGGAGTCGCTCTTCTTCTACCTCCTTAGAGAAAGGACTGGCTTTCACTTCTCTGTTTCCTTTCACAGCGCCATACACCTTTTCCTTGCTCTCGCTTTCAGAGCAGCTGCACGGCACACGACTCGACATAAAGATGCGCATTGAAGTGAAAGCAAGAAGCGCTGCGACATGCACTGTGCAGATCCCGCCACACTAAGAGGTCAGTGGGTCTGTTCGATCACAGCACTAGGCGAATCCCCAAACAGTGTGCGTGGCGACAAAAGAAGACGATCTGTTTCGAACCGGGGACCTTTCGCGTGTGTGGCGAACGTGATAAACAGTATACTACGGAAACGGTGTGAAACCGTGCCCAGTGGCCAAGCGCTGAGCTTCGCCAGTGATATTCGATGTGAATTGAATACTATTCAATTCACCCATCCTATTCAGGGGCGGAAAAGGTCAGAGCTGTGTGTGTCTCTGTAACTTGCCGTGATTGTATCGTGGTCAGTACTTTGCGTTGTGGCCGCAACAACCCCGGTTCGAATCCGGGTCATGGCAGAATAGGGGCGTCTGCTTTTACTACTTGCACGAATGAATGCAAAAAAAAAGCCAATCGATGTGAACAAACGGCGCTTAACAGAGGAGTACTGCCTGACTGGATCGTTGATGAACTACAGAGGCCACTCCGACCTCTTCTCTGTTTTCTTCCATGACTAAGGACTGGGCTGTGTCTTCAAGAGCCGGGAAGTCGGCCTGGACCGCTAATTCCCGAGAGTCCCAGCCAGCCGGCCGGCTGAGATCAGTGCGGGGAGCCCAGCCCCTGCGCACAGGCACAGCACAAAGAGAAACGAGCGCATTGCCAAATTGATGTCCCGCTAAACTGCTACAGAAGTAAGACAAGTAAACCACCAAACTGTGTTGAAGCAAGAGAGCATAAAGTGTGAATGCGGTGACTAGGTTTTTATAATAGCAGGACCTGCTACCACACACCTGGTCACATTACCGCTCAATCACCACAATCAATTACACACAGAGACCCGGATTGTTCTCAGCGTCTAATTAGAACCTGCTTCCAGTCTGAGGCGGGACTCCGTGAAGCCGCCTGAACACTTTCCCGTGTGTATCCGACCTCAGCGGAGGAGTTCCACGCAATTTAGACAGAATTAAATCACCCACACGTGTAGATTTGGCTCAGATGAATTTATTGTTCAATTAGGTGTTCTATCAACATGTACCGCAATGAAAATAATTTTACTATTTTTCACGTGTAATTGCATGTCACATTAAAATGTGTAATACAAGCATTTCTTTGCGTCCCAGTAAAGAAATACTGATCAGCTTTTGACATGATCTGATAATAATTGTCTGATTTTTCGGAGATTGGTTTTGCTTCGCAGCACTGAGAACCTATGGAAGCCCGTTTCCGCCAGGGAGTAAAAAAAACGCGCTATGGTATCTCAGAATTGTGACTTAAAAACTCAGAATTCTGACTTTATATCTCACATTTGCGACTTCGAAATAGCCCATATTTCATTGTCTGTCCTTTTGTTATTGTAACGGATTCGGGTTCTAGGGCTTGTGCCTTCGCCGCTCCCACCCTAGTTCATGTCTCACTGCATTGGCTCGAACCCAGGCCTTGCCAGCTGTCGGAATTCTGAGATACCATAGCAAGGAAACGGGCTTCCATACATTTCAATTCGTCTGATCAGTGTAGGATAAGTAAATGTAGAATTATTACTTTGTCTGTCTCTTGTTTGTATATAAATGAATGTCTCTGACAACTTAATGTTAGCTTTTAATTCAGTTTTACGATGTAGGTCATGCGTTAACATATACACAAGCATACGAAATGTCTCACTCCTGATTCAGCTCATGCTCCATAGGAGAGAAGCGATTCCTCCTGCTTCTCATACAATCATTTTTATTCTTAATCATAATTTTCTTTAGTTATGATCAATATTGAACTTTTTCTAAATAAAATGACAATAATCAAACATGCAGGCAGACTTTTAAAAAGTATTAGGAGTTGATAGGGTGCACCTTAGGAATAGTCGTTAGAAAATGTGAGAAAAGGAAAGTTACGTAAGCTCTCACACACAGCATTAGAGATTGGCATCTGATTGTAAAAAAAAAACTACCCGTCTCCCCAGCATTTAACGGTGCTGTTGTTTTTATTTTATATATATATAGTTAGCATTTTAATGAATTGTTAAAAGATTGATATACAAATCGCTAAATACGAAACGTAAAAAACCCAACTGTAAGCAATTGACCATTCATATTCCTGAATTTTAAATCCCTATGTTTATCTGTGTCCAAGTGCCTGGTGCAGCTATTTTGAAAGCAGAGTCTATGATTTATTGCGGAAGTGCATTGTTGCCACCAAGGAAAAAAATCCAGAATTCTCCTAATTAAGAAATACAAAATTATCTCCTAATTGCGAGATAGCAAAACCTGTTACATTTGCAATGGCAGTACCTACAGACTATCGAAAGGTGTGCTGGCACTGTGGGCTTAGTGTTCCTGACAATGTGCACGCTGAGAAATGCGCACGGACTGACTTTCTTCTCGCAATGAAAATGTTACCGTTTGTACCTCATGTAAACACAGTTTTAACCATTATCAGACTCATATATATGAATTAAGAACGAATGTAATCTGGAATCCATTGTACCGCTTCAAACTGAAAGTCAGATATTTAGTCTCAAAACTACATAACTCAAGATTTTTTTTCCTTGATGGCAGCATTGGCTTCTGTAATTTAGATTCAACCACTGAAGAGGTTGGTTTGTGTTTTAGCTATTAAACATAACTGGTAAGTTTAAGTCAGTTCTTGTTACTCTTTCCGCTCGAAAGAGCTGTATTAATACCGGCGCACCTGTCTCCACAGGAAAGTTATTGCTGTTCCCAAACCAATGTACTGCAGCTTGTGGCCACGTGTTCCTGCTGTCAGCCTGTGATACCATGTTCGTCCACCGCTAGAAATATTACTGCTCCAGTACAAGAGTAGAAGAGGAAACAAATGCAAACACTGTTTAGAAAAAACACACACGTCTCAGGCCTTAACCATGACAAGGATGGGATTTGAACCTAGACGAGCAGAGCACAATGGATTAGCAATCCAAAAAGTGACTCCTGTTTAATTTTCTTTTCGCTTGCTCGATTTGTAGTACGCTCCTCAATCCTTACAACCGATAGACAAAACGGCTTCATGTGCCACAGCATTCTGCTGCAGGTACGATTTGCACCGTGTATTGGGCGAACCCGAATGAAATATTTCAAATATGTGAAGAATTTCATGAAACCTGAAAAAAGAAGATCACAGCCAATGTCAACAATTTAGAGCCTGTAGGTAGCTTCAACAGAACAAAACGATCTGAAGCCGCAATTCTTTCATAGAGTGTATTGTGACACTCTACGCTGTTGCTATTACTGCTACTTCTGCTGCCGTTGCTTTAAACTCTACTCATCGGGCAAGTAAAGTTGTACAAGGAATAGACTACTTTGAGCCGTCCAAATTCCATTATGTGAATTTAAGCTTTTTTTGTATTAATAACAGCATTAGTAATACAATGCGTGCTCAGAAACGTTACTTATTAACTTATGAAGCAACAGTGTTTCGACAATTTGCGGTCTTCAAAAAGTAAACGCTGAAGTTTTTATACTTCCTTGTGAGCAGATCACCTTTGATTTAGAAAAGGAAAACGTACTCCCCTGTTGCTTTCATTGCAATATCTGAATCGAGACCCAAGCGCTAAGAAAGCTGAATAACGCAAAAGTCATAAACCCGATTTTAATTTAGATACACATTTTCTAATGCAGCCTTCATTACAAGACAGTCTATTTCTCGAAAGCGTGTAATGTGAAAAAGAGAAAAACGAAAATATATGGATGACAATATTTAAAAGATGAAGATTTTACTTTTGAGAAAACCGCTGGTTTTAGAACTTTGCTGTGCTTCCTGCATCATTGTCAGTGTTATAAACTTGGTGTGGAGGTAGCGATCACTTTGTAGAGCAGTTCATAGGCCGGAGCTGTTCAGACTACTCTTCTTATTTCTCAAATGCTTCCATCATTTTTTTTCACGCTAGGACGCGAGTGTGTACATGTGCTTGGTTTTCGTTTCACTGATTCTCATTGAAGATTTGGGAATTAACGACGAAAGAATCAGTTGCCTCGGAAAGCAGAAGCTTTGGTTCACAACGATCTTGAAGACACGCCCATGTAGAGCACAGTGTGATATTTGTACTATAAAAGACCGTGCTCAAAGTGACGTCTGCGTTTACCGTTGAAACTTGCTTCAAAGTAAATCAAGACGTATGTCTCTCTCGCTGTGTTTGCTCTTATCTGTCCATCTCTCTCTCCTCTTCTCTCACTCTGGCAGTCTGTGCAGAGTATCTGAAGGGGATGTAACACCACTTGGCAAAGAAGAAAAATTCTCAGAGGCAGAATAAAAAATCATTATTCTCTTCTCAGTCAGATTCACAGCTCAGCCTCACACTCAGACAGAAGCTCAATGCTGTACTGCTCTCTATCCTCACAATCCAGAACCAGAAGATATTCAGACAATCAGTACTGCTACATGAACAATATCAGACAGAACAGCCTTGACTCAAGTCACATTTCCCCCTTTTCCCCTTTCTCACAGCCCTCTTGGAAACATAAAAGAGCTCCTGGTTCTCCTCTCTGTGAACTGGGCTCAGGGGTCACTGATCTGGCAGCTGTGGGCTCTGTTCCAGGGCAGAAGCAAGAAACTTCAATAAACCCTTTCCAGGACTTCCAGCCCTTCAGTATTACTTTCTTTAATGTATATCAGCCTCCAAACATGTTTTTTAAGTGTTTTATAACACAAGTGAGTGTGGAATTATTTTTGTATTTATGTAATAAACACCAGTATTGACACTCTGATCAGTATATTGATTATTAGTAGCCAAAGGCCGATGGTCCTGACTAAAATAGTGAGCAGTTGACCAGTCTGTACAGTAGCTCTAAGCAGTGGGACTCGGATCACACAGAAGAAGATCTGTCTGTGTGTGATTCCACACCAGCCCTGGGATTCAGGTGCTCTCACAAGTGTCTCACAGACAGTCTTATAAATGTACAATTAGATGAAGTCTTGTTACAGTTATAAAGTTAAGTGAAATCATCAGACTACCTATAGAAGTGAGAGCTTGGTGGAATTAAAACCAGTATACACCTCCAGGATCAGGAGTCTGATCCTCGTGGCTCTTTTACTCTGAAGATTCGTGTAAAACCCTTAAAAGCGCTTATTTCAGGGACTTGTGCTCGTTCTCTACTGCTCCACACGGGTACGCTTTGTAACGCATTAATCTGTGAAGTATACTATTTTTTTTCTGTTTAATGATTTTCATTCCTCGGTTTGTCGCTCTCCTTCTCCAACTGTTATAAATCGCCTCTCTTCACAGCCCGGTTTAGTTTTTTGGAGATGTTATATTTGTATGAAAACCAGGAGTCTCCTCCAGCAGAGATGCACTATTTTTTAAAACTTTTTTTATTAAATGTATAGAATTTACAAATTTAACTACAACCAGAAGATTAAGAAACATGTATAAGAGATAAAAACATATAACATAAAACAGAAAAAAAAACATATAACCACCAGAGGTAATGAAGTAAATTATGTGATCAAATTGTATTTTTACATATATCATGTTTTCCTTGATTTATTATTTCTCAGTTATTTATAGAATTTAAATAGTGTTTCAACATGCATGCGTTTCCTGTATAAAATAAAAATCAGCACTCACTTTTTTACAAAACACAAAAAAAACCGCTTTTCTTTTTGCAACATTTCGAGTACCTCTGGCATTCATGAAAAAGACACACAAAAGCAGCAGAGACGCACTCTGCTCTGTCAGAATAAGCGCTGTGACGTCACAGACACCAGCCAGAGCACCGGGATCAGAGAGAGAAAGAGCGCGGGAGGCGCACGGAGCGCACGGAGAAGAGTTATTGATCACTTATCTATCGACAACCAATTATTTCAACTGAAGAACCGTAGAAAAATCGATTAACTTCACGATTGGTGAGTACTGATTCTTTTCTTGACCCTGTTTAAGTATCTAGAAAACAGTTAATAAAGACTGTATCGACCAATTACCATAGTGCGTTTAGGGTTAATAATATTCAATCCGAAATTACACAATTATTATTCATATTATTATTTAGGTAACTGTATCCTAGAGCTAGAAAATGATATTTCAAGTTCATAAATGTATGTAAGTAACAGTTTAAATGCATTTTTCCAGTGTTTATAAATCATAAGAATGGTAACCACGGTGACAGGCGCCTCGTCACTGCACGCGTCTAAGTGTCTCGAATTTGTCACAGAGAGCGGTGTGACGTCACGAGCAGCAACTAATACTAATATCAGTGTCTTCATGTTAATATTAGTGAGATTACAACTGGAAGTTTTAATGCTAGTGTTCATGTGAGTATTAATGACAGTGGCACTACTGATTGTTTTAGTTTTAATGTTCATATTCATGTTAATATTAATTCTAATTATAGTGTTACTGTTGTAGTATTAGTAGTATTTATATTTGTGTTATAGTGTATCTGTAGGTAAGTGAGTTTGTGGTATCTGTGCATGTGTGGGTGCGTTTCTGGAAGTGTGTGGTGTCTGTGTGTGTGGGCTGTGTGTCTGTGAGTGTGTAGGTATGTGTCTGTGAGCTTGTTGTGTCTGTTAGTGTGTGAGTGTGTGGGGTCTCTGAGTGTTTGGTGTCTATAAGTGTGTGTCTATGAGTATGCATAGTGTCTATTTGTTTCTGTGAATGCATGCCTGAGAATGTGTGTGTATGGTTTGTGTCCGTGAGTGTGTGGTGTCTGTCAGTGTGTAGTTTTATATTTGTAAGTGTATGTGTGGGCATGTCTGTCAGTGTGTGTAGTGTCTATGTGAGTATTAAAGCTGATAGCATTACTGATAGTTTTAGTTTTAATGCTAGTATTTATGTAATATTAGTGATACTTACAGTGTTAGTGTCAGAGTATTAACACTCATCATCATCATGTTAGTTTTAATGAGAATATTACTGTTATTATAAGTATTATTAGTCTAGTAGTAGTTTTTGTCAGTGTTAGTAACAATGATAGTGTAAGTTTTGGTGATTGTGTTACTGTTGTAATATTAGCAGTATCTGCATTAGTGTTAGTTATAGTGTGTCTGTACCTAAGAGTGTATGTAGGTGTCTATGTGCGTATATAGTGTCTATTTGTGTATCTGTGAGTCTGTGAGTGTATATATGTGAGTGTGTGAGTGTCTGATTGTGTGTATAAATGTGTGATGTGTCTGTGAGTGTAAATGTGTGTGAGAGTTGTAGCGGCGAGGCTTATTAATGAGGCAGAATTAAGTGTTTCTGAGCTTCCTAAATGAGGCCCAATTTCTCTGTTCATCTCTGTGGTGCAGCCACAGAGAAACTATTCATGCAGGCTGATTTAAGGTTTCTTAGGACAGCTCCCAAAGGGGGATGCACTTAGCTAAGCCTGGCTATCATGATCAATGGTCATCCATTGGTGCCTATCTGTCTAGGGAGTGCCAGTTGGACATCTGGACTGCATTCCTAAGTGTCAGGAGTAAGTGACTCATATCTCACCTTGATCAACCAATCAGGGACTGGTAGGGCCGAGTAACCCATGTGGGACTCTGATGCCCATGGGACTTTCAGCCAATCAATGAGCTGAAGTTCCTCCAGGTAAAAAACAGGCAACACAGAAAGCCTGTGAGATTCAGATTCAGTAAGATTCAGTAAGATTCTGGAGAGGATTCTGTGGACTGTTCTAAAGGGAATTCAAAAGAGAATTCCAGGGCAGGACGGCCCAGGAGCAGAAGGCTCCCAAGGGCAGGACATTCTCGCAGCGCACCTCCTGACCATCCTGAGACTCAGCCCGGACAACCACGGAACGGCCAGTGTGTCCGAGTGCCAGAACTTTTCTTTGTTCTAAGAGTCTAGAGTGGAGGTTGCCAGAGAGTAACCAGCAGCAGGCCTCGTGAACAGGTCGGAACTGTGGACAGCTGAATCACTATTCAGAACTAGCTCTTCATCAGGAACAAACCGGTCCTCTTCCTGACTTGCTGGGACCCACAGTCATCTTTTCTCCTGTGCACAAACTTTGCTAGTTAAAGCCAACAGTGAGCATCAGCAGCGCACCGTCGCAAGCCGCACAGCACAGCCTGGCACGCAGCCAGAGAGCGCGGATTGGACAGCAACAGCCTGCAACTATTTCTTTGTGCCCGCAGGAGATCTGAATCCCCAAAGATTGGATGAGTATTCAACTTCACTGCATTACAGCTCGAGAATTCAATTGTTATCCCAACCAGTTGATATCAATTTAATTCCTAAGAGTTATGTACTTGTTTTGAGTATCTAATGTAGAAGTTATAACCAAGTTCATTTATGAAACGATCTTAATGAATGATATACTGAACGTATGTCCTCTTGATATGTGTAACTCTTTGTAACTGATTGAATATATACCTTTTGTATTCTGATAACCCTCTCGATAAGATCTGTTAGGTTTACATGCATATTCTATGTATTAATAAATGTATCCTCGTGTATTAGTACCTGTGTGTGCGCGTTGTTTGAGTTATGTCGCATGGTTGGATTCTAAAGCCATCAAAAGAATCAACTTTGTGATTTACTGCTACAATTAATAATTGTCTCAGTAAATGCCCAAACCCTACAGAACTGGTGCCTTCAGAGAGCCACTATGATTACATATTTGGCGTCCCTGAGCCGGTTTTCCTACAGAGTTTAGGTGTACAGTATATCTGTCAGTGTGTGTGAATGTGTGTGTAGGTGGGCTTGGGTTCCACTGATGTGTCTGACAGAAGTGACCAATCAACAGGTGTTGAGTTCCAGAGCCGCTTGCAAATAAAAACACTTTCTAGAGTCCAGGCCAACTTCCAGAGAGCTGTGAGTTCTCTGTTTTTATCAGTATTAGTAATAATGACAGAAGTCATTCCCACGCAAATGATTATTAACCAAGACAGACATCAGAAAATATCGCCTTTGCAATGATGTCACTCCTCTTCTTCATGAATTTTCTTTAATGACAGGACATTTCTCTGTCTGAGTGCCTGCTGCAAATAGTGTGACTAGCCATTTCTCTCCAATATTTTCTAGTTCAGTTATTTATCGCATATGAAATATTATTCTCATTAAGAATATTTTACCTGCAAAGTCACAGTGAAACTACTACGGCGAATGAACGTTTTATGGGTGGAAAACGTTCAAAAGACTTAATGTTCCAGGGAAGGTTTGAACACACAACCTCATTATAACTCCACTGTGCACAGCTACATGCATACCACACACTGACCAACTGTGCCACTGGACCTCTGTAAGGCAGGCTCCTACACCGATTGTAAAACTGTGGCACAAACGTAGGGCAAAACACTGGGTTTTGGCTGTGGATACATCTCCACATGGGTGAAAGGGACAGTAAAATAGTAAGGTAAATAAAAGATACTGAAATATACAGTATGTGCTCACTGTAATGTAGGAAGAGGTGGTCAACAAGCAAAACAGCTTTGTGGATAATGTGAAGTGACATTGTTTTGTGTCAATTAGCCCACGAATTGTGCTTCATGTGCCTTAAGCTGTGCAATTTGTATGGTTGTTGAATGAGATTGGTTTCTTCACAAGCCCGGTCAATTTCCAGAGGAGAGCTTGCCGACACACACCTTCATGAAGACTCTCTTTAAGATGATTACACCTTTCATTGTCAAGTCGCCTCCTTTGCATACAATAGTAGCACCAACACTAAGAGAAAGGATGAGAAATGGCATTTATAAAATGATTGCAGTGTTTGTTTGACTGAGGATCCTTGTGTGCTGAACTGGCCTCTGGAGAAGTGTAGTGCAGTAAAGGAGAAAATTTGTGTCACTCAAGGCTGTAACGGAACAGAACAATACAATTACAATACTCTTATGAGAGTAAATAATACTGGTGCATCACAGTTCTTATAATGGTGAAAACAGGAGCAACTTCTCTACAGTTTTGACTGAAGTATTTAAACGGCAAGAAATAATATCACTATGCAATTAATTAATGCAATTGAGCTCCTCTAAATGTTCTAGTCTGATGAAACAATGTATAGAATTAGGTGACAATATCAGAATTTATTCAAATGCACAAGATTAATTTTCAGCAGCAAAAATATGCTCGAAAATATTTTACAAGAAAGAAACCTTACATTCACCTAAATCAACATTCACCCTCTACATTAGCAGAGAACAGTAGGACAGTTAGTTAGTGTCACTGGACACTCTGTCACAGAGGCTGATCTCTTCAGACTTCGATGAGTCTTCCAACTTGTCGTAGCTGTTGAAGAAGCACCTGTTGAATCTCAACCAAGATTTCCTGAGAAATCATTCAGCGAGCGATTCCTCCCTCTGGACTCTGCACTGAGCCGAAAGCTGTGCGAATTCCTCACTGTATGTCCTGTACTGTTACATGCGCTCTTGTGTAGATTATCTACTTGGAGAAATGTGACAAGAACACATCGAACTTTTTCCATATGTGAAGGAAAATGCTAAAGAGCCTGAAAACTTTGAACATTTAAGTTTGCGTGCTATATATACTGTATATTCTTTACTATACTTTACTTTATATACTTGGGGCGGAGCAGTGGCTCTGTGGCTAAGGATCTGCGCCTGTGGTTGGAAGGTTGCTCGTTCAAATCCCTCTGCCAGCAGAGGAATCCTACTCCACTGGGCTCCTGAGCAAGGCCCTTAACCTGCTCCAGGGCACCATACAATGGCAGATCCTGTGCTCTGACCCCAGGCTCTCTCCTTATCTGTGTGTCTCATGGAGAGCAAGCTGGGGTATGCAAAAAGATCATTCCTAATGCAATAAATTGTAAAGGGTTAATAAAGTGATGTTATTATTATTATTCCTTACAGCAGAGCAAACAAATTGTTACAAAAAACACCAGCTAATGTCCACCAGCGGAATTAACATTAATATACTGTAAAGTGCTGTTACTTGGGAGTGTTAATCTACAAATAAATTAAAAAAATGGCATTTATAGCTCTAAAGAGGTTGACATAGATGTCTGTAACAGATCTTTTCAGTTCATTGCTGTTCCTCTGACTTGGTGAGACTTTGGAATTTTAAAAGCGTTTTGCTTGCCTCTCATGTGGTCTGTGTACCAGTCCATTAAGAGCCGCGCTATCACTGTGTCGTGTGTGGTCCTACAGAACTACACAGCTATCTACTGGAGTCGTCTTCTGTCCGTTGCAGTTGAGAACAGATTTAATACGGAGCTGCGCAGAAATTTCTGCGGCAAATATCGCTGCAGAACTAGCCCGTGCACAACAACGAAGAGAAAAAGAAATACCACAGGGTCGCCCATAAGAGGGAAAAAAAGAAATAAATTGTTCAAACAATTACAACACTCGTCCTCTTACAGTGGTCTCATGTTATTTTTCTTGCCATAAGAACAGTGGGATTGTTCAACTGTATTGTTCCCCAAATGGTTGAATAATAATAATAATGATAATAATAGTGGTGGTAGCTGATCGTTCTTGTCCGTGGCCAAGTGACCTGTGTGAATACAGTATGTTGATTTATTCTCCTCAAGGCATCACTTTAGCAATTCAAAGAGCCTGGGTTTTAACCCATTCAGTGCTTATTTCAACTAACGCCATGTTCCTTTTTCTAGGTCTTCAAATAGTTTACAATGTAGAGGTATCTTTAGTAATAAGAAAAAAGCTGCACCTCGGAGATCCATCTCACAAAAGCAGATTTCTTAAAGTGCACTTATGAGCTGTAGAACCTGAAGGAGTTCTCTCTCCTGGATATTAAACATGCAGATAATGAAATCAGTGATTTATGATTTCTGCAACCTTCCAATAAATACATCTAAGACATGTAACAAGCTTGTTTTGCAGCTCCAGTGGCACAGTTGGTCAGTGCATCGTACTTATATAGCAGTACATAGTGAAGTCATGCTGAGGTTGTGAGTTCAAGCCTGCAGCAGTTTTGCCTGTGATTTCAGCTGCAGAAACTTTCTGTTGGATTTAGGTTGGTTCTTCTGTTACTTTTTCCGGTCGATGGAGCTTTATTAATGCAGGCACACCTGCTTCCTCGGCATTTTATTTTATCGCTGCTCACAAACCAACATACTGCAGACACCTCTGATACTGTCACTGCTTGTGGGCCACGTGTTCCTGCTGTCAGCCTGCTATACCATGCTCATGCGCGTCTAGAAACATTACTGCTCTAGTACAAGAGCGAAAGACTAAATGAAATCGCACCCACTTTGAAAAAATCACGTTTGACAAACCATAGGATGACAAGAATGGGATTCTTTGGTTGTTTGAGTACATAAATCAAAGACACTGCGTTCAGCATATTCACATCAGGCATTCGGACAGAGATAAACCCAGAGAAAATCTTCTCACATTTTAATCTGTAACTGCAGGATTCAACAAATTGTTAATTATCTCAACTTCACTTACAATTTTTAAACAATTTACAAAGCCCACAGTGGATGACATTTGGTTCCGGCACACATCAGTTGCTTGGAATATCATTGTAATATTTAATTTGCTTTCCGGTCACACCACTTTTATTAATAATGAAGTTTATCAATACACGTTTGTTTAAAACATGTCATTTATTATTGATACAGTTTCATTTTGTCTTTATTAGGAGCTGTATCACAGCTAATGCATGTAAAGCCTTAAGTATGTGATAGTGAGAGTTCAGTTATCCCAGGGAGTGAAGAGAACTGAAATTTAGTAAATACGTATTTTAATAGAGTGTAAATCTTCAAAGTGTTCTGTCACTTCAAAAGCAATTTATAGGAGCAGGGATTGAACCCACATAGACATTTGCTTATTGGGCTTAAGACCAACACCTTAACCACTCAGCCATCCCAAAAAACAGTTTCAGCTCTGTGTTACACAGATTTAATTTAATTTAATTTAATATATTTGTTATATTTTTGAATGGAATGGGACTGTACACTGGTGATTCCCAGGGGAAAACAGGGTTATTGAGCCATTGGGTATTCTGAGAATAAATTGGGTGGGTGAATGTAACCGTGTGGTAAAGTAAAACAGTCTTCTTAGATGAAGCGCTACAGATGCAGCCCCTGAAAGTGTATAAGACTAACATTTATAGTACTGCTGACACAAATGGAGCCTCTACATCAGACCGAAATAGCGATGTGTTCGCTTAGTTGTGCGTAGGATCTCCTCATGAATCTGTCTCATTCATCAGTGGAAATAGAAGCCGTCACTGTAAACTCGGATGTGATGTTCCGCAGATGTACAGTGTGCCTTTCCTCTTGTTGTATTCAAGAGTACTCACTGTGTGAGCTCCTCACTGCGTTTCATTTTCTTTTCCTGTGATTATCTACATGGAGTGTGGTGACAAAATAGTCTTGAACATTTTCGGTTTGTGAAAGGAGACACTAAAGAAAATACAAGTGATTAACTTTTAAAATATCGACAGTACAGCTAGAAGAGTGGAAGATAAAATACGATTTATAATTAAATTCACAATACACTTAAGGAAAACACAAACGCCCGAACAGGGACTTGAACCCTGGACCCTTGGATTAAAAGTCTGATGCTTTACCAACTGAGCTAGCCAGGCTCTGCACAGTGAATCACACTGTCGTGATACTCGCAAGTCACATGTCTCTTCTTGTGCCGAAGCGCAGTCATACAGTACCTGACCCGTCTGGAATGTCTACTGACAGACTTTATCCAGAAGCGACGGCACCACTCCCAGTAGAATGAGTGAGAAATACAGCATGACATCGGGAGGTAAGGGGCTCCCACAATTCATCTTTCCTCACATTACTGATTTTTTCAATAGCATTTTGACCTTTTTTCACATTCAGATTTTTTTGCATTTAATAAGATCTTTTAATCAACAACATTAAGAACGAAAACAAATGGAACATTTTTTGGAACAACAATTAAAAAAACTTTCAATGCCTTGGTTTTATAAGTGTGCACACTTTTTTGTTAAAAATTAAAAAAACATTTTGTTAAAATTCAATAAATAGTCTATCAGCAGCAAGAAATTATTCTGAAAGTAAGATTTTTTATATCATAAACTGTAAGACACGAAGAGAGTTTACAGGTCGTATCCTTCACTTTGTCTTTTAAATTAAGCGTTCGGGATTCAAACCTGTGTTCAGACTGTTGTGTTTCTTGAATTTCTTGTAATCATCAAATGTCGTTGTTTGGTCCATCAGTTTTTTTCTCGGTTGTACAATGGAATTCGCGCAGCTTTCAGCTCAGTGTGGAGTCCAGAGGGAGGACTCGCTCACTGAATGATCTCTCAAGAAATCCCGGGTGAGATTCAAAAGGTGTCTTCTTCAACAGCCACGACACGTCTGAAGACTAATAAAATTAGTTTAAATCATTTGGTAGTTAACAGAACTAAATGCTTTAGAGGTACATTTAAAACAGCAGAGCAACACCGTAGCACTTCGAGTGTGCCTGAGTTTAAATGTGTGTGAACTTGGCTCTCTATGAACATGAGCAAAGAGTTCACATTCAACAGAAGATTGCAATGTGAGCACAGAAATATAAAGCACCTGGAGATGCTGGGACCTCATACATGCAAAGCATGCGCTCTACCACTGAGGTATATCCCCAAAAGACTTATTAACGGAACTGAGATGTGCTGATGCTCTCTGAACACAATCCACCACTAACGAAGGATGCCTGCAGTTTCCCACTTTTGTGTTTCCTCTACTACAGAGTAAATTCATAGGAATGAAGAAATAAGGAAGGAAAAATAACCGCATCGAAGCTTCCAGAGATTGGTTAAAATGAATCTGTTATTTTTATATCCAGACACACGGGCGACGATGATTGATTTATCGACGGGGAGTGCTTTTTTACCTCCTCACTCGACTACCTTGATTAAACTACGCATAGAACAACAGCAGTACAGATGATTTTCATGGACCGACTTGTTTTGTACAACTCGAGTGATAAAGTCCTGTCTGCAAATATTGTAGAAGAACGAAAAAGGGTGAAACAACGCTCCAACCACAGGAATGGTAACAGGAAGGATCATGTTATTTAATATGTCCTTTGGAGATGCCTTGTCAACGCACACAGGCATTAGAGCTGGACAAATAATTGATAGTGGTGTTTGTAAACAATCATGAAACATGTTATTTCTAAACCAGGAAGAAAGGAGCAGACTAAAACTTTAAGAGACAGAAACATCACCTTATCACAGCTAACATTAATTACAATGACATCACAATAAAAGAGCGGAGCCTTGAGTGAATCAAATTAGTTTTCATTGGACGTCTGTCTCTTCATAACTTTGTAGGTGAGAGGGAGGATTGCGGAAATGTGCCGGTGTTTCTCAGAAGTGCATTGGTGGTATAGGTGCCTTCTAAATAATCGAGTCGGGTTTGAATCCCGGTAAGTGCATCCCCAAATCTTTTCAAGAAAATCTGTGATCCGGTAACATATCTTTTCAAACTAGCATTCAAGGTAGGATACGTGTTCTTAAATACCAAAAAACTCTATAAGGAAAAAGCAGATCTCTGTACACAAGACGGCAGTGCGATCTTAGAATTCCTGTGTTGTTGACGGATTCAGACTCCTTCTCAGAGGTTTTTGCTCGCCAAATAACTTTGCAGCTGAGGAAGAGCACCCTGAAAAATACCAAACACAACCAGCGAGCATGTTGGTTGCTCTTGCTCTTAATGCAAGAGCTGTTTTTTTAATAATTATTAACCAAAAACAGCAGCACAGGTAGGTCGCATTTGTGATTATGTCACTTCTCTGCTTCAGCAAGGTCAATAAAAGACTCTGAAAGCAGTAAAGCAAAACCGAACTCAAAATCATATTAGGAATTCTGAGCGATATATCCATACAGGTAATCTAATAAGAATGTTGAAATATTTGAATATCATCTCTCTATATATTTTGCTGCTTTTTACCAGAAGTAAAACTATTGGATTGAAGGAATGCTAACCGCTGGGTTAAAATGTATAGTTGTTATTTAGAGAAATCTGTAAACTCGTGATCTTATATGTTTTAAAAGACAGCACAGGAAAAAACGACAGTGCTGATTATTTTCCGGCGACGGAGCACTGATGTCTTATCTGAGCTGATTGATAAAGCCCACCCAGTGGATACTCTAGCAGAACTTTAAAGAACATTCACCTTTGTATCCAAAGAAACCACAGGAACAACATCAGGAAGCACAATCAATTCCCCTTTTAAATCTTTCCTGTAAGGTATGCTTTGTGAGTTCATGAAGTTAATCCTCTGATCTCTTTTGAGCATGAACAAAGTATTTCTGATGAAGCGCTATGTTCAAAGATTTAATAAGCTTTACCCCTGCCAACGATTCGGCGTGAAGAATTAAAAGTTTCACAGACAAAAGCAGCTCACCACCATAGCCAATATTAAATGTACTTGCCGGTACACTATCATGTGCACTGCCTCAAAAGTGATCTCGGCAGATGTTGGTCCCTACATAAAGCTGAACGTGCCAAAGAGAATTTCTGTTGAGAAAACAAAATATTTTTTCTGCCTTGATGTTAAGCCTGTCTTTTAGTAAGTCTATCTCTAAACACCTCCCGCAACCTAACAAAAAGCGCTTTTACTGATCGTATTGCAGGTCTTAAAACACTAACATTTGGCAGCGGTGGGATTCAAACCAACGCCCCCAGAGAGACTGGAGCCTAAAATCCAGCGCCTTAGACCGCTCAGCCACGCTAGAAAAAGTTCAATATTGATCACAACTAAAGAAAATAATGATCACGAACAAAAAAGGGATAAAGATGTGAGTCGATCTTGAATCACAGCTGGGTGACACGGGCTTCTGTTCTGATATGGTTGTATGAGAAACAGGAGGAATTGCCAATCTCCTATAGAACATGAGCTGAATCAGGAGTGAGACATTTCGCATACTCGTGCATATGTCAACGCCTGACCTACATCGTAAAACTAACATTAAGTTGTCAGAGACATTCATTTATATACAAACAAGAGACAGACCAAGTAATAATTCTACATTAGTTCAGGTGGGTAAACCTGAACTAACTAACTAATAAACCTATTAATAATTCTACATTAACGTGTCCTACACTGATCAGACTAATTGACATGGTCTAATTCAGAGCCTGTGCAGTTCGTGCTAATTACAACAAGGACAGTTCTGAACCCTCATCACCGAACTGAGCACAAGTTCAGCTGTTCTCCAGTTTTGTTACGCATGGTTTTTCATTGCAATTGAGTTCAAAGCTGGAGCTGAATTCCAGACAGTACAGTGTTTTGGGTAAGTTGTCGAAATTCGCATGAGGCTGCAGACAACTTACCAAAGTGTTTTCTATAGCTTTCAGGTGCAGTTCATTTATATAATAGAATGTAAGTGGTATAATCGCAACAAGCCACATGGCAGTCGAACCTATAATTCTCTGACGCAAGGCCTGACGTGTTATTCATTACGTCACTGACCCTGCTATTGTAGGGCTAAAAAAACACTTTTTCTACATTTTTGTCTGTTTAAAAATCACAGTTTTTTGAAGACTTTGAAACTAAAGGAAAGCGGTGACAAATGAAACAGGCACGGGTGGGGTTTGAACCCACAATCTTCGGTTTATGAGACCGACGCCTTACCACTTGGCCACCACACCTTCATGTTAACATGGGAATAATGTTGTTCAAATTTTTTTTTTTCTGAATCTGGTTTACATCACATGGAGGTAGCAACAGCAATAAAAGGGACATTTAACAAGGAGATACGCTGTAGCAGTGTGACTCCAACAGATGCTCCTGAAAAGACTGGAGGTTTAAGCCAGCTCCTGCTTAGAACGATCGGCCGCGTTACTCTGAACAGCGGCTCTTCAGCTCTTGTTGTTTGACCTAGTGGTTTTATAATGCGTGGAAACGACCGCAACTTCGTTTTCTGAGATGCTTTCTCTCACGTGGTGAAATCTCTACCTCTTTGGCATCTCTGGCTATAGTTCTTCTGTAGAGCCGGCTTTCACACCTCTGCTTATAGTGCCCTTGAAGTTATTTTAGTTTTACAGGTAGACGCATTCCCTAACGATCTCTCCTGTTTTAGAAATGCTTTATAAGGCGTGTTTGATTCAACGGACAAACAGTATACTAATTGTACAATGCAGATCTATGCGGCATTCGTACTGGATTTGACTGGGATTCTGAAATACTTCTTGCAAAGGTATTCAGACTTTCTTGAACCTATAATAAAAACACAGACCTGAAACTCCCTAGCTTCCAATCTCTGATGTTGCTGTCCTTAAACTCGGACGTGATGTTCTGCAGACGTGCAGTGTCCCTTTACTCTCGTTGTTTTCAAAACGACCTCCGTTGTCGGGCGCAGTTAAAGTGGAACTGGCCTGACTGCACAGGAAATTACTGAATGATGAAATGTTTCTACGGCTCAAAATGTCCCTTTAGACCCTCGTCATGTCTCTGCTAGGAACGGGCAGGTAGAGAGCTTTAACAGATGCTCATGATGTTTCTCACGGGGTGTTACCTGTTGTAGTGTTTCAAAAGATGTGTTAGCGGACCACAGATTATCTTGAAAAGATTTGGGTTTGCACTGGCTGGGATTCAAACCTGACTCAATTATTTGGAAGGCGCCTGTACCACCAACGCACTTCCGAGAAGCACCTGCAAATTATCACAATCCTCTCTCTCACCTACAAAGTTATGGAGACACAGACGTCCAATGAAAGCTCAAGGCTCCACTCAAGGCTTTATTCACTCAAGGCTCCACTCTTTTGTTGTGATGTCATTTTAATTAATATTAGCTTTGACAAGGTGTCATTTTTGCCTCTTAAAGTTAAAGTCTGCTCCTTTCTTCCTGGTATAGAAAGAACGTGTTACATCTTTGTTTAAAAACACCACTAAAAGTAAATTATTCAGCTCTACCGCCTGTGTGCATTGATAAGACATCTCAAAAGGACATATTAAATAAGAACACAATCCTTCCTGTTACCATTCCTGTGATTGGGGGCGTTGTTTCACCCTTTTACGTTAAATCACCAGTACTGCTGTTTTTCTATGCATAGTTTAATCAAGAGCACTTAAAAGATGCAAAAAGCTTTCAAATAAAATAGAATTGAAAGACAGTCGAGTAAGGAGGTAGAAAAAAAGCAATCCTCCGTCTGGGAATCAACCACCGTCGCCCATGTAACTGGATACAAAAATAACAGATTAATTTGTGCCCAGTCTCTTGAAGCTTCGATGCGATTATTTTTCCTTCCTTTATTCTTAATTCCTATGAATTTACTCTGTAGTAGAAGAAACGCGAAAGTGGGAAACTGCAGGCATTCTTCGTGAGTGGTGCGATCAGTGAGCATTTTCACATCTCTAAATCTGTTCCATAACCTTACCCCTCAGGGATGTAGCTCAGTGGTAGAGCGCATGCTTCGCATGTATGAGGTCCCGGGTTCAATCCTTGGCATCTCCAGGTGCTTTATATTACAGTACTCACATCTCAATCTTCTGTTGAGTGAGAACTCTTTGCTCGTGTTCAAAGAGAGCCAGGTTTACACAATTAAATGCAGGCACCCTCGACGTGCTGCAGAGTTGCGCTGCTGTTCTAAATGTACCTCATTTAGTTCTGTTAAATCCTAAATTATTTGAACTAATAATTTAGTTCAAATTCAGGAAATCCAGAGATTGCTTCACACTTGTCGTGGCTGTTGCAGAAAACACCTGTTGAATCTCACCCGGGATTTCTTGAGAGATCATTCAGCGAGCGAGTCCTCCTTCTGATCTCCGCACTAAACTGAAAGCTTCACGAACTCCTCACTGCGTGTCCTGTACTGTTACAGGTGCTCTCGTGTAGATGTGAAGCACAGCCATAAACACACTTTGAACTTTTTCCGTTTAAGGAAAATGCAAAAGAGCATGACAAGTATTGATCGTATAAAATATCCATGGCACAACTCGAGAAAGTACTGAAGGACTACACATCGACTTTTGATGATTACAAGAGATTCAAGAAACACAATCATAAGCGACGGATATGACCTATAAACTCTCTTAATTGTCTTATAGTTTATGAAATAAAACAATTTCTTAATAATTTTCTTACTGTTCATAGACGATTTATTGAATTTGAACAAAATCACAATTACAAACTTTTTCGGTTAAACTGTTAAACTGTTATTCACATACTCTAACGTAAATAAACGTTAGTGTCTTCCGGTGTGTGAGCCAATTTCTCCAAAAAATATTTGTTAGTCTGTCGGGAGGCTGTGCAGGGTGTTAAGAAATAGAATTTCTAAAAGACTAAGCTTAACATCAAGGTTGTTTTCTCTACAGAAATGCTCTTTAAATTTCAGCACTGTTGCAACTCCCTTTATAAACGGTGTGCACACGTATACAACCAAGGCATTGAAAGTTTTTTTTAATTATTGTTCCAAAAATGTTCCATTTGTTTTCTTTTTAATGTTGTTGATTAAAAGATTTTATTAAATGTGAAAAAAATCTGAATGTGAAAAAAGGTCAAAATGGTATTGAAAAAAATCAGTAATGTGAGGAAAGATGGATTGTGGGAGCCCCTTAACTGCCCATGTCATGCTGTATTTCTCACTCATTCTACTGGGAGTGGTGCCGTCGCTTCATGATAAAGTCTGTCAGTGGTCATTCCAGACGGGTCAGGTATGACTGGTCTTCGGCACAAGAGACACGTGACTTGCGAGGATCCCGACAGTGTCGCCTTTCTTTCAGAGCCTGGATAGCTCAGTCAGTAGAGCATCAGACTTTTAATCTGAGGGCCCAGGGTTCGAGTCCCTGTTCGGGCGGTTGTACTGTTCTTAAGTCTATTGTGAATGTCATTCTAAATAGTCTTTTATCTTTCACTCTTGTAGCTTTATTGTGGTTATTTTAAATGTCCATTACTTGTATTAACAGAAGTGTACTTAGTGTTTCATTTCACAAACCGAAAATGTTCAAGTAGATCTTGTCACTCTACTCCACTTAATCATCTAAATTAAATCACAGTAGAGTACAGAACACACAGTGAGGAGCTCACACAGTGAATACTCTTGAATACGACAAGAGGAAAGACACACTGCACATCTGCAGAACATCACGTCCGAGTTTACAGTGACAGCAGAGGTTGGAAGCGAAGTAGTTTTTTATAACTCGCTCGCTGAAAGATCTCTCAAGAAACCTCGGTTGAGATTTAACGGGTGTCTAATAATCACGTTCAAAAAGGTGACGATACGTTTTTTTTTAACTAGGTAGCCTTAATGGCAACACGGTGTGAGTAGATCTTAAAGCAGCTGCAGACAGAGTACCCGTAATGGCAACACAGTGCTTTGAGTTCGGCTTTTCTTATTTCTTCTGCAGAACCAGTGGTATCGGAATATACTGATCCGCATAAGAAGCGCTTTCGGTTTCTGATCATTTTTATTGAGCGCTCATTAGAGTAGAAACGATAGAAACATCTCGCATTTCACGTGTTTAATGTTAACTGTCTCAGTGGTTGCCTCGGTGATTGATGGCTCTTCTCCCTCGCAGGGTGACGGCAAACTTCTTCAGAGAGGGAGTCTCCCACGCACGGCTTTTCTTTATCAAGAGCTGAGACAACAGAAACAGACTTCAAACTGACATGAATTACTTCTTGAGCGTTTATGACCGTCTTTAAAAGCTGAGAGCAGGTGAAAAAGTCTTTGGAAATGAGGACATGACTGCTGACAGTAAACAGAGCTGACGCTCAGCAGCAGACAAGCGCTCCTCGTTAGTATAGTGCTGAGTACCCCCGCTTGTTGCGCGGGAGACCGGCGTACGATACTATGGAAGCCCGTTTCCGCCAGGGAGAAAAAAAATCGCACTATGCTATCTCAGAATTCCGACTTAGCAACTCAGAATTGCGACTTAGTAAGTCAGAAATCTGACTTAGTATCTCAGAATTGTGACTTAGCAACTCAGAATTGCGACTTTATATCTCACATTTGTGACTTCGAAATAGCCGTATTCCATTGTCTGTCCTTTTGTTATTGTAACGGATTCGGGTTCTAGGGATTGTGCCCTCACCACCCCCACCCATATGATCATGAGTAGATCTCCCTCGATTCAGACAAACTCTTGCTTGCCCAATAGTTTCAGAGCAATATCTGAATCGAGGCTCAAAGTGGAAAGAAAGCTGAAATACGCAAAAGGTCATACAGATGCAGCCATGCACCCATGCAACCATTCAAAGTGCGCGGTACACACACGTACCGGAGGTAATTGGCTACGGCGTCGAGCAATTGTGACGCACGATGACGCGCGGTACCGCGGTACGTGATTGGTTGACCGACAGGGGCACTTGTGGTCCGTTGGTCTGTCGTAGAAAGATTTACAGTAAACGTCTTTACTGTGCCCGTTGTAGTATTGAATATTTATATGGAATTTTACCACTGAAGGGAAATCTTAGTGCCTGAGCATAAAAAGAATAGGAGCATACTTCAACGCGTGTGAAGGCCATAAACGATATTAATTTTGGAACTTAAACATACAGTATATGGCTGGTCTCGGTACTTTAAAGAAAACGTACACACCAGTATTCCATTTCTCCCTAAAGATTTTAAGCATTGAAGTCTTTAACTAACGTGATACCGGAGTCAACAAGCATACTTTTAGAATTTGATTAAAAGGGAATATAATATGGAATCGCGTATCTAAAGAATTTAATAACGATATGATTATATTCGTGTACTGCGACAGGGCTGTGTAGGGCTGTTTCGCCTCTCCATGCACCTTCCTTTGTAGCCCACTGGTCTATGTGCCTGATTACCAGTTCACGGGTTGTGTGTTCAAATCCAGCTGGTGCTGGACTTTTCTTTTAACAAACATTTCTTCAAAAAATAGAATAGCAATAGTATGGACAATCAATTGACTTTTATATTTCAAAATGTCACAACATGATCGATTCTAAGTCATTTTTGATAGCAATGAATAGTCGCCTTCTTCCCTTATGACAACGGTCCCTGCGTCCGCTTCCTGCTTCTATTGTGTGTGTGTGTGTGGGGGGATTCCTTCAGATCTCCCTTCAGATTTAAAAGGTTATTAATCATATCTTCGGTGTCGCATCTTACAAGTGCAGCTGATCATTTGCTGCCTGGGTGGGTCAACTATCACAAAGCTTTAGAGAACCTAACATTTCTATTATCAACAAATTGTAAATTTGTAATAGAGTAAATCTTTATAGAGAAATGGAGGCTGGACAGTATGCGTTGCAATATAAACATTTGTATTGATTTAAATCGTGTTTTGATTTAAATCGCAAACACGTGTTTAATTATATGTGTTTTTTTAATCATAATCAGACTAAGGCAACATAAATTGATACAGTATCTTTGTCTTCTAAGTATCTTAATAAACTTTCAGCATAGCTTTCTACCCGTTTAGATTTATTTTTCTTGGGATTTTGGGATCAAACGTGGAAGGATTAGATTGTAATCGTTTTTATTTTTCAAATACGTTTTAGAAAAGTGTAATCTATACCTGCCCAGACTGTACGCCTTCCTAAATCCCACCCTGACCACTTTCACTCCTGTTCTGCTCTTCCCCGTGCACCCCAGCCGGGCACTCTTCGGCCTCTTCCCGGGACGAATGTATATTTAGATATTTACACCCGGCGCGGCACCGAGGGAGCATCTGCATTTATAACTTAGTTTTTAAAATTAGTCAAGCAATATGAAGCATCTCCTTTTACTTTTAAGTCCCTTAAATACATTGAGCACAGCTTTCTCACCACTTAGATTACTTTTTGATACCATCGTTACACAAAGCAGAAACTTCTTGTATTTTCCGATGACATACAGTACAAGTGGAAAGATTACAGATTTTAATCATCTTTAATTTTGTTACGTTATACGTTTTAGGAACGTTTCATCTATACAAACACCACAAAACTATTGTCGATTGTATTTCTGAATGTTATGTTACACCTACAGTAGTTCACTGCTTTAAATACATCGAATTAAGAAAGTTAGGTGTAGCACTTTAGATCTTTTTTTCTGAACCGGGGAAAATCGGATCATGTTTCTCTATAACAATAATAAAAGACATTATTTTACATATCACTTTTAAAACTGGCATCTCAAAGCAATAAAGAAGATGGAAAAACAGTTAAAAGGGACCAAAGTAAATACCAGACAAACGCAAACGCGTTTTTAATAAAATGCTTTTATTCATTCAGCAGAGAGTGAGAGGGACATCCAGCAGAGAGAGACACACACACCGGTTTCCATCGACAAAAGTCTGCATTTTCAGGAGTGTCTCTAGCCTCCCAATCCTCCCCAGTAATGCATCGTACTGCTCCCGCTGCTGCCGAAAAGTCTCCACACAGGTACCTTTTGCCGAAGTCGGGAGACATTAGAGGCTTGCCACATCCAGACTGTTAAACCAACGCATTAGCACGTCAAAGCCCATTGAGGATCCGGGCACAATAACTGTTTTGTCCCTTGATTTACTGATCTGCATTAATTACAGAAATCGAGTTCCTGCTATTTGCAGACGACCTGGTCCTGCTGTCGCCCACAGAACAGAGGCTGCCGCAGAACCTGGCGCTGCTGGAGAAGCACTGTCAGACCTGAGCGCTGACAGTCAATCTGGACAAGACCAGAGTTATGGTTTTCCAGAAAAAAAGCCAGACCCCCATTAGTCTTCCTGAGATTGTCAGATTATGAACGAATAAAAGCATCTTATTAAAAAACGCGTTTGCGTTTGTCTGGGTATTTACTTTGTAATCTAAGGTTTACATCTACTGTATTGTTTTGAGATGCCACTTTTAAAGGTGATATGTAAAATAAAGTTTTTTATTATTGTTATAGAGAAACATGATCAGATTTTCCCTGGTTCAGAAAAAGGACAATTAAAATCTGTAATCTTTCCACTTGTATGTCATCGGAAAATACAAGAAGTTTCTGCTTTGTGCTAAGACATTAACGAGTACAACCCCCCTCTCTGCGGGAGTGCTGGCTGTGACGAATTAAACCGGTTTCACAGGTATTTTCAAAGTAGGAAGTACAGTACTTACTAGTTAAAAAAGCTAGGCTCCTCAATGAAATCGCTTTAACATGCTAATGCGTTGGTGTAACAGTCCGGGCGTGGCAAACTTCTAATGTCAACTCGACTCGATTGGAAGACAATGAACATATTCTAGCCCTAAATGAATTAATAGCAAACATGGTTTACATAAAAAACATTTTTCCAAGAAAGTTTATAATAATACGATCTATAGTTGAAATCTGAGCCTAAATATAAAGAAAAAGCATTTTCAGAGAGCAATCACGCTGTGTTTATGTAGAAAAAGTGATTAGGTTTATGAGCAATCTAATTACTTATTCGTTTAAAACGCTATATAAAAGTCTATTTAAAGTTGAATGATAAGTGTCGCAGTTTAAATAAATTTCGTAGTTGGCAATTATGAAACGCTCTGTTAAAAGGAAGGGAGTTTTTATGTCCGTTACAGTTTTTTTTAAATTGAACTTGTTTGAATTGACTGAGCTCCGTGCTGTACCACACAATGTCTGTTTTTTTTGTGCTGTCCTACTGTACACTTTTCTAAAACGTATTTGAAAAATAAAAACGATTACAATCTAATCCTTCCACGTTTGATCCCAAAATCCCAAGAAAAATAAATCTAAACGGGTAGAAAGCTATGCTGAAAGTTTATTAAGATACTTAGAAGACAAAGATACTGTATCAATTTATGTTGCATTAGTCTGATTATGATTAAAAAAACACATATAATTAAACACGCATTTGCGATTTAAATCAAAACACAATTTAAATCAATACAAATGTTTATATTGTAACGCATACTGTCCAGCCTCCATTTCTCTATAAAAATTTACTCTATTACAAATTTACAATTTGTTGATAATAGAAATGTTAGGTTCTCTAAAGCTTTGTGATAGTTGACCCACCCAGGCAGCAAATGATCAGCTGCACTTGTAAGATGCGACACCGAAGATATGATTAATAACCTTTTAAATCTGAAGGGAGATCTGAACGATTTCCCCCCCACACACACACACAATAGAAGCAGGAAGCGGACGCAGGGACCGTTGTCAGAAGGGAAGAAGCCGACTATTCATTGCTATCAAAAATGACTTAGAATTGATCATGTTGTGATATTTTGAAATATAAAAGTCAATTGATTGTCCATAATATTGCTATTCTATTTTTTGAAGAAATGTTTGTTAAAAGAAAAGTCCAGCACCAGCTGGATTCGAACACACAACCTGTGAGTTGGTAATCAGGCACGTAGACCAGTGGGCTACAAAGGAAGTTGCATGAAGAAAGAGGCGAAACAGCCCTACACAGCCCTGTCGCAGTACACGAATATAATCATATCGTTATTAATTTCTTGAAATACACAATTCCATATTAAATTCCCTTTTAATCAAATTCTAAAAGTATGCTTGTTGACTCCGGTATCACGTTAGTTAAAGACTTGGTTAAAGAAGATGGAATACTGGTGTGTATGTTTTCTTTAAAGTACCGAGACCAGCCATATACTGTATGTTTAAGTTCCAAAATTAATATTGTTTATGGCCTTCACATGCGTTGCAGTATGCTCCCATTCTTTTTAAGCTCAGGCACTAAGATTTCCCTTCAGTGGTAAAATTCCATATAAATATTCAATACTTAAACGGGCACAGTTAAGACATTAAATATACATATACATACTGTATACAGTGCAGTTTGCATACGGTAATATATTTATGTTCCTAAGTCAATCTCTTTTCTGAGCATGTGAAAGGCATGGTGAATCGATTCTCAAAAATTACTGTACTTTGCATGATTGGAAACAAATGCATGATTGCGAAATGCTGTGGTGTTACTTTTACAAAGACGGTCAATGAAAAAAAGAATGTGGACCAGGGCAATACTTTGAGTTTACACTTACAGCTTGTCCAAGGTCATTCATTATTAATACTATTAGTAATATCTTCGTTAAAGACTTTGATGGCGACAGCTCAAACATGAGAGGTTGAGCTTTATTAGCTCCACCTTGCGGAAATTCCGGATACTATTATTTTTATTGCCGTATTATAGGAGAATTTACGGTAACTAGCGGTATTTACCGGTAACTCGATGTAGACTGCGTACAGCGCACCCGAAAATAATGCGGTATCGCCCGCACATTTTGAATGGCTGCATCTGTAAGGCACTGGGGATCACTGTAAGCCATCAGGTCATGCTAGGAGGATTGGGAGGATCAAATTGACACAGAGGGACCCAACATGGGGGCTGAACCCACAGTTCTGAGATTAAGAGATTCAAACTCTATCGACTGCGCCTATTTAACTCCTGTGCTACAGCAGTAACGTTTCGGGCTGTTGGTGAACATGGCATAATATAACAGCAGGAACACGTGGCCCAAAAGCAGTGACAGTATCGCTGTCACATTTGGCTGTAGACAGAGTAACAGGAACCGACCTAAAGTTTCGGCTGTGGATCTGTCTCATGTGAGAAAGAGACAGTAAAATAGCATGGAAAATACACGAGAAGATACCGAAAAAATTTGTGCTCACTGCAAAGTAGGAAAGAAAGATGATCAGACATGTAAAACAGCTTGGTGATAATTTGCAGGGACAGTTTTATGTTATTTAGAACACGGATTTCTGTTCATGTTCCTTAAGATGTGTAATCTGTATGTTGGTTTTATGAGAACAGTTTCTTCTAAAGTCCTATCAATTGACAGTTGAGAGGTAGATAGTGCACGTCTTCAAGAAGACTCTTTAAGGTGATTACAAGTTTCTGCGTCATAGTTTTAAAATAGTTTAGCTAAAGAGCAACGGGAGTATAAATGAATTCCCCCACCCTCTATTCGAAGATAAAACTCCATGTGCGAGTCTAAGTTTCCTTGAAGCTACTGATGTTCGTCTTTATTGGACATCCCCGGTGATATTGACTCAGGAGCTCAATGTTTATGTGTATAGTTCGACATGTGCAAAACACACATATTCCCTACAAATATCGGCAAGGTCATGATTTTCTAAACAGTTTGTGTCATTGCAATTTGAACCGTACTTTTTTCCTAATGTATGCTTACCTGCCATGTTCAGAGGGTCATATTTAAAAAACGGTACATTAAAATTTCTTATACTTCAGGATTTCGATAGTGTGTTACATTGTCTTTCACACCTTGGTGTCAGAATTGTGAGACGTTCTTATAATCGGGGAATATAATTCCCCGATTATATTCCAAATATTCCATATTCCAAATATATTCCAAATATAATTTGGACAGTTGCTATTTATTTGGATACTCCCTCACTGAGGATGTCCACAGTATTCCAGCCGGATTAGTACTGATCGAAGAGAGCCATCTACAGGCGAAAGGCGACATAACATCACAGCAGCAGCATTTAAGGTGGAACAAATAATAATAATAATAATAATAATAATTAATAATAATAATTATTATTAATAATAATGATTGCTTACACTTATATAGCGCTTTTTCTGGACACTCCACTCAAAGCGCTTTACAGGTAATGGGGACTCCCCTCCATCACCACCAGTGTGCAGCCCCACCTGGATGATGCGACGGCAGCCATTGTGCGCCAGAACACTCACCATACATCAGCTATCAGTGGGGAGGAGAGCAGAGTAATGAAGCCAATTCACAGAGGGGGATTGTTAGGAGGCCATGATTGATAACGGCTGATGGGGAAATTTGGTCAGGATGCCGGGGTTACACCCCTACTCTTTTCGAGAAACACCCTGGGATTTTTAATGACCACAGAGAGTCAGGACCTCGGTTTTACGTCTCATCCGAAAGGACAGCGCCTGTTTACAGTATAGTGTCCCCGTCACTATACTGGGGCATTAGGACCCACATGAGCCGCAGGGTGAGCGCCGAATAAGGCGAATAAGAAGCCAACTTCAGCCTCGTAGCAGACCCTGGGAGGCACGCTCAAAATAATCATCTTTCCCAGTACTTCAGAGTCATATTTAGATCGCTTTACTGCACTTTTATGTGATCGATGGAAGATGTGAAGCCATCGAGCCTGTACTGTGCTTCACATTGAACTTTTATCTGGCACATGCAAAGTACCAGATAAAAGCCATTTCTTATGCTTTCTTTTTAGAATTTTTTATTAAATGTATGAAGAATTTACAAATACAAATACAACCAGAGGATCAAAACAGGTACAAGAGAACAAACACAAACAGAAAAAAACATTTAACCGCCAGAGGTAATGAAGCAAATTATGTGATCAAATTGTATTTTGTATATATATCATATGTTTTCCTTGCTTTCGACAGTAGAACCCGACCTGCCTACTATAGGTCCCTCATTAACCAAGACTGAAATCTTTTTGTAGTTTTATCTAAAATAGGTGTAAAGTTCAATTTACATCTTTCATCTTGGTCTTTACTGACTATAATACCCAAATAACGAACCACTTTCTTCACAGGTATATTCACTATTGCATCTAAATTAGAATCCTTAAGAGAAAACAGTTCACACTTGTCAATATTCAAAGACAATCCCGAGACTGCTGAAAACACATTTAAAACCTCAATTGCTTTAGAGACCTCTTTACTATTCTTAAGAAAAATAGTAGTTTCACCAAAACCATAAAATTCTAAACACTTAAACATAAATGTATGTTCTACTGTATCAAAAGCTGTATAAAAGTTATAAATAAATAAAATATAACTATCATCTTCTAAAAGATCACTATAATCTATCAGATCCAGAATTAAACGGATATTATTACAAATATGTCTGCCTTACATAAAACCAGATTGTGTCTCATCAATAATCTGATCCAAACCTTTCTTTAATCTATTTGCAAATATCAAAGCTAATAATTTTGCATCATTATTCAACAAAGTTATAAGCCTCCAATTTTCTAATATTAATTTATCCTTGTCAGGTTTGGGAATAAGAGAGATCAATCCCTGTTTCAGAGAAGGTGGCATTTCTTTTTTTTTGTATAGCTTCTTCAAAAACACAAAATAAAAAATCAATTAACAAATCTTGAAAAATATTATAAAATTCACTACATAAACCATAATTCCCAGGGGATTTATTGTCTTTTTTTATAATATTTTTTATAATTTTTTTAATATTTACCTTTATTTTGTTCTTAGTAATTTGTTGATCACACTGTATACGGAATTCCTTATCTATAAATCTAGCGTCTCTCCTTATGGAATGCAGGAATACATCTATATCCGACTTGTTCTGTCTTGCTGAATATAATGTTTTGTAAAAATCAGTAACATATAAAGCTATATCCATTCATTTTTAACTTGTCAATCAATTTATATTCTAAACTTCTTTTTTCTAAACTATAAAAATATTTAGTATTTTTTCCCCTTCTTCCATCCACTTTCTTCTTGATCGAATAAATGCACCTTTAGCTTTTTCTTCATAAATCTGATCTACTGTAATTGCAATTGGAAAAGATTCAATTTTTCTTTTTCTTACTGACTGTAATCAGTAATCTGAGTTAATTCAATTATATCTTTAATAAGAGTATCTTCTTTATTTCTTTTCGACATAACTAGGATTTTGCTCCCTTTAATAGCTACAGATGCAGCCATTAGTATATACTGCTATAACAAATAAAACCAAACACAATCATTAACTGAGCAGTCACTGGGAGCGGATCTCCTTCCCGTCAACAGAGGCCCTCGCTCCCACAAAGCAGGCTCTCCTCCCCTCTCACTGCAGCTTCAACCTGGGGCCACAGCTGGCTCCTGGTGCTCCTGTCTGCGGCGGACAGGTCCTATGCAAATCTCAGTTTGTTCTCATTCAAATACTCATTCCCTCTCGCCCCTCGCCACAGCATGTCCCTCGCCGTCCTCTTGGTGAACTGTATTTTAATCGATCTGGGGCGCACTTGCCCAGACATGTTTGCTCTCCCAAGCCTGTGAACTATGTCAATGGCCAATATCACGTCCTCCTGGTCCGGCAGGGTCCTTTTACAGATACCCTTCACTGTTGCAACAATGTCCTCATTGCGTTCCTCCTTAACTCCAAGTAATTTTAAATTCCATCGTCGACGGTATCTTTCTGCATCGTTCGCTTTCAATTCAAGTTCTTTAATATGTTTTTCTTGCACGATATTCACTCGTTTAAGAGCTTTCACTTCACTCTTTAAGTCTTCAACCTCTTTGAATACAAAGCCCATGGACTTTTTAAGACCTTCAATACTGACTGTATTAAATCTAATCATTTCCTTCAGCTCAGCCAGGCCCTGTGCCATCATGTTGAACATGTTGGTCTGGAGCTCCTCCAGCGTCAGCTCGCTCCTTCCTCTCTTGGTCACCGGGCAGGGACTCCAGCTCTTCCTCCGGCAGCTGAGTCTCACTCGCGTACGAGCGCATCTCCAGTACTCGTTCCACATCCCCTCCAGCTGCTTCACTTTTCTCTTTAGTTGCTATCGATTTTTTGTAGTACCATATATATACAATTGAGGTATCTTAGATTTCTCCTTCAAAGACCCAGCACTCTCTTTTCTGTTCTCAGTGCTACTCATATAGAAATTCTTAAACCTCAAAAAATATATTTTTTTCAATTATAACCAAAGTTTAAACAACTAGTGTTAAGTCCTAATTTTTCTGCAGTCAAAAAAGCAAAAAAATAACATTCAGGTCATGAAAAATTCAAAGCAACTCCTCAGCCTCTAAACTTTACCTCCCACCTGAATGCCATCTTGAATGCTGCGCCTCTGTTTCTCTCTGGGTTTCTGGATGTGTTATTTCTGGTTTAAATTGAATACTTTGGATATTTCTTCACATTTTCAAAGTGTGAAGGTTTTCTTATATTTTAGCAAGATTTTGCTTTTGTAATTATATTGTTTTTGTGTAAAAATGGGCATTATACAGTCTTTGAATTCAGCACTGTTTTATTTATTAAGTCATCAGGAAAATGGTCTTAGAGAAGATGAACAAGCTGCTAAACTGGGATTTGAAATAAACCATTTTAACAGACAGGTTGTCCAGTTTCTTACAGTATACAGGTCGTTGTGGTGGGTTTTGAAGTTTTTGAAAGCGAGTGGTCGGGCTGTAGTTTCTCTTGCAGTCCGGTCGGTCCTGTGTTTATTAATAATGTTGTTTAAAAAACAAAGTTTAATCGCTGTGAAAACAAATGTTTAATGTTTGTATTTAGAGGATAATGGGGATCACTTGCGTGTGTAATACTTAGTGAAACAATGACAGAATATGTTGTTTCTCTGGAAGGGAAGAGAAGTAATTAGTAATTGACTTGTTTTTCTCTCTCGGTGTGTTTGGGGGACAAAGACATTTCACAGTCTAATGGAGTTAAGTTGGAATGTAATCGGCAGGAGCCTGTTGTGATGTTTGCTGTTTTATTCCCCAGCTGCTGTGACTCTGGACCCTGATACAGCTCACTGTGAGCTCAGCCTGTCTGAGGATGGGAAGAGAGTGAGACTGGGATAGAGGAAGAGTATTACTGGTCCTGTGTCATGAGCAGGGAGGCCTTCACCTCAGGGAGACACTACTGGGAGGTGGAGGTGAATAACTGGTGGACAATAGGAGTGACCAGAGAATCTGCAGAGATGAGAGGAAAGTTCAGCTTCTCTCCCCAGCAGGGTTACTGGTGTCTGGGCTCTCACCCTTTCTCTGCTCTAACTGACCCTGTGACCTCTCTCCCCCTCAGTCTGAAGCCCAGGAAGCTGGGGTTGTGTGGATATTGAGGAGAGGAAGGTCTCCTTTTACACAGTGGAGTCCAGTGCTCATCTCTACACTTTCACTGACATGGTCTTCACTCAGGGAGAGAAGATCTATCCTGTCTTCTGGACTGGGGATAGTTTTAAAGACCTTGAGTTGCTGCCTGCTGACAGTGTGGAGATTAAACCGTCACTGACTCATGAGCACAGGCTGACTCTCTCCCAGCTCTCTGTCTTACTTCTTATACTGGGAGACGGGTTTACTGATGGGTAGTGAGATGATGACATAAATATAAAAATAATTTTAGAAATTACGATGTTGTTTCGTGTTCAAACGTGTTAAATTACAGTAAGAGTTTTAAAGTAACATGTAGGAGAGAGGGAGATATACCTCGCTACCAGCCTGCTGTACTCTTGACTTGTAAATATCTCTGGAAACCCTCCGGTGTGTTTTTTCTAATTTTTGAGAAAATAAACTTTTAAAAAAGAAATCCCGTGTGAGTCTCTCCTGCAAGCGCCGGTGACTGTGAAGCTGCCAGAACGGGGAGGGACCCGCTGACGTCACTACAGCCAGGAGGAATAGGGACTGTGACGCTGTCAGGAAGTGGCTCAGGGTGTTTATGGGAGTTGTAGTTTGTATCCAGTGCTACATCTGTGAGCAGCTACAGCCAGTCTAATACCTGGCTCCTCTTAGACAGGGTCACATCATCATATTCAGTATTGGTGTTTTATGCTCTTATTGGGTTCATTTTTCCTGTGGTGGTTTGTTTAGTGTGAGAGCAGTTCTATTTGATCTCTGACCCAGGGGGGAGTGCGGTGTGGACACGCTGTGTCCATTACTCTTTTTTTCTGGTCTTTTCTGTAGTTTGGTTCCCATTAAAGTGTGATAATCGGCCAGTGAAAGCTCCGTTTTCCTTCATATGAAAGACCAAAACCCTAAACCGAGCCCAGGGTTTTGGTGGCAGTGGGGGGTGTTTTTCTTCAAGGACAGAAACGTGGGCTTGTAAAAAGCGACGAAGAAGTATGAAGAAATGTCGACCCAGGTTTATAGCCAACAGAACTAAGCTTTACTGTGGGAGCTTCTTTCTTGCAACTGAACAGAGCATTTGTTGTGTCCAACACAGGACACACGATCTGTGTGTGTCTGAAGCAGGAATCACCTTTATTACATGTGCACACGGGAGCCACAGCTGATGAAGCACTGACTCAACTCACTGATACAAAAGGAGGCTTTTTCTATAAATCACAAACAAAAAACCCACCCAGAACAGTTCCAGTACAGTTCCATGCTAAATGATATGACTAGGACAAAAATAACAAACATTACCAATCCCATCAATACATATTGAGCAAGAGTATCCCACGAGCCAAACACTGACATCAACCATGAGCCGATGCCCCAATCATCAAGATTATAAGTGTGATACTTCTGTCCTTCATCATAGATGCGCTGTGCTAAATCCGGGATGTGTTCCGAATTGTCAGGGGTGTCAGTACAACACTCAGCTCCAATTACTGCACACGTCCCCTCTTGAGAGGCTAACAAGTCATGTAAAGCCAATCGAATTTGCATTGCGACAGTCCTCATGGCCACCATCTCGTCATTGTTGGTTCTTAACCCTTCGGACGTTTCGTTAGCGAGTTTTTCTAAGGACACAGACATGTGAATAGATTCTCTAGCAAGTTTCCCTGTTCCAAACCAAGGGAAAGCTATAGCAAAGAATCGCTCTACTTCAGTAATTGCTCGGGGTGCATTTTGGAGCGATCTGGGTAGAATGGACTATGTGCCAATATCCAGGCGCGTGGCACCACGCAGCCTAGATAGCGTGTTCCTGACCACTCTGCAGGAAGCCAGGGGTGGGCATTCTAACGGGTACTTCCCCACTCCCCAAGTATTATTGTCTCCTTTCATCATAAAGAACGGAGCTCAGCTGTTTTCTGTTCGATTACAATTTTCTTCCCATGAACTGTGTATTCTGATTATGTGTCCTGTTAAAACATAACCAGCCCCTGTATGGCCTGGCAAGGCGCAAGGCAGGTGGACGTTTACTGTGATTATAACGAGGTGCGTACCAGCCCTCGAAATCTGTGGGATACCATCTCTGCCCTTTAGCTATTTCTCTATACGGTTGCTTTAAGTTACCTCCCTTTACATTGGCAGATATGTTCAGAGTAGTTCTACAGTATGTGTCCAATCTAGTCTACCTACATGGTGGTTCATATTAAAAGGAATGACCCCCAAGGGCAGCCCTCCTTGTAACGTGTGACGTGGTTTGGCAATACATACCCAGCACGAGCTCTGATTATTCCTTACTGACAGAAACAACTTTTCTCCCTGATCCCAATGTTGTTCCTGGTCCCCCGTTGGACCCGCTTCTCTTACATCAAACAGCAAAATGGCAAAATACAACATTTTTAGCTGGTTAAATCTGCTTCTCTTGGAGAAGCTCGCCGACAGAGAGTGACGTGGTCCAGCGGTCTTTCCCCTCCAGCCTAACGGCCGATCCAGTGGTCAGCAGCACCTGGAACAGTCCTTCCCAACGGGGCTGCAAGGTGCTTGAAGGAAACCTCTTGACCCAAACCCACTCGCCAGGGAGCAGATCATGTCCTCCTTCTGGTTGTGTCCCCAGGCCTCCAGCACCTGGTCTCTGTCAAGAGCTGTATGTACTGCAACAGACAATCAGTAATTAAACTCAAATTTCCTTTGGTTAAGTCTGGGCTGCCCAGCAGCCTCATGGGCTGCCCTGTGTCCTGACAGCACTAGAGACCATCGTCTCACAGGCCCGAGGAGCCTCCTGTAATTTCTGCAGCCGTTTGCCAGCTTGCACCATCCTGACGTAGGCCTCACCTTCTCTGTCCTGTTCTCCAGACCTTAAGACCGCCTGTCTTCGGCTAGGGCGTTCCCCTTAGCCACCAGTGAATCACTTTTACAATGTCCCTAACATTTCATTTTTAAAGCACAATGTTTTTGCTAAATTTATAATGGTTTTCTGTGGCTGGCAATGGCATTTCTGTAGTTAGCAATCAGCTGACAACTGTATTTACTGCACAGGTGCGCGGATCGGAAAATCCGATAGAAAGAGAGGAGGAGGGCTGGCAGTGTTTGTGAATAACAGATGGTGTAATTCTGGTCACATTACTGTAAAAGAACAGCTTTGCACCCCGGACGTTGAGCTACTAGCAGTTAGCCTGCTGCCATTTTACCTACCTAGGGTGTTCTAGCGTGTTACTGTTGTGTTGGTGTATGTCTCGCCCTCTGCCGACGCAGCCTCAGCGTGTGACACATCATACACACTGTTACAGCTGGACTACACACTTGTCACCCACAAGCCCTGGTCCTGATAACTGGTGATTTTAATCATGCTTCGCTCTCCTCTATTCTGCCTACTTTTAGTCAGTTTGTTAAATGCCCTACTAGACATAATAAGACTTTGGGCTTGTTGTATGTGTCACAGAACCTATACGTGGAATAGAAGGATCCTTATGCATGACCGGAATCCCACAGGACACAGAGTAGCAAAGGGACAAACCAAAAGACAAAATCCAAAGGCTGGGTCGATAAGGGAGGCAGAGGGTCCGGTAACGAGAGAAATCCAAAACAAGCAATGTGAGAGAAGTGTGGAATGGCATGAGGAAGATCTCTGGATACAAGCTGTCTGGCAGCCAACAGAGTGAGGGAGGCCTGGAGAGGGCTTTTCTTTAACAGATTCAATACAGGGTCCACTGTCCATTCACCCCAGACACCCTCTTCATGTCCTCAGCCACCCCATCATGAGATCCCTCCTACTCCTACTCCATCTTCCCCTGCCCTCCTCGGCCTTTCCATCACAGCTGACCAGGTCAGGAGGGAGCTGAGGAGACTCCATGCAGGGAAGGCAGCGGGTCCTGATGGTGTCAGCTCCAGGGTGCTAAAGATCTGCACAGACCAACTGGGTTCAGTGCTGCAGTACATCTTCAACCTGAGCTTGAGATTAGAAAGGGATCCGGTCCTCTGGAAGACATCTTGCCTGGTGCCAGTGCCCAAAAAGGGGCACCCTAAAGTCTTGAATGACTACAGACCAGTGGCACTGACATCACACCTAATGAAAACTCTGGAAAGCCTTGTACTGGACCACCTCAGAACCCTGGTGAGTACAGACCTGGACCCCCTGCAGTTCGCTTACTGGTCACACTTTGGAGTGGAGGATGCAGTCATCTATCTGCTACACAGAGCTAACTCTCACCTGGAGAAGACAGGGAGCATTGTTGTTTGACTTTTCCAGTGCCTTTAACACCATCCATCCACCATTACTGAGAGATAAGCTAAGGGCGGCGCAGGTGGATACTCCCCTGGTGTCCTGGATTATAGACTATCTGACCTGCAGGCCACAGTATGTATGGCTACAGAGCTGTGTGTCTGAACAGGTTGTTAGCAGTACTGGATCTCCACAGGGGACTGTCCTTGCTTCATTCCTGTTCACCTTTTACACCTCTGACTTCAGGTACAACTCTGAGGCATGTCATCTGCATAAGTTTCAGATGACTCTGCAATTTTGGGGTATATTAGAGAGGGGAGGGAGGAGGAATATAGGAGCTTGATTACCAACTCTGTGGAGTGGTGTCATCTTAACCATCTCCAGCTAAACACCAGCAAGACAAAAGAAATGGTCATGGACTTTCGAAGGAATAAGTCTCCGCTGAATCCTGTTTCCATCCAGGGTGAGGACATAGAGGGGGTGCAGTCCTACAAGTACTTAGGGGAACACCTGGATGATCAGCTGGAGTGGTGTGGTAACACTGACGCCCTGTACAAGAAAGGTCAGAGCCGACTCTATTTTCTTAGGAGGCTCAGGTCCTTTGGTGTGTGTGGAACACTGCTACACATTTTTTATGAATCAGAGGTGGCAGCGGCCATCTTCTACGCTGTTGTGTGCTGGGGCTGCAGCATCATGACTAGAGATGCAAATAGGCTCAATAAACTCACCAAGAAGGCTGGCTCTGTGTTGGGGCTGAGTCTTGACCCCCTGGAGATGGTGGCTGAGAGGAGAATGCTGACCAAGCTCACAGCCATCATGAACAGCACCTCTCATCCGCTTCATGGGACTGTTATTGGGGAGTGGATCACCTTTAGCACCAGACTGCTCCAGCTACAGTGTTCTAGGGAACATTTCCGCAGGTCTTTCCTCCCGGTGGCTGTCAGGATGTATAACACTGTCCTAGGCTAAGACTATTAGCCCTTCATCTGCTCGTCTATGGATAGCATGTTGCTCCATTGTACTTTTTGGACACTCAATCTGTATATACCTATGCATATTTTGCATACACCTATATATTTCTTTTATATTTATGTTGTATTACTGTACGTATTTTAATTTTTTGTCTATTCTGATGTCTGTTTTTGCTTGTTTCTGTTTTCTTGGGCTGGACTGCTGTAACATCAGTTTCCCTTTGGGATCAATAAAGTCTTTATCTATTTATCTCTCTATCTATCTTTATCTCCTCTCTCCCTCTCACTGTATCTCCTGTCCTGTTGTTGGTGTTTATTACATGGAGATTCTGTGTTTTCTTCTTTCAGTGTATCTTCTGACCTCTCTCCCTGGTGAGACTCTTGGCTCTGTTCTGCCTGCTGTGAAGGATCACTCCTTAAAAACTCAATAAAGCTCCAAGCATTCAAACTCCTGGTCTGCAGTAATTACTGATCTGTAGTTTATTTCAGTCTTTTAACTGGCTATCATGAGGTTCAGAATTGCAGAAGAGACTCTGAAGAAGTTTTTTAATGACTTTTGTAAATAAACTTTTATATCATCAAGATTATACTGAATTTTAGATTATAATACAGATTTGGCCCACGACTCTACATCTGTTTTGTGAGTCACTGGAGAATATGATGTGGACACGACTTAAACTCTTCAAAATGCAGAATTAGAGATTAAATTTGTCCCTGACCGATCACGTCAAATATTGTGGCCATGTACAGTATTGATGCGCTGATCACTGCTGGGGGCTTTTTGTTAAAGTGTAGTAAGAAGCTACAGTTTTTTAGGGAGTCAAACAAAATCTGTAAAATGATTGAGCTTTATCTTAATTTCCATACTATTAAACCAAGTTCAGGGGAGCGCAGTGGCGCAGTGTTCAGTGTTGCTGCTGCCAGAGCTGTTGCTGGGCCTGTGTGTCCGTCTGTCTTGAGCTGGACTGGCGTCCTGCCATGGGGTGCCCTGCCTGGGGCCCTTTCTTGCTGAAACAGGCTTGGCTGCACCCACAGCCCTGGACTGGATAAAGCAGACTGCAAATGGATGGATGAAACAAGTAACATGTTTTTTTTTCTTTTTTAATGTAGTTTAATATTGTACTGTAGGAAAAAAAATATTGAAATTAAAGTTGCTTGTATATTTTTAATTTGTGATTCATAGTTTTTATTGCAGTAAAAGCATCACATGGAACGTGAGACTGGGCTCTTGTGGTGCTGCGGCCCTGGACCACTAGGTGTCGGTGTGCCCAAACCCTGTCTTTTTACAGTCTTTACAGGACAATCTTGATTATAGTTTAAACAATAACCGTGCAGCTCTTTAAGAGTTTTAAGATGTGGCAATCTTGTTTTCTTTGCATTTAGATATGTGAAACAAGCACATTTATTTGAAAGGAATCGCATTAACACTTGGTAAAAATCTTAAATTCAGCCCAGAGCCGGACACCGGGGTAAAGTTAGCTTGAAGTTCGAAAACAATTTTGGCACGCTTGTAGCGTTTACACAAAACCTCTTAGAGTTGTGAGAATACTTCCTTTGTGTATAAAATATATTGTGAATGCTTTCTCAGCATTTACTTTTAGTTTTTATGACATTTTTTTGACCAAGCACGAATATTCTTTTGTCGATATCTTGGCAGTGGAAGCACAGAACGCCTTCAAACCAAATGCATTTTAAAGACCACGACTTGTGGATATTTTCACAGCCTTTACATCAAACTATCAGTGAGCTAATTATCTTTTTTAAAACCTCTGGTTTTTCACTGATGCTTAATTACGCACTAACTGTAACTCCGGGGGACCGCTGTGTACAGACGTTCACAACGCGAGAAATACTGTTCAACACAGCTTTGTGCGAAAAACCCGTATATGACCTTAGAAAGCAGAACAGCCCTGTCTCCAATTACCCAGACTGTAAGCACGGGAATAAAGCTTTGTTTGATTTCTGAAACCCTTCCTTTACGCCCTGTTTTCATTCAGGTAAGGGTCAACTATATTGACAATACTACTGACAGCAGGAAGATGAAAATATTCTTTACTCAGCAGCTTATTAAAAACAGGGGTTAGGGGTATTCTGTTCAGAAACCATTAGCATTTAAACCACAGCAGCCACAATGCTGCACGTAAGTGTTTTGCACACTAAGCAGGTCCTCTGACTTTTCCCAGCTTTGTTTTGGGTTGTGGAACCTTTCTTTATTTGTTTATGATTTTTTGAAGATAACACTACAGGTAATACACTGGGACAGGTGGGTCGTCTTCATGGCTCAATAGCATTTCAAATAAAACAGCCACTCTGCTGAAATCAAGTGTTTTACACACCAGACAGGCCCCCTAACCTTATACAACCTTGCTGTGGCTGTGGAGTTTTTCAATATGGCACCATTAGACAGGCGGTACATGGGGATAGGGGGGCGCTATTCACGAGTCAATAGCTCTTCAAGCACAACAGCCACAGTGCTGCAATCAGGTGTTTTACACACCAGACAGCTCCCCTAACCTTATACAACCTCGCTTTGAGTTGTGGAACATTTCTTTCAAATCACTTGGGTTCATCAATCATTTGATCATTTTTCAGCATGGAATAAACCTATTACTTATGAACTTGAACTTGAACTTGAACTTTATTGCCATATGTAACCGGTACTGGTACAATGGAATTCTTACTTACAGAAAGTCTCTCGATTGTAAAACAAGTGTAAAAAACAAAACAAAGTGCAAACAGTGCATCAAGACAATGTACAAACAAACAATAGACAATGTGCAAGTAAACATGTAGACAGTTTGAATGTAAACAATACAGACGTGTAAACAATGACTGGAGATGTGCAATAGATAAGAAATCATAAAGAGGTAGATGGTGTAGGTGTGGTCCGAATGGGATGGCTAAATGTGTTCGCCAGTCTCACTGATTGTGGATAGAAGTTATTGAAGAATCTAGTGGTAAGTGTCCGTATGCTCTTATATCTCTTGCCTGAGGGCAGTGGGGTGAAGAGCTCATGCCCGGGGTGGTGACTGTCCTCTGTGATGGCCAGAGATTGTTCCTTAGAGATTACCATCTGCTGATAAGATATGATCACTATATTGACCATATACAATTTCTTGCAAAAGGAATTCATATTTTGCATACACCGATCCCCCCGGAGTCCCAAGTGATTCTGGTTTTGGTAAGCTAAAGGACAATGAGCTTCACGATACCAGTATGAATAATGTTGTTCAGGTTGATTCTGTTGGTTCTGTCACGAATCTCCTTCACGCAGGCAAGCGCTCCCCCATTCCCTCGAGCTCTCCCCATACCAAACGTGCACGCGTCAATCAGTCCTCTACTTAAACCCTCATCTGTCCCCCGGTCATTGCTCACGATTGAGATTCTCTCCCGGAGCTTACCTACTAACTACGCCTTTGCCTTACTATGACTTCTCCCCTGGACCTCGACCCCACTTTTCCGACTACCGCTTTAGCCACTCGATTTTGTACCTTCGCCTGTTTTACGCTTTCTCGGATCCTGACCCCAGCCTGTCTCTTTGTTTACGCCTCTGCCTTCTGAATCCACACCGACGCAACTTCTACGCCTTCCCGGACTCCGACCCCTGCCAGTCCCTCGACTACGCCTTCGCCTGTCGATTCTGTGTGACAGGTTCTGAGTGTCTTGGTTACATCCGTTTGTGTGTATAGATGAAAAAGCTATTAAAGAGCACCCACACACCCCCCATCCATCTCGCTGGAAGTTGCCATGTTAAAAAAATAATAAAAAGATAATTAAAGTTGCACACAACAAAGCATGACTGTGAAAGGTCAGGAGGCCTGCCTAGTGAGCACAGCACTTGATTACAGTCAAAAAATCATTAAAAAATAAAGAAATGTTCCACAACTCAAAGCAAGGTTGTATGAGGTTAGGGGAGCTGTCTGGTGTGTAAAACACCTGGTTGCAGGACTGTGGCTGTTGTATTTGAAATGCTATTGAGCCATGAAGACGACCCACCTATCCCAGTGTATTACCTGTAGTATCTTCAAAAAATCATAAACAAATAAAGAAAGGTTCCACAACCCAAAACAAAGCTCGGAAAAGTCAGAGGACCTGCTAAGTGTGCAAAACACTTACGTGCCATGGATATTTTATACACTCAATACTTTTCATGCTCTTTTGCCTTTTCCTTCACATATGGAAAAAGTTCAAGGTGTAGGTGTTTCGTGTAGGTGTGGTTGCTGTGCTCCACACCTACACGAAAGCACATGTAACAGTACAGGACACACAGTGAGGAATTCGCAAAGCTTTCAGCTTTCAGCTCAGTGCGGAGTCCAGAGGGAGGACTCGCTCGCTGAATGATCTCTCAAGAAATCCCTAGCGAGATTCAACAAGTGTTTTCTTCAACAGCCACTAAAAGTCTGATGACCTCTGGATTTCCTGAATATGACATAAAATTAGTTCAAATCATTTGGTAGTTAACAGAGCTAAATGCTTTAGAGGTACATTTAAAACAGCAGAGCAACACCATAGCACTTCGAGTGTGCCTGAATTTAATTGTGTAAATCTGGCTCTCTATGAACATGAGCAAAGAGTTCTCACTCAACAGAAGACTGTGATGTGAGCACAGTAATATAAAGCACCTGGAGATGCCGGGATCTCATACATGCAAAGCAGGCCTTCTATCACTGAGCTATATCCCCAACAGACCTATCAATGGAACTGACTTAGAGATGTGCTGATGCTCTCTGATCACAATCCACCACTCACGAAGAATGCCTGCAGTTTCCTGCTTCCGCGTTTCCTTTACTACAGAGTAAATTCATAGGAATGAAGAAATAAGGTAGGAAAAATAATCGCATCGAAACTTCCAGAGTCTGGGTAAAAATGAATCCGTTATTTTTATATCCAGTCACACCGGCGACGATGATTGATTTATCGATGAGGGATTGCTTTTTTGCCTCCTCACTCGACTACCTTGATTAAACTACGCATAGAACAACAGCAGTACAGATGATTTTCATGGACCGACTTGTTTTGTACAACTCGAGTGATAAAGTCCTGTCTGCAAATATTGTAGAAGAACGAAAAAGGGCGAAACAACGCTCCAACCACAGGAATGGTAACAGGAAGGATCATGTTATTTAATATGTCCTTTGGAGATGCCTTGTCAACGCACACAGGCGTTAGAGCTGGACAAATAATTTACAGTGGTGTTTGTAAACAATCATGGAACATGTTACTTCTAAACCAGGAAGAAAGGAGCAGACTTAAACTTTAAGAGACAGAAAAGACACCTTTAAAATGACATCACAACAAAAGAGCGGAGTCTTGAGTGAATCAAATTAGTTTGCATTGGACGTCTGTCTCTTCATAAATTTGTAGGTGAGAGGGAGGATTGTGGAATTTCGCAGGTGTTTCTCAGAAGTGCGTTGGTGGTATAGGTGCCTTCTAAATAATTGAGCCGGGTTTGAATCCCGGTAAGTGCATCCCCAAATCTTTTCAAGAAAATCTGTGATCCGGTAACATCTTTTGAAAGTAGCATTCAAGGTAGGATACGTGTTCTTAAACACCAAAACACTCAATAAGGAAGAAGCAGATCTCTGTACACAAAACGGCAGTGCGATCTTAGAATTCCTGTCTTCTTGACAGATTCAGACTCTTTCTTAGTGGTCATTGCTCGCCAAATAACTTTGCAGCTGAGGAAGAGCACCACGGAAAATACCCAACACAACCAGTGAGCGTGTTGGTTGCTCTAGCTCTTAATCCAAGGAGCTGTTTTTTTTTTCCTCGCAATAATCATTATTAATCAGAAACAGCAGCACAACTGGTCGCATTTGTGATTGTGATAAAATATCTAAATGGGGAATTGAATCTGTTTCTTGATGTTGTTCCTGTGGTTGCGTTGGTTACAAAGCTGAATGTTTTTCCATGTTCTGCTAGAGTATCCACTGGCTTGCCTTTATCAGCTGTCTTGGAAAGATAAGCTGTGCTTCGTCTCAGGAAAAATCATCAGTACTTTCATTTTATTCTGTGCGTATGGCCGTTATTTAAAGTATATAAAAATCATGAGTTCATAGATTTATCCAAATATCAACGGCACCTTGTAAACCTGTGGTAATAATTCCTTCAATCTAATAGTTTCACTCCAGGGAAAAGGCAGGGAAACATAGAGAGTTCTTATTTAAAGACAACATCCGTATTAGATTGCATGTCAGCAGGCATCACTCAGAATTCCTAATATGATTTTGAATTCAGTTTTGCAGTTCTTTAGTGTTTTACTACTTTCAGGGAGTCCTTTATTGACCTTGCTGAAGCAGAGAAGCGACATAATCACAAATGTGACCAGTTTTTTTGCTGTTTCTGGTTATTAATGATTATTAATAATGATTATTATTTTGTATTTTGATTAGTATTTTTCGTATCGTTCTTCCTCAGCTTTTAAGTTATTTGGTGAGCAAGAACCACTGAGAACGAGTCTGAATCAATCAAGAACACATACAGTACTGCTGTCCTGTGTACAACTGCTTCGTCCTAATTGAGCTTTTTAGTGTTGAAGAAGATGTTTCTAATTTCGATTGCTGGTTTCAGAGGATGTGCTGCAAGATCACAGATTAATTTGAAAAAATTTGGAGATGCATTGGCTGGGATTCAAACCTGGCTCAATTGCATGAAAGCACCTATACTCAGCAATGTGAGGAAAGGAGAGGAGACCAGAGGTAGCGTGGCTGAATGGTCTAATATGCTGGATTTTAGGCTCCACTCTCTCAGGAGCGTGTGTTTAAATTCCACTACTACCCAATGTTTTAAGACCTTACTTCCTGTGATTTGTAATATGGTCAGTAAAAGCACTTTATGTAAGTATCTCTTATGTCAGCGCTACAAGTCACTTACTGCTCCACAAGTCCGGGGTTCAATCCCCGGCATCTTCAGGTGTTTTATATTACTGTAATCACATCTCAATCTTCTGTTGAGTGAGAACTCTTTGCTCGTGTTCATAGAGAGCCAGGTTTACCTTTTGAATCTCACCCGGGATTTCCTGAGAGATCATTCAGCGAGCGAGTCCTCCCTCTGGACTCCGCACTGAGCTGAAAGCTGCACGAATTCCTCACTGCGTGTCCTGTACTGTTACAGGTGGTCCAGCGTAAATGTGCAGCACAGTGACATGAACACCTTGAACTTTTTCTGTATGTGAAGGAAAATGCAAAAGAGCATGAAAAGTATTGATCATATAAAATATCCATGGTACAACTCAAGAAAAAACTGAAGCCCAAAACAACGACTTTTGATGATTACAAGAGATTCAAGAAACACAACCGTCCGCAGATGGATTTGGATCCTGAACGCTTAAGTTAAAAGAACAAAAGCGAAGTAAACTCTCTTCATTGTCTTATAGTTTATCAAATAAAACAATTTCTTACTTTCTTAATAATGTCTTACTATAGATAGATGATTTATTGAATTTTAACAAAATCACAATTACAAACATTTGGGGTTAAACTGTTATTCACATTCTCTAATAAAGAGAAACGTTAGTGTTTTCCAGTGTGTGAGTCAAAAAATGTGTCAAAAAATAACAAATAAAAGTTATATGAATTGAACTGTTCTACTTTTTAGGCTTGCATAGTCTTATTGATATTTCAGTTAAATCTTTTCTTCTGTAGTAATTTCAGTTGATATTATATTAATCCTGATTTACAATTTTTGGACATGGTTCATCTTAAATAATTTGTAATACAATTTTCAGTTTTGGAAAATTGCGCCCAGAAGCTACTAAAACTGGTAATGTTTTCATAATGTGTAATGTAATAGTAGCATTTGGGTGGAAAACAAAGAGTATTTCTTGGTATGAATCCCAAAACTTCAGATAAAGCTGTCAATACATCATAGATTTCTACTCCATCAATATCAGCAGTGTTATCACTACCGAATGCTAAATATAGATCCTGGCAATACTTTGTGAGATCTTCAAAAGAAAATCCAAAATTCTACTGAAGCAATCAAATTTATATGTTTCTTTTCGATCCAGAAGAGGATCGTTCCTCTCAAAACTCAAAACATGCCTGTCTTTTCTTTTTTTCAAGGACAAATGGATTATTGAGGTGTAAAGATGGGTTCAAAAACCAAAATCATCTGCTATTGCTGCTGTTTCTTTGATAGTTTCATCAAATCCTTCAACTGATAATCGATATCAAAGAATAATATCATACAAATTGTGGTTTTCTGTTAATTGCCAATTTTATTGTAATTACATCTTCATTTACAGATGTCTTGCATGTATCACAAGGTATAATAGTCGCCGTGCATCCTCAGCATCCTTTGTGACAAAAGTACAAAATAACAACATTTATGGTTACTTCTATATTAAAATGAAGGTAAATATACCAAGATATTAAAATACAATTGTACAGTGCTAACCTAATAATGCCTGTGAAGTTTTCCAACACATTTGAACTGTAATTCTGAAATATTATATCTGAGAATGCAAAGAGAGTACAAAGATCAAATTCAATCAGTGAAAATACAACAGTAGTTCACTAAACTAAGTTTCTTCCCTGAAATGATTTGTTTGCGAAGCACCAAGCACCCTTGAATGGATGACGGAAATCAAATATACAGATGGATTGAGAGTGTGCTTTCCAACTTTTGTGTAATATTTTCCTTTGTCTTCACAATCTGGATAATATTAAAAGGAGTAATGTCAGTGTAAAACAGCATTCCTTCTTGGGGAACAACGGTTGTGTTCCATATTTCTAATTATTTTGGTTTCAAGATCGCAATTTAGTGTGAAACATAAAAGCCAGCTGGAAAATCTGTTACACGTCATTTACAATGGCCTTTCAACTAATAGCCCGTGCAGGGATCAAACCCCAGCTGTTGGTACGAGTTTCGTAAGGCTCTGCAACATGCAGATGAGAAACTAACCTCTGCTTCTTCATTATATACACAGCGAGCTATATTTACGAGCTTACTGCCCCCTACAGGCTCTGTATTTGATTGTGGTACAAGACCGCCTGTGGAGAAATGAAGTGAGGAGGGTGTGTTCATTAAAAGGCTCAGCGTCCCTGGGAGGGCTCAAAACACCACCTTTTTGGTTAACACCCGAGCCACAAAGACTCATGTACAGCTTAACACGTCTCGGTCTCAGTGCAAGTGATACACTCCGTAAAAGTTTTGGAGATCCATTTGTTTTTAAAGGAAAATCACCAACAGCGGCCGAAATTTATTGGAGTTTTTTCATTCTATACTGCGATTTCTGAAGGGTACCCTGTGAAAATACGAATTTGACGAGAAGGGATGGACATATAAGGTCAGAAGGCTGGGGAATTGGACCTTATGGTGAAGGCTGCAGGTTCAGCAGCAGAACCTGTTCAGTATCAGTTGACTCCCATGTACTTAAAACACTCAGACGTGCTACCGTTGCACCATGGGGTACTTAATGAAAAAAAAAACAATCAGTGTTCCTGGATCTGTTGTCGAGAACAATACCTGCTCAAGAGCTGCGCAGCAAGAATAAAATGTGGTCTGGGAAGAAGAAAGTCATTTTGGAAGAGCGGCACACCTCACAAGAGGAAAAAAAAATTTGCGACGCTGATGGGGGCTTAAAAGTAGCCCCCGTGATCTCGTGGCGCAACGGAAGCGCGTCTGACTTCATATCAAAAGGCTGCGTGTTCAAATCACGTCGAGGTTTTTCAGGTTCTGTTTGTGCTGAACACAGAATTCACACCATGTAGTTGAGTTCTATCTGTACACCACATAGATAATCTACACAAAATAGAGTAATAAAGATCACGCATTTAGGAGCTCACGCAGCGAATACCCTTGAATACAAGATGTGAACACAACTCACATCTGCTAAACATCACCTCCGTCTTTAGGGACAGCTACATCAGAGATTGGAATCCTGGAGGTTTCAGATCTCCACTGTTTTATTACAGAGTAAAACAAACCTGAAAGTTGGAGATTTTAAGGACACTTGTGTTTTGTTAAAAAGTGTCTTAAACCTGAAAATGTAATTTGAAAAAAAAAACAGCTATTGGACATTAGCTGGTGCTTTTTGTAACGATTTGCTATTTCATGCTGGAAAACAAAGAAAACAGACCCAACGTTCGCTTTCAGGTCCGGTTCATTAAATAATCTATTACTGAAGAGCCTGATTAAAATTTACACGAACCAGCTAGAAGTCGAACCTACAATCTTATGATTCGAAATCAGATGCGTTATTTATTAAAACTCTAGTATATCACATAACCTGAATTCCCCCGTAGTGTGCTCAGCGCCGCTACTAGTAATACACCGCTCCGTCTAAAATTTCAAAGTGAGAAACGTGTTTTCTGAATTTTTATGAGTTTTAAAATATAATCTCTTTAAATCAGACAAAGGGTTTATGTTTTGCACTGAAATTCCGATTGATTGAGAATTCAAAGAAAGACTGTTTTCTTCCACAATACCGTGAAATTATCACATCCACCAGACTCTCCAAGTTCTCCAGACCTTGCTGGGTGAGCATTTGCTCCGGTAAATAAGGTCACCTATCGTGTTAAATCATTTCTTCTCAACACAACAGTTCCTGGTGCACGTTTTCTCTATGAAAAAAGACATTTTTCCCCTTGCACGATTTCTCGTTTTTTTTTATCAAAGCGTACAGAAAGAAGATAAAAGTAGAAACAGTGTCACAAAAGAACTCTGTCGCTGTTGGGATATGTCAGACGCATTGAACATGTAAAATGCTAGATAAAAGCCATTTTCACTTCGTTTCTCAGTGTCGGGGCTGCTACAGTACATCAGGAAAAGTAAGTATATGCTCAGTAGAGGGGTTGTCATATTTTGTCTGTTAATCAAACATAAACAACAATTAGGGACAATGGACAAATTCAAACAATTTGTGAAATATGAAATAGAAATCCTGCTTATCAGTGCAGAAGAAATACTGCCAGTTGGCAAGAAATGACAGCATTTTTTTTCTTTAAACAAAAACCTGCATAGGGAGATCAAAATCCACTTGAAAAAATCCACTTGAGACGTTTTCGTTGGGGAGGAGGGTTGTGGAAGGGCAAAAAAGTAAATCTGTTCCGTCACGAACGGCGAAGGTCGCAGGTAATTCACTCCTCTTGACTAGGTGGCGCTAGGAGGTGCAGAGAAGTTTATATCCGGTTGAAGAAACTCCTCTTTCTCAGCTCTGCTTCTCGATTGTTTTGAAGCTGCGACCGCGCAAACGAATGACGTCATTATATTGCGCGACCCTGCATGTATTTCACCCACGTGTGGGTTGACTGAATCATTTTCTTTAGATAAAGGAAGTTGTTGTTTTTCTTTAAAATAACTTCAGGTTCTGAATACGTAACGTCTTGTCGACTGTGTTTATGCTTGAACAGAGCACAGCCCTGACAACAGGATCTGTGAAGAATAAAAAATAAGTTGTTCTGTTTAAACTCCGGAAGTCAGCCTTTGTTTCTGACCGACTCTGAAGAAGGATGGCGGAGTGCTTGTTAAATCTGCAAACCCAGCTTGCCTCTTTCATGCACGTTTTGCTCAAATCGTTCGTGTATGAAGTGTCAGAAGTTTTTGGAAACAGGATGTCTGACTCTGAGGACGAGTTTCAAGACAAACTCCTCAGCGTCTCTCAGATCCTGGTGAGACGGGCCGTGATTAAAATCACACAGTGTGTGGAGGACAGTGTCGGGAGTGAAATGGCGCAGCTGAAGAAGGAAAACGAGAGCCTGAAGTGGAGATTGCAGCTGTGGGAGAAGGAGTTGGGAGGAGGAGGAGATCAGTGTACCCAGACGCTTCCCTGTGTAGTGACTGCAGGAATAAAAGAAGAAATGGACATGAAACGATTGTCAGGTCAGTGTGGTGACTTGTATGAAGTCAGAGTGTGTGTTTGTTAAAAACCAGTGTCTATAACTAACTCACTGCTGAGATTTTTTAAATAACAAACTTTATTTTAAAGAAAACATCTCACAATAGTAAACATTCTCATTATCAGTACGCGTTCTAACAAAGTATCAAACTGTCATCAAATAAACTTTCCGAAAGAGGTGAGAATATAGTGGAGAGATGCAGAGTGACGTGGGAAAGACATGTGTGTGCAATGGGATTCTTTATTGGAAACTGAACTGTTTTGTCCGGTTACGGTGCTGAAAACACCTTGTTCAGATTCAACAGTTGTTTCACTGAATCAATTTGTAATCCAACGGCATTAGGAAACAACATTTATTAATATTGTATTTACATTGTATTGGTCTAGATTTTTATATGTCTATGTCTACTAATGATTGTGTATATAAAAATATTTTAATTAGTCTGTGTCTGAAATATTAATCCAGTATGTCTGTATTAACCCCCCTCTCTCTCAGTGCAGTGTTAATGTACAGGAGTGTCTAGTCATTGTGTCTGTTTTAACCCCCTTCTATCAGTGCAGTGTTGATGTACTGTAGTGTCCAGTCAGTGTGTCTATATTAACCCCTCTCTCTCTCAGTGCAATGTTAATGTACTGTAGTGTACAGTCAATGCTTCTGTCCTCACCCCCTCTCTCAGTGCAGTCTTTATGTCCTGTTGTGTCCAGTCAGTGTCTGTATTAACCCCTCTCTCTCAGTGCAGTGTTCAAGTACTGTAGTGTCCAGTCAGTTTGTCTGTATTAACCCCTCTCTCTGTGCAGAATTAATGTACTGTAGTGTCCAGTCAGTGTGTCTATATTAACCCCTCTCTCTCTCAGTGCAAAGTACTGTTAAAGTACTGTAGTGTCCAGGCAGTCTGTCTGTATTCACCCCTCTCTCTCAGTGTAGTGTTAATGTACTGTAGTGTCCAGTCAGTGTTAACACCTATCTCTCAGTGCAGTCTTTATGTCCTGTTGTGTCCAGTCAGTGTCTGTATTAACCCCTCTCTCTCAGTGCAGTGTTCAAGTACTGTAGTGTCCAGTCAGTTTGTCTGTATTAACCCCTCTCTCAGTGCAGAATTAATGTACTGTAGTGTCCAGTCAGTGTGTCTGTATAAACTCCTTTCAGTGCAGTGCTGATATGCTGCAGTGTCCAGTTGGTATGTATCTATTAACCCCTTTCTCTCAGTGCAGTGTTAATGTACTGTTATGTCCAGTCAGTGTGTCTGTATTTACCCCTCTCTGTCAGTGCAGTGTTAATATGCTTTTATTTCCAGTTTGTTGTCTGTTTAAACCCTCTCTCTCTCAGTGTAGTGTTAATGTACTGTAGTGTCCAGTCAATGTGTCTGTATTAACCACTCTCTTTCTATCTGCAGTGTTAATGTAAATGTAATGTAATTATGATATTATTACAGTAGACTTACTTTTTACATGGTAGTTAGGTTTCTGACAAAGCTAAATCAGAACACCCCCTTATACCAACTTATTCCGCTATGTTTAAACAACCCAAATTGATTGTGGGTGTACTAGTATGTGTGTGTAGTTTAAAGTTTTCAAGATCACATGGCCTCAGTTATCACTACTATGCTGATGATACTTAAATATAAATCCATACCAAACCTGACGTTGATGTGGATGTATTTAGTTGTATCTCCGATATAAAATCTTTGATGATTCAAAATGTCCTTCATCTTAACTGTGACAAGACTGAAGTCATGCTTATTGGCACCACCCATCAACTTTATAAAACCAGTGCTGTAACCCTATCTGTAGATGGTCTTGTACTTGAGCTTCAGTCTATATTGGAAACACTTGAGGATGATATTTGATGTTCGACCCACATGTGCAGCATGTTGTCTGAACATCTTTCATTCCCCTCAGAAATATTGCTTGACTATGCCCTATGTTATCACTAACTGTGGCTGAAAAGTGTTGTCTAATCTTGAATCGAATACTGTAAAGCTCTACTCTCTTCTAAATCCACATTGAACAAACTCCAGTATGTCCAAAATTTGGCAGCCAGAATCCTGACCAGGTCTAGTGCAAGTGTTCAGATTACTCCTATTCTGGAGTCCTTGCACTGGCTTCCTGTCAAGTTTCTTATCGACTGAACAATCCTCCTGCTCGCCTATAAGGCTCTCCATGGCTTGACACCTCAGTACCTGTCTGAGTTATCGCCCTACTCCCCACCTCCCAACCTTCGCTCTTCTAATTGTGTACAACTATTTGTCCCCCAGTCCTTCTACACCCTATGGGTGACATGGCCTTCTCCTGTTATGCCCCCAAGCTCTGGAACTCTCTCCCTAAGGATATCGGAGAGTCATCTTCTCTAAACTTCTTCAAATCCAGACTCAAAACCTTCTTCTTCAGAAGAGCCTTTATTTAACTGTTCTTTACCCTTCTGCTCCTACTGGACTTAGTACCACCATCTACTGTTTCCTTTAGCTGTGCATTCTCACCGTGCTTATATTGTGTATTTTTTGTTGTTGGCCTTTTTTAAAGTGCTTTGAGAAGCCACCTTTAAAAGTGCTATATAAAATAAAGTTTATTATTATAAAGGTCTCGTCCTCTTGTCCTGTGCTTACAGGCTCAGAGGCCAGTGCTCTCTCTGACGCTGGGGACAGGGCTCCTCTTGAACAGCAGCACAGTGAGGAGGAGTGGGTCTCCATTCTGATACAGGAGACAGAGCTCACTGCTGCAGAAGGGAAAGAGACAGTAAGTGAGCAGCACACAGAGAGGAGACAGAGTGTCAAGGATCTGGACTCTGTGCCCATGATGAAGACAGAGCCTGAGAGTGAGACATCTGGGCTCTTAGTATGTGATAATTTTACAGAGAAGATTAATAATCTGGACACGAACAATATTACACAAGGTTGTAATGAACTGGGCTGTGTCTCTGTACAAGAGCACAGTAAAGAACTGGATGTTTTAAATCTCACAGAACAGGACACAGAGCCCCAGTTGATTGACCCTGAAGAGCAGCAGACTGATGTACCTGGTGAAGAGAACAGTACTGAGTCACAGCACACAGAGAAGAGTCAGTACAGGGAGGAGCAACAGCAGCTCCTACAGGGCTTGATAATTAGGCATTGTTCTGTTCAAGTGGAGAGACTGTCATTGCAGAGTCTCAAACAATCATATGATCCCTTTGTATCTAATGACTTTACACACAGGTTTAATAATCTGATTACTGAGAAAATTGTTGAAAGTTTTAATGAACTGGAGACTATGTCTGTTCTTGGGCAAAGAGAGGAACAACTGAATGAACTGGACGGTTTAAGTCTCAGAGAGCTGAAGAAGGAGCCCCAGATGATTCACACTGCTGAGAAGCACACTGAGGGACATGGTGGAGAAAACAGATCTCAGTTTCAGCACAAAGAGCAAGACCATTCCATGGAGCATTGGCAGAATAAGAGTCCCCAGCATGATCAGGGGATGAGGAAGAATCAGTCAAGGCCTTGCTCAGATGGAGTGGATAAACTGCCATTATGGCACAGGGAGAAGCAGCGTTTCTGTCATTCTAGTATTTCAAAACCCTACCAGCACATTCACACAGGAGCGAGACCATTCAGCTGCAGTCAGTGTGAGAAGAGTTTTATTCAGTCAAGTGACTTAAAAAGACACCAGCGTATTCACACGGGAGAGAGACCATTCAGCTGCAGTCAGTGTGGGAGGAGTTTTAGTTGGTCAAGTAGCTTAATAGCCCACCAGCGCATTCACAGAGTAGAGAGACCATTCAGCTGCAGTCAGTGTGGGAAGAGTTTTAGTCAGTCAAGTACCTTAATAGCCCACCAGCGCATTCACACAGGAGAGAGACCATTCAGCTGTGGTCAGTGTGGGAAGAGTTTTAGTCAGTCAAGTAACTTAATAGCCCACCAGCGCATTCACACAGGAGAGAGACCATTCAGCTGCAGCCAGTGTGGGAAGAGTTTTAGTCACTCACACCTCTTAAAACTACATCAGCGCATTCACACAAGAGAGAGACCATTCAGCTACAGTCAGTGTGGGAAGAGTTTTATCCAGTTAGGTGACTTAAAAACATCAATATAGTCACCAGGTTTTTTATTTAATCATAGTCTTAGTCAAGTCAAGGTAGATATGTAGGTAGTAGCGTCAGCATGTGACATCCGAAGAAGGCTTCACAGCCGAAACGTTTAATTTCTTCCCTTTTCAGCATGGAACAAAACTTTACTTGTTCCCAAAATGTCTATTAGTCATAGTCACTTTGAAGTCACCCACTTTTGAGTTCATCTGGTCAGTTAAATTTTGACTATACTCTTATTTACAGTTGACTAAAACAGAAATAGTTCTTGTCATGGAGTTTAATTTATGTGGATAAGAGAGGATATATATCAAATACAATAAATATTTATGCAATAAAGGGTAAATAATAAAGAATTAGATACTGTATGAATCTCTTTTAATAGGAAAATCTATTTTGGCACCATTTGTAATAATTCCATATATATATATTTTTTTCCAATGCAACTGTTTTTTTAAACAAGACAGGACAAGCAATATATACAGTGCCTTCAGAAAGTATTCATGCCCCATTGTTTATTTCTCCTTCTGCTGTGTTGCAAAGTCAAATTATTTAAATGTTTGTAGAAGCAATTCTCTATAATGTTAAAATGAAATTAAGTATTTATAATTCTGAAGACATATTTAAAATTAAAATGGAAAATTACTTAATTGATAAGTATTCACCCCCTTTGTTTTAACAACCTAATTTGGGTCAATTATCTTGAGAGATCACACTAAATACGTTGACAAGGTACACCTGTGTTCATTTCAAATTCACCAGTGTTCAATTGCTTGATTGCACAGTAAATATCACTGTCAGGTCTCGCAACTGAAACAGCAGATCAGATCAGACCTGCTGTCATGAAGACTGAGGAGCTGCCTTTGGAACTTTGAGATGAAGTTGTTAGGATGAAAAAACCTGGAGAAGGTTATAAAAAGATTGGCAAAGTTTTGAACCTTCCTAGAAGCACCGTTAAAAACCCATTGTAACAAAATAGGAAAAACATGGCACAACCCAGACACTACTAAGATCAGGCCCTCCTACCAAATTGAGCAACCGGACAAGAATGGTGATTGTCAGAAAAGTGACCAAGAGTCACTGATAGTTGCAGTGATAGGAACAACGTAAGACAGGGAAAAAAATGCTTGTGGTAGGAGGGGGATTTGAGCTCCTTTTAGAGACCAGAACACCTAAATGAGCTGGAAAGACACAAATCCTTGAGTCTGGCGCCATTGAGCACTTGGCCAGCTGCATGAGTGATACAGGGAGCTGTGCTGAATACACCAGTAAACTGAACTAAACTGAGGTTCCTCCCTGAAACACATTGCTGGAGAAGCACCAAGTTGCCTATTGTATCCTACACGGATCACAGAAATCAAATATATGGACCATTCGGAGTGTGTTTCCCAACTTTAGCATAATATTTTCCTTCGCTGATGCCTTGGAGGAACAGAAACAACAGATTGTCTTCACAACCTTGGTTTCCTAATAAGGAATGAGGTCAGTGTAAGACAGTTTTTCTCTTTGGGGAACTGAGGTTGTGTTCCAGTTTTCTAATTGTTTAATTTCAAGATGGTCTGTGATGTGATGTGTAAAATATTAAAGTATAAAAAGAATAAAAAATAAAAGCATAAAAAGGCTAAATTTGTTGGAACAATACTGTTTCTTACTTTGATAAGTTACGTTTTTTTAACTAACTTTATTGTAAAGACTATTATTAAAATAATTTTAAAAAGCTCAAATTCGCATACTGGTATCTAGAAAGTGCAAAGCAGTCTAGCCCTTATACAACTTTCTGTGCTCACTGAATAGATCTTGAAACAATATAGTGGGTAGTCTATTATATTGTGGCAATAATAACCCTGTTTTGAAACCAGGTCTTGACAACATAAATTTCACGGAATTGATCTGCTGCCACATGTAATCGACTTTACAGTTTACACAGATGAGCACTACCCGAGCTTATTGGGACCGACATATTTCAAGCCAAAACGTAAAGGTCAGGGACTGCAGTATTTAATTTGAAGCGGAAATGTCAGTTTTCTTTAGGGGGACTGGCTTGAGACTTTTACTCATTGTGCTGTTCGGGTGTTCTTATTTAAAGTCGTATCCTTTACATCCTTGAATATTTGGCACCACAATGGTACCTTGAAGAACATGATAATGAACGTATTTGATTAAAATGAATTTCTTTCCTTTTTTGCGTAGATAATCCCAAGAGTGCATTCAACATATTCGCACCATTCACTAGGACTTAGAAAAACCCAGAGCCAATCTTCCCACATTATAAGTTGTTATTGCAAGAGAATACAGATTGATCAGTTCAAAACTGTTATTATTATTATTCATAGCGTCAAAGACTTCTTTATTAGCATTTTTTCTATACCCAAAAAAAATTCAAGGTGTTCTTCTCGTTGTACTCCACCTAGATAATCTAAACAAAATCGAATGTCATAGTACAGGCTCGCACAGTGAGAATTCTTGAAGAATAAAACCACATTGCACATCTTCGGAACATCATGTCCAAGTTTAGTAACCGCAACATCAGAGATTTTAAGCTAAGAAATTTCAAATAGCTTTTTTATTAAAGTTTCAAGCAAACTTGAATAACTTTGCAAGAAACATTTCAAAATCTCAATTAAATCCAGTACGATCCCAATGGATTAATCTGGACTTTCTTCCTGCGATCCCGACAAGTTGGGAAACAATCTTATGGTTCTTATGGTAAGAAATATAACACGAGACCACACAGATTCTTAAATGCATCATATTGTTATTGACTAGGACACCGATGTGAATATGTGTTTGGGTTTTGATTTGCCGATTCTTGTTGAGAATTGGTGATTCACGATTAAAGTATCAGTAGCGTCGGAAAGCAGGAGCTCTGTTTCTCAGCGATCTTGAGATCTACCATGTAAAGCACAGTGTGAAGATCTGTACTAAAAAACACCAAGTGCTTAAGGTGACATCTTTTACCGTTGCAACTTTTCATCTCAGGTGTGCTTTTAGAAGGCATAGAAAGAACGGCTGTGTTAACACCTTCATCACACAGCAGAGTGGTGCAGCTGAAGTGTGCTGGGCTCATAACCTAGAATTTGATGCACCAAAACCATCCTCTGCTATGAATGTTTTATGGAAGACTGAAACACACCATTGGGTCAATGAAGTATAAGAAAAAAAACCTAGCCAAAGTCTCTTTGTTTAAGTCCCGTTCTAAGTTTCTTGCTTTTGTGAGCAAACTTACCCAGATCTGCAATATTTTAAAATATATGTAATAATTAATTGGAAATTGACAATATCCAGTTATATACTTGGACAGACAAAAAAAGTAACAATTATGATATTACATATACCCATATACCTCATAACCTACATATTAACACACTGACCAGAATAATTGAAAAGCTTTGAATCAGAGCTCCTGCAGTTAGTGTTAATTAGAAAAACAACAATGCTGAAACCTGAGCACAAGTTCAACTGCTCTCCAGCTTTGTTCCGCAGAGTTTTTCGTTGCAATTGAGCTCAGAGCTGGAGATGATCTCAAGATATAATCGTGTTAACTAGTCTGCAGCTGTGTGCTCCTTTTGAAAGTTTGTTGCAATTGACCCAAAGTATGTTTTATAGCTGTCAGGTGCAGTTCACTTACATAAAGGACATTTATTACTGAGGAGCTCGATAGTTTTAAAAGCAATATGAGTCAGACAGGAGATGAACCTACAATCTTTTGATCTGCGTTATCCATTGCATTACTGCCTTTCCTCACATTGCAGAACTGCACCAGAGTGAGCTCAGCGCCGTCGTACTATCTAAGGTATATGGGGTTGTGTGGTGGCTGTGCCTGTGGTTGGAAGGTTGTCAGCTCGTGTCTCGTGGCCATCAGAGAAATCTTCTTCTGTTGGGTTTCTGAACAAGGCCCTTAAACCCAAGTGCTCCAGGGACACTGTATAAATGGTTCACCCTGTGCTATGAGAGCAAGTTGTGGGTTTTTTTAAAAGACAAAATCCTAATACCTGAAATTGTATATGGCCAATAAAGTGGTCTTATATGTGTGTTATTTTATCTATATATATTATTATAATAGTTCAGGTGGGTAGCTGCGTCAGCATGTGTAGGCTGCAAAAGAAGTAGTAATAGGTTTATTCCATGCTGAAAAAAAGGGAGAAAGAAAACACAACGTTTCAGCCATGAAGCCCTCTTCAGGTGTGAGAAAGACAAGGCAGTAAGCAAAGGTAATGTAGCAGGAGAACAAAGGCATGGAGAGAGGAGGAGCGAGAGGCGGGAGCAGGGGACAGAAAGAGAGGCCAGTCAAGAGGTGTGAAGTCAGAATAGCTGTAGAGAGGTGTGAAATGAAACATTTCAATGAATGGAGAAAATTTAGAAGAAGAGTAGTCTGTTGTTAAGAGAAGGGGGAAGGTGTGATCATAGCTGCAGGATAATTTTGGTTTCGGTAGTCTTTCTGATGTTTGAGTTCGGAAAACCATCTTTGAAAACACAGACGGAGAAATTAGTGTGGTCATGGCCGTCAGAGGTGAAATGAGAAACAATGGGCTTGGAGAGATCTTTAATCTTCACATCCCTAACACGTTCTCTGAAGCAATCTCTGAGTTGCCTTCCTGTTTCCACAATGTGGACAGCATGTCCTGTACTGCTCTGTTATTTCATTTAGATGTGTACAGATAAAGCTCAACTGCATGGGGAGCCTTTCAGGTTCAGCAGCAGCAACACCTGAAAACACACTAGCTAACCTCAACATGACTTGAACACTCAACTTTCAGATCCAGGGTCAGACACGCTACCATGGTGCCATGAGGTCAGTCACTCCAAGTGCTTTTAATTCCCCAAAGAGAAAAATTAGCGTCACTGAAAAATATATTTTTTAATTCTCTCCTGTGAGGAGCGCTGCCGAAGAGGGTCTCTTCTTCCCAGACCACAGATTATTCTTCATGCCTGGCTCTCACACAGAGAGCAGACACAGCGTCTCCACTTATGTGTTTACTACATCTATAGATCTGACCCCCTACAGCCCCGATACTCCTGGACAGGATATTTACCACCAGCCTCGTGAACTTCTCATCTTGACCTCTCCCAGGAGGAGCACAATTAACACAGAATCCTCTCTCCATTTAGCAAATAACACAAAACACTGTTTACCTGTCAAGACAGAAAACCAGGCTGCTCCAGGTGAGGCTTAAACTCACAACCTCGGCATGACTCCACTGATGTCATTTTACATGGCCTGAACCAGGAAAGAGATTGGAAGTCAAGAAGTTATGGTGTTGTTTTAATACTTGCCTACTCTTATAATTTTTCGTTCAAATTTTTTATTATGGAGTACTTTCAATTGATGTTAATCCTTGTCCCAATGAACAATTCTGAGCCATGGTGTATCTTGAATAATGTTCTTATAGGCTTCAGTTTGGAAAAGTGAGCTCTCCAGAAGCTACCGAAACCGCTAATGGTTACATAACACTTCATGCAAAAGCAATGTTCGGGTTTAAAAAAGAATCTTACTTGCTACGTATAAGAAAACTGTTACAGGAGGTGTGTTAGGGCTATTTTAGCTTAGATCATCAACTCATCTTACATTTCTTCTCCATCTATATCAACAGCGTTATCGCTACTGAGCGCTAAAGGCAGGTCCTGGCAATACTTCATGAGATCTTCTTTAGAAAACATTTAAGAAAAATATTTCCACTACCATACATAAAGTAAAAGACTTTTGAAGAAACTGTTCTCATACAACCAACATACAAATTACACATCTTAATGAACATGAAGAGAAATCCGTGTTGTGAATAACATAAAACTGTCACTACACATGATTGAGTTTTTGAGTCTATCCCCTAAGACCACTCAGCCATCCTGACAAGCAGTGGAGACTGGTGTGTTGAATGCACCTGTTGCTTTGTCGACTTAAAAGCAGGGCAGATTATGCTAGAACAACAGAAAGATTATTAACTACTACTGTTCTTTTCTTCTTAATACAGAGATTTCTACATTGCAAGACAATTGACGACTTACATAAAGGAAAGCCTTGGTAAACGAAACAGGAACGGACAGGGATCAAACCCATGATCTTCAGTTTACGAGACTGACGCCTTTCAACTTGCCCAACACACCTCCTGTTCTGTTTTTCTTTCCCATCAAGGCTAACATGTTTTTAAAATAAAAAAATTAAATCTTTGTGCACAAATTGCAATGGTAGGAGAAATAAAACAAATATGATTATGATATAATTGTTCAAATTAATTCTACTGAAACTGATTAAATCACATGGAAGCAACAACAACAGAACCGTGATTCTTAACAAGGAGATATGGGGCAGCAGCGGGATACCAACTCATGCCCCCGAAGAGACTGGAGCTTTAATCCAGCTCCTTAGAGCGCTCAGCCGGGTTACCCTTGAGTGGCTTTTCAGCACTTGTAGTCTGACTTTGTGGTGTTGTGATGCGTGGAAGCAACTACACCTACTTTTTCTGAGATGCTTCCTCTCACTTGGTGAAATATTCAATTCTTTGGCCCTCTGAATATAGTTCTTCTGTTAAGCAGGCTTTAGACTCTGCTTATAGCGCCCGTGTAGAGATTTTATTTTTACAGGAAGATGCATTCCAAAACGTATCTCTGTAGTTTTAGAAAAGCTTTGAACGGCGGATTTATACAACGCACAAACAGTATTCTAACTGCAGACTGCAGATCTGTGCAGCAATCGTACTCGATTTGACTGTGATTCTGAAATACTTTAGCAAACATATTCAGGTTTCCTTGAACCTTTAATAAAAAAAACGACATCGTTTCCAATCTCCAATGTCACTGTAAACTCAGAGGTGATGTTCTGCAGATGTGCAGTGTGCCTTTCCTCTTGTTGTATTCAAGAGTACTCACTGCGTGTCCTGTACGCTACTGTGATTTCATTTAGATTATCTACGTGGAGTAGAGTGACAAATCACTTTGAACACTTTCGGTTTGTTAAATGAAACACCAAAGAAAATACAAGTGATGAACATTTGAAATAACCACTGACAGCTAGAAGAGTGAAAGATAAAAGACAATTTATAATGACATTCACAATAGATTTAAGTAAAGGACAACCACCCAGACAGGCATTTGAACCCTGGACCCTCAGATTAAAAGTCAGGTGCTCTACCAACTGAGCTATCTGGGCTCTGGAAGATTGGAGACACTGTCAGGGTAATAGCAAGTCACATGTCTGTTCTTGTGCCGAAGCGCAGTCATACCTGACCTGTCTGGAATGACCACTGACAGACTTTATCCAGAAGCGACGGCACCACTCCCACTAGAATGAGAGAGAAATACAGCATGACATGGAGGGTCAAGGGTCTCCCACAATCCATCTTTCCTCACATTACTGATTTTTTCACTAACATGTTGTTACTTTTCACAGTCAGATTTTTTCACATTTAATAAGATCTTTTAATCAACAATATTTAAGAAAAAAAAACAAATGGAATATTTTTTGGAACAATAATTAAAAAAAAAACTTTCCATGCCTTGGTTGTATTAGTGTGCACACCCTTATAAAGGAGGTTGTATCTGTGCTGAAATTTAACCAGTCACATTCCAGATCATGTACAAAGGTTATTTGCCTTCGCCAGACATCAATTGTATTGATTCTGATTGGTCCTAATTTATATCAGCTTATCTTATATAACCACCCAATCTGGGAGAACAAACGTTCAAACTGCACATGAAGAGAAATCCATTTGCTGATTGTAACCAAAGAATGTTGTTACAAATTATCCGCCGAGCTGTTTTACGTATCCGGTCACCTCTTTCCTTCCTAGTTTGCAGTGAGCACAATTCTTTCAGTTTCTTCTCTAGTATTTTCCTTGCTATTTTACTGTCCCTTTCCACCAAGTGGAGATGGATCCGCAACCGAAACCCTGTTTTCGCCCTGTGTTTCTGCAGCTCAAGTCTGTATGAGGAGAGGTAGTTACACAGCTCCAGTGGCGCAATTGGTCTGCTTCTACAGCAGAGTCATTCTGAGGGTGTGAGTTTAAATCTCACCTGAAGTAGTGTAGCCTGTGTCTTAAACTACTGAAAGCAACTGATGAGTTTAGGTGCTCTTAGGTATTTGCTGGAGATTGGGTCTAAATTAACATGAAATAAACAAGTAAAGGTTTATTCTGTATCACACCCAAAGAAGGCTCCACAGCCAAACTGCTGTGTTTTCTTCTCGTTTCAACATGGAATAAACATTTTCTCGTTCCTTTGCAGCCCATGCATGCTGACACAGCTACTTACTTAAATTACCATCAGCTGTGGACCTCCAACTGACCTGAGAGATATCTACTTAGACGAGAGGAGCACGATGGAGTACCGAAAACTTGAAAAAGCTCTCGCACTTAGATTCTGTGTTTTTGTTGTTCCCCCGATATGTTTTTAATGTTCTTTTTCTTTATGTTTTGAAGTTGTTTCATTTGTTTGTTTGTTTTTATAGTTGTTAGACCACTACAGGGATTTTCCTATGTTCCCAGAAGACTTCTCCTTTTGTGGTTGTTGTGTTTTCGGGTTATTTTTTTTTCTATTGATAGGACCCCACGCATTACTGTTGGACTAGTTAACTTTAGTTCTTACATTCTACCTAAAATTACCTCAATAACTACAACTCTTTTTTCTATATTTAACTACAGTTGCTTTCCAGACACCTCAACTATTCACGATGAATCTTATGAATACACGTCTTTATGAATGATAGTATTATTTATTAATAATTAACTTTAATGTAATTTAATGTAATGCATATACAGCCTTTAATATGCGATAGTGAATTTGCAGGTATCTTGGGGAGGGAAGAGAACTGAAATTAAGGAAATACATATTTAAAGGGGGTGCAAGTTACCTCTGTCACATCTGGGTGTTAACTGAATAGATTTGTGGTATTATTTATTGTGTTTTAACTCTATACTTGTGTTTCTCAGGAGACAGCAGAAATATTGGGGATTTGCGGCTACAGAAAATAGTGTGAACTTTATAGGCAAATGTAAGGTTACGTTAAAGAAAAAAAACATATTGTCACCTTTTTCAACTTGATTATTTAAGACAGTTGTTCAGAACAGTACCTCTTCTCGTATCTGTGGCCGTGGTCCAACAATAACAGTGGTGAAACAGGCGGAATGTGTGGAATGAACAGAAAACTCATCCAGTCAATAGTAAGGTTGTGTAGGACTGCACACACTCGGTGACAATGTTGAGTAGCATGGTCTCAAAGCTTCACGAGCCAGGCAGGAATCAAACCTACAATCTTCTGATCTGAAGTCAGACACGTTATCCATTGCGCCACTGGCCCTACTAGCACCTTGCTCAACTGCACTACAGTGAGCTCAGAGCCGCTACTAGTAATTCATCGCCCCGGTCCACATGTTCTCAATTAGATTCACGTGTTTTGTACGTGTCTATAATTACTACGTCTTTCATTTTGTCTGGTTTAAAAAATGTCTCTTTTGTCTCTTCAGACAAAGGGTTTATGTGTCTCCCTGAAATTCACACACGAGGGAAGTCCTAAGAGGTAGGAAAGATATCACGTTTAAAAAGAAGTGGAGACGCCAGCGATTGAAAACGAAGCTTCATAGAGTACATGCGCGCTACCACTGAACTAAACTCCTGATAGCGAGTCTTTTCCGCAGGTGTTTAATTGTGTTAGGAAGAGTGAACCGTCAACAGTGCACATTTTAAAGGTCAAAGCAAGACAATCAGACGTGAGGATAGATCAGAACAGGAGCCTCTGCTTCTCTGTTTGCTGAGCTTTCGGTGAACGTAAAAGTGAAAGACAAATTAGCTATTTTCACTTTTTAATTTTTAAGGAACAAGAAAACACCATCCTTCGAGCGGGATTCAAAACAGTAACATAACAATCACCCGCTGCTTTTTGAAACAGTTTTACGCTCTAGCAACTGAGCTATGGAAAGGTCAACTCAAAACGCATACGTTTTGTCATACGCGTAGCCCAATGTAGTGTAGTGTTTCTATTTAAATCCCAGTTCGACATCAAAATACTCACTCCCATAGTCTCTTTTAGTAGAAGAAATGGACCAGGATTCTACTGTATATTCTACCAGAGATCTTACAAAACGTTTGAAGGGATATCAGTGCAGGCAGAAATTGACTCTTTTTCTAGTGGGATCAGGATCATACAAAATCTTTCTTTTGGATTGAGAAGAGGATCATGGTGACACTCAAAACATCCCTGCCTTTGCTTCTTTCGAGGACTAATGGATTATTGAGGTGCAAACATCGGTTCAAATCAAAACTCTGCTACTGCAGTTGCTTCTTGGAGAGTTTCTTCAAATCTTTCAACTGAACATCGATATCTTGGTATATTAAAGATAATATCATACAGATTGTGGTTTTCTTTTGATCGAAAATTTTATTAAAATATGAGCCTCTTTTACCTTTTCTTGGATGTTTCACAAGGTATAATACTTTCCCTTGCATCCTCAGATAAACATTCTAAATACCACAAAGTTACAATATATGGAATAGCATTTATTTTTACATATATTTTAAATTTTACTCTTATTTAAAGCTACATTTAGTGCTAGGTAAAGATAACATTGCTAATACTGATGTAGTAGAAATTTAAGATGAATTGATAGCTGTTTCTGAGCTAAAAAAGTCCTAAAACACCTCCTGTAACAGGTAAGGACTCATAGTAAGATTCAAATCCAAACGTTGCTATTGCATTGCGCATTATGTAAACACAACCTGTTTCAGCTTCTGGTGAGTGCAATTTTTCCAAATTGAAATTAACAAGAACATTTTTCAAGATGCACCATGTCCCTAAATCGTTCATCAGGACTACTATTAATGTCAGGTGAAAGCAGTACAAAACATAAATATAACCTAAATATTAAGAGACTATTGTCTGTCCCCTACTGCTGTAAGCCATGTTCAGCCAACGCTAGAAATATTACTGCTCTACTACAGTAGCAAAAGTGCACAAACCCGACTTAGAAATGGATCACAAGTCAAAAGCTCACAACGATGAGGATGGGATTCAAACCCACATGTGCAGTCCATCGCCTTAACCACTCGGCCACCTCAACAAGAAAGCCCGCCCCTTCAGTTGTGAGTTGGCGCACTCAAGATCATCTTAATTTCTTCATTCTTGATGGTCATTTTCCTCTTCCACCTGCCATTTCACTATTTTGTTGAGTGATGTCAATCCACCAGGCGTGTCCTGTGCTTCAGTGGCGATATAGAGGACACCCTGTTGTACACGGAAAGCACATTGATCTCCTTGGATATGAAAAGTGTCAGATAAAAGCCATTTCTCATCCTGTCTCTTAGTATCAGGGCTGCTAGTGCATGAAAAGGAGGCAACTTGCTCGGCGAGCAGGCTCAGCGCACACAGAACGGAGATGTCTCAGAGCGGTGTGTCTAAGCGGCTGTAAGAATAGCGCTCTGCCGGCGCCGTGGTTTAGCTGGTTAAAGCACCTGTTTAATAAAGAGGAAGTCCTGTGTTCAAGTTCTAGCTGTACCTTTCTTCCTGTCTTGTGTTACAGAACAGATCATTTGGGACACTCACAGAGGGCTTGATTTGGTTTAATGCATGTATTAATTTCCTTTGTGGAACTTTTTAAAATCATATATCTTACGAAAGATGAAATGTGAGCGAATTTTTTGTTCACCAAAAGTATGTAAATGGAAAAAAAGCGCCGTGTAAGCGTTTCTGTGGTGCATTTGGTTAGCATGTTCGATTCTTAACCCAAAGGTGGGTGTTTTGAGCCCACCCAGGGACGCATTTCCTCCCATAGTAAACATCATCACCACAGATATTTAATTTGTCCGCAAAACCTTAACTATTTTGATATTTGCAGTAGTAAACAACTGAGGGTTGGTCAGAGGTAAAGATTGCGGTAGAGTCAACATTACCGGGAATTTCCAATAATTACCGACAAGGGCAACTTCCAAGCAGATAGTATTCACCCATGGAAATGTATGTTCCAATGGGTGGCGGGAGAATTCACTTATACTCCTGTTGCATCCTCAGCTAAAATAAAAATACAATGCAAAATTATCTGAGAACTTGACAAGCAAAAACGACAGATCGCCGTAGTTGTATTTTAATATTTTCGTATATTTACTTTAATTTGAATTCTAAATGTTAACCTTGTGCTGTTCAATATAATGTAATTTTGTTGTACTTTTAAAATATTTTAGCTGAGGATGCGAGGGAGGATATTACACCTTGCCAAACAACTAAAATAACTGTAAAAGAGGCTGGCATTTTAATAAAACAGGCGATCAAAAGAAAGCTACAAATAATACGGTATTATGCTCAATATCCCTCGATATTGAAGGTCAGATGAAGAACTTGAAGAGACTCTCAAAGAATCAACGGCAATAGCAGAGGATGTTGATTTTGAACCATGTTTGCACCTCAATTATCCAGCAGTCCTTGCTTGAGAGACTTCCTCAAGATATTCGGTGTTCTATACAGAAAATTGAAAATTAAAGTGCTAATGTGCCAAGAGGGGTGGTCTGAGGCAAAGACTGCGGTAGAGGAAGAATAAGCTCCGCATGATAACGCGTGTCTAATACTCGGCCCCTGAAAGGCATCATATTCGTTCAACTGCCTGCCAGCTCTGACTCTTGCACGAATTTCGCGGTACGTGTGTACGAGCTTATAATTCAGGAATATCAATGGTCAGATGTTTATGGTGGGTTTGTGTTTTGTATTATTTAGTGAATGGAAAAAAACATTTTCAAAACTACAGCTCGAATGAAATAATAAAAAATGTTTATTTGCCTGTTTGTTGTAAGAGCTGTCCCAAAAATATTCATCTACATCAGAATAGTACCTGAACGTGACTGGACCTTATTGGATTTTAGGAAATTTATTTTTGCACATCTTGGCCTACGATCAGGAATACCTTCCTGATTTCCCCGTGTTTATTGTTTCTACCTGTGATCTTGGAAAGAAAGATCCACTACCTGTGAAATAGGTAAAACTGAAATATTCCGGGAATTTGCTGTGGTTTCAGAGGAGTGTATGAAGGTATTAAAGGAGAGAAGAGACGCGCATTCCGCATGGGGAGCGCAGAACCATGAACCGCGCCTGTGTCTTTTCTTATATAACCGCTGAGCCCGGACACAGCGTCTCAAGCCAGTGAAATACAGGAGAAACTGCAAGGAAAACAATGTTTCTTTTAATAAGTCTTCTGGTTTTATATTTTGGTCTTTCACATTTGAATGCATACTTTACAGTTAATCTTTCCTCGATTACAGGCAGCCCAAACAGTTCTTAAGGCAAAAATCGAAGCCTATTTGACTTTCTGCTAATCACATAAGTGTTCAAGAAGTATTTCCCTGCCCATCATGTGCCCCTTAGCCGGTTTCTCCGTTTTCCTCTTCCTGTAGTTGTCAGCGAGCACAAGAAGACAGGAAAAACGCAAGGCAGGGAAAAGACAGTAGCTGTCAGAAGTGGGATTTGAACCCACGCCTCTATTCAGAGACCAAAACACCCAAGCAATGGAAAAACATGAGCCCTTAGATCTGGCACATGAGACCACCCGACCATCCTGACAAGCTACAGATGGTGGTGGGTTGGAAGTACAAGTAATTCACAAAACTGAGAAATGGTTTGCTGGAGAAGTGCCAAGTTGCCTGTTGTAGCCTAAACGGATCGCGGAAATCAAATATTCGGATAAATTCAGTGTGCTTTACAGCCTTCGTGTAATACTTTGATCTGCTAGGGTGCAGTCGTCTTCACAATCTGGATTATCTCATAAAGAGCGGCGTCAGTGTAAAACAGCTATCATTTTTAAGAACAGACGTTGTATTGTATATTAATAATTGATTTATTTTCCTGATTACAATACAGTATATTTTCCTGATTGCAATGTATTGTGAAGCATAAAAGCCAGCTGCATCAATCTCTATTACGCGTCATTTATGAAGGCGTTTCAAATAGCAGCCAGTGCAGTATTAACGCTTTTGGAGCATGTATTACATTGTAAATAGTCTTATTTAAATAGGTTTAAATTCGCACACTGTTATTTAGACAGCGCCAACCAGTCTGACCTCCTACAACCTGTGCCCGCTGAGTAGATCTTAAAGCAGCTGCAGCCAGAGTAGCCGTAATGGCAACAGTGTTTGGAGTTCGGTTTATTTCTTCTGCAGAACCACCGGTATCGGAATATACTGATCTGCAAAAGAAGCGCTTTCGGTTTCTGATCGTTTTTATTGAGCGCTGCTCTAAACTTTACATTTGCTCGTACTAGTTTCCTCCATGAAAAAAAATACGTTTCCCTCATTACTTGATTTCACTTTTTTCGTATCAAATAAATAAAGGCAGGAAGGCTCGTTGTCTAAGGCGTTGCATTCAGTTAGCAGTTTCTCCTGGAGATGTTTGTTCAAATCCCACTTCTGATGAAAAGCTTTTCTCGTTAGAGTAGAAACGATAGAAGCCTTAAGTGGGAAAAAAATCACAACATCTCACATTTCACCTGTTTAATGTTGTCTCAGTGATTGATAGCTCTTCTCCCTTGCAGGGTGACGGCAAACTTCTTCAGAGAGGGAGTCTCCCAGGTACGGCTTTTCTTCGTCAAGAGACAACAGAAACAGACTTCAAACTGACATGAATTACTTCATGAGCGTTTATGACCGTCTTTAAAAAGCTGAGAGCAGGCGAAAACGTCATTGGAAATGAGGAAATGTCTGCTGACTGTAAACAGAGCTCATGCTCAGCTGCGAATAAGCGCTTCTCTTTAGTACAGTGCTGAGTACCTACGCTTGTTGCGCGGGAGACTACTTTTCTGTGACAGGGTGCTGGTTGGTTTAATTTTTTAACAACCTGAAAGTGTGTAATGTGTACTAACTTTCGAACTACTTAGTGCGGTAGAATATGGAGATCATCTCTAGCTCTGAGCTCAACTGCAAAAAGAAGTCGTGCTGAACAAAGTCAGAGCCCAGCTGAACGTGTGCTCAGGACACGGGAGCATTGTTGTGGTTCTAATTAGCACGAACTGCAGGGGCTCTGAATCAGAACGTTTCAATTTATCTGTTCAGTAAATTAAAATGCAGGACACGTTAAAATCGGATTATGACTATATAACCGAATGTCCCTCACAGTTTAAAAGATACCAGTGAGGACACACAATTACTAATGCGATACGTATTGGAAATAGTCCCAAAACAAGCACATATCGCAGCTGGTAGACCCCTGTAATAATTTTGCAGTGACAGAACACTTTGAAGATTTGCAATCTATTTAAATATGAATTTTCTAAATTTCAGTTCTCTCTACTCCCTGGCATAACTGAACTCTCACCTTCACATACTAAAGGCATTACATGCATTAGCTGTGATAATGCTTCTAAGAAACACAGAATGACATTTAGTTTTGTTCCTCATTTCCCCCAAGAAAAAAAAAGGTGTCAATTTCCACCTGGAATGATTGATGCCCCATCAAACATGTTTTAATATCCCCGGAAGTTTATGCAGTAGAATCCTGGTTTGTGGCTTAAATTCAAGGTAAAAAAGACTAAGGAAACGAGTTGGAAACAATGTCGATCTGGGATTTTACTCATCCGGAACATTTCACTACATTGGGCAGTATGTGCCAGAGAGCAGCTCCTGATATCCCTTCGATAGCTCAGTTGGTAGAGTGGGGAACTGTAGTGGAAACACTTGGGAATAATTAGGTCATGGATTTGACTTTGGCTTGAAGGAAATTAACTTTTGTGTATTTTAATCAAAGAGTTAAAATAGTGAATCTGTTTAATTCAGTCATTGATCAAAAGCTCAATAAACGACGAAACAGAGGCTCCTGTTCCGAATTCAGCTCCCGTCTGATTGTCTTGTATTGGCCAAGATCTGATCTATGAATTAAGGGACTACTCTGTCTGCTTTGTAATTCAAAAATACATTTTGTAATGCAAATGTCAAGTTTTTTGTAGATATAAAGGTGTTCTCTGTTTTCAAAGGATAGCTACTTAATTGGCTTTATGATTTGGTATTGATTTTGTATCGTTATATTATTAACTTTGTGCTTTCTGTGTTTTTATCGTATTGTGGACTTATTTTTTTAAACAAATGCTTATAAAGGCAGACACGGCACACATCTGTTTATACCAGCGGTGAGTTATACATTTTTAAGTACAATCTACTGTGCACTTTTGGGAGTATAACAGGTTCGATATAAAGTGGCAAAAATATAAAAGGGGACAATACCCCAGACTGTGTGTAAAGCTCTTGTTGTGGCTATTGTTTTATTTTTTGATAAAAATGGCGTACTGTGCACGAAATGTTGCCGAAACACAATCTGATATTTTAATAACTTGATAAGTATGAGGCTCCGGATCCAAATCTTCGGTTCTGATTTTTTAAACATGATATCTTCCCTTCCTCTCGATGTGAGCAATCATTTTTTTTCACATTGCGATCCAAAGAGCCTCAGACGCACAGTCTAACAGTAACCAAACCAGAATGGATTCTGCTGGGAGCCGGACTGAGCTCATTCTCACTCCCTGTGCTGAAAACAGAATTATCTCTTCCCCTAACATCGTCTACAGATCACTTGTGTGCTTTTAACCTTCTCGCAGCTACAGGCGAGACTGAAGCTGGAGATGTGAAGGCACCCGCTGTTGCACCTTCTGCAAATTTCACAATCGCAACAGAAAAAAGTAGATATAGCATTAGTTTATCAGTTTTTACATTAATCGATTTTGAATCAAATATTATATTTGTATTGCAATTTACATAATAATAATAATTATTATTATTATCGCTTACACTTATATACAGATGCAGCCATTCAAAATGGGTGAGGTATTTCGCGGCATACCGCGACACGCTCACCGGGGTATCACGCGGTTCACGTGTGTCACGTGACTAACTATCCGGCGTCGCCTTGTAAAACCGCCAGGGGGAGCTTAACCTCTCATGTACAGCATTTGAGCCTTTAATTTTGAACTGTGTATTACAGCATGTTAATCATCAGTCATTAAAATGTTGGTATATTTTATGAAAGCAAGATTGCTCAGTTGGACAAAAGTACACAACCTACCTTTATCAGAAATATTTATGCATCAAAGCCTTTACTGAAGATATTACTAATAGTATTAATAATGGATGACTTTGGACAAGCTGTATACTCAAAGTATAATTTCTTTAGCACATTTGTACAAGCACTTGGAATCTGTCCAAGCCATACTTTGTCAGGCATTTTGTTTTACTTCAACGGGCATAAAAACTTCCTTGCTTTTAACAGGGCGTTTCATAATTTCTAGCTACGAGAATGATTTAAAATGCGACACCTATCATTCAACTAGAGCTTAAAATATCACAAGGAAAAATACACACCAGTATTCCATTTCTCCCTAAACATTGTAAGCTTCGAAGTCTTTAACTAACGTGATACCGGAGTCAACAAGCATACTTTTAGAATTTGATTAAAAGGGAATATAATATGGAATCGCGTATCTAAAGAATTTAATAACGGTATGATTATAGCCGTGTACTGCGGCAGAGCTATGTAGGGCTGTTTCGCCTGCCTGCTCATGCGAGCTGTCTTGTAGCCTACTGGTCTAGGTGCGTGACTACCAACTGGCAGGTTGTGTGTTTGAATCCAGCTGGTGCTGGACTTTTATTTTAACAAACATTTCTTCGAAAAAATAGGTAAGCGATATTATGGACAATCAATTGACTTTTATATTTCAAAATATCGCAACATGATCGATATTTGCGATATTTTGAACATATCTTCCCTTCTGACAGCGGTTCCTGCTTCTATTGTGTGTGTGTGTGCAACAGTAAATTTTTATAGAGAAATGGAGGCTGGACAGTATGCGTTACAATATAAACATTTATATTGATTTAAATCGTGTTCTGATTTAAATCGCAAACGCGTGTTTAATTATGTGTTTTTTAATCATGATCAGGCTAATGCATTTCTACATTTTCTGTATGAACCAGCTTAGAGGTTCATACAGAAAGACAGCTTGTGTTTAAATTGAGTGTAAGGTAATTTATGCTTCTAAAGTCATGGTCAGTATTGTTGTACTGTGCTGTACTGTGTCACATTATTTTATATATTTTATAATTGCGTTATTAAATCCGGTGGCGCTGTGTTAGTTTCCTGACTCACATTATTTAAACTGCGACACTGATCATTCATCTCTAAATAAACTTTATTTTATATAGCGTTTTAAGCGAATAGGTAATTAGATTGCTCATAAACCTAATCACTTTTTCTACATAAACACAGCGTGATTGCTCTCTGAAAATGCTTTTCCTTTATTTTTAAAGTAGGCTCAGATTTCAACTATAGATCGTATTATTATAAACTTTCTTGGAAAAATGTATTTTATGTAAACCATGTTTGCTATTAATTCATTTAGGGCTAAAATACGTTCATTGTCTTTTAATCGAGTCGAGTTGACATTAGAAGCCTGCCACACCCGGACCGTTAAACCAAAGCATTAGCACGTCAAAGCCCATTGAGCCAGTATCGGCTTTAGTATCCCCCCCTTCTCCCCTCAATTCAATTCAATTCAAGGTGTTTTATTTGCATGACAGATGGGTACAAGCAGTGTTGGGTACTGTATGTATATTGTAACGCTTACGGCAGACAGGCACTGTGTAGGAGCCGACGCACCAGAGCAGCGCCTGCAATTTTTATAATTATAACTTAGTTTTTAAAATTAGTCAAGCAATACGAAGCATCTCCTTTTACTTAGTGCCTGAGCATACTGCAACGCGTGTGAAGCCCATAAACGATATTAATTTTGGAACTTAAACATACAGTATATGGCTGGTCTCGGTACTTTAAAGAAAACATACACACCAGTATTCCATTTCTCCCTAAACATTTTAAGCATCGAAGTCTTTAACTAACGCGATACCGGAGTCAGCAAGCATACTTTTAGAATTTGATTAAAAGGGAATATAATATGGAATCGCGTATCTCCAGAATTTAAAGACCAGACAATCGCAAACTCGTTTTCAATAAAATTATTTTATTCATTCAGCAGTTTGTGAGAGGGACATCCAGCAGGGAGAGACACACACACCGGTTTTCATTGACAACATTGTTTTTTTTTCAATTCCTCTTGTCTAACAGGAATGTTTTGTTTGTGGACAGACTGTTAGACAAGAGGAAAAGACCGCCTCCTCCTACGAAGCATTTCGTTGATCCGATCACGAATTCTTTTCCAGTCGTACGCAGCAAGGGTTGAGAATCTCCGATTCACCATCGTACTAATGGTTTCCCGGAGATTGGGTTAAAAAAAACAAAAAACATACTAACAACTGTGCCATCCTACTCCTTAGTTAATACATTTTATTATTCATAAACAGTTAACATTGTTAGCAAAATATTTTGAATTATATTTAACCCTATTTTTTCTTTAGTTTTGTATTTAACTTATTATATGATAGTCAGACTTAATGTATATTTGAACAATGAAAATATATTTTTACAAGATTTTACATTAAGCACTTAAAATTAATATGGTTAATAATAGTAAACTGTAACATGCTGTAACAAGATCGGTTAAACTGCGAAGAAAATGCTTTCAGAGAAAATGTTTCAACCAAACCCGTTCCCACACACCCCGCCCCCACTACCATTAGAATATACACAAACATTTTAGCGTTTCATTCTGAGCAGAAGACCCTCACACCTGAAGAGTGCTGGCTGTGACGAATTAAACCGGTTTTACAGGTTTCAATCACAGACCATGTGACATGGGACTCAGTAAACTACAGTAACACCGTATTTGATAACGCTTTAAAAACGCTATAAAATAATGTGACTTGGCACAGAACAAGTTTACAGCACAGTACAAAGATAAATGCTGACCATGACTTTAGAAGCATAAATTGCCTTACACTCAATTTAAACACAAGCTGTCTTTAGCCCTCTAAGCTGGTTCATACAGAAATGTAGAGATCTAGGCTCAGAACACACAGCTTCATTAGCGAATACATATGCAGGACAACTAGAGAAGACGTTTTACAGAGGATGGATTTTTAGAAACATCCCATCAGACATCCCATCATATTCACAACGTGAAATCTAGAAAATAATATTACGTAACCAAAATCCGCAATATGGAAACAGAACCTGTGTAATTGTTGATAGATGATGTACTCGTAACATTTTTTCAAGACGAACTACAACATTTAAAAAATGACTTGTATGTACTTGATATCTCTAATCAATCCACGGGTCCCAGCACAAAACGAAAGTAAAACGCATACCGTTTCGCGCTTCTTATTGCTCAAAAGTAATTTGACCGTATGAAATGCATAATATAAACCTAGAAACATATACGTAAGCAGTACTTAAGCACTGTAGTATCGGTGTTAAGACATACCTCTCAAATACTGTAAATCAAGTTAAAAATATCTCAAGACCGATTCTGGTCGTAATGAAACCATGCAAGGGAGTTTTTATGTCCGTTGCAGTTCTTTTGCAACATGAATATAATTATATCGTTATTAATTTCTTGAGATACGCGATTCCATATTATATTCCCTTTTAATCAAATTCTAAAAGTATGCTTGTTGACTCCGGTATCACGTTAGTTAAAGACTTCGAAGCTTACAATGTTTAGGGAGAAATGGAATACCGGTGTGTATTTTTTTCTTTAAAGTACCGAGACCAGCCATATACTGTATGTTTATGTTAAGATTTCCCTTCAGTGGTAAAATTAGATATGAATATTCAATACTTAAACGGGCACAGTTAAGACATTAAATATACATATACATATTGTATACAGTACAGTTTGCATACGGTAATATGTTTATGTTACGTGATTAAAAAATAAATAAATAAAACTGGAAGGTCCAGCACCACCATTATGTTTATATGGTTGTTTTTGTTGGTTGGTTGTTATTATGGTTATTAATAATACGATCTATAGTTGAAATCTGAGCCTAAATAAAAAGAAAAAGCAAGTGATTAGGTTTATGAGCAATCTAATTACTTATTCGTTTGAAACGCTATATAAAATAAAGTTTATTATTAATTTGCTGGACAGAGCGGTGAACATTATTATGCATAAGACAAAGATAACGATCCTGATCAGTTTAGAAATCTGTGTACGCTGTAAGGTTTTTACTTCTTAAACTTTTAAAATACACGTTTTGAATAGAAAGAAATCCTCTTCCTGGTAGTGTGTATAGCACACCAGCACGTCTTTTTTCTCCAATCAGAGGGGTGTCAGATAGTGTCAGCCAATCACCATTCTGCGTTGGGTAGCAATGGGTGACTTCTCAGGCGGAAGATGTAAACAGCTTAATGTTCGTGTTAAATATTTTTTTTTTAATTCAATTAAACGGGCACAGTTAAGACATTAAATATACATATACATACTGTATACAGTACAGTTTGCATACGGTAATATGTTTATGTTACGCGATTAAAAAATAAATAAATAAAAATGAAAAGTCCAGCACCAGCTGGATTCGAACACACAACCTGCTAGTTGGTAGTCACGCACCTAGACCAGTAGGCTACAAGACAGCTCGCATGATCAGGTAGGCGAAACAGCCCTACACAGTTCTGCCGCAGTACACGGATATAATCATACCGTTATTAAATTCTTTAGATACGCGATTCCATATTATATTCCCTTTTAATCAAATTCTAAAAGTATGCTTGTTGACTCCGGTATCACGTTAGTTAAAGACTTCGAAGCTTACAATGTTTAGGGAGAAATGGAATACTGGTGTGTATTTTTTTCTTTAAAGTACCAAGACCAGCCATATACTGTATGTTTATGTTCCAAAATTAATATCGTTTATGGTCTTCACACGCGTTACAGTATGCTCCTATTCTTTTTATGCTCAGCTACTAAGATTTCCCTTCAGTGGTAAAATTCAAGATCTACAACGGGCACAGTAAAGACGTTTACAGTAAGTCTTTCTACGACAGACCAACGGACCACGAGTGCCCCTGTCGGTCAACCAATCACGTACCGCGGTATTTTGCGTCATTGCGCGTCACGATGCACGACGCCGTAGCCAATTACCTCCGGTACGTGTCTGTACCGCGCACTTTGAATGGCTGCATCTGTAGCGCTTTTCTGGACACTCCACTCAAAGCACTTTACAAGTAATGGGGAATCCCACTACCGCCACCAATGTGCAGCCCCACCTGGATGATGCAACGGCAGCCATACTGTGCCAAAATGCTCACCACACATCAACAATCAGTGGGGAGGAGAGCAGAGTAATGAAGCCAGTTCATAGATGGGGATTATTAGGAGGCCATGACTGGTAAGGGCCAATGGAAAATTGGGCCAGGATGCTGGGGTTACACCCCTACTCTTTCAAGAGACAACCTGGGATTTTTAAAGGCCAGAGGGAGTCAGGACCTCAGTTTTACTTCTCAGCCGATGGACGGCACCTGTTTACAGTTTAGTGTCCCCGTCATTATACTGGGGCATTAGGACCCACATGGACTGCAGGGTGAGCGCCCAGTGACAGAAACCAGATGGTACCGTGTGTCGGGCTCGGCTGCGAGCAGGACAATGACGTCACGGGGACAAAGTAGAAAAAATCAAAACGGTTCTGTAAAAGACATGTCAGCTGTCGGTTCGCAGTCTGGACTCTAAATCCATCGATCTGATTTTAAATCTCTCTAACACCTGAGCTGCAGCTTCTTTCAAGTAGTTATTCAGGAGAACATTATGTTAATTGTATAGATGAAATGTTTAATATATTCAGGTGGGTAGCTACTTCAGCATGCATATCTGCAAAGAAACAAGTAATTCTGTAGGTTTATTCCATGCTGAAAAGAGAAAAGAGAAAACAAACCTGAAGAAGTTTTCATAGCTGAAAGTTGTGTTTTCTCTCTTCTCTTTTCAGCATGGAACAAACCTATTACTTTTTCCTTTAATATATTGTTCGGTTGAACTCAAAATGCTTTACTACTACAAGAGAGGATTATAGTATGGAGGATGAGACAAATTTATGATTTCTTGGAAGAAAATGGTTTTTCTTTGCATTCAAAATGAATCGAAACTTTAGCACGACACAAAAACCCTTTGTCTTTTTTAAAGATATTATATTTTTAAACAGACAAGTATAGAAAACGTTTTTTTTTACTTAGAAATTTTGGACGGGGGGCGATGTATTACTAGTAGTGGCACTGAGGTCACTATGGTGCTGTTGACCACCATAAGATTAGGACCAGTGGCGTAATGTATAACGCATCTGACTTCGGATCGGAAGATTGTAGGTTTGACTCCTGTCTGGCTCATGTTGCTTTTAAACCAATCAGCGTCCTCAGTAGTAGATTTTCTTTATGTAAATTAACTGCAGCTGAAAGCTATAGAAAACACGTTGGGTAAATTGCAATGAACTGTCGAACTGTTTTGCACGAAGCAGCAGACTACTTAACACAGTACTTTCTGAAGATCAGCTCCTGCTCTGAGCTCAATAGCAATGCAAAACTGTGTGTAACAAAGCTGTCAAGCAGCTGAACTTGTGCTAAGTAGTCAGTTCGGTGATGAGGGTTCAGTACTGGCGTTGTTCTAATTAGCACGAACTGCACAGGCTGAATCAGACCATTTCAAATAGTCTGATCAGTGTAGGACAAGTTAATGTAGAATTATTACTTTGTCTGTCTCTTGTTTGTATATAAATGAATGTCTCTGACAACTTAATGTTAGTTTTTAATTTAGTTTTAGTTTTACGATGTAGGTCAGGCGTTGACATATGCACAAACACACGAAATGTCTCACTCCTGATTCAGCTCATGCTTCATACGAGTGAAGCGATTCCTCCTGCTTCTCGTACAACCATATCAGAACAGAAGCCCGTGTCACCCGGCTCTGATTCAAGACCGACTCACATCTTGACAGAGTGCCCCTTTGGAATAGTTGTCAGAAAATGTGAGAAATGGAAAGTTATGTACAGTAAGCTCTCACACACAGCATTAGAGATTGGAATCTGATTGTAAAAAAAAACTGCCCATCTTCCTGGCATTTAACAGTGCTGTTGTTTTTATTTTACATATTGTTAGCATTTTAATGAATTGTTAAAAGATTTATACACAAATCACTAAACACGAAATGTAAAAAACCCAACTGTGAGCAATTGACCATTCATATTCCTGAATTTTAAATCCCTGAGTTTATCTGCGTCCAAGTGCCTGGTGCAGCTATTTTGAAAGCATACCTTGAAGCAGAAATCTAATAAGTAAATTGATTCTTAAAAATGTAGAGAGCTTTGAAAAAAATATATTGGTGCTTTTAGATAATATATTTCAAGGATGTAACTGCTGTGCTACAGTACGTGCAGAATTTTAGAAAACAGTTCGTCAACAAAGTACACTGTTTAGGTTAGTTTAGAAGACAATGTACCAAAACAATATATGCTGTCTGGGTCATTAGAATTAGCTGAAAGTAACTGATAAGCTTTGAATAACAAATCTAGTTTTTCTTCTCTCGCTCTATGATGTAATCTGTTTTCTCTTAGAGAAAGGGGAAGTTTTAGAAGGGACCAAGTCCTGAACTTTTTTACAGCGCAACGTCTTATAAAAACCCTGTACTGCTTGTAACAAATTGAGTCTCTGGTTGCACTTTGCGAAGTGGCAGCAGGGCTCCCAATATTGCAATATTGAAATAAAGACCTTACTCAGGTGAGAACTCTCTCTTGTGGCTTCCTTGATAGTTATATTTCCATGACAATTTGGGGGCTCGTCCGGGATCACAAACCTGAGCGCGAACGGCTGCTGAAACTCCATCCGGACCCGGACAATTTTAGCAAATTGGACGAACCTCGGAGGATAAACTGTTTATCCTTCCAGAGACGCATCTGGAGAATTGGCAGCTGTCTGACATCAGTAAGTGATCCTTTAAAATTAATAGTTTGAGAAGCGAGCCACAGGGGTGTTCTCACGCGGGTTTGATGAGTCCAGGACTCATATAAAGAACTTATCTTAACACAGACGTGTGGTTTTTGCTCTGCGGAGTAGTTAATGTGATAAGGTTCTAAGTAAGGCACCGATCGGTAAAAATGGGAAATTAAAATTCTGAGACGAAAATGGGACCGAGCAGTCCAGCAAAAGTACATGTACGACAAATTCAGAGAAACAATTATAGCCTGGGTTAGAGTAAAAAAAAAATTATGTTCATGAACTGTAAAGCTAGGGTAATAGGTGTAAGGGAACTTGCACATAATTTATATATGATAATTAGGGGCCCATAACTATGAAGGATCTTTGTAAGTGAATCAGAATGAACAGAGGAAAGTTGAATTAGGAAAAAGAAGTTTCCTGAAGAAGGGGAAACTTAGAAGAGAAAGAAAAGAAAGGAAAGAAATTGAATTGGAAAACTTATGTAATGGAAAGAGGAATCACAGAAATAATGGGAAGCTTCAAAAAAGACTAGTCTTGAAAGTAAAGAACAGCAAGCTGCAGCTAAAGTCATGGCCATGCGTACTAGAAAGAAAAAGTCTCCACCGAAATTAGAAAGCGGTCAGGAGCCAAAGCCTTTTCACTTGTTCGTGAAATGCCAATGTGCACTTTTCCAGGTCCAGAAGGAACTCCAGCATATGTACATTGACATTGGTCTCCTATTGAATTATTTGCATTAGTTAAGTCTTTTCCTAAATTGCCTGATGATCGTAAAGAATTTAGAAGAAAGGCAAGCGCCTTGTTCTTGATTGTCTTAAGCCTAATTACAGTGATATAACCTTGTTGCTAGATCATATTGTTCCTAAAGGTTTACAACGTCCTCTAAAAAGGAGGAGGCAGATTGGCGGATACGTGACCCAAATGATGAAGAAGTATCCATCTAAATTAAACCACACGGACATGGAGAGGAAAAGTTAGGCGGCCGCTTCTAAAAAGAGGTAAGGACTCCTCTTTTCTAAAAAGTCCCTTGTCCTCTCCATGTTGCTGTGGTGGGTTCAGGGTTTTCCTGAAGCTGAAGCAAGTACAACAGAAAAATGAGTTAATGGTGTATGTGTTTTTAGATGCCTGTTTTGTGAAGGTGGGGTAGAAAAAGAGGGATTGCTGAAGGAATAGCACCTCGCCCTGCCCGTGCGAAAAAATCCAGGTGTTGCATCCTGGTACACGACTGCAGTACGGCTGAAGGTAGTAACTAGAACTGTACTCGCAGAAGAGCTGAAAATGGTAACTCGATTCAACTGTGTGTTTAAAGCCAGGATTTGGAACCTGGTCCGTGTTCCCGTATTGTGATATTTCGTCTGTTTGTCTCGACTGGGTGATTCCGCGGGGCGCGTGGGAGACGTGAAAATGGTGTGGTGTGAAGGGAAAAAAAAAAGTTTGATTAATCCAAAGTGAAATTTAAAAGAAATATTGACTGTCAGACGGAATTTAGGCTGAACAGGAATGTAGAAAAGTGTATGAACATTTGGATAAAAATAAACAATAGTTAGAGGAATATTTGAGAATTCAACAGAATATCATAGATGAGACGCAAAAATCTCTGATGGAAAAGCTAAAAGCAATGGCTGAACGAAACGAAGTTATATATGCAGAAAAAGAAACAGCAAAAGAAGAAATAGAACGCCTTAAGAGAGAATCTGGGAGAAGGGTGGGAATTAGTGTGGAGACTTTTGAAAGAGCATTACCCACCGAAAATTGATTAGAGAAAAGTAACAGCATGTCAGCAGAAGGAAGTGAGGATGTTTTCAGATTTTACAGAAAGGTTTATAGCTTTATGGATAGTATACTCGGGGTTAGCCGATGAAAAGGAAGTGAATGAAGATACTTCCACTGTAATAAAACAAATTTACTTGAGTGTGTTAAAACCTGATGTTGCCAAGAATGTACAACTATGCTTTCCTGATATTATGGACAGCGGAGACAAATTTGATTTAATAACTTGCGAATCATGCATACAGAAGTGCGAGCGTTGCAAATGGGAGGTAAAAAGACTCCCAAGGAGGAGAAAAGGGAGCCGCCAGTTTGTCGAAATTATTGTGCGACTTTAATGTTATACCGAGATATAAAACCTCAAAGACAAAACTACTAATAAGCTGGTGTGCAGTTACTAAAAAAAATAGAAATTGGAAGAAAGAGGCTTGATTTCACAATTAAAGAACATGTCAGAAGCTGAAACGAGAGCCGTGTGTGAACTAACAGTTTTAATCTAGTAAACCCCTCTGTAGCCTTCCTAAATTTATCTCAGGATTTAAATAAAAGTGAAATAATCTTACAGTGTGCAGTAACTGGGGGACACAGGAGCACAGCTGTCCTGTTTTTAGACTAAAACAGCATAAAGATGTGATATAACGTTTTCTAACGGGTAACAGGAGGCTACAGGAGAAGGAGTGCAAGGGTTGTGTTTAAAGCAAATATAAGCTGTCACAGTCTGCTTGGGTAAAGATGTACAGTTTCAACTACTGATGTGGGTGGGGGACACCCCAGACCTATTTTAGGCCCAGACTGCAGCATTTTATAAGGAATTACTGCATGAAATAGCATTTATGTAAACCTAACTCAATAGAGTTATGTGATATTGTGATTGTTTTACCTAATTAGGGAATCCATAAGGCCGGGCTACTCCAAGTACTGGATCTTGGAAAAAAAAGGAGTATAAAACCAACTACATGATAAAGCCAGGGTGAATGCCTTCTCAGAACGAGCTTGTCTAGTGATGTATTGGTTTAAGGGGGGTAGTGCAGTCAAAAGACAAAATTGCCTTGACCCCTGCAGCAGAAACCGGTTTTGATGTTTTGAGACAAGCTTTCTTGCAGGCACTGGCCCTGGACTGGATTCCCTCAGACGGATCATCTGTATGTAATCTGTCTGTAAGTGAAAGAAATGGGTTGTGAGCCGTTGTGCTGGTGCAGGAGCATGGAGATATGCATCGTCTGGTGGGTTTATTATTATTCAGGACCCCTTGATGCGGTGGCCAAGGGGCCGTGTTTATGTGTTGTGCAGGCTACCTGCCTGGCTGTATAAACTGTGAATAATCTGGTGTAGAACTAGCAGACTATGAAAAGATTAAATTGAAACTTGTAAATATGCTAAATGGAAAATTGTAGCAATTTATATAGACTGTATATATACATTTGGTGTATGCCACAATTTTGGATGGCAGTGAAGGAATAGGGATTTCCCCAACATGGCAGGGACTCCAGTTAAGAATGCTGAGTTTGTCTCTGAACTGTTAGAAGCTTTGCAGCTGCTGACAGAAGTAGCTGTGGTAAAGTGTAAATCACATAATAAAGAAATGTTTCCAGTAACTCGAGGGAACAACTTTGCAGATGTAGCTGTCAGGTGAGCAGTACTTGTAGAACAGGAGTCTGAGACCCCTGTGAGACCTCTGTTGGTGAAAAGGGGACAGCTACAGGATATTCAGGCTGAGGCCTCTAAAGCAGAGAAAAGGACATGGTTAGAAAAGAGTGTGGTGCTGCCAGCACACTGGACGCTCTGCATGCCCTCACAGCCTAATGCCCTTTGTAGCTCGACAAATGCACTCTGTCGGACACCTGGGTGTGAGTCAAATGGTGTGCCGGTTACCCAAACCTGGGTGGGGACCGTGTTTGAAGCAGTAGCCACTTATGTGGTATCTCAATGTGATGCTTATCAAAGGAACTCAACTACAGTTCAGGTGCAGGTGCTACAGCTCAAAGGGCCTGCTCCTGAGAAACCTTTCATGCAGTAGCAAATGTTTACAATTTACAATTGTAAAGGGAAACCTTGGCTCTTATAATCTGTTTTCCCAGTGGGTTGCTGTCACTGCCTCTGTGTCTACCAAACACTTGATGATGGAGATAAGCCCTCGGTGGGCACTGCCCTACCGCTTGTATTATGATCAAGGGACAGGCTGTGGCTGGATTATTCGGGGTGAGATGGACTGAGATCACCCTCAGTCTGCTGGAACAGTGGAATGAAGGAACAGAACTCTAAAAGATCGACTAGACATCAGACTGAAGGAACGCCATGGAATGCGGGCTGGATCAAACAGAACTATGTAATAGAGCCTGTTTGATATCATCACAAGCCAATCAACGAATCCTTTCCTGGAGGGATGAATTTGGCTAATGGATTGTTGAATTTGCTAATTCTCTATTGTAGTATTGTAGGTTGTTAATTGAAGTGGTGCATGGGGCTGGTGAATAGGTGCAGGACGCTTGGAGACCTCCAGTAGAGGGAAGACACGACCTGATACCTGGCGAGTGGGTGTGGTGAGGAAGATATACCCTGCCAGATGTTGCAACCCTGCTGGGAAGGACCATATCAAGTGAAACTGACTACCGACTCTGCCATCTGAGTGACAGGACGAGATCGCTGGATCTACGTATTGCGCCGACACCGAACCACTGCACCAGAGACTGAGTGAACATTAATTATTATATTGTCACTGTTTCTGTGTTTGTTGAGCTTCCTGAGGGGGGGCGACAGTGTACCTGTTAAGTGTAAGGAGCTTTACTTTGATAAAATGGGGATATGGAATCAATACTTTATCAGTCAGCCACAAATAATAATCAGAGCTCATGTTGGGATTGTATTGCTGTAAAAGATGCTCATGGGAGTAATCCCCTTTGATAGAGGTGATTATTTAGGTTTATTGGCATGGGTAAATAGCCCTGCTTTTAGTCTGAGTGTAACTCAGATGTATTAGAATGGAAATAACTGTATGCTCCTCGCTATAATCACAGTTTTAGGCCATTCTCTATTAGGGTGATAGACAGCTGTTTAGGTGAGCAAAGACTAAACAGTACTTGTATTCTAGACAATTATTAGCAAATGAATGACTTAGCAAAGCACATCTATGATGAAGAAAAATATATATCATAATTATAATCCAGATAATTGGGGCATTGGTGCATGGCTACAGTCTGTGCTAGGAACCTGGAGAGGGTCTCTGGTTCAATACACATTTGTGTGTCTGGTATTATTCATTATGATCATACTGTTAATATCCTGCTTGAAAAACATGTGGACTAAAGCTGCTGCTTCTGTGCTAATTGTACGCCCTGAAGGGATCATGAAGGTCAAAAAATGATTTCATGGGAAAGGTTCTCTTATCTAGTGGCAGAACCTGATGGGTAGAACAATATAGTTTTAAGGGGGCTTACCCTTGGGAGTGATTCCCCTAGATGCTAATTATTATTATGGTTTGTTTGTTCATAATAAGATGTTTTGCAGGAACGGACCAAAGAGAAATTTTACAACTTCAGCTAGAATTGTTCTGCAAAACGGCACAGCTGAGTCAGTGGAACAATGTGTAGATTTTTCTAAGAGTTATTACCCAGCTGTTGACCAATCTTGTAAGAAAAACCCTAAGAAAAATGCTGGGCTCCAGCCCACAGGGATTTACCTGTGCTGTAAGAACTAATGCGTGAATAAGGAGACTGGATTCTGGTGAAAGACAGGAAAAAGAAATGGTGTTCACTCAGGTGGAGGGGGCTGTGCCAGGTGCCCTGAATTCATGCTTCCCACTGTAAAAAGGTCACAAACGAACTGAGCAAAGAGCAGGAGTGATGTCTCCACAAGGACAGATGGGGATCACATGCTTGGGACTGATGTGCACAGCCTTTTTCCTTTTTATGTGGAAGCCTGTCACCACCCAGAAAGAGGAAGAATCTAAACGCGAAGCCTCTTTGTATACAAACTGGCTGAATGAAACTGATAATGAGGGGGATATGAGTAATTTGTGGTATAAATTTATAAATCATACTGTAAAGTTAAAGAAATGTAATGCATCTTGTTATGCATGTGCTTTAATGCCTCATTCTACAGCCTCACCCATTTCTCTCCTGGTTAGAATCACTGTTTGGGCCAGGGGGAATGTTTTCTTTAAGTTACTAACACCGATTATAGTAGCTGTGATACTTGTCTTTTTGTTTTTGTGTTGCTGTACAAAATATATTATTCCAATGCTTTGAAATATGGTAATGAATATGTTTGCGCATCAGTATGTTCTGATAGGAACGCAAGAATCCGAAGTATGGGAACCTCCTGGGAGTCCATATGAAGAATCTAACTTTTAATCATTTTCAAGAATAAAAAGGAGGGAATTGAAGCGGAAATCTAATAAGTAAATTGATTCTTAAAAATGTAGAGAGCTTTGAAAAAAATATATTGGTGCTTTTAGATAATATATTTCAAGGATGTAACTGCTGTGCTACAGTACGTGCAGAATTTTAGAAAACAGTTTGTCAACAAAGTACACTGTTTAGGTTAGTTTAGAAGACAATGTACCAAAACAATATATGCTGTCTGGGTCATTAGAATTAGCTGAAAGTAACTGATAAGCTTTGAATAACAAATCTAGTTTTTCTTCTCTCGCTCTATGATGTAATCTGTTTTCTCTTAGAGAAAGGGGAAGTTTTAGAAGGGACCAAGTCCTGAACTTTTTTACAGCGCAACGTCTTATAAAAACCCTGTACTGCTTGTAACAAATTGAGTCTCTGGTTGCACTTTGCGAAGTGGCAGCAGGGCTCCCAATATTGCAATATTGAAATAAAGACCTTACTCAGGTGAGAACTCTCTCTTGTGGCTTCCTTGATAGTTATATTTCCATGACAACCTCAAGGAGGGCTTTACACGCAGTCTGGGGGTATTTTCTCCTTTTACATTTTTGCGATTTTATATCGAACCTGGTATACTCCCAAAAGTGCACAGTAGCTTGTACTGTGTGCCCTGTTTGCCTTTGTAAGCATTTGTTTAAAAAATAAGTTCACAATACGATAAAACAGAGAAAGCACAAACTTAATAATATAGCGATTCAAAATCAAAACCAAATCATAAAGTCAATTAAGTACCTAACTTTTGAAAACAGTCAACACTTTATCTACAAAAAACTTGACATTTGTATCTATTTTTGAATTACAAAGCAGACAGAGCAGTCCCTGAAAGACCAGAAATGTTCATCGTACATTTAGATCCCATCAATATTAGCAATGTTATCTTTACCTAGCACTAAATGTAGCTCTAAATAAATGCAAATTTTAAAAAACATGTAAAAATAAATGCTATTCCGTATATTGTAACTTTGTGGTATTTAGAATTTTTATCTGAGGATGCAGGGGAAAGTATTATACAACTGTGAAAGAATCTCGAATTTTAATACAATTTCGATAAAAAGAAAACCAAAATCCGTAAGATGGAAAGATTTGATTTGAACCGATGTTCGCAGCTCAATAATCCGTTCGTCCTCGAAAGAAGCAAAGGTTAGTATGTTTTGAGTGTCACCATGATCCTCTTCTCAGTCCAAACGAAAGGTTTTATGTGATCCTGATCCCACTAGAAAAAGAGTTAATTTCCGCCTGCAATGACATCCTTCAAATGTTTTATAAGAACTCTGGACGTGTATAGAGTAGAAGCCTGGTCCATTTCTTCTACTAAACGAGACTATGGGAGTGAGTATTTTGATGTCGAACTGGGATTTAAATAAAGAGGAACACTACACTACATTGGGCTATGCGTGTGACAAAACGTTTATTTTCCGACCTCTCGATAGCTCAGTTGCTAGCTCTTAAGACTGTAGAAAAAAACAGCGAGTATTTCTTATGTCCCTGGTCTGAATCCAGTTTGAAGGATGGTGTTTTCTTGTTCCTTAATCAAAAAGTGAAAATTGCGAATTTGTCTTTCACTTTGACGTTCACCCGAAAGCTCAGTATACAAAGAAATAGAAGCTCCTGTTCTGAATAATCCTCATGTCTGATTGTTTTGCTTAGACCTTTAAAATGTACACTGTGGTGTGTTTGCTCTTTCTAACACAATTAAAAAGCCGCCGACAAACTTACCGATCAGGAGTTTAGTTCAGTGACAGCGCGCACTTAAGACGCTCCGTTTTCTATCGCTGGCATCTCTGTATTCTTTTTAAACGCGATATCTTTTATTCTTCGTGTGTGAATTTCAGGGAGACTCATAAACCCTTTCTGTTTTAAAGATACATTATTTTAAACCAGCCATAATGAAAGACGTTGTAACTAGACACACGTACAAAACACATGAATAGTAACGGCTTTGAATGCAATACAAACGCCAATGGCACAATGGATAACGTGTCTGATTACGAATCAGAAAACTTTAGGTTTCTACTCCTTCCTGGTTCGTGAAGAAGCTTTTAAACCACACTACTCAACACTGACATCGTAGTGTGTGCGGTCCTACACAACCTTACTATCGACTAGATGAGTCTTCTGTTCTATCTCCGATTCTTTCCGCACATTCCTGGTATTTCACCACCGTTATTGTAGGATAACATCCACAGACACGAGAATATATACTATTCCGAACAAATGTCTTAAAAAATCACGTTGAAAAGGCTGACAATAAGTTTTTGTTTCTTTAACGTAACCTTACTTTTGCCTCTAAAGTTCACATTATTTTCTGTAGCCGCAAATCCCCAATATTTCTGCTGTCTCCCGAGAAACACAAGCGTGGAGTCAAATCATATTAAATAACACAACACATCTATTAATTTAACACCCAGATGTGACAGAACACATGTAAGACTTACACACAGCTTTTAATATGCTATAGTGAATTTGCAGGTATCCTGGGGAGGGAAGAGAACTGATTTTAAGGAAATACATATTTAAAGGGGATGTAAGTCTTAAATGTGTTTTGTCACATCTGGGTGTTAACTGAATATTTTTTTAGCATTATTTATTGTGTTTTGACTCTATACTTGTGTTTCTCAGGAGACAGCAGAAATATTGATGTTAACATTTATATTCACATTCCCGGTGATATTGACTTAGGTACTCAACTATTTACTTGTAGTTTGACTCGTGTCAAAAGTTGAAAAGCTCTCCAAACATCAAGATGGCTAAGGACGTGCAAAGAAACTCAATCACATTTAGAGAAGGTAATGTTTAGATCGGATTAATTCGAAGTGTGTCTCTGGGTGCGTTTGATCTACCAACGTTGTGTTTAACTGAGGGACACCCTGACTGAGTGTGCCATAGAAACTGACACATGTCGTATTCTTCTACAGATGCAGCCATTCAAAATGGGTGAGGTATTTCGCGGCATACCCCGGTGGGCGTGTCACAGTATCACGCGGTATCACGCATTTCACGTGTGTCACGTGACTAACTATCCGGCGTCGCCTTGTAAAACCGCCAGGGGGAGCTTAACCTCTCATGTACAGCATTTGAGCCTTTAATTTTGAACTGTGTATTACAGCATGTTAATCATCAGTCATTAAAATGTTGGTATATATTATGAAAGCAAGATTGCTCAGTTGGACAGAAGTACACAACCTACCTTTATCAGAAATATTTATGCATCAAAGCCTTTACTGAAGATATTACTAATAGTATTAATAATGGATGACTTTGGACAAGCTGTATACTCAAAGTATAATTTCTTTAGCACATTTGTACAAGCACTTGGAATCTGTCCAAGCCATACTTTGTCAGGCATTTTGTTTTACTTCAACGGGGCATAAAAACTTCCTTGCTTTTAACAGGGCGTTTCATAATTTCTAGCTACGAAAATGATTTAAAATGCGACACCTATCATTCAACTAGAGCTTAAAATATCACAAGGAAAAATACACACCGGTATTCCATTTCTCCCTAAACATTGTAAGCTTCGAAGTCTTTAACTAACGTGATACCGGAGTCAACAAGCATACTTTTAGAATTTGATTAAAAGGGAATATAATATGGAATCGCGTATCTAAATAATTTAATAACGGTATGATTATATCCGTGTACTGCGGCAGGACTGTGTAAGGCTGTTTCGCCTACCTGAACATGCGAGCTGTCTTGTAGCCTACTGGTCTAGGTGCGTGACTTCCAACTGGTAGGTTGTGTGTTCGAATCCAGCTGGTGCTGGACTTTTATTTTAACAAACATTTCTTCGAAAAAATAGGTAAGCGATATTATGGACAATCAATTGACTTTTATATTTCAAAATATCGCAACATGATCGATATTTGCGATATTTTGAATATATCTTCCCTTCTGACAGTGGTTCCTGCTTCTATTGTGTGTGTGTGTGCAACAGTAAATTTTTATAGAGAAATGGAGGCGGGACAGTATGCGTTACAATATAAACATTTATATTGATTTAAATCGTGTTCTGATTTAAATCGCAAACGCGTGTTTAATTATGTGTTTTTTAATCATGATCAGGCTAATGCATTTCTACATTTTCTGTATGAACCAGCTTAGAGGTTCATACAGAAAGACAGCTTGTGTTTAAATTGAGTGTAAGGTAATTTATGCTTCTAAAGTCATGGTCAGTATTGTTGTACTGTGCTGTACTGTGTCACATTATTTTATAGCGTTTTTATTGCGTTATTAAATCCGGTGGCGCTGTGTTAGTTTCCTGACTCACATTATTTAAACTGCGACACTGATCATTCATCTCTAAATAAACTTTATTTTATATAGCATTTTAAGCGAATAGGTAATTAGATTGCTCATAAACCTAATCACTTTTTCTTCATAAACACAGCGTGATTGCTCTCTGAAAATGCTTTTCCTTTATTTTTAAAGTAGGCTCAGATTTCAACTATAGATCGTATTATTATAAACTTTCTTGGAAAAATGTTTTCTATGTAAACCATGTTTGCTATTAATTCATTTAGGGCTAAAATACGTTCATTGTCTTCTAATCGAGTCGAGTTGACATTGGAAGCCTGCCACACCCGGACCGTTAACGCATTAGCACGTCAAAGCCCATTGAGCCAGTATTGGCTTTAGTATCCCCCCCTTCTCCCCTCAATTCAATTCAATTCAAGGTGTTTTATTTACATGACAGATGGGTACAAGCAGTGTTGGGTACTGTATGTATATTGTAACGCTTACGGCAGACAGGCACTGTGTAGGAGCCGACGCACCAGAGCAGCGCCTGCAATTTTTATATTTATAACTTAGTTTTTAAAATTAGTCAAGCAATACGAAGCATCTCCTTTTACTTAGTGCCTGAGCATACTGCAACGCGTGTGAAGGCCATAAACGATATTAATTTTGGAACTTAAACATACAGTATATGGCTGGTCTCGGTACTTTAAAGAAAACATACACACCAGTATTCCATTTCTCCCTAAACATTGTAAGCATCGAAGTCTTTAACTAACGCGATACCGGAGTCAACAAGCATACTTTTAGAATTTGATTAAAAGGGAATATAATATGGAATCGCGTATCTACAGAATTTAAAGACCAGACAATCGCAAACTCGTTTTCAATAAAATTATTTTATTCATTCAGCAGTTTGTGAGAGGGACATCCAGCAGGGAGAGACACACACACCGGTTTTCATTGACAACATTGTTTTTTTTTCAATTCCTCTTGTCTAACAGGAATGTTTTGTTTGTGGACAGACTGTTAGACAAGAGGAAAAGACTGCCTCCTCCTACGAAGCATTTCGTTGATCCGATCACGAATTCTTTTCCAGTCGTACGCAGCAAGGGTTGAGAATCTCCGATTCACCATCGTACTAATGGTTTCCCGGAGATTGGGTTAAAAAAAAACAAAAAACATACTAACAACTGTGCCATCCTACTCCTTAGTTAATACATTTTATTATTCATAAACAGTTAACATTGTTAGCAAAATATTTTGAATTATATTTAACCCTATTTTTTCTTTAGTTTTGTATTTAACTTATTATATGATAGTCAGACTTAATGTATATTTGAACAATGAAAATATATTTTTACAAGATTTTACATTAAGCACTTAAAATTAATATGGTTAATAATAGTAAACTGTAACATGCTGTAACAAGATCGGTTACAAGAAGAAAATGCTTTCAGAGAAAATGTTTCAACCAAACTTATTCCCACACACCCCGCCCCCACTACCATTAGAATATACACAAACATTTTAGCGTTTCATTCTGAGCAGAAGACCCTCACACCTGAAGAGTGCTGGCTGTGACGAATTAAACCGGTTTTACAGGTTTCAATCACAGACCATGTGACATGGGACTCAGTAAACTACAGTAACACCGTATTTGATAACGCTTTAAAAACGCTATAAAATAATGTGACTTGGCACAGAACAAGTTTACAACACAGTACAAAGATAAATGCTGACCATGACTTTAGAAGCATAAATTGCCTTACACTCAATTTAAACACAAGCTGTCTTTAGCCCTCTAAGCTGGTTCATACAGAAATGTAGAGATCTAGGCTCAGAACACACAGCTTCATTAGCGAATACATATGCAGGACAACTAGAGAAGACGTTTTACAGAGGGTGGATTTTTAGAAACATCCCATCAGACATCCCATCATATTCACAACGTGAAATCTAGAAAATAATATTACGTAACCAAAATCCGCAATATGGAAACAGAACCTGTGTAATTGTTGATAGATGATGTACTCGTAACATTTTTTCAAGACGAACTACAACATTTAAAAAATGACTTGTATGTACTTGATATCTCTAATCAATCCACGGGTCCCAGCACAAAACGAAAGTAAAACGCATACCGTTTCTCGCTTCTTATTGCTCAAAAGTAATTTGACCGTATGAAATGCATAATATAAACCTAGAAACATATACGTGAGCAGTACTTAAGCACTGTAGTATCGGTGTTAAGACATACCTCTCAAATACTGTAAATCAAGTTAAAAATATCTCAAGACCGATTCTGGTCGTAATGAAACCATGCAAGGGAGTTTTTATGTCCGTTGCAGTTCTTTTGCAACATGAATATAATTATATCGTTATTAATTTCTTGAGATACGCGATTCCATATTATATTCCCTTTTAATCAAATTCTAAAAGTATGCTTGTTGACTCCGGTATCACGTTAGTTAAAGACTTCGAAGCTTACAATGTTTAGGGAGAAATGGAATACCGGTGTGTATTTTTTTCTTTAAAGTACCGAGACCAGCCATATACTGTATGTTTATGTTAAGATTTCCCTTCAGTGGTAAAATTAGATATGAATATTCAATACTTAAACGGGCACAGTTAAGACATTAAATATACATGTACATATTGTATACAGTACAGTTTGCATACGGTAATATGTTTATGTTACGCGATTAAAAAATAAATAAATAAAACTGGAAGGTCCAGCACCACCATTATGTTTATATGGTTGTTTTTGTTGGTTGGTTGTTATTATGGTTATTAATAATTCGATCTATAGTTGTAATCTGAGCCTAAATAAAAAGAAAAAGCAAGTGATTAGGTTTATGAGCAATCTAATTACTTATTCGTTTAAAACGCTATATAAAATAAAGTTTATTATTAATTTGCTGGACAGAGCGGTGAACATTATTATGCATAAGACAAAGATAACGATCCTGATCAGTTTAGAAATCTGTGTACGCTGTAAGGTTTTTACTTCTTAAACTTTTAAAATACACGTTTAGAATTGAAAGAAATTCTCTTCCTGGTATAGCAAACCAGCACGTCTTTTTTCTCCAATCAGAGGGGTGTCAGATGGTGTCAGCCAATCACCATTCTGCGTTGGGTAGCAACGGGTGACTGTTCTCAGGCGGAAGATGTAAACAGCTTAATGTTCGTGTTAAATATTTTTTTTTAATTAAAATTCATTCTATACAGCAATCGCATATTTGGGTACCGTTTCATAAAACTTTCATGCTTAAAATGTTTAGGGAGAAATGGAAGACTGGTGTGTATTTTTTCTTTAAACTACCAAGACCAGCCATACACAGTACAGTTTACATACATACAGTAATGTTTTAAATTAATATCGTTTATGACCTTCAGATGCGTTATGCTCCTCTTCTTTTTATGCTCAGCTACTAAAATTTCCCTTTAGTGGTAAAATCCATATAAATATTCAAAACTAAGCGGATTAAAATGTGCACAGTAAAGACATTAAATGATTCAATCTTTGCACTACCAACCAATGCACCACGAGTGCCCCTGTCGGTCATTTTGGCCAGCCAATCACTTGCCCTGCGGTATGCTCCGGTGCCCCGCGGTGGCTTGTGGGTAGGTTACCGTACCGCGGGTTTTTACCGCGCATTTTGAATGGCTGCATCTGTACATTCACAGATTTTTGGCTAAAGTAAAAACAAATCGTTGTCATTTTCTTGCCAGCTGGCAGTAATTCTTTTGCATTGATAAGAAAGATTCTTTCTTTCTTTCTTCTTTCTGTACTCTTTGATGAAAAAAAAACGAGCAATAATGTAAGGGAAAATGTATTTTTTCATGGAGAAAACATGCACCAGGAAATGTTGTGTTTAGAAGAAGTGAGTTAACATGAAAAGTGACCTAATTTACCGGAGCAAATGCTCACCTAGCAAGGTCTGCTTTACTACAAGAGAGACGTGGAGTGAAAGACGTGATCATTTCACGCTGTTGTGGAACAAAACGCTATTTTCTTTGAATTCTAAATCAATTAGAAATTCAGAGCGACACATAAACGCTTTGTCTGTTTAAAAGTGATGATTTTTTAAACTGATAAAAATGTAGAAAGCACGTTTCTCTCAAATTGTAGATGTGGTGGTGTACTAGTAGCGGCGCTTAACTCACCAAAGCACAATTCAGTTACGCGACGGGCTAAGTTGTTTAATGGATAACACGTCTGATGTCGGTTTATAAGATTGTCGATTCGACTTCTACCGGGGTTGTGTGATTTAAATCAGGCTCCTCAGAAATAGATGTCCATTATGTAAATAGACCGCACCTGAAAGCAAACGTTGGGTCTGGTTTCCTTTCTTTCCTGCATGAAATAGCAAATCGTTACAAAAAACACTAGCTAATGTCCAATAGCGTTAGTCATTTAAGCAAACATGAATATACTGTAGGTCTTGGTACATGGGAGTGGATTTCAACCACAATTAAAAAAGGACAAATTATAATTACAGGCTTCAGACACTTTTTTTAAACAAAAGTGACCAAACACTCCCTAACTTTCAGGTTTGCTTGAACCTGTAATAAGAACGAGGTCTGAAGCTTCCGTTCTCTGATGTTACTGTCTCTAAAGCCGGCCGTGATGTTTCGCGGATGTGCAGTGTGCCTTTTCTCTTGTCGTGTTCAAGATGATTCGCTGCATAAGCTCCTGACTGGGTGTTCTGTACTGCGCTGTCACTTCGTTCAGATTACCTATGTGGTGTACAGATAAAACTCAACTGCGTGGTGTAATTTCCAGGTTCGGTACCAGCAGAACCTGCAGACAAACGAGCTGACCTCGACGTGATTTGAACGTGCAAGCTTCTAATCTGGAGTCAGACGCGTTACCGTTGCGCCACGAAGCCTCGTGCTAAATGTGCTTTTAATTTTCCCAAAGAGAAAAATCCCTGAAAAAGATTTATTTTTCATTCTCTCCTGTGAGGAGCGCCACTCTTCCAACGAGGGTCTCTTCTTCCCAGACCACAGATTATTCTTCCTGCCCAGCTCTCACACAGATAGCAGACACACCATCTCCACTTATATCTTCACTACATCTATAGATTTGACCCCCTACAGCCCCGATATTCCTGGACAGGATATTTACCACCAGCCTCGTGAACTTCTCATCTTGACCTCTCCCAGGAGGAGAACAATTAGCACAGAATCCTCTCTCTATTTAGCAAATAACACAAACCACAGTTTACCTGTCAAGACAGAAAACCAGGCTGCTCCAGGTGAGGCTTAAACTCACAACCTCGGCATGACTCCACTGATTATGTCATTTTACATGGCCTGAACCAGGAAAGAGATTGGAAGTCAAGAAGTTATGGTGTTGTTTTAATACTTGCCTACACTTTTAATTTTTCTGTCAAATCTTTTATTTTGGAGTACTTTCAATGGATGTTAATCCTAGTCCCGATGAACGATTCTGGGCCATGGTGCGTCTTGAATAATGTTCTTATAGGCTTCAGTTTGGAAAAGTGCGCTCTTCAGAAGCCACCGAAACCGCTAATGGTTACATAACACTTAATGCAAAAGCAACGTTCGGGTTTGAAAAAGAATATTACTTGCTATGAATACAAACACTGTTACAGGAGGGGTGTTAGAGCTATTTTAGCTTATATCATCAATTCATCTTACAGTTCTTCTCCGTCTATATCAACAGTGTTATCGCTACTGAGCGCTAAAGGCAGGTCCTGGCAATACTTCATGAGATCTTCTTTAGAAAACATTAAAAAAATATTTCCACTACCATACATAAAGTAAAAGATACTGATTGCAGCTAGATGCAAATTCCAATCGAAAATGTATCAGCTTTAAAATTTTCTTTTGGATCCATACAACGACCAGCATGAGACTCAAAATATAACTGTGTTCTCACATTTGCGACTTCGATAATAGCCATATTTCATTGTCTGTCCTTTTGTTATTGTAACGGATTCGGGATCTAGGGCTTGTGCCTTCGCCGCTCCCACCCTAGTTCACTGCATTGGCTCGAACCCAGGCCTTGCCAGCTGTCGGAATTCTGAGATACCATAGCGCGGAAACGGGCTTTCATACATTTCAATTAGTCTGATCAGTGTAGGACAAGTTAATGTAGAATTATTACTTTGTCTGTCTCTTGTTTGTATATAAATGAATGTCTCTGACAACTTAATGTTAGTTTTTAATTTAGTTTTAGTTTTACGATGTAGGTCAGGCGTTGACATATGCACGAGCATACGAAATGTCTCACTCCTGATTCAGCTCATGCTCCATAGGAGAGAAGCGATTCCTCCTGCTTCTCATACAATCATTTTTTATTCTTAATCATAATTTTCTTTAGTTATGATCAATATTGAACTTTTTCTAAATAAAACGACAATAATCAAACATGCAGGCAGACTTTTAAAAAGTATTAGGAGTTGAAAGGGTGCACCTTAGGAATAGTCGTTAGAAAAGGTGAGAAAAGGAAAGTTACGTAAGCTCTCACACACAGCATTAGAGATTGGCATCTGATTGTAAAAAAAAAAAAACTACCCGTCTCCCCAGCATTTAACGGTGCTGTTGTTTTTATTATATATATAGTTAGCATTTTAATGAATTGTTAAAAGATTGATACACAAATCGCTAAATACGAAACGTCAAAAACCCAACTGTAAGCAATTGACCATTCATATTCCTGAATTTTAAATCCCTATGTTTATCTGTGTCCAAGTGCCTGGTGCAGCTACTTTGAAAGCAGAGTCTATGATTTATTGCGGAAGTGCATTGTTGCCACCAAGGAAAAAAATCCAGAATTCTCCTAACTAAGAAATACAAAATTATCTCCTAATTGAGAGATAGCAAAACCTGTTACATTTGCAATGGCAGTACCTACAGACTATCGAAATGTTTGCTGGCACTGTGGGTTTAGTGTTCCTGACAATGTGCACGCTAAGAAATGCATACAGACTGACTTTCTTCTCGGAATGAAAAGGTTACCGTTTGTACCTCATGTAAACACAGTTTTAACCATTATCACACTTATATATATGAATTAAGAACGAATGTGACCTGGAATCCATTGTACAGCTTCAAACTGAAAGTCAGATATTTAGTCTCAAAACTACATAACTCAATATTTTTTTTTTCCTTGATGGCAGCATTGGCTTCTGTAATTTAGATTCAACCACTGAAGAGGTTGGTTTTGTGTTTTTAGCTATTAAACATAACTGGTAAGTTTAATTCAGTTCTTGTTACTCTTTCCGCTCGAAAGCGCTGTATTAATACCGGCGCACCTGTCTCCACAGGAAAGTTATTGCTGTTCCCAAACCAATGTACTGCAGCTTGTGGCCACGTGTTCCTGCTGTCAGCCTGTGATACCATGTTCGTCTTACGCCTTAACCATGACAAGGATAGGATTTGAACCTAGACGAGCAGAGCACAATGGATAAGCAATCCAAAAAGTGACTCCTGTTTAATCTTCTTTTCGCTTGCTCGATTAGTGGTACGCTCCGCAATCCTTACAACGATAAACAAAACGGCTTCATGTACCACAGCATTCTGCTGCAGGTACGGGTTGCACCGTGTATTAGGCGAACCCGAATGAAATATTTCAAATATGTTAAGAATTTCATGAAACCTGAAAAAAGAAGATCACAGCCAATGTCAACAGTTCAGAGCCTGTAGGCAGCTTCAACAGAACAAAACGATCTGAAGCCGCAATTCTTTCATAGAGTGTATTGTGACACTATACGCTGTTGCTATTACTGCTACATCTGCTGCCGTTGCTTAAAACTCTACTCAGCGGGCAAGTAAAGTTGTACAAGGAATAGACTACTTTGAGCCATCCAAATTCCATTATGTGAATTTAAGCTTTTTTTTTTATTAATAATAGCATTAGTAATACAATGCGTGCTCAGAAACCTTACTTATTAGCTTATGAAGCAACAGTGTTTCGACAATTTGCGGTCTTCAAAAAGTAAACGCTGAAGTTTTTATACTTCCTTGTGAGCAGATCACCTTTGATTTAGAAAAGGAAAACTTACTCCCCCGTTGCTTTCATTGCAATATCTGAATCGAGACCCAAGCGCTAAGAAAGCTGAATAACGCAAAAGACATATTCGCGATTTTAATTTAGATACACATTTTCTAATGCAGCTTTTCAAGACAGTCTATTTCTCGAAAGCGTGTTATGTAAAAAAGAGAAAAACGAAAATATATGGATGACAATATTTAAAAGATTAAGATTTTACTTTTGAGAAATTGTCATTTTATGTATCTAGACGCTTTTCAACCTCTGGTTTTAGACCGGGGTAAGGTTAGCTTGAAGTTCGAAAACGATTTTGGCACGCCTGTAGCGCTTTCGCGAAATCTCTTAGAGTTACAAAAACACTTGCTTTGTGTATAAAATACATTGTGGATGATTTCTCAGCCTTTACTTTTTCGTTTTTATGACATTTTTTTGACCAAGCACGAATATTCTTTTGTCCATATCTCCGCAATGGAAGCACAGAACGCCTTCAAACCAAAAGCATTTTAAAGACCACGACTTCTGGATATTTCCACAGCCTTTACATCAAACTATCAGTGAGCTAATTATCTTTTTTTAAAATCTCTGGTTTTTCATCGATGCGTAATTACGCACGAACTGGAACCCGTGGGACCGCTGGTTTTAGAACTTTGCTGTGCTTCCTGCATCATTTTCAGTGTTATAAAGTGGGTGTAGAGGGAGCGATCACTGTAGAACAGTTGATAGGTTGGAGCTGTTCAGACTACTCTTGTTATTTCTCAAATGCTTCCATAATTTTTCTTTCACGGTACGACGCGAGTGTGTACGTGTTTGGTTTTCGTTTCACTGATTCTCATTTAATATTTCAGAATTAACGACGAAAGAATCAGTTGCCTCGGAAAGCAGAAGCTTTGGTTCACAACGATCTTGAAGACACGCCCATGTAGTGCAGCGTGTGATATTTGTACTATAAAAGACCAAGTGCTCAAAGTGACGTCTGTGTTTACCGTTTAGACTTTTCATCTCGGGCGCACTTTTAGAAAGCAAAGATAGAGCAGTTGTGTTGAATCACGCTGTGATAGCTGTTAGCAGCGTGGCGCAGCGGAAGCGTGCTGGGCCCATAACCCAGCGGTCGATGGATCGAAACCATCCTCTGCTATGCACACCGTCAGTTTAATTAAGTGAATTAAAACTGGTTTTTTTCTCTCGTTTGTGTGCAAGCTTCACACTTACTGTATTTGTTAATCTTTACCAATAGCACATGCCCAAATGTATCTTTGGTTGTTCTGAGATCCTTGATAGTTTCCTCAAATCCTTCAAATGAACATCCATATCAAAGCAATTATGTTTATATTTATTACAATTAAGGTACATATACAAAATATCAACGCACATTTGTATAATGCTCATTTAATAATGATTGTCAAGTTCTCCAACAAATCTGTGTTCTAATTTTAAAATATTTTTGCTAAGGATACAACGGGTGTATAAATGAATTCTCCTGACAGCCAGTTGAAGATAAAATCCCACACGTGAAAATGGTTCTCTTGGACATTTACTGAGGTACTTAATTGTTTACTTGTAGTTCCACACAAGTAAAATGCAAATTTCCTGCAAAGTTCAAGAGGGTTTGCAAAGAAATCCCATCAAGTTTAAACAGAGATTATGGTTAAAGCAGAACAATCTGAAGTACATCCCTGAGTGGGTTTGAACCACCAGCCCTTTGTTTAACAACTGCACAGAAACACACTCCCATTGCTTTTTGCCATTCACATGTTTGTAGTTAAAATAAAATACTGACATTTTCCTGCCAGCCAGCAGTATTTCTCCTGCACTGACCATGAATAACCAATAATTTTATTTCATCTTTCGCATTCTGTAATCTACAGAAAAGGAAGTGAATACTTGTATTAAGCTAAATCAAGCCGACGGAAATGCACTGCCGTTGTTTTTCTCCACTTTTCGTTAAAAGGAGAAAAATCACTGGCATTTTCCTGCGGTATTTCTTCTGTCCTGATAAGCAAGACTTGTATTTTATCTTTCATTAGTTGTTTGAATTTCTTGAAGTTCAGAAACAACTTGTTCCAGAAGGGAAATGAACACTTGCTTCAAAGTAAATCAAGACGTACTGTATGTCTCTCTAGCTGCGTGTGCTCTTATCTGTCCATCTCTCTCTCCTCTTCTCTCTGGCAGTCTGTGCAGAGTATCTGAAGGGGATGTAACACCACTTGGCAAAGAAGAAAAATTCTGAGGCAGAATAAAAAAAAACATTATTCTCTTCTCAGTCAGATTCACAGCTTAGACTCACACTCAGACAGAAGCTCAACTCCTTACTGCTCTCTATCCTCACAATCCAGAACCAGAAGATATTCAGACGATCAGTGCTGCTACATGAACAATATCAGACAGAACAGCCTGGACTCAAGTCACATCTCCCCCTTTTCTCCTTTCTCCCAGTCCTCTTAGAGACATAAAAGAGCTCCTGGTTCTCCTCTCTGTGAACTGGGCTCAGGGGTCACTGATCTGGCAGCTGTGGGCTCTGTTCCAGGGCAGAAGCAAGAAGCTTCTATTAACCCTTTCCAGGACTTCCAGCCCTTCAGTATTACTTTCTTTACTGTATATCAGCCTCCAAACATGTTTTTTTAAGTGTTTTATAACACAAGTGTGTGTGTAATTATATTAGTATTTATGTAATAAACACCAGTATTGACACTCTGATCAGTATATTGATTATTAGTAGCCAATGGGCCGATGGTCGTGACTACAATAGTGACCAGTTGACCAGTCTGTATCTCTGAGCAGTGCTCTGGTGATTCTACACCAGCCCTGGGATTCAGCTGCTCTCACAAGTGTCTCACAGACAGTCTTATAAATGTACAATTAGATGAAGTCTTGTAACAGTTATACAGTTAATTTAAATCATCAGACTATCTATAGAGCTGAGAGCTGGGTGGAAATAAAACCAGGATACACATTTTAACCTCCAGGAACATGAGTCTGATCCTCCTGGCTTCTATATTCTGATGATTCGTGTACAACCCTTAAAAGCGCTTATTTCAGGGACTCGTGCTAGTTCTCTACTGCTCCACATGGGTACGCTTTGTAACGCATTAATCTGTGAAGTAAACTTTTTTTTTCTGTTTAATGAATTTCATTCCTCTGTTTGTCGCTCTCCTCCTCCAACTGTTAAAAATCGCCTCTCTTCACAGCCCGTTTTTTTGGGGGGGGAGATGTTATATTTGTATGAAAAGCCCTCCGGGCTCCGGACAGAAGTCTCCTCCAGCAGAGACGCGCTCTTTTTTTTTATTAAACGTATAGAATTTACAAATATAACTACAACCAGAGGATCAGAAACAGGTACAAGAGAAAAAAACACAACAGAAAAAAAAAATTAACCACCAGAGATAATGAAGTAAATTATGTGATCAAATTGTATTTTTACATATATGTTTTCCTTGCTTTATTATTTCTCAATTATTTATAGAATTTAGTGTTTCAACATACATGCGTTTCCTGTATAAAATAAAAATCAGCACTCACTTTTTTACAAAACAAAAAAAACGCTTTTCTTTTTGCAACATTTCGAGTACCTCTGGCATTCCTGAAAAAGACACACAAAAGCAGCAGAGATGCGCTCTGCTCTGTCAGAATAAGCGCTGTGATGTCATAGACACCAGCCAGAGAGCCGGGATCAGAGAGAGAAAGAGCGCGGGAGGAGCACGGAGCGCACGGAGAAGAGTTATTGATCACTTATCTATCGACAACCAATTATTTCAACTGAAGAACCGTAGAAAAATCGATTAACTTCACCAATTGGTGAGTACTGATTCTTTTCTTGATCCTGTTTAAATATCTAAAAAACAGTTAATTAATAATAATAATAATAATAATAATAATAATAATAATAATAATAATAATAATAATTGCTTACACTTATATAGCGCTTTTCTGGACACTCCACTCAAAGCGCTTTACAGGTAATGGGGACTCCCCTCCACCACCACCAATGTGCAGCATCCACCTGGATGATACGACGGCAGCCATAGTGCGCCAGAACACTCACCACACATCAGCTATCAGTGGGGAGGAGAGCAGAGTAATGTAGCCAATTCAAAGAGGGGGGATTATTAGGAGGCCATGATTGGTAAGGGCCAATGGGAAATTTGGCCAGGACGATAATGACTGTATCGACCAATTACCATAGTGTGTTTAGGGTTAATAATAATAATAATTGCTTACACTTATATAGCGCTTTTCTGGATACTCCACTCAAAGCGCTTTACAGTAATGGGGACTCCCCTCCACCACCACCAATGTGCAGCATCCACCTGGATGATGCGATGGCAGCCATAGTGCGCCAGAGTGCTCACCACACATCAGCTATCAGTGGGGAGGAGAGCAGAGTAATGAAGCCAATTCATAGATAGATAGGGTTAATAATGTTCAATCTGAAATTAAACAATGATTATTCATATTATTATTTAGGTAACTGTATCCTAGAGCTAGAAAATGATATTTCAAGTTCATAAATGTATGTACAGTGCCTTGCGAAAGTATTCGGCCCCCTTGAACTTTTCAACCTTTTGCCACATTTCAGGCTTCAAACATAAAGATATAAATTTTTTATTTTATGTGAAGAATCACCAACAAGTGGGACACAATTGTGAAGTGGAACGAAATCTATTGGATTTTTGAAACTTTTTTAACTAATAAAAAAATGAAAAGTGGGGCGTGCAAAATTATTCGGCCCCCTTGCGTTAATACTTTGTAGAGCCACCTTTTGCTGCGATTACAGCTGCAAGTCGCTTGGGGTATGTCTCTATCAGTTTTGCACATCGAGAGACTGAAATTCTTGCCCATTCTTCCTTGCAAAACAGCTCGAGCTCAGTGAGGTTGGATGGAGAGCGTTTGTGAACAGCAGTTTTCAGCTCTTTCCACAGATTCTCGATTGGATTCAGGTCTGGACTTTGACTTGGCCATTCAAAGACCTGGATACGTTTATTTGTGAACCATTCCTTTGTAGATTTTGCTGTATGTTTGGGATCATTGTCTTGTTGGAAGATAAATCTCCGTCCCAGTTTCAGGTCTTTTGCAGACTCCAACAGGTTTTCATCCAGAATGGTCCTGTATTTGGCTGCATCCATCTTCCCCTCAATTTTAACCATCTTCCCTGTCCCTGCTGAAGAAAAGCAGGCCCAAACCATGATGCTGCCACCACCATGTTTGACAGTGGGGATGGTGTGTTGAGGATGATGAGCTGTGTTGCTTTTACGCCAAACATATCGTTTTGCATTGTGGCCAAAAAGTTCGATTTTGGTTTCATCTGACCAGAGCACCTTCTTCCACATGTTTGGGGTGTCTCCCAGGTGGCTTGTGGCAAACTTTAGACGAGACTTTTTATGGATATCTTTGAGAAATGGCTTTCTTCTTGCCACTCTTCCATAAAGGCCAGATTTGTGCAGTGTAAGACTGATTGTTGTCCTATGGACAGACTCTCCCACCTCAGCTGTAGTTCTCTGCAGTTCATCCAGAGTGATCATGGGCCTCTTGGCTGCATCTCTGATCAGTCTTCTCCTTGTCTGAGCTGAAAGTTTAGAGGGACGGCCAGGTCTTGGTAGATTTGCAGTGGTCTGATACTCCTTCCATTTCAAGATGATCGCTTGCACAGTGCTCCTTGGGATGTTTGAAGCTTGGGAAATCTTTTTGTATCCAAATCCGGCTTTAAACTTCTCCACAACAGTATTACGGACCTGCCTGGTGTGTTCCTTGGTCTTCATGATGCTCTCTGCGCTTTCAACAGAACCTTGAGACTATCACAGAGCAGGTGCATTTATACAGAGACTTGATTACACACAGGTGGATTCTATTTATCACCATCAGTCATTTAGGACAACATTGGATCATTCAGAGATCCTCGCTGAACTTCTGGAGTGAGTTTGCTGCACTGAAAGTAAAGGGGCCGAATAATTTTGCACGCCCCACTTTTCATTTTTTTATTAGTTAAAAAAGTTTCAAAAATCCAATAGATTTCGTTCCACTTCACAATTGTGTCCCACTTGTTGGTGATTCTTCACATAAAATAAAAAATTTATATCTTTATGTTTGAAGCCTGAAATGTGGCAAAAGGTTGAAAAGTTCAAGGGGGCCGAATACTTTCGCAAGGCACTGTAAGTAACAGTTTAAATGCATTTTTCCAGTGTTCATAAATCATAAGAATGGTAACCAAGGCGACAGGCGCTCCGTCACTGCACGCGTTTAAGTGTCTCGCATTTGTCACAGAGAGCGGTGTGACGTCACGGGCAGCAACTAATACTAATATCAGTGTCTTCATGTTAATATTAGTGAGAGTACAACTGGTAGTTTTAATGCTAGTGTTCATGTGAGTATTAATGACAGTGGCACTACTGATTGTTTTAGTTTTAATGTTCATATTCATGTTAATATTAATTATAATTATAGTGTTACTGTTAGAGTATTAACACTAGTAGTAATGTTAGTTTTAGTAACAGCATTGCTGTTATTATTAGTAGTTTGTGTCAGTGTTAGTGATAGTGTTACTGTTGTAGTATTAGTAGTATTTATATTTGTGTTAGTTATTGTGTATCTGTGGATAAGTGTGTTTGTGGTATCTGTGCGTGTGTGGGTGCATGTCTGGAAGTGTGTGGTGTATGTGCATGTGTGGGCTGTTAGTGTGTGAGCGTGTGAGGTCTCTGAGTGTTTGGTGTCTATAAGTGTGTGTCTGTGAGTATGCGTAGTGTCTGTTTCTGTGAATGCATGCCTGTGAATGTGTGTGTATGGTGTGTGTCTGTGAGTGTGTGGTGTCTGTCAGTGGGTAGTTTTATATTTGTAAGTGTATGTGTTGGTATGTCTGTTAGTGTGTGTAGTGCCTGCGTCTATGTGAGTATTAATGATGATAGCATGTGTGAGTGTATATATGTGAGTGTGTAAGTGTCTGATTGTGTGTATAAATGTGTGATGTGTCTGTGAGTGTAAATGTGTGTGAGAGTGTAGGTGTACAGTATATCTATCAGTGTGTGTGAATGTGTGTGTAGGTGGGCTTGGGTTCCACTGATATGTCTGACAGAAGTGACCCATCAACAGGTGTTGAGTTCCAGAGCCGCTTGCAAATAAAAACACTTTCTAGAGTCATGACCAACATCCAGAGAGCTGTGAGTTCTCTGTTTTTATCAGTATTAGTAATAATGTCAGAAGTAATTCCCACTCAAATGATTATTAACCAAGACAGACATCAGAAAATATCGCCTTTGCAGTGATGTCACACCTCTTCTTCATAAATTTTCTTTAATGACAGGACATTTCTGTGTCTGAGTGTCTGCTGCAAATAGTGCGACAAGCCATTTCTCTCCAATATTTTCTGGTGCGGTTATTTATCGCATACAAAATATTATTCTCATTAAGAATATTTTACCTGCAAAGTCACAGTGAAACTGCTACGGCGAATGAACTTTTTATGAGTGAAAAACATTCAGAAGACTTAATGGCTCCAGGGGAGGCTTGAACTTATAACCTCAGCAGGACTCCACTGTACACAGCTATATAAGTAACACAGACTGACTGATTGTACCACTAGACCTGTGTAAGGCAGGCTTTTACACAGATTGTAAAACTGGCACAAATGCAGGGTGAAACATGGGGTTTTGGATGTGGATTCATCTCCACATGGGGGAAAGGGATAGTAAAATATCAAGGAAAATATAAGAGAAGAAAATAAAATATATGTGCTCACTGCAAAGTAGGAAGAGGTGATTAGACAAGCAAAACAGCTTTGCAAATAATGTGAAGCGACATTGTTTTGTGTCTATCTGCTCACGAATTTCGCTTCATTTGCCTTAAGCTGTGCAATTTGTATGGTTGTTGAATGAGATTGGTTTCTTCAAAAGCCCGGTCAATTGCCAGTGGAGAGCTTGCCATTAACACCTTCATGAAGACTCCTTTAATTGTCAAGGCGCCTCCTTTGCATAGAATAGTAGCACCAACACTAAGAGAAAGGATGAGACGTGTCTTTTATCAAGCTATTGCAGTGTTTGTTTGACTGAGGATCCTCGTGTGCTGAACTGGCTCCTGGAGAAGTGTAGAGCAGTAAAAGAGAAGGATTGTGTCACTCAAGACTGTCACAGAACAGAACAATACAATTACAATACTTTTATGAGAGTAAATATTACTGGTGAAACACAGTTTTTATAATGGTGAAAACAGGAGCACCTTCTCTACATTTTTGACTGAAATATTTAAACGACAAGAAATACTATCGCCATGCAATTCATGAATGCAATTGAGCTCCTCTAAATGTTCTAGTCTGATGAAACAATGTAAAGAATTAGGTGACAATATTGGAATTAATTCAAATGCACAAGATAAAGTTTCAGCAACAAAAATGTGCTCGAAAATATTTTACAAGAAAGAAACCTTACATTCACCTTAAACAACATTCACCCTCTACGTTAGCAGAGAACAGTAGGACAGATAGTTAGTGTCACTGGACACTACGTCACAGAGGCCGATCTCTTCTCCCTCATTATGCAGGCTTACCCACTCATGATGAACTGTCCTCCAGTGATAGTCAGTTGCCATCACCGACTCAGATTTCAGACTCAGTTCATGTACATATTATACCTTAATTGTACCTGCCACTGCATTACAATAATTTGATCAAAACAACTGCTAGACAATTATCAAATATTTCCTTTCTTCTTTTAGCAGATAAAAAATAAGTATTTATTCCTTTCCTTTCCTACCAGTCTTTGCAAGCCACCCAGTTTTCTCTGAGCCAGTGTGAGGTATGAGGCAGTCAGGGCTAATGCAGCCGAGCACTCTAAAGAGCTGGATTAAAGGTCCAGACTCTTTGGGGACGTAAGTTGGAATCCCACTGCTGCCAAATATCTCCAACTATCTCTGTGTTAAGAAGCACTTAATTTTTTGTTGATACATCCCTTTGATTTAAACCAATTTCATACCAATACATTTAAATAACCACACTGTTCTTACGGCATGGCTTTGTCTGGCAAAAAAAATAACATGACATCTCCTTTAAAACACACATTTTCTACAGAGGGAAAAGGAGAACTCGTGCCATTCAACCTTATAGCGTGATGTCATTTTCTCACGCTAATTTTTAGATGCTTGTGATCGAATCTATGATCCTTATGAGTGCGCTCACCCTCCATAAAGGTACCACAGATATAATGTGCCACGTTTTTAGAGAATTGCTTTAAATACAGGTCAGAAGAAGGCGACAAAATGTCCGCTAGGCAGTTCAGCGATGTCAACTGTGTTCTCTGTTGTTTAGGTGTAGAGTGCCAGCCGTTACAACCAGGAACCGCACAGTTTCAGGCATCAAAAAGACTTCCCCAAACCCTGATCCTGTCCTTACTCCGATGATGGCATTCAGACATTTTCTGCAACAAAGCGATGATATGGTCTTCAACAACACACGTGAAAAGCTTGTTCCCTACCCCTGCAGTCCTTCTCAAAGAAGGACCAAGTGTGCTCAGTGTTAAATGCACTGTTCATTATTAATAATAATAATAATAAACTTTACTTTATATAGCACCTTTAAAGGTGGCTTCTCAAAGCACTTTGCAGAATGAGAACAATACAATGAAAAAATACACAAGATAAGCAGGATGAGAATACACAGTTAAAGGAGACAGTAGATGGTGGTACTAAATACAGTAGGAGCAAAGGGGTAAAGCATAGTTAATTAAAGGCTCTTCTAAAGAAGGAGGCTCTGAGTCTGGATTTGAAGGAGTTTAGACAAGGTGACTCTCTGATATCCTTGGGGATAGAGATCCAAAGGTTGGGGGAATAACCGGAGAAGGCCCTGTCACCCGTAGAGTGTAGACGGGCTTGGGGGACAGACAGGAGACCAGAATTAGAAGAGCCAAGGTTGCGATTAGGGGAGTAGGGCAATAAGAGCTCAGACAGGTACTGAGGTGCCAAGCCATGGAGAGGCTCATAGGTGAGCATGAGGATTTTAAAGTCGACATGAAACTTGACAGGGAACCAGTGCAAGGACTACAGGATAGGAATAATGCGATCACCGACCAGGTCCAGTGCTAATTTCTCCCTTGTGGCCGCTTGTTCATTTTCGACTGTCGACTCAGAAGAAGTCCTCTATTTGACTTGATCAACACCAATCCCTAGAGGATTTTGAAAGGCTGAATCAAAATAACATGTGACTCTGGGTGGACTCCAACCCACAACCTTTGAATGACTTAATTCTATTAACATCTAGAAGTCCAAAACGCCCTCCATTGTGCCACAGAGCCAACACTTGTGCTAAAACATAAAACACCTGCAGAAAGCTGTAACACATACATATCCTTTCATCCTTAAATTGAGCTCCATAAATATTGGCAGTGATTGGCCTGCTGTTTATGAATAGTTACCACTGGGATTCACACCCAGGATCTCTTGTTTTTTAGTCAGGCACACTAACCAGCTAAGCCATGGCACCAAACATGCAAAATGTTATCTACAGTTTCAAACATCTGTGAGAAACAGGCAGCTTTGCAGTGTTACACCTGCTGGCTCAAAAGGTTAACCTTTTCAAAGATGAAGATCGGGAGAGGATTTCTTTGTCAATTCAATCAAACGTTTCAGAAATGCTGAAAGATTGGTGTGATTCATGCCCAGCGCAGGTTCTCGTTTGCTTACAAATAGAATTAATTTCTTACTCCAATCTACTCAACTTCAATTTTTGCTAATCTTTTGTTTAATTGCTTCCTACTGTATATCGTGCTGATTACTGCACTGTTCAATTTACCAGTTGATTTTCATTTCTTGTTTTGTAAGACAAAGAGGCTGTTCAAAACGTTACCTCACACTTCAGCCGCAGAGGCGCAGAGAGAGATACTACAACAGGTAACACCCCATGAGAAATATCATGAGCATCTGTAAAACCTCTCTACCTGCCCACTCCCCACACCGACGTGTGTGAGGAGGGTTTTAAAGGGACATTTTGAAGTGTAGAAACATTTTATCGTTCCGTAATTTTCTGTGCAGTTTGTTCCCCTTCAACTCTGCCCAACAACAGAGGTAATGTTTAATACGACAAGAGTAAAGGCACACTGCACATCTGCAAAAGACCACATCCGAGTTTAGTTACAGCAACATCAGAGATTGGAAGGTACAGTAGGTAGTTTCAGATCACTTTTTTATTCAAGTTTTAAGCAACCCTGAATACCTTCTTAAGAAAAATTTGAGAATCCCAGCTAAATCCAGTACGATAGCTGCACTGATCTACAGTATACAGTTAGAACACTGTTTGTGCGTTAAAAGAAGACACACTGCCCAGAGCTTTTCTAAAACAGGAATTACACATTTTGGAATGCGCCCTCCTTTATAAATTAAATAAAAGGTCTGAAGTCTGCTCCAAAGAAGAACTATATTCAGAGCTGCCAAAGAAGTTGAGATTTCACCAAGTGACAGGAAATATCTCATAAAACGAAGGTACAGTCGTTTCCATGTTGGACAAGAGCTAAAGCCCAGTGTTCTTTAATTGAGTAATGTGAGGAAGGAATGTGCTGCAGAAGGTAGTGTGGCTGAGTGGTCTAAGGTGCTGGATTTTAGGCTACACTCTTTTCGGAGGCATGGGTTCAAATTCCGCTGCTGCCAGTTTCTTCTATGTTAAGACCTTGCTAACGATGAGAACTTGATCAGTTAAGAATTTATTCAACAGTCTGTCGAGAGATTGGGATATCTTTCAAGATAGTCTTTGTCAGCTCAACATCAAGGCAGAAAAAAGCTTTAATTTGTCTTCTCAACAGAAATGCTCATTGACCCTTTCAGTTTCATGCGGGGAACAACAGCTGCCGAGATAACTTTCCAGTCAGTGCGAATCGTAGTGTGCTGTCAATTCCATTTAATATTGCTTTTGTCTTGCATTCAGCTTTTGTCAGTGAAACTCGAATGCTCTGCTTTTTCACACCGAATTGTCAGCAGGAGTACAGTTTATGAAATCTTTGCACACAGCGCTCCATCAGGAATACTTTATCAAGTTTAGAAGAAATTGTGGGATTCTCTGCATGCGTTCACAACGCATACCTTAAACAACAGCACCATTCAATGGGAAATTGATTCTGCTTCTTGCTGTTGTTCCTGTGGTTGCGGTAGTTATAAAGTTGAACGCTCTTCCACCTTCTGCCATAGAATTCACTGGGTCGGCTTCATCAATTGGTTCACAAAGGTCAACTGTGATTCGGCTCCGGAAAAAATCAGCAGCAGTGTCGTTATTTTGTCAGTGGGTATGGCTGTCTTTTAAAACACAAGAAAAACACGAGTTTGTGGATTTCTCCAAATAGCAACAGCAAGTTTTAAACCTGCGATAAACATTCTTCCAGTTGAATAGTTTTCCTTCAAGGAAAAGGCAGCACAACAGGGAGAGTCAATATTTAAAGACTTCAGCATCTGTATTGGATTGCTTGTATGCAGACATTGCTCAGAATCCCTAATATTATTCTCCCGAATTCAGTTGTGCAGTGCTTTAGTGGTTTCAGAGTTTCTTTTATCGACACTGCTGTAGTAGAGAAGTGACATAATCACAAACGCAACCATTTGTGCTGGCTATTTCACTATTAAGCTTTGTTAATTATCACATGATTTTAACTAGTTTAACGTCATCTTCAGGAAGGCAAGAGAGCGCTGCGCACTGAGCTGAAAGCTGTGTGAGCTCCTAACTGGGTGTCCTGTGCTGTTACATGCGCTCTCATGTAGATTGCCACCTTTAAAGGTGCAATATAAAATAAAGTTATTTATTATAATTATTGTATAACAAGCTCAACCCCTGCCAACGATTCGGTGTGAAGAAGCAGAACATTCAAGTTTCACAGACAGAAGCAGCACGCAAGCACAACCAACATTAAAATGGAGGGCATTAAAACTGAGTTTCTCGAGAGACTGTGAAAAAGCAATTAATTCCCTTTCATTTGAAGTCAGCTGAAAACAACAAAACTACATACAATACAAACAAGAGCACATATAAAATATCAATAACATCGGCAGGGGCACATGCTATAATACAATTACACTTTATGAAAAAGGATTACACAAGGTAAATAAAGATAAGGTCCGCACAGCTTGTTCTTACATTTCGAAAGAGTCCGTAAATACCCCTTTACGTCTATTTTGAACTGTTCAAACGTAGGACTCTTCCCATATCATTTCACTTTATCTCACGTTCCTAAACGAGAATGCATCTCCTGTTTTAGAACTATTTTGGGCGGTATGGCTTATACAACACACCCACAGTATTCTAATGGTGGACTGCAGATCTGTGCTATAGTTCAGTCGAATTCGAAGGATCCAGCAATCGTACTGGATTTGACTGGGATACTGAAATGTCTCTTGCAAAACTATTTGGGTTTGCTTGAAACTTTGATAAACAAATGATCTGATCTGAAACTACCCAGCTTACAATCTCTGAGGTAGTTGTCACTAAACTCGGACGTGATGTGGCACACATGTGCCGTGTGCCTTTACTTTTGTAAAAAACTGGTATGGGGAAAAGTTTCTTAATATTTCTTTTGATTAGCATGCAAGAAAATGTGATCATTACCTATGGAATTTCCCGCCAGCGTGGAGCTTGAATTCACAATCTTGAGATTCAGTGTTCAAGAGTCACAGAAGAGGTCGGCCTGGTCTTTAGTTTGCCAACCATAAGCTCCGGCAGTGCTCCTCTGTAAAGCAGATTGTTCGGATCGGTTATGTGGGACGGCACTTCGATACTAAGATCGTTTGCAGCACACGCATGGTTTCCCCCCTCCACGCAAAAAACATAGACGAAGGAAGCTCTCTTGTCTTGGGCTGCTGACTCCCGGATTTAAAGCGCTCTGGGTGCCAGCTAAGTCTCTAACAAGCACACTATAAAGACAGGAATTACACTTTGCTCACATCACGTATGGAATGGCGAGGCTACTTGTTCCAATATTATCTAGTCTCACCTCATATGGTGCCGATTCCTGGTTTTCATTTAAGAAAGAGCACTGCAAACACCGTATACAGTGCAAAACGTGTGATGAAACAAGTCTTTTCCCCCCTTTTGTCTAAAGCAGAACACAGCGGAGTCATGCCGAGGGTTGTGAGATCAAGATTTCAGTGGAGCACTGTCGTCTACGTCTTTAGCTACATGAGTTGGACATCCTCTTGTACACGGAAAGCAGATTGAGATCCTCTGACATGAAAAGTGCCAGATAAAAGCCATTTCTCATCCTTTCTCTTAGTGGTGGAGCTATCGCATGTAAATGAGGCAACTTGCAAGGCGAGCAGGCTTGGTGCACACCGAACGCAGATGTCTCAGAGCAGTTGAGACGTGTCCAAGTGGCTGTCAAAGGACAGCACTTTGCTGGCGCCGTGGCTTAGTTGGCTAAAGCGCCTGTCTAGTAAACAGGAGATCCTGGGTCCGATTCCCAGCGGTGCCTTTCTTCCTGTCTTACTGTACAGAATGTATCCTTACGGGCAAATCCCATGCCTTTTAATCCAGGTGAATGCAAGTGTTCGTTTCCTTTCTGGAACAACTTGTATTGAAAGAAATCTATACAGCTTGCGAAAGATGAAACACAAATCTTGCTTATCAGTGAAGAAGAGGTGCTCCCAGCAGGCCAGCTAATACCAGCAAAGTTTTTTTTTCACCCTGACCCAGAGAATGGAGAAAAGCGAGGCGCCTGTGGCTCTGCAGTGTAATCAGTTTGCGAGTTCGGCGGTTAGCTGAAAGAGTGGTAAATGGAGCTCGCCCCAGCCCGTCCTTATTATTTTAAAGCGGATAAAAAATTAACTTCGCCGCCATTACTACCAGCTTTAAAAGACTGCCATGGGCACGGAAAAAAACACACTACAGATGAGTTTTCTGGAACCGAAGCAGACATTCCTTTTCGAACCAACTGATAAAGCTCAGCCAGTGAATACAGAATTTAACAGAATGTGAAAGCACGATCAACTTTGTAACTGCAACCACAGGAAAAACAGCAAGAAGCAGACTCCATTCCCCATTTAAATCTGTCGTGCGAGGCATGCTTTTTGAACGCATGAAGTAAATCCCACGATCGCTTTTGAACTTGGACAAAGTACTTCCAAGGAGCGCTATGCGCAAAGATTTAACAAGCTCAACGCCCGCCAACGATTCGGTGTGAAGAAGCAGAACATTCAAGTTTCACAGACAGAAGTAGCACGCCAGTACAACCAACATTAAAGCGGAGGGAACACTACGATTTGCATTGACACAAAAGTGATCTCGGTAGACGTCGTTCCCTGCATAACGCAAAAAATGGCAAAACGCATTTAGGTTGAGAGGACGCAAGAAGGATTTTGGTTTGTGCCTTGATGTCAAGCTGAGAAAGTATCTTTAAACACTTTGCTTAGTTTCTCGAGAGACGGCCAAAAAGCAGCTCCCTCCCTTTCGTCTGACGTCAGCTGAAAGGAGGTCTCGACAGAAGCACCTGGCAGCGGTGGGATTCGAACCCACGCCCCTAAAGAGACTGGAGCCTTAATCCAGCGCCTTAGACCGCTCGGCCACGCTACCCGCTGTGCCCTCTCTCTTTGTCTCACTACTTGCCTGGAGGAAGCCGGTTGGGTTTTGCTCTTGTCGCCCGACTTAGTGGCGTTATGACCGTGGAATCGACTGCACCTGCTTTTTCTGAGATGCTTCCCCTCTCATGGCGAGATCTCGACTTCTTTAACACCTCTGGATAAAGATCTTCTGCGAAGCAGGTTTCAGACCTCTGTGTACAGCACCCTTGATGTCATTTTATTTTTACAGCAGCCGCATCCGGAAAGTTGTGTCTTGTATTTTTTATTTGAACAATAAAACTACATACAATACAAACAAGAGCACATATAACGTATCAAGAAAATCGTCAGGGGCACATGCTATAATACAATTACACTTTTTGGAAAACGATTACACAAGGTAAATAAAGATAAGGTCCGCACAGCTTGCTCTTACATTTCGAAAGAGTCCGTAAATACCCCTTTACGTCTATTTTGAACTGTTCAAACGTAGGACTCTTCCCAGACCATTTCACTTTATACCACATTCCTAAACGAGGATGCGTCTCCTGTTTTAGAACTATTTTGGGCGGTATGGCTTATACAACACACCCACAGTATTCTAATGGTGGACTGCAGATCTGTGCTATAGTTCAGTCGAATTTGAAGGATCCAGCAATCGTACTGGATTTGACTGGGATTCTGAAATGTCTCTTCGGGTCTGCTTGAACTTTTAAAAAAGTGATCTAAAAGCTTCCCATCTTACAATCTCTAAGGTAGTTGTCACTAAACTCGGACGTGATGTGCCACAGATGTGCCGTGTGCCTTTACTTTTGTTGTGTTCAAGAGTAGTCGTTGCGTGAGCTCCTCACTGCGAGTCCTGTACTGTACTGTGATTTCGTTTAGATAATCTAGGAAGAGTACAGCGACTAGAACGCCTTGAACGTCTATCGGTATGTATATATAAAAACACTAAAGAACATGCAAAGTGATTAAATGTCTATTTTCTGATTACGTCTCGGCTTCACTTAGTGAATTCCCTTAGTGGAAGGTCTTTTCTTTCTGGTGCTGTTATTGATCGCATACGAAACCTTATTCTCATAAAGAATACGTCACCTACAAAGTCACTGTGAAACTGGTATCGGGAATAGTTTATTAATATTTCTATTGATTAGCATGCAAGTAAATTTTATCATTACCTATGGAATTTCTCGCCAGCGTGGAGCTCGAATTCACAACCTTGAGATTGGGCTGTATGTGTAAAATAAGCTTTCGCTTCTCAGATATCTCAGTTAGTAAAGCGGAAGCCTGTAGTGGAAACAGATGGGAACACTTAAGTCGCCAGTTTTATCTGGTTTGAAGAGTTCTGCTGTATTTTTGTGGTTAAGGCGATAGACTTGAAGTCCATCAGGGTCTCCCTGTGCAGGTTCAAGTCCTGCCGAGTACGGGAATCTCCTTACGTCGTTGTGTGCCTGCATAAACATGGAAACGCACTGCTCTACTTTTAAAACGCTAAGTTGCTTGAAACTGCTGCCTTGGAAATAAATTATTCAGCATCCACGAATGACATTTTGCAGCTGGAAGCAGATAAGGATGCTTATAGGGTTCGCGTGTCTTGTGTCCTACTTCCAGCCTTTGAAAACCTAATTAGTAAAGATGAAACAACCGACTCCATGGGTGTTGGTCGTGCACAAGGAGGAGCTGTGACAATAGCGGAGCAGGAGTGTGGATGGCGCACCTGGAAACTCGTTTTCATGCGCTCCTCTGGAAGGAATGAAAATAAAAGTCGAAATCCGAAACAGTAGCAGCCTTAAGAGTAAATGCCTAGCTAGCAAGCGCTCCTAGTTAGTAAAGTGGTGTGTATCCCTGCCTATCACACGGGAAACTGGGGTTTGATTACCGACGGGGAGAGTGTGTGAGAGTTTGCGTAACTTTCATTTTCTCACATTTTCTGATGACTATTCCGAAGGGGCACCCTGTCAACTCCTAATACTTTTCGAAACCCTGCCTGTGTGTTTGATTATTTTTCTTTTTCTTCGAAAATGTTCAATATTGATCATAACTAAAGAAAATAACAGAAAAAAAGCTGGGTGACACAGGCTTCTGTTTTGATATGGCTGTACAAGAAACAGGAGGAATCTCTTCACTCCTACAGAGCATGAGCTGAATCAGGAGTGAGACATTTCGCATGTTCGTGCATATGTTAACGCATGACCTACATCGTAAAACTAAATTAAAAACTAACATTAAAGTTGTCAAAGACATTCATTTATATACAAACAAGAGACAGACATAGCATGACCTACAGTAGGCTGTTGTTTTATTGTAAGAAAAATAAGACGTACTATGCACAAATTGCTGCATAAAACAACCTGATATTTTAATTATTATTATTTTATAATTTGACAAGTGTGAGGCCCCCGATTCTGTTCCCATTATCTTCAGTCCTGATTTTTTTAAACATGATATCTTCCCTTCCTCTAGTTGAAGTCACACGATGAGAGCGATTTTTTTTCACATTGCGATCCAAACACTGACACTGACCAAACCAGAACGGATTCTGCTGGGGGCTGGAATGAGCTCATTCTCATTCCCTGTGCTGGTACACCTTATCTAATTTTTACAATCACGATAGACTTCTTTTAAATAAAGTAGATATAGCCCTGAAAAAAAACATTAGCTTTATTCGTTTTAACATTAATCGATTTAGAATCTAAAATCGATTTTTTGATAGGTTCAATTTATATTTAAATTAAAATATAGCGTGTATACCTAATCATCCAACTGGCAGAGCAATATTTACGTTGCCTTCCAGAGCTTCCAGCGTGTGGTGGATTAGTATGAGCGTTTGTATGCTACTACTACAGCAGTGGCGCAGGTGCACAATCCACTTTCACACGACTATTTCAGTGTCTTCTCCTCTCACAAATGAACGGGAGCGCAGGATCAGAGTTCGAATGTTATTGATTGGTGATCGTTCAGCGGGGGTCCGGACGTGTTTGCGAGGCTGAAACCAGACGGTATCGTGTATCAGGCTCCGCTTTAAATCAAAATGCTTTACGACTACAAGAGACACGTATAGTATGAAGGATGGGAAAAAAATATGATTTCTTGGAAGAAAATGGTTTTTATTTGCATTCAGAATTAAGCGGAATTTTAGCGCGACACACAAATCCTTTGTCTTTTTTAAAGATATTATATATACGTATAATTATATATATATTATATTTTTTTGCTTAGAAATTTTGGACTGGAGGTGATGTATTACTAGTAGTGACGCTGAGTTCTCTATGGTGAAGTTAAGTCATAAGACCAGGGACAGTAGCTTAATGGATAACGCTTTTTCATCAGGAGATTGTTGGTTCAACTCCTGCCTGATTGACATGTCTCGCTCCTGATTCAGTTCATCCTCCATATGAGTGAAGCGATTCCTCCTGCTTCTCGTACAACCATATCAGAACAGAAGCCCGTGTCACCCAGCTCTGATTCAAGAGCGACTCGCATCTTCAGCCCTTTTTTTTGTTCGTGATCATTATTTTCTTTAGTTACGATCAATATTGAACTTTTAAAAAAATAAAACAACAAAAATGAAACGCAGGCAGATTTTGTAAAAGTGTTAGGAGTTGACAGGGTTCCCCTTTGGAATAGTTGTCAGAAAATGTGAGAAAAGGAAAGTTACGTAAGCTCTCACACACAGCATTAGAGATTGGAATCTGATTGTTAAAAAAACTACCCGTCTCCCCAGCATTTAACGGTGCTGTTGTTTTTATTTTACATATTGTTAGCATTTTAATGAATTGTTAAAAGATTGATACACAAATCGCAAAATACGAAACGTAAAAAACCCAACTGTAAGCAATTGACCATTCATATTCCTGAATTTTAAATCTGTGTTTATCTGTGTCCATGTGCCTGGTGCAGCTATTTTAAAAGCAGAGTCTATGATTTATTGCGGAAGCGCATTGTTGCCACCAAGGAAAAAAATCCTGAATTCACCTAATTAAGAAATACCAAATTATCACCTAATTACGAGATAGCAACGATATCATATGTGTGTATGAACAACCTGTTACATTTGCAATGGCAGTACCTACAGACTATCGAAAGGTTTGCTGGCACTGTGGGTTTAGTGTTCCTGACAATGTGCACGCTGAGAAATGCGCACGGACTGACTTTCTTCTCGCAATGAAAATGTTACCGCTTGTACCTCATGTAAACACAGTTTTAACCATTAGCACACTCATATATATCCTGAATCAAGAACGAATGTGACCTGGAATCCATTGTACCGCTTCAAACTGAAAGTCAGATATATAGTCTCAAAACTACATAACTGAGTGACTCCTGTTTAATTTTCTTTTCGCTTGCTCGATTTGTAGTACGCTCCTCAATACTTACAACCGATAAATAAAACGGATTCATGTGCCACAGCATTCTGCTGCAGGTACGGTTTGCACCGTGTATTAGGCGAACCCGAATTAAATATTTCAAATATGTGAAGAATTTCATGAAACTTGAAAAAAGAAGATCACAGCCAATGTCAACAGTTCAGAGCCTGTAGGTAGCTTCAACAGAACAAAACGATTTGATGCCGCAATTCTTTCATAGAGTGTATTGTGACACTATACGCTGTTGCTATTACTGCTACATCTGCTGCCGTTGCTTAAAACTCTACTCAGCGGGCAAGTAAAGTTGTACAAGGAATAGACTACTTTGAGCCGTCCAAATTCCATTAATTAAATTTAAGCTTTTTTTTATTAATAACAGCATTAGTAATACATTGCGTGCTCAGAAACGTTACTTATTAGCTTATGAAGCAATATTGTTTCGACAATTTGCGGTCTTCAAAACGTAAACGCTGAAGTTTTTATACTTCCTTGTGAGCAGATCACCTTTGATTTAGGAAAGGAAAACGTACTCCCCTGTTGCTTTCATTGCAATATCTGAATCGAGACCCAAGCGCTAAGAAAGCTGAATAACGCAAAAGACATAAACCCGATTTTAATTTAGGTACACATTTTCTAATGCAGCTTTCATTACAAGACAGTCTATTTCTCGAAAGCGTGTTATGTAAAAAAGAGAAAAACGAAAATATATGGATGACAATATTTAAAAGATTAAGATTTTACTTTTGAGAAATTGTCATTTTATGTATCTAGACGCTTTTCAACCGCTGGTTTTAGAACTTTGCTTTGCTTCCTGAATCATTTTCAGTGTTATAAACTGGGTGTAGACGGAGCGATCACTGTTGAACAGTTGATAGGTTGGAGCTGTTCAGACTACTCTTGTTATTCCTCAAATGCTTCCATAATTTTTCTTTCAGGCTAGGACGCGAGTGTGTACATGTGTTTGGTTTTCGTTTCACTGATTCTCATTGAAGATTTGGGAATTAACGACGAAAGAATCAGTTGCCTCGGAAAGCAGAAGCTTTGGTTCACAACGATCTTGAAGACACGCCCATGTAGTGCAGCGTGTGATATTTGTACTATAAAAGACCAAGTGCTCAAAGTGACGTCTGCGTTTACCGTTTAGACTTTTCATCTCGGGCGCACTTTTAGAAAGCAAAGATAGAGCAGTTGTGTTGAATCACACTATGACAGCAGAGTGGCGCAGCGGAAGTGTGCTGGGCCCATAACCCAGAGATTGATGGATCGAAAACCTCCTCTGCTATACACACCGTCAGTTTAATGACGTGAAGTTAAACTGTTTTTTTTCTCTCGTGTGTGTGCAAGCTTCACACTTACTGTATTCGTTAATCTTTACCAATAGCAGATGCCCAAATGTATCTTTGGTTGTTCTGAGATCCTTGATAGTTTCCTCAAATCCTTCAAATGAACATCCATATCAAAGCAATTATGTTTATATTTATTACAATTAAGGTACATATACAAAATATCAACGCACATTTGTATAATGCTCATTTAATGATTGTCAAGGATTGTCAAGTTCTCCAAACAAATCTGTGATCTAATTTTAAAATATTTTTGCTAAGGATACAACGGGTGTATAAATGAATTCTCCTGACAGCCAGTTGAAGATAAAATTCCACACGTGAAAATGGTTCTCTTGAACATTGACTTAGGTACTTAATTGTTTACATGTAGTTCCACACGAGTAAAATGCACATTTCCTGCAAAGATCAAGAGGGTTTGCAAAGAAATCCCATCAAGTTTAAGAAGAGATTATGGTTATAGCAGAACAATCTGAAGCACATCCCTGAGTGGGTTTGAACCACCAGCCCTTTGTTTAACAACTGCACAGAAACACACTCACATTGCTTTTTGCCATTCACACATTTGTAGTTAAAATAAAATACTGACATTTTCCTGCCAGCCAGCAGTATTTCTCCTGCACTGACCATGAATAACCAATAACTTTATTTCATCTTTTGCAGGCTGTAATCTACAGAAAAGGAAGTGAATACTTGTATTAAGCTAAATCAAGCCGCCGGAAATGCACTGCCGTTGTTTTTCTCCACTTTTCGTTTAAAGGAGAAAAATCACTGTCATTTTCCTGCGGTATTTCTTCTGTCCTGATAAGCAAGACTTGTATTTTATCTTTCATAAGTTGTTTGAATTTCTTGAAGTTCAGAAACAACTTGTTCCAGAAGGGAAATGAACACTTGCTTCAAAGTAAATCAAGACGTACTGTATGTCTCTCTAGCTGCGTGTGCTCTTATCTGTCCATCTCTCTCTCCTCTTCTCTCTGGCAGTCTGTGCAGAGTATCTGAAGGGGATGTAACACCACTTGGCAAAGAAGAAAAATTCTGAGGCAGAATAAAAAAAAAACATTATTCTCTTCTCAGTCAGATTCACAGCTTAGACTCACACTCAGACAGAAGCTCAACTCCGTACTGCTCTCTATCCTCACAATCCAGAACCAGAAGATATTCAGACGATCAGTGCTGCTACATGAACAATATCAGACAGAACAGCCTGGACTCAAGTCACATCTCCCCCTTTTCTCCTTTCTCCCAGCCCTCTTAGAGACATAAAAGAGCTCCTGGTTCTCCTCTCTGTGAACTGGGCTCAGGGGTCACTGATCTGGCAGCTGTGGGCTCTGTTCCAGGGCAGAAGCAAGAAGCTTCTATTAACCCTTTCCAGGACTTCCAGCCCTTCAGTATTACTTTCTTTACTGTACTGTAAATGATATCTCCCGCCAGCCCTTCAAAGATACGTTTCCATGGGTGAATATGGTTGTCTGGGGAGTTGCGGTGTTGATCACTATTGGACTTCCCCGGTCTCAAGTGTTGTTCTTGGACACGGGCAAAAGACTCGCATTTTCGGTAAATATAAAGAGGGTTAAGGTTTCGGCTTTAGCGGAGGCAGTATTTACATTGACAATAATAAGAAGATCGTCCCTGGGTGGGCTTGAACCACCAACCTTTCAGTTAACAGCTGAATGTGCTCACCGATTGCGCCACAGGGACTGACGAGAAATGCTCTACTCCATTCGCACCGTTCCACTCAAAAAATAAACATAGCTTGCATTTTCTTGCCAGTCGGCAATATTCCTTCTGCTCTGATAGCCAAGAATTAAATTTCATTTTTCACAAGCTGCATGAATTTCTTGAAAAACAAGTTGTTGCAGAAAGGAAATGCATTCATGCATTAAACTAAATCAAGCCCTGTGCGGTTGTCCAAGATGGTAGTTTCTGCACAAAAAGACAGGAAGAAAGTCACAGCTGGGATGTGGAGCCAGGATCTCCAGTTAACTAGACAGGTACTTAAACTGACTCAGCTACGGTGCCGGCAGAATTCTCCTTTTTTACAGCTGCTTGGACACACCGCTCTGAGCCATCTGCGTTCAGTAAGCCCTGAGTCTGCCGGCTGAGCAAGCTGCCTCCTTTACACGGAACAGGAGCCCTGACCATAAGAGAAATGGCTTTTATTGGGCACTTTTCATGTCCAATGTGCTTGACATCTCCCAAGGGCGACAGAGTTCATTTATGACACTTTTCCTTTCTTTCTTCTTTCTGTACTCTTTGATGAAACTAAATGAGAAATCATCTAAGGGAAAATGTATTTTTTCATGGAGAAAACATGCACCAGGAAATGTTGTGTTTAGAAGAAGTGAGTTAACATGAAAAGTTACCTAATTTACCGGAGCAAATGCTCACCTAGCAAGATAAGCTTTACTACTAGAGAGAAGTAGAGTGAAAGACGTGATCATTTCACGCCGTTGTGGAACAAAATGCTTTTTTTGTCAAGACAGAAATCCAGGCTGCTCCAGGTGAGGTTTAAACTTTCAGCCTCGGCATGACTCAACTGATTATGTCATTTTATTGTACATGGCCTGAACCTGGAAGAAGATTGGAAGTCAAGACGTTATGGTGTTGTTTTAATACTTTCCTACTCTTTTTTCTTGGGATTCTAAATCAATTAGAAATTCAGAGCGACACATAAAGGCTTTGTCTGCTTAAAAGTACTGATTTTTTAAAACTGATAAAAATGTAGAAAACACGGTTCTCACTTAGAAATTTAAGATGGGGGTGGGGTATTACTAGTAGCGGCACTGAACTCACCATGGTGCAATTCATTTACGTGACGGGCTAGTGGTTTAATGGATAACGCGTCTGATTTTGGTTTATAAGATTGTCGATTCGACTTCTACCGGGGTTGTGTGATTTAAATCAGGCTCCTCAGAAATAGATGTCCGTTATGTAAATGAACCGCACCTGAAAAGCAATCGTTGGGTCTGGGTTCCTTTCTTTCCTGCATGAAATAGCATGAAATAGCAAATCGTTACAAAAAAAAAACACCAACTAATGTCCAATAGTCCAATAGTTAGTCATTTAAGTAAACATGAATATACTGTAAGGTCTTGGTAAATGGGAGTGGATTTCAACCACAATTAAAAAAGGGCAAATTATAATTACAGGCTTCAGACACTTTTTCATACAAAAGTGACCAAACACTCCCTAACTTTCAGGTTTGCTTGAACCTGTAACAAAAAAGCAGTCTGAAACTTCCATTCTCTGATGTCACTGTCTCTAAAGTCAGACGTGATGTTTCGCGGACGTGCAGTGTGCCTTTTCTCTTGTCGTGTTCAAGATGAAACGCTGCATAAGCTCCTGACTGGGTGTTCTGTACTGCTCTGTTATTTTGTTCAGATTACCTAGGTGGTGTACAGCTAAAACCCAACTGTGTGGTATAAATTCCGGGTTCAGCAAAAGCAACCACATCAGCTGACCTCAACATGATTTGAACACACAACCTTTTGATCAGGAGTCAGATACGCTACCATTGCGCCACAAGGTCACTCATGGCTAGTGTTTTTAATTCACCCAAAGAGAAAAATCAGCGTCCCTGAAAAAGATTGTTTTCATTCTCTCCTGTGAGGAGCGCCGCTCTTCCAACGGGGGTCTCTTCTTCCCAGACCACAGATTATTCTTCCCGCCCGGCTCTCTCACGGAGAGCAGACACACCGTCTCCACTAATGTGTTTACTACATCTATAGATCTGACCCCCTACAGCCCCGATATTCCTGGACAGGATATTTACCACCAGCCTCGTGAACTTCTCATCTTGACCTCTCCCAGGAGGAGCATAATTAACACAGAATCCTCTCTCCATTTAGCAAATAACACAAAACACTGTTTACCTGCAAGACAGAAAACCAGGCTGCTCCAGGTGAGGCTTAAACTCACAACTTTGGAATGACTCCACTGAATATGTCATTTTACATGGCCTGAACCAGGAAAGAGATTGGAAGTCAAGAAGTTATGGTGTTGTTTTAATACTTGCCTACTCTTTTAATTTTTCAGTCAAATCTTTTATTTGGGAGTACTTTCAATGGATGTTAATCCTTGTCCCGATGGACGATTCTCGGCCATGGTGCATCTTGAATAATGTTCTTATAGGCTTCAGTTTGGAAAAGTGCGCTCTTCAGAAGCTACGAAACCGCTAATGGTTACATAACACTTAATGCAAAAGCAACGTTCGGGTTTGAAAAAGAATATTACTTGCTATAAATACAAACACTGTTACAGGAAGCGTGTTAGGGCTATTTTAGCTTAGATCATCAATTCATCTTAAATTCTTGTCCATCTATATCAACAGCGTCATTGCTACTGAGCGCTAAAGGCAGGTCTTGGCAATACAATCTTCTTTAGAAAACATTTTTAAAACTATTTCCACTACCATACGTGAAGTAAAAGATTCCGATTGCACGCAACTAATAAATCATCTTTTCCAGGGACGTTGTATCTAGATGCAAATTACAATCAAACATTTATCAGCTTTAACATTTTCTTTCGGATCCACAGGGCGATCAGCATGAGCCATCAAAGAGCCTGTAGCGGCAAGCAGTTTAAAAGCACACAAGTGATCTGTCTTTGGTCAAAGGAATTGCTGGAGCAGTAGGACGCAGAGCAATATCTAGCAGCTGCAGACGATGTTCGGGGAAGAGAGATTCTGTTTTCAGCAGAGGGAGTGAGAATGAGCTCAGTCCGGCTCCCAGCAGAATCCATTCTGGTTTGGTTACTGTCAGACTGTGCGTCTGAGGCTCTTTGGCTCACATCTTGTGATTTCCATGAGAGGAAGAGAAGATATCACTTTAAAAAAAAATCAGAACTGAAGATTTGGATCCGGGACCTCATACTTGTCAAATGATTAAAATAATATATCAAGTTGTGTTTCTGCAACATATCGTGCACAGTATGCCATTTTGTTCTAAAAATACAGTAGATTGTACTTAATAAAAATGTACAATTCACCGCTGGTATAAACAGATATGTGCTGTGTTTGCCTTTGTTAGCATTTGTTTAAAAAATAAGTTCAGAACAAGATAAAAAACACAGAAAGCACAAACGTAATAATATAATGATACAAAATCAATACCAAATCATAAAGCCAATTAAGTACCTATCCTTTGAAAACAGTGACATTTGTATCTACTTTTGAATTACAAATCAGACAGCGTAGTCCCTTAATTCAAAGATCAGATCTTGGCCAAAACAAGACAACCAGATGTTAGCTGAATTCGGAACAACAGCCTCTGCTTCATCGTTTATTGAGCTTTTGATCAACGTCTGAGTGAAAAAGATTCACTATTTTAACTATTTGATTAAAGTTCACAAAAGCACCTTCCTTCGAGCTGGAGTCAAAACAGCGACTTAAGGATTCCTAAATGTTTCTAATACAGTCAGCCGCGCTACCAACTGAGCTATCGAAGAGATCTAAAGTTCTCCTCTCTGGCACATATTGCCAAATGTAGTGAAATATTCCGGGTACTTAAATTCCAGTTCGACATCAAGTTTCCAACTTGTTTCCTTAGTCTTGTTTACCTTGAATTTAAGCCACAAACCAGGATTCTACTGTATAATCTTCCGGGGATGTTACAAAATGTTTGATGGGGCATTAATCATTACAGGCTTTAATTCACTCCTTTTTTTTTCTCGATGCATCATATTAAACATTTCATTTGGATCGAGAAGAGGATCACCATGAGAAACAAAACAAACTGTTTGATTCCGGCTTTATTGGGAGCTGTATCACAGCTAATGCATGTAAAGCCTTCAGTATGCGATAGTGAGAGTTCAGTTATGCCAGGGAGTGGGAGTGAAGAGAACTGAACTGAAATTTAGTAAATTCATATTTAAATAGAGTGTAAATCATCAAAGTGTTCTGTCACTTAAAACTTGTTACAACACTACCAGGAGTGGGGATTGAACCCACATGGACATTTGTCTATTGGATCTTAAGTCCAACAGCTTAACAACTCGGCCATCCTGGTCTACGGCTAGATACCGTTCAGTTGTTTAACATTTAAATATGATTCAACAATTAAAAAAAATTAAACCAGCGCCCTGTCACAGAAACATACCTCGGTCACCCGCGCAACAAGCAGGGGTACTCGGCACTATACTAACGAGGAGCACTTGTCTGGAGCTGAGCGTGAGCTCTGTTTACGGTCAGCAGTCATTTCCTCTTTTCCAAAGACATTTTCACCTGCTCTCAGTAATTAATGTCGGTTTGAAGTCTGTTCCTGTTGTCTCCACTCTTGACAAAGAGCAGCCTTACGTAGGAGACTCCCTCTCTCAAGAAGTTTGCCATCACCCTGCAAGAGAGAAGAGCCAACAGCTGGGTAAACAGCTTGAAGTTCGAAAAAGATGTTGGCACGCCTGTAGTGTTTACACAAAACCTCTTAGAGTTGCGAGAATACTTCCTTTGTGTATAAAATACATTGTGAATGCTTTCTCAGCCTTTACTTTTTCGTTTTTATGACATTTTTTTACCAAGCATGAATATTCTTTTGTCCATATCTCCACAATGGAAGCACAGAACGCCTTCAAACCAAATGCATTTTAAAGACCACGCCTTGTGGATATTTCCACAGCCTTTACATCAAACTATCAGTGAGCTAATTATCTTTTTTTAAACCTGCTGTGTGCACACGTTCACAACGCGAGAAATACTGTTCAATACGGCTTCGTGCGAAAAACCCATATATGACCATAGGAAGCAGAACAGCGCAGTCTCCAATTACCCAGACTGTAAGCATGGGAATAAAGCTTTGTTTAATTTCTGAAACCCTTCCTTTACGTCCTGTTTTCATTCAGGTAAGGGTAAACTATATTCACAATACTACTGACAGCAGCAAGATTAAAATATTCTTTACTCAGCGGCTTATTAAAAACAGCTCCCATGATGTTCATACCGACTTTTTACACAGAACACTGACACAGCTTTGTGTTCTGAATCTCTTTTTCTTATGCTTTTATTTAATGTGGCACAATGCACTGGGATAGGGGTATTCTGTTCACAAACCAATAGCATTTAAACCAAAGCACCCACAATGCTGAAAGTAAGTGTTTTGCACACTAAGCAGGTCCTCTGACTTTTCCCAGCTTTGTTTTGGGTTGTGGAACCTTTATTTTTTTATGATTTTCTGAAGATAACACTACAGGTAATACACTGGGATAGGTGGGTTGACTTCATGGCTCAATAGCATTCAAATACAACAGCCACACTGCTGAAATCAAGTGTTTTACACACCAGACAGGCCCCCTAACCTTATACAACCTTGCTGTGGCTGTGGCCCCTTTCTTTATTTTGTAATGATTTTCGGAAGATAACACCACAGGTAAATACAGTGCGATAGGTGGGTCTTCTTCATGGCTCAATAGCATTTCAAATACAACAGCCACAGTGCTGCAACCAGGTGTTTTACACACCAGACAGCTCCCCCAACCTTATACAACCTCGCTTTGAGTTGTGGAACATTTCTTTCAAATCACTTGGGTTCATCAATCATTTGATCATTTTTCAGCATGGAATAAACCTATTACTTGTGAACTTGAACTTGAACTTGAACTTTATTGCCATATGTAACCGGTACTGGTACAATGGAATTCTTACTTACAGAAAGTCTCTCGATTGTAAAACAAGTGTAAAAAACAAAACAAAGTGCAAACAGTGCATCAAGACAATGTACAAACAAACAATAGACAATGTGCAAGTAAACATGTAGACAGTTTGAATGTAAACAACACAGACGTGTAAACAATGACTGGAGATGTGCAATAGATAAGAAATCATAAAGAGGTAGATGGTCATGGTGTAGGTGTGGTCCGAGGGGGATGGCTAAATGTGTTCGCCAGTCTCACTGCTTGTGGATAGAAGCTATTGAAGAATCTTGTGGTAAGTGTCCGTATGCTCTTATATCTCTTGCCTGAGGGCAGTGGGGTGAAGAGCTCCTGCCCGGGGTGGTGACTGTCCTCTGTGATGGCCAGAGATTGTTCCTTGGAGATTACCATCTGCTGATAAGATATGATCACTATATTGACCATATACAATTTCTTGCATAAGGAATTCATATTTTGCATACACCGATCCCCCCGGAGTCCCAAGTGATTCTGGTTTTGGAAAGCTAAAGGACAATGAACTTCACGATACCAGGGGGACAGTGGGTGGTCATGTCTCCCCTAAACAATGTCTCTTGTCAGATTATGATGTCAGTGCATTTAATAATGTTGTTGAACTCTCTTTAGCCCAAATACAGAGGAGCTCAGACCCAGAATGTTACACATACTGACAGAGAGTGATCTCATTATGTGTGTTTGGATTTTAACAACTATTATTATTGTTTGCTAGAACCAAAACAATCTATGTTAGACATTTTCATCTTCAGCCAAAAATACAAACCTGTGTACGTAGTGTGGTGCAGGTTCTTGTCCAATCCTGCTCTTGGTCCAGGTTGGAGTCTTGTTAGCTGGTATGGATGGGTTTGGGGGTGTTGATACCAGAGTGGTCCAGGAGGGGGCTGCAGGTGTCTCGGGGGCATTCTTGTTTTTCTATGAGTTCAGGTTGATTCTGTTGGTTCTGTCACGAATCTCCCTCACGCAGGCAAGCGTTCCCGCATTCCCTCGAGCTCTCCCCATACCAAACGTGCACGCGTCAATCAGTCCTCTACTTAAACCCTCATCTGTCCCCCGGTCATTGCTCACAATTGAGATTCTCTCCCGAAGCTTACCTACTAACTACACCTTTGCCTTACTACGACTTCTCCCCTGGACCTCGACCCCGCTTTTCCGACTACCGCTTTAGCCACTCGATTTTGTACCTTCGCCCGTTTTACGCTTTCTCGGATCCTGACCCCAGCCTGTCTCTTCGCCTCTGCCTACCGACGCAACTTCTACGCCTTCCCGGACTCCGACCCCTGCCAGTCCCTCGGCTACGCCTTCGCCCGTCGATTCTGTGCCTACGCCTCTACTACGCCTTCCCGGACTCGGACCCCTGCCTGTTTACTCCGACTACGCCTGCGTCTCGCGCCAACCCTACCAAGGGCACCGCATTGGATCCCTATCCTCAGCAGTCAGCCCCTGCGTGACAGGTTCTGAGTGTCTTGTTTACATCCGTTTGTGTGTATAGATGAAAAAGCTATTGAAGAGCACCCCCACACCCCCCACCCATCTCGGTGGAAGTTGCCATGTTCAAAAAATCCTAAAAAGATAATTAAAGTTGCACACAACAAAGCATGACTGTGAAAGGTCAGGAGGCCTGCCTAGTGAGCACAACACTTGATTACAGTAAAAAAATCATTAAAAAATAAAGAAATGTTCCACAACTCAGAGTGAGGTTGTATAAGGTTAGGTGAAATGTCAGGTGTAAAACACCTGGTTGCAGCACTGTGGCTGTTGTGCTACAAAATAAAGAAAGGGGCCACAGCCACAGCAAGGTTGTATAAAGTTCGGGGGGCTGTCTGGTGTGTAAAACACTTGGTTTCAGCAGTGTGGCTGTTGTATTTGAAATGCTATTGAGCCATGAAGACGACCCACCTATCCAAGTGTATTACCTGTAGTGTTATCTTCAAAAAATCATAAAAAAATAAAGGTTCCACAACCCAAAACAAAGCTGGGAAAAGTCAGAGGACCTGCTTAGTGTGCAAAACACTTACTTGCAGCATTGTGGGTGCTGTGGTTTAAATGCTATTGGTTTGTGAACAGAATACCCCTATACCAGTGCATTGTGCCACATTAAATAAAAGCACGAGAAAAAGAGATTCAGAACACAAAGTTGTGTCAGTGTTCTGTGTATAAAGACGGTTTGAACATCATGGGAGCTGTTTTTAATAAGCTGTTGAGAAAAGAATATTTTAATCCTCCTGCTGTCAGTAGTATTGTCAATATAGTTGACCCTTTTTGGAAAGCTTTCTCAGCCCGAAACGCAAGCGAGACACCAGAAGGGGTGTGTGCAGGTTTCCGTAGTGTAGCGTCTATCATGTTTGCCTAATATGTGAAAGGTCCCTGGTTCAAAACCAGGCGGAAACAGCCTCTTTTTGAGTTCACAGAGGTCTTGAGCGACCGGTCATTTGTTCCCAGTGTATTTCTGGTGCCTTCATGCACTCTTGTGCCAGGACCTGCAAGAACAACAGAAAGATTAGCATCCAGTGGGGGCCTCTTAGTGAGCCCAAGATCTCATCAAGAATTGGCTCCAGCAACAGGGCTGGGCGCATTGTTCCATTCTCCGACCACTCTCGGTGTAAACAAGTGCCTCCTGGTCTCTGCTTGAAATGCACTTTCCTGCGTTTGCTTTGGTGTAACTGGCTTCCCCTGCATGGGCGAATGTGAAGAAGATCCTTAGTAAGTCATTGAAGAAAACTGAGAAGAGGTCGGAGTGGCCTCTGTCGTTCATCAACGATCCCGTCAGGCAGTACTCCTCTGCAAAGCGCCGTTTGTTCACATCGATTGGCTTTTTTTTGCCTTCATTCGTGCAAGTAGTAAAAGCAGACGCCCCTATTCTGCCATGACCTGGATTCGAACAGGGGTTGTTGCGGCCACAACGCAAAGTACTGACCACTTTACGATCACGGCGAGTTACCGATACACGCATGGCAGGGCGGAAAAGGCTGTGCTCTCTTCGTGTGACATAATTCGGAAAAGTCCTGACGTTACATTTCAACTGAGCCCCAGTATACATCGACCCTTCAACACTCTGAGTGACAACTCTCTTGCGTGTTTTCTCATATTTATGTAGTTTGCTTGCATGATGCCGAGAACAGTGTGGTTGTTCGCTGCCATATGGTCTAGCGGTTAGGATTCCTGGTTTTCACCCAGGCGGCCCGGGTTCGACTCCTGGTATGAGAATGTGTCGGTTTTGCCTCCTGCTTTCCAAAAGATCAGCACCGTGTACGAAGGAGCCGCATTAAAACCACTCAAACATGCAAAACGTGCGAGAAGAGGGGGCGCTTGTTTCCAACCGAAACTTCTCGCGTGTGAGACGAGCTGATCATCGCTGTGGGAGGGTTACTCTGGTAGACAGGGCTGACCTTCGGCAATAGGATTTATACTCTCCAAGATGATATTTGCACTTTCTGGAGAGGCGATTTTCTCCACTTCAGTAGCCCGATTTCGTCGATTGCGTGGAAAGGGCTGTAGAATGTGGCGCCGCCTTTCCTGCTCCGTCCATGACAGGCGTGCTGGTCTCTGGAGAGAGAGCACGGTCCATCAGCGCACTCCAATAAAGGCACTGGAAGCAGCTGAATCGCATTGGCGAAGCTCAGCACTGGGCCGCTGGGCACATCTTACCATCGTTTCCATAGTGTAGTGGTTATCACGTTTGCCTCACATGTGAAAGGTCCCCGGTTCGAAACCGGGCGGAAACAGACCAGACTTCTCTTGTCGCCACGCACAAAAGGGGATTGGGGATTCGCCTAGTGCTGTGATCGAACAGACCCACTCACCTCTTAGTGTGGCAGGATCTGCACAGTGCATGTCGCAGCGCATCCTGCTTTCACTTCAATACGTGTCCTGATGTACCCCGGTCTCCCGCGTAACAGGTGGGGACAGGTGACAGGTCCTATACTAACGAGGAAGACATCGCTCTCTCCGACCCCCGTGAAAAGGTGCACGACTATAGTGCCTTTAGTGTAAATAATGTTCAATCTGAAATTAAAGAATTATTATTCAAATGATTGTTTAGGAATTGTATGCTAGAGCTTAAAAAGTATGTTCCAAGGTGCTAAATTTGTGTAGGTAACAGTTTAAATGCATTTTTCCACTGTTTACAAATCATCAGTATGGTAACCACAGCAACAGGCGCCACGTCACTGTCCACGGCTAGGTGTCTCGCCTTCGTCACAATGAGCGGTGTGACGTCACGGACAGCAACTAATACTAATATTAGTGTCTTCATGTTAATATTAGTGTGAGTGCAATCGGTAGTTTTAATATTAATGATAGTTTTCATGTGAGTATTAATGATGATAGTGCTATTGATTGTTTTAATGCTAGTATTCCTGTTAATGTTAGTGATAATTACAGAGAAAAGGTTAGATTATTTACACTAGTAGTCATGTTAGTTTTAGTAATAGCATTACTGTTATTATTAGTATTATTAGTGTAGCAGTATTTTGTGTCAATGTTAGGATGATAGTGTAAGTCTTAGTGATAGTGTTACTGTTGCAATATTAGTGGTATTTGTATTAGTGTTATTTATAGTGTATTTGTAGTTATGAGTGTATGTGTCTGTTTGTGTGTGGTGTTTGTGAGGAGTGTGTGGTGTCCGTCAGTGTGTGAGTGTGTGTTTGTGAGTTTGTGGATGTGTGTCTATAAGTATTCGTATTGTCTATGTGTGTGTCTGTGAGTGTGTGTAGTGTCTGTGTGTGAATATTTGGATGTGGGTCTTTCAGTGTGTGATAATGTGTGAGTGTGTGTGCATATATCTGTCAGTGTGTGTGAGTATGTGTATAGGTGGGCTTGGGCTCCACTGCTGTGTCTGACAAAGGTGACCCATCAACAGGTGTTGAGGTCCAGAGTCACTTGTGAGCGCTTCCTGCTTTCACTTCAATGCGCGTCCTTATGTCGAGTCGTGTGCCGTGCAGAGGCTCTGAAAGCGAGAGCAATGAAAAGGTGCACGGTGCTGTGAAAGAAGACACAGAGAAGTGAAAGGCAGTCCTTTCTCTAAGGAGGTAGAAGAAGAGTGACTCCCCGTCGGGGAATCAAACCCCGGTTTCCCACGTGACAGGCGTGGATACTCACCACTATACTAACGAGGAAGACATCGCTCTTGTCGACCCCCGGCATCGTGTCCCGACCCACCGTGCTGGAAGCCGACGCGTGCTGTGATTCCTTTACGGAGCAGAAATGACAACCGAGGAGCCGTGAGATAATTCCAGCATTTCGCAGCAATTCAGCATTTCGAAAACACAAACGACCAACTCGGAATGACTTGCTTTTGACGCTTTTCAAAGCGTTCTTTATGCACGACGACTGCGCCGCCTAGCAGATACAAATGGGTTGTACAACTTTGAACTAGCAAATGGAAGAGGGCTAAGCCCCCTCTCTTTTAGCCCAGGTTCGATCTGTCTCCCAGAATCACCAGGGCACACACACACACTGTCTTGTTTCTCGTACACGTATAGTGTAAAAATTAAGAACCCAGGACGAAGATGTGACAATCGAACAAATCTGCCAAAAGGAAGATAATAGTAATTTCTTCTCTTTGTTTTGTATTGTGTTTATTAATCACTTCCACTCCCCAGTTTATAAATACTCCCAGTCTGTCCACAGCTCTGCGCTAATCTTCTCTTGCTCCCCTCCCTCCATCCTATCTTGACCCTTGCAACTGCCTCCCTGGCTCATTCTTCACAAATGATTTCCCCAGCCAGGTGAGGTAACACTACAATAATAAGTACACTATCCCTTTATATTCATCTGATTGTTTCCTGAATTCCTAAAATGCTGCTTTTTAACCAAAGAAAATCCCCAATAATGATTCATATTGGTAGGAACCCACTGCGTGCAATGTGTGACAACCATTATGATTGAGTGTATTTCTGATTTCTGTATAACAAAGCAATGTGTGGCTCATTATGCATAGCATTGACTGGATGATCTTTTTTGTCTACTGCAGCTCCAACAGTATGATTTGCTTAGTTTCTTCTTTACGAGGAGCCTGGAATATCGCAAGCCACCTATGCACACTGACACAATCTAGTAGTCGATTTCCTATACCTGGACCAGAAGCCACTCTTTAACATCTGGGTCATTAGGATTCACTTCCGAGTCCATTAATATCCTTACTCTCAGCACCACTCTCTTCCCTGTGGAGGAAAGGATGAAAACAGCATAGAAGACAAAAAAAGAGGCAAACCCCATTCTGAAGTAGCATTAAGTGATTCACCCTGCCTGGTCTGAGGGACAGTTATATGGTCAAGGACGTCAAAACATCACTTACAATATTACAAAAGACTGGTGCTCTGAAGGTGGCTCCAGAGTCTATCCCAGCAAGCAACAGGTGCAAGGCAGGGTTAACCCTGGCAGTAATGCCAGTCCGTCTCAGGGCACACACCACAGCTCATTTTCCCAGGAGCCGATTTAAAACCTACCAGCATGTCTTCGTACTGCAGGAGAAAACCCACGCAAAGACAAGGAGAACATTCAAACTCCATGCAGACAACAGCCCAGATACTGAACCCAGAGCTCAGGCACTACGAGGCAGCAATGCTAACCACTGCACCCAGTGCACCCTGGGACCGACTCTGGGCCACCACAAGTGCGAACTGGACAAGCGGTCGTGGAATAGCAAAGTGAAGGCGACGTTCCCCGCAAGGTTACCCCCATAAGGCTGTCGAAGTGGCACCGCGATAACTTACCACTGTAGCAGAAGAAAGCGTAGGTGGTGTTGCAATTATAGTCATTCCAGGAGCCTCTCGCACTCCCCTGAAGATTCACGGCGCCACAGCTCTCGATGCCGCCATAATTGTTGGGCTCGCCCACGTGCCAGGGGCGGAAAGTGGAGACGTCCCCATCGGACCACTTCCAGGGCTCGGTGAACAGTCCGATCCAGACCTCCCTGCCTCCGGCCGTAACTCTTACTAACTCATTCTCGCTCTGGCTCCTCACCCGGGTCAGGTCGGTGTAATGTTCTCTGCAAAACGTCAGGGCTTCTGTCCAGTTCTTGGCCTCAGCCACCAGGAAGTATTGATCGGCTGCGCCTTCCCCCCCTGAAGAAGTGAACCCCAGTCAGTAGTCGGGTTGAGGGTCGCGGAGCAGCCTCGGCAAGCAACAGGCAGGATACCACCTGGATGGGACGCCAGTCCACTGCACGGAGGCACAAGCACCGCATACAGTCACACCAGGGCCAAACATTCCCAGCAGCCAATTCACTCACCAGAGCGTCTTTGGACTGTGGGAGGACACTGGAGCACCTGGAGCACCCGTAACTCCGAACCAGTTAGCTCCTAAATTCACTATGACCTGTGACCCTGAGCAACCGTTATTCCCCGCTCAGCCCTCCATCAATCAACATGCAGTTTCACTGCTGACGCACACAAATATTACACCTTCTCCGGCTGTTATGAATCGCCTCTCTTCAAAGCCTGGTGTTTTTTTTTTTTGGAGATGTTATATATTTTAGAAAGAGCACTGTGACGTCAGAGACACCAGCCAGAGCGCCGGGATCAGAGAGCGAGACCGCGGGAGGCGCGCGGAGCGCACTGCGGAGAGTTATTGATCACTTATCTATCGACAACCTATTAATTCAACTGAAGAACTGTAGAATTAACGATTAACTTCACCGATTGGTGAGTACTGATTCTTTTCCCATTCTTGACCCTTTCCTATTATTTAGGAATTTAATCCTAGAGCTAGAGAATTATATTCCAAGTTGATAAATGTGTTTGAGTAACAGTTGAAATGCATTTTCCATTTGTTTACAAATCATAAGTATGGCAACCACGGCAACACGCGCCACGTCACTATGCCCGGCTAGGCATCTCGCTTTCGTCACAAAGAGCGGCGTGATGTCACGGACAGCTACTAATACTAATTCTAGTGTATTCCTGTTAATATTAGTGAGAGTACAACTGGTAGTTTTAATATTAATACAAACAATAAAATGATTAACTAGAAACAATCAGTTCTTGTTAATACAGCTGAACAGCTGTGATTTAAGGCCACAATTCCTGGTGGGCTAGCATGAAAAAATGTCATATAATGATATGACAGCATATTTTTAGAGAGGGACATATTATCTTCAGTAAAACTGCACTATCTCTTCACTCCCCTGTCTTTAGGAAATGGGCCTGTTTCGACAGAGCTTTACTGGAACTGCAGGTCAGACTGTGCAGTGAGTTTGTGGTTTGTGCAGTGCAGTGTGATGAGGTATACAGGAAGACATATGGGGGAGCCCAGTGTTCAGATCTCTAGCGCTGTACAGAGACACACAGGGAGTCCAGTCAGAGCTCTATTGCTGTACAGTGAGACACACAGTGGAGCCCAGTGCTCAGAGCTCTAGTGCTGTACAGAGACACACGGGGAGTCCAGTCAGAGCTCTGTTCCTGTACAGTGAGGCACACAGGGGAGCCCAGTGTTCAGAGCTCTACAGGGTGACAGGTCTTCTACCCACACAGCTGTCTCAGGGCTCTAACAGCTCTCTCAGTGTGTCTTTCAGGGCTGAACAGGAGGGGCTATTCCTGTCAGAATGGAGGCTGACTCTCAGAGCTCCAGAGTCAGTATGAGGATAAGCTCCCAGACCTGACTGCTGCCAGAGCCTCTGAGCCTGAGTGGCCATGAGCCCTGAGCTCCTCAGCAGCTGAGAAAAGCCTCCTGTCTCCTGTGGTCACAGTGTGGTTGAACACCTGTCTTCCTGCTCCTTCTCCTCTCTCTCCCACTTCCTGTCTCTCTCGCTGTGTGTGCTCTTATCTGTCCATCTCTCTCTCCTTTTCTCTCTCTCTGACAGTCTGTGCAGAGTATCTGAATGGGATGTAACATTGATCGACAAAGGAAAAGACTTCTCACAGGCAGAATAAAAAAATGTATCTCGTCTCAGTCAGATTCACAGCTCAGACTCACACAAAGAGCATTGGATCCCTCAGTACTTTACCAAAACTCTTACCACCTGAACAGACAGAAGCTCATCTCCATCCTTCTCTTTATCCTGACAATCTGAGTTCTTCAGTTGAATTGTATTCTAGATATTAAAAACAGGGTCAAAATGGGAAAATAATTCGTTCTCACCAATCAGTGAAGTTAATCAATTATTCTACGGTTCTTCAGTTGAATTAATTGGTTGTGAGTATTGCCACTCTTACCAGTGTATTATGATTCTCAGCAGCAGCAGACCAATGGTTGTGTCTACAATAGTGACCAGTTGACCAGTCTTTAGCTCTGAGCAGTGGGACTCAGATCACACAGAAGATCTGTCTGTGTGTGATTCCACACCAGCCCTGGGATTCAGCATCTCCCACACATCTCTCGCAGACAGTCTTATAAATATACAGTTAAACAGAGTGTGATAACAGTTATACAGTTAATTAAATCATCAAACTGGCTGAGGAGCGCTGGGCCACTGGGCACGAGTTCCCATCGTTCCCCTGCAGGTTGCCGTAGTGTAGCGGTTATCACGTTCGCTGTGTGACTCTGTTGGTGAAGCTCTAATGTGCCTAGTCCTGTAGGAGGAGCTTCTCCCAGACAGCACTGTCAGTCTCACATTGCCCATCCTCTCCCTGAGACACTGACACAAGGAGGATCGGGACCTCGGTTTTCCACCTCCCCCAAAGGATGGCGCCTGTTTGTGCAGCAGAGTGTCGCCATCAGGATGCTGGGGCATAAGAAAGCCACACAGACCGCAGGGTGAGCGCTCCCTACTGGTCCCAGTCACACCTCTTGCAGGAGCAGCAGCAACCTGAGCTTTTCCGGGGGGAATCTCCTCTTCCTCCCTGGGCCACTTGCCCGCTTCTCTCACTAAACCAGCATTCCGTCTCTTCACAGCTATCTGTTCCAAGACCAGGCTTTCTAACCACCTTCTATTCCTTTACAGATGTCGTCGACATAATATCATCCCTAAAGGATTTCGCCTTAAATTTAATACCTTTTCTTTTGACTCTGATAACACCCAGAGTAACACTCAGAGACTTCTAAAACAATTTTCTAGGAAACTAATGCTCTCTACCATTTTCTCCCTCAAAAAACAGATTATCCTTTTCGACAACAACATCAAAGAGGCTAAGGAATTTCTACGGCTGACAGCTCCACATCATCTTCTCTTCATAACTAACCTCATTAGATCTCTCAACTCTAAACTCTACCAGTTTCTCACTACAGAGAAGGACAAAAAACTCAGTCATCTTCTACAGAAGAAAACCATCAACACCCCAGAAACCCTCACCAACCCTAACCTTGTTGTCACCATACCTTCTGACCTTTCCCTTTCACAGGATGAGCGATCCCTCCTCAGCAAAGGGCTCAGTTTTGTACCAGTTCCCACGAAGCTGGACATCCCCCAGACCAATGTCGACCTTAACCGCTTTTACCGCAGGATCCGTCTCAGAGCACATTTTGCCGACAATTCCTCTTCACAGGCAGCTGATAACAACCCGGTTATTGATGTCATTAACAAAATTAATCCCAAACAGAGCTGTTGGACTCCCTCCTCTGGCCATTTTCCACCAGTTGATTATTTCATCAACCAATGCACTAATCAAGCTCCCAAGGCACTCTCTATACCCAGTAAACATAGGTCTAACCTCACCCAAGGAGAAAATCAGGCGCTCCAGTCTCTCCGCAACAGGGATGATATCGTCATCAAACCAGCGGACAAAGGAGGTGCTGTTGTGGTGTGGCGTAAGGATCTATATATCTTTGAAGCCTCTAGACAACTAACTGACACTTCTGCCTACCTCCCTCTCCAACAGGACCCTACCACTGACTACCAAAAGGAAGTGGTATCCACCATTTCCCTTCTTATCAGCAGTAATGAGCTCCCCCAGGAGGCGAACCAGCTCATCATGGAACACCCACAGGTATCTCAATTTTACCTCCTCCCCAAAATCCACAAACCGGACACCCCTGGACGCCCCATCGTATCAGCATGTAACTGTCCAACTACTTACATCTCAGCCTTTCTCGACAGCCTCATGAGACCGCTGGTTGAAGATCTTCCCTCATACATCAAAGACACCAACCACGCGCTCCAACTTTTCAATGATTTCCAATTTCAGGGTACCGAATGCCACATTTTTACCATGGACATCACATCTCTGTACACCGTCATTCCCCATAATGACGGCCTTACAGCCCTCAAGCACACGCTGGACAAACGCACAGTGCTTGATCCACCCACCCACACCCTGGTACGCCTTGCAGAATTGGTCCTCACACTGAACGCATTCACTTTCAATAATCTTTTTTACCAACAGGTCAGTGGAGTTGCCATGGGCACCAGAATGGGACCCAGCTATGCCAACATTTTTGTCGGCTGGGTAGAAGAACGCTTCTTCGCTTCCTACACTGGCTATGTCCATGACCTCTACAAACGATATATTGATGACTGCGTCCGTGCCGCCACATGCTCCAACGATCAGGTTGAATTCTTCCTGCACCATTTCACCAACTTCCACCCGTCCCTCAAATATACGGTTAACATATCTTCCACCACTCTTCCGTTTCTAGACATCCACTTGTCTATCAACTACCCCTGACTGTCCACTTCAGTTTATTACAAACCCACGGATTCACACAGCTACCTCCTGTACAGCTCATTTCACCCCAACCACACTAAAAACTCTCTTCCTTTTTCACAGTTCCTTAGGTTACGACGATTATGCAGCGACGACATCGACTTCGGAAACCAAGCCCTCGAAATGTACTCATTTTTCATCAACGAGGATACCCCAGCAGTGTGATTGACAGGGCCCTTGCCCGAGCCAAAAACACCCCCCGGACCATCAACCCAATCAGGAACTCCCGCCGTAACAACCGCATTCCTTTGGTGCTTCCTTACCACCCTAACACACTTCCTATCCCCAGGACCATTAACCAGAACTTTTCCATCCTACAGGATGATCCCTCCATTAGGGCCCTCTTTTCTGATCGCCCTATCATCTCATATCGCCGACCACCTAATCTGCGTAACCTCCTTGTTCACAGCTCCCTTGACCGCCCTCAGCAACCATCCACACCAGGCACTTTCCCTTGCAACAGAGCTCGCTGTATCACCTGCAAGTACACAGCCACCACCACACTCATTCAAGGCCCCTCAGGACAATTCCGCATCACCCAGACAGCATCTTGTACCTCCAGCAACCTTATTTACTGTATCTCTTGCAGTAAATGCCCAGCCATCTACATTGGGGAAACAGGAAGGAGACTCGGAGACCGCTTCAGAGAACACGTCAGGGCTGTGAAGATTAAAGATCTCTCCAAGCCCATTGTTTCTCATTTCACCTCTGACGGCCACGACCACTCTAATCTCTCCGTCTGTGTTCTCAAAGACGGTTTTCCGAACTCATACATCAGAAAGACCACCGAAACTAAAATTATTCTGCAGCTAGGATCACACATTCTCCCTTCCCTTAACGACAGATTACTGTTCTTTTAAATTTTCTCCATTCATTGGAAGTTTCATTTCACACCTCTCTGCACCAATTCTGACTTCACACCTCTTGATTGGCCTCTCTTTCTGTCCCCTGCTCCCACCTCTCACTCCTCCTCCCTCTCAACCTTTGTTCTCCCGCTACTTACCTTTGCCTACTGCCCTGTCTCTCTCACACCTGAAGAAGGCTCCACGGCCGAAACGTTGTGTTCTCTTTCTTCTTTTTTTCAGCATGGAATAAACCTATTACTTGTTCCTTTGCAGCCTGCGCATGCTGACGCAGCTACCCACCTGAACTACTACCCAGGATTCAGCAGAGCTGCTATTCTCAGACTCTGCAAGTCCTACAGATGCTCTCCTCTCCTCCATCCAGTCCATCACGGAGGATCTGCAGCAGCTGGTGGGTGAGGGGGAAGAGGAGACTGGTGCATCGGCTGCACCCCTTTCCCCTCAGTGCTCCCTGGAGCTGGACTTGAGGAAAAGGAAATGACTCTGTTTTCTCCCCAAGTGAGGAGGAAGGAGAGCATGACAATGGGGAGAGCTGGAACCCCTCCACCCCTCCCTCTACCCCCTTCCTTGAAATGGACATGCTTTTACTGCTGCCGCCCTGATGAAGGCTCATTCAGAGGATGGCTGGCAGGAAATTGGTTAGAAGAAAAAGAAAAAAAGAAGGTAACAGGTGAGACAGAAGAGAAATGTGTTTTGTAAAGACTGGTTCCACTTTCTTATGTAATATGGCTCTAAACATAATTTCTCTTAACACCAGATGTATCAATGACAGAGTTAAATGCCAGTCTGTCTTTGATTACCTCCAGCAGAGAGAGGGAGATGTGTTCATGTTGCAGGAGTGTGCTTTAGCCTATCAAGAGAGGTTTAAAAGCTTTGAAGATAGGTGGGATAAAGGGCCTTCTGTTTGGTCATGGGACAATAACAACAGAGCCTCTGGCGTGGCCATTCTTTTCAAAGGATGGGCATTCAAATTGAAAAGTATTCAGAGGGTCATAGATGGCAGGTTGCTGTGTGTGGATGTGGAATGGGGGACCGTTAACCTGCGGCTAATCAATGTGTATTGTCCTACTGACGTGGGAGGAAGGGTGGAGCTACTCAAGGCACTCTCTCCCCTATTGTTATGTAGCACAGACGTGATAGTGGGAGGGGATTTTAATTGTGTCTTAGAGCACACAGATAGGCAGTCTAGCTCTCCGATAAAATTGGATTCCAGCTCACTGGCCCTGCAAAACTTAGTTCTAGACTTTAAGCTCTCAGACACATATAGATCTATATATCCCACAACAGCAGGATATACATGGTCAGGGAGAAATATCAGTTCCAGAATTGACTATTGCTTTGTCTCGGAGAGAGTGAAAGTTGTTGGGGTCACTCTTCAGCCTGTCTTCTTCTCAGATCATCAGGCTTTAGGGTGTAGAGTGGAACTCCAGGGCGGGACTGTCTTTGGCCCAGGCCTCTGGAAACTCAACACAAAGCTGCTAGAGAACGAGGGGGTAGTATCCCGCTACAAGGAGAAACCATCACAGTGGCTGTCCTTGCAGTTTCTGTATGGGTCAGTAGGAGAGTATTGGGAGGAGGTGAAGGTGAGGACAAGGGCCTTTTTCATGGCTGAGGGAAGGAAGGCTGCTGCCAGACGGAGAGGAGTGCTAGCCAGGAAACAGAGGCAGCTGCAGCGTCTCTACACGATGCTGCACAGTGGCTTCGATGTGCTCGAGGATATCACCCTCTTAAAAAAGGACATCTGGAGCATAGCCGAAGAAAGTAGTCGAGGAGTGCTGTTAAGAAGCAGAGTGCAGTTCTTGGAAGAAAATGAGAAGTGTACTCGCTTCTTTTTCAGGAAAGTGGTAGGCTCCAAGTCTGTCATGGAAAGTGTAGTTGATGAGGAGGGACGAGAGAGAACAGAGCCGAGTGCTATCCTCTCCTGCACCGAGGCCTTCTACTCAAGACTGTACAGCTCTACAGAGGTAAAGGATGAAGAAATTCATTTTTTTACCTCAAAGCTAGAAAACGTTTTGAGTGAAGAAGATAGGGAAGTACTTGAGAGGGTTTTGACAGTAGAAGAGCTGAGACAGGCTATGGAGAGCTTACAGAAGGGAAAAACTCCGGGTGCTGACGGGCTCCCTAAAGAATTTTATTGCACCTTTTGGGATCTGCTTCAGGATCCGCTACTGCTCCTATTCGAGGAAAGCTATAAGACAGAATTGCTGCCTGACTCCTTAAGAGAAGGCACTATCTCTCTCTTGTTTAAGAAAGGAGCAAAGAATGACATAAAGAACTGGAGACCCCTCAGTCTGTTAGGCGTGGACACTAAGATCCTGTCCAAAGCCCTTTTCCTGCGCCTACAAAATGTAGTGGCCTCACTGGTAGGGAAAGACAGACTTGTGGGATAGCAGGACGCCTGATGAGCGACAACCTGGCCTTGTTGAGGGATGTCTGTCTGTACTCAGAGGATCGCTCCCTCCCTCTGTGCATTTTAGGTGTAGACCTAGAAAAGGCCCTTGACCGCCTAAACCGGCAGTACTTAACATCGATACTTGAGCACATGAAGTTTGGCCCCATCATGAGAAAGTGGATTAACCTGCTGTACACAGGTAGCAACAGCAGAGTAATGGTTAATGGCAATAGATCACGCCCCTTTGAAGTCTGTTCAGGGGTGAGGCAGGGCTGCCCATTATCCCCCTTGTTATTCGTTTTGGCTATGGAGCCCTTAGCCTGTGCCTTGCGCCAGGATCAGGCCATTAATGGGATACCAGTGCCTGGAAGTGGGAGAGGAGAGGTAAAGACATCTCTATACATGGATGACGTCACCCTGCTCCTCTCTGACAATGCCTCAATTACCAGAGCTCTGCAGTGCTGTGATCGTTTCTCTTTGGCTTCCTCTGCAAAAATTAACAAATCTAAGAGTGAGATTTTTTATCAGAACTGGAGGGAGCCAAAAGAAGGACATGATCTCAGGCTGCAAGAGAACAGAATTAAGGTGTATTTTGGAGAAGAGATGGGAACAGTAAATTGGCAGAACAAATTGCCAATCTTAAACAAAAAACTGATGCAATGGAAGGACCGAGACCTCACCATGACAGGGAAGGTGCTGGTCATCAAAGCCGAGCTCTTGCCTGTCTTGAATTTTCTGGCTTCTATCTTCCCAATCCCACACCGTGTTGCGGCGGTGCTGAGGAGATTGATGTTTCAATTTCTATGGGGTGGGAAGCAAGAAAGACTCAGAAGGGAAATAATGTACAGGCCGCTACCCTCAGGGGGGAAGTCTGTCCCAGATATTGCTATGAAGCTGTTGTGCATTTTCCTGGCCTCTGTGCTGAGAGGCTTTGCAACAGCGCCTGCAGCGCGTACCTGGACTTATTTTGCCAGGCTCTGGGTAGGTAGGGAGGTGTTCAGAGTGTGGGGTGTTAGACCCAAGCTGGATGTCACACTCTCTGACACATGCCCTGCAATTTATGGGACAGTTAAAAGTTTTGTAAGATCTCACCCAATTGGCCATATTCCCCTCCGAGATGTCAGCGTCCAAAAACTGGAAGATTTCATTGCAGCCCAGAAGAATGGGCAGACCCATGTGAGCATTTTAACATCAGCCCAAACAAGGAAGGTGTGGAAACACTTCTCTAAGTTTCTGTGCAACATTCACAGAGACGTAGCCTGAAATGTCATCCACCAGTGCTTACAAGTGCGAACTTTCTTGTACCGTAGGGCCTCACCCCCAGCCCTCGCTGTGTTAGGGTGGGCTGCGGTGAGGAGGAGACTGTGACCCATCTCCTGTGGTCCTGCTTTTTTGCTAAGACCTTCTGGGCCCAGTTTGAACACTGGTTGCAAGTTCTCTCGCCCCAATTTTCCCTGACCGCTGCTTTCGTTATATACGGCATCTCTCCTGACAAACTTCCTCCTGACGTGTTTGCACGAAAGCAGAAAATCTGTGGGAAATAGAGGGCATAGGACAGTATCTCAAGATGCTTGTGGTAGTGGGGGACTGCGTTCGCACTCTCCCCTGATGTGCTTGGTCCAATATCAGATACAGAAGATTTACGACACCACGAATCATGTGCTTGCTATAGGGTCCCAGTTTGAAAGGAATCGATGACGCTACTAGTTCTCTGTTTCTTTTACTTATAGGTCCAGAGAAGCAATTCAAGCTGGTTTCACTACTCCTTCCGGACATTCATTCCCTTTTCAAAGTGAGTCTTTTTGCTGTAGTTTGCATTATTTAGGATGATTATCGAGGTTAGCCTTTATTTGGTCATGGGGGGCCTCAGTACTGTATGCTAATTCTAAAGACAGTTTCACCTGTTTTCTGATTGCTAGGTTCTGTACCAGTACAGACATGTCAAACAGTGAATGGCTGTACCTCTATTGCATCCGTGCTCAATTAATGAAATCAGTAATAAGTGAATATATGTATAGTTATACATAAACAAGTGGTTTATTGACTGATCTTAATAATAATAATGTTTCTTTATTAGTCCTATACAATTTCTTGCATTAGGAATGCGTCTTTTCGCATACCCCAGCTTTTCTCCAGGGAGACATAGACACAGAGACAGGGAGAGAAGCTTGGGGTCAGAGCGCAGGGTCTGCCATTGTACAGCACCCCTGGAGCAGTTGGGGTTAAGGGCCTTGCTCAGGGGCCCAACGGAGTAGGATTCCTCTGCCAGCCATGGGATTTGAACCGGCAACCTTCTGCAGATCCTTAGCCACAGAGCCACCGCTCCACCCATTGCAGATTTAGAGGCAGCTTCTATATTCGTTTTACAAACGGTTTTTTTTATATGTATGAGTCACACACATGCCATAGCAACAAAACATCTCAGAAATGAGGCTATAGATCACTTTACTTGTAAGTGTTAAATGTCCATACTTCAGGGTTTCTTCCAAAAGCCTACGGCACCAATGGCGACCTCTGCTGGCTGAGAGAGCAAGAGCTTACAGCACCTGGTATTCCCAGGTGGTCTCCCATCCAAGTACTAATCAGACCTGACCCTGCTGAGCTTCCAAGATCAGACATGTTCAGGGTGGTGTGGCCATAAGCTAAAGCAATGACACCCGACACGCTACTTGAAGCTGTTTGGCGGGGGTTCCGTGTCCCCTGAGCGGGATCATTCATTTGCAATTCTTTGGAAAGGAGCTTCTTTCAAAATCAATGCGTGGCTGGATGTTCGCGAATGTGCTCCCTTGTGTTGGCTTGTCCTGCACTGGATAAGGACAAACAGGTATCAGCTTGTTCCCTTCTCCCGCCCCTCTCTGTTTACAGTAGAACCTCCTGTCCTGACTGGAGGACCTCATCCAGCTGTGTCTGAAGAGATGCCAAAGTACCAGCTTGATCCACACCCCGGCACTTCTCTGTGTACAGTAGAGCCTCCTGTCCTGAATAGAGGAGCCCACCCAGCTGTGCCTGGAGAGACGCCAGGGTATCAGCTTGTTCCACACCCCCACCCCTCTCTGTGTACAGTAGAGCCTACTGTCCTGACTGGAGGAACTTGAAGGCATCCTCTCATGAGGCACCAATAAATGTAGGTGTCTTGTGCATTTACCAGGACAATTATTAATTGTAGCAGTAAGTCACAAAATGATTCTTTGATGGTTATTAGAAGACCGACCCAGCAGGATAACTCAGCAACGCACATACACATGGATACTAATACATGAGAATACATTTATTATTACATAAAATGTGCATAGATCTTATAGTGAGGGTTAGCAGAATACAAAAGGTATGTATTCAATCACAAAGAGTTACAAACCAAGATACATTCCATATATCATTCATTTAGACCGTTTTGTAAATGAACTTTGTTACAACTTGAACATTAGATACTCAAAAGCAAGTACATGACTCATAGGAATTAAATTGATATCAACTCAGGTTGAGGTAACAATTGAATTCTCGAGCTGTAATGCAGAATGTTGAATACTCGTCTGCTCTGTGGGGGTTCAGATCTCCCGCGGACGCAAAGAAGCAGTAGCAGGCTGTTGCTGCGTCCAATCGGTGCTCTCTGGCCCTCTCTGGCTCTGCCGGTGCCAGGCAGTGCTGGTTCGACGTGAGAGAAGAAGAAGAAGAGAGATTTCTGCTGCGGTGCACTGCTGATGCTCTCTGAAGACCGGCTAGTTAGTGTTGGCTGAAACAAAGGAGAGCTTGCACACAGAAAAGTGACTACAGATCCGAGCAAGTCACACTCTTTAGACAGGAAGAAGACCAGTTCGTTCCTGATGTAGCGCTAGTCCTGAATACTGATATTCAGCTGTCCACAGCTCCAACCGTAGTTCACTCGTTGATCAGGTGAGCGTTCGCGGTGGGTTCACGAGGCTTGCTGCTGGGCTAACCTCGGGTGGATCCTTTGGTTACGGGCGGGCAACCTCCGTTCTTGACTCTTAGAACAAGGAAAAGTCCTGACACTCGGACACATTGGCGTTTACGTGACTGTCTGAGCTGAGTCTGAGGATGTCCAGGAGGAGCTGGAGTTTTACCTGGAGTTACTATGGCCGCTCATTGGTTGAAAGATCCATGGGCATTCGAGAATCATTTTGTGACTTACTGCAACAATTAACAATTGGCCCAGTAATGCACAAGCCCCTACATTTATTGGTGCCTCGTGAGAGGATGCCTACATTTATTGGTGCCCAGTGTGAGGATGAGTAACCATGCACTCTGACCTTGGGGTTGTAAACCACTTGGGATGAGACTCTCCCTTGGAATCTCCCAGACAGTGAGGCACCAGAGATGACCATTAATTAGGGTGGTTGATGTGTCTCAGCTTTGGGAGTTGTTCCTTATCAGAACACTCTAATAGCTAGAAAAACACCTTAAATGTGAACCAAATGGAATGGCCTCTCTGTGTCCAGCACCACTTGAAATGAGGGAGAGAGAGACTGGCAAAGGAGCAGCAAACTCAAGCTACAACGGTCTCTGTCCTGTGTGAATGCGCTGGTGGGTTTTTAAGTGACTTGACTTACTAAAACTCTTCCCACACTGATTGCAGCTGAACAGTCTCTCTCCTGTGTGAATGCGCTGGTGGGTTTTTAAGTGACTTGACTTACTAAAACTCTTCCCACACTGATTGCAGCTGAACGGTCTCTCTCCTGTGTGAATGCGCTGGTGGGTTTTTAAGTGACTTGACTTACTAAAACTCTTCCCACACTCACTGCAGCTGAATGGTCTCTCTCCTGTGTGAATGTGCTGATGTCGTTTTAAGAGGTGCGAGTGACTAAAACTCTTCCCACACTGACTACAGCTGAATGGTCTCTCTCCTGCGTGAATGCGCTGGTGGGTTTTTAAGTGGCTTGACTTACTAAAACTCTTCCCACACTGACTACAGCTGAGCGGTCTCTCTCCTGTGTGAATGCGCTGGTGGGTTTTTAAGTGACTTGACTTACTAAAACTCTTCCCACACTGATTGCAGCTGAACGGTCTCTCTCCTGTGTGAATGCGCTGGTGGGTTTTTAAGTGACTTGACTTACTAAAACTCTTCCCACACTGACTGCAGCTGAACTGTCTCTCTCCTGTGTGAATGCGCTGGTGGGTAATTAAGTTACTTGACTGACTAAAACTTCCCACACTCACTGCAGCTGAATGGTCTCTCTCCTGTGTGAATGTGCTGATGTCGTTTTAAGAGGTGCGAGTGACTAAAACTCTTCCCACACTGACTACAGCTGAACGGTCTCTCTCCTGTGTGAAGGTGCTGATAGGGTTTTGAAATGCTAGACTGACAGAAACGCTGCTTCTCCCTGTGCCATAATGGCAGTTTGTCCACTCCATCTGAGCAAGGCCTTGAGTGATTCTTCTTCATCCCCTGATCGTGCTGGGGTCTCTTATTCTGCAAATGCTCCATGGAATGGCCTTGCTCTGTGTGATGAAACTGAGATTTGTTTTCATCATTATGTCCCTCAGTGTGCTGCACAGCACTGTGAATCATCTGGGGCTCCTTCTCCAGCTCTCTGAGACTAAAACCGTCCAGTTCATTCAGTTGTTCCTCTCTTTGCCCAAGAACAGACATACTCTCCAGTTCATTAAAACTTTCAACGATTTTCTCAGTAACCAGATTATTAAACCTGTGTGTAAAGTCATCAGATACTAAGGGATCATATGATTGTTTGAGACTCTGCAATGACAGTCTCTCCACTTGAACAGAACAAGGCCTAATTATTATCAAGCCCTGTAGGAGCTGCTGTTGCTCCTCCCTGTACTGACTCTTCTCAGTGTGCTGTAAATCAGTACTGTTCTCTTCACCAGGTACACCAGTCTGCTGCTCTGCAGGGTCAATCAACTTGGGCTCCATGTCCTGCTCTGTAAGATTTAAAACATCCAGTTTTTCACTGTGCTCTTGTATAGAGATGCAGCCCAGTTCATTACAGCCTTGTGTAATGTTGATTGTGTCCAGATTATTAATATTCTCTGTAAAATCATCACATACTAAGAGCCAAGGTGTCTCACTCTCAGGCTCTGTCTTCATCATGGGCACAGAGTCCAGATCCTTGACACTCTGTCTACTTTCTGTGTGCTGCTCACTAAGTGCCTCTTTCCCTTCTGCGGCAGTGAGGTCTGTCTCCTGCGTCAGACTGGAGCCC